>NC_081409.1:760182234-761382234 GCF_030272615.1 Cryptomeria japonica | reverse complement strand
CTTTTGGAGTGGATTTTAGAATTGATGAAACCTTCATTGCAGAGATAGTTGGTTTGCAGATGGAAGGCAAGAAGTTTTACAGAGAGAGGAAGGTGGTGGAAGAAGCCATTGCATCTTTCTTTGACAAAGAAAGCGAGAGTAAAAGAGAGCGGAAGATGAAGGACAAAGGGTATAAAAGGAAGGACCTGCAATTACTTTGGGTGGATATGGCCGAAGTGATTATGAGGTATATTACTCTTGACAACTGCTATGTAGTATTTTCTCTTACCACTTTATGATATTAAATAATTTTAGGCATAACAAAAGAATTTCTCTACCTTTCTATCTGTTATCTTCTCTTGAAAATAGTTTGGCGAATCATGCAAAATATAGTGGCAACCCTATATTGCATGAGGGGTTAATCATGCTCATAATGGAATATACTAAGGATCATGGGGTTAAACCCTCCCTGGTTGTTAAAACACCCAATTTGCCAACCAACCCTGATATACAATATGTGTCTAACAAAGATGGATGAAGAAGAGTCTAGTATGGCAATGGATTGGCAAGACCTCAATGTCTCGGATGATCCAGAATATTGTCCTTCTTAGGAGGAGGTCCCCCCCAAAAAAATTACACCTGACATTGGTAGCAATAGAAGAAACAAACATCCTAGATGGGCTACCAATAAGTATAAAATCCCTAACCCCAATTTATAGGGTTCTGGCCCACCGAATATAAAAATACCAAAATTGGAAAAATTGGGGAAGCCAAGCGAAAGGAGGAAATTAAGCTAGATATCCCCATTAACATTGAATAGGGGAAACATGGGTATACCCAAAACCACTCTAATTTTGAAATTCTCCTTAATAGCTCTATCAAATGCCAAGAAAATTGCTTTCTTTGGGTCAGTAAGGAGATTAATGGGTGGCTGCAAGAAGTTGAGTCCCACATTTGGGCCAAAAGTGGAAGTGTTTTCTCTATTTTTCAATTTTTTTGTCGATTGATGTCAAAATTTGTTGCACTTAGAGATTGAATCTCAAAAATCTTCAGTAATAGAAAATGTAGTGCTTGGAGTCTACTTTTCAAATATGTAATTTATTTTAATAACCACATGGTAAAAATCATTTTTTAGTAGGCATGTTTAAGAACTAGTTTTTCAAAATGCATGTTTCAGGACCATACCACACATGTGTATGGCCACCCTTTTTTGATACAAATAAATGAATTTTTGCAAATCCTTCAGGGAAACTATACCTAAGACACCAAATATTGATGAGAATTTTTTTGCTTGTTTTTTATTGAATATATATTTTTTTTATTAATTTTTAACCGCCAATAAAGTATATTTTCAAAACATTGGGTGTATGACCATCATAATTTGATGAAAATTTCATATTTTTACATTTTTTTTAATATTCAAAAGAATTGTATGTAGATTGATGTCATATAATTCATTTTTCTAAAAACCTAAAAACAAAAAAGTTATTAAAGTTTTACTGAACCTCGGTATTTTAGGTTTAGGTACCACTTTTGATTAATAAATAATACAAAAATAGTAAAAATGATCTTATCACTATGAAATTTACATTTTTTAATCAGGCCACCAAGAACTCTAATGGGTTTTCATTTCGTCAAAAAATTCAATCAGGAAGGCCCTTAAAAAATTAGGCCAAGGTTATTTGGAGGTCCAAGCATAGGCTTGGTGGGACCAAGCCTATCCCAAAGAAAAAAAAAGGCTAAGGGTTGTTTCCAGCCCCCAATTTTAAAAAATGGTTTTTTTGGAGGTCCAAGCATAGGCTTGGTGGGACCAAGCCTATCCCGAAGAAAAAAATAAGGCTAAGGGTTGTTTCCCACCACCCAATTTTAAAAAATGGGCACCCATTTTTTAAATTCAAAAAACAGGCACCCGTTTCTATTTGTACCATTAAAAGAAAAATGGGCACCCAATCCTAAAATGGGCACCCATTTCATTAAATAACGTGCACCTGTTTCTGAAAAGCTCTGTTGGGCCAGAATCTAGCCCACGGGCACCAATACCAATGATTGAATGATTTTTCAATCATTGCTTGATAGGTACGATTAGCAAAGAGAATGTTTTGATTAATCATTCTCTTTTCTTGTCTTATTATCGATTTGGTAAGGAGATCGATTCGAATTCAAATTTTGGTACAGCCATGGGATCAAATCAACACAGGAAGAGGCAAAGGAAGGTTTTGATAGCCGAGGAGATTGCAGCAAATAGGGAGAAGGAGGCAATACGTCAAAGAGAGAGAAGAGAAAGAATGAGACAAGGAGCCTCAAGTTCCACAATTGTTTCAGAAGAGGAGAACATTGATGAGACCATAAATATTGATGAAGGAAACACAATAGAACCATTTAATTTAGGTGCATCTTCTAATCCATTATTGGATATAGGTATGTCTTCACAGCCCTATGTTTTTTCTCATGTAGAAATTGGTGATTTAATAGAAGCAGATTACTTATTAAATCAAACGCTAATTGAAAATCAAACCCTAAATGAAATTAGAACTCAAGTTGAAACTGAAACTAAAATCCAAATTGAAACTCCAAATGAAACTAGATCTCAACTTGAAACTGAAATTGAAACCAAAATTGAAACTCCAAATGAAATTGAAAATCCACTTGCAACTAAAACCAATAATGTGGATGTAGACATGGAAACACGAATTGAAAATGAAACATGTTTGAATGATAATCAAATGAATGAAAATTTTGAAATTAAAAGTGATGTACTAGACAATGTTCCTGGCTTGGTTTCATGGCGATAGATTAGGGCACATGCAAATAGATTGTTGAGACATTTTTTTTATAATAAGAAATTTGGGTTTTAATGTTAATTAATGGTACAACTAATTAAAATGACTAAAATGTGAAAAGTGATGAAGAAGTTATGCTTTTCTGTCAAACCCAAGAAGAAGGATGAGTCTTTAAAACAAGTTGTATCAACTGTTGCTAGCACCTTTGATATAATCGGAAAGAAAAGTCATTCTAAAGATAAAAATGCTGCATGATAGGAAACAAAAACAACTTTAGGAAGCCAAACAACTTCTGATACATGAACGATGAATAACATAAGTGGATATCTTAATATTCATCCTAAAACTTTGTCAAGAGCTGTAAAAAGAAGAGTTAACTTTGAAAGTGATTTGGCAAACAATTTGTGGACTTTTAGTGGTAGACTACCAAGGTTTGATATGAAACTTACTGTTGAAGTCAAAACTTTGATCAAAAAATTCTGGCATGATAATACAAGAGTATCACCTAATGCTAGAGATGTTCTTAAATCAAGAGTCGGGTCAAAAAACCATGATCCACATCCAAAACACCTATTGGACATGACTCAAATTGAATTGTACAAAAAAAATTTGGATGATAAGGTGATGACTATTAGCATTTGTCAAAGGTCTTTGGAAAATTTTAAACCTTGGTATGTTCGAATTAACAAGGAAACAGTCACATGTTGTTGCAAAAAGCATGTTCAATTTCACTACCATTATGATGTATTTCGATATATACGTATTACCATGCATAGTAATGGAATGTTGCAAGAATGTGGTATAAATATACCACCTGAAACTATAAAGGAGTTTATATCAAGTTTATTTTGCAACCTGCCAAATGAGAAAAAATTTATTTTCAATGCATGTGTTTCCGGTGTATGTGATATATGTGGCAATCTTGCATTGTTGGATGAATGTTTGCATGAAAATATTTCAATTGATTTTGGACAACAATTAGTTGATGCTAAAAGATTTAAAATTGTTGAGTATCCACTGAAGGATGGAAAAGTTGGAAGACGGTGTGATCTAATCATTGAAAAAGTTAGTGTTCATGCATTTATGAATGAATTTAAGAGTAAGATCGTACCTAAATATGTTTAACACTCTCAAAATGCTAGATGGCTCAATGGTTAGTTTTGAATATGTAAGGATACATTTCTTGTTGGTAGTATACTTTCAATCATTGAATTTGCAGAGAACTACATGCATGCACCACAAGACAAGGTCCAATCATAATACTAAAATTCAGTGCAAGTATTGATTTTTGTCCATATTGTCTATAGGCATGCACCAGATAGTACATAAGATGATCACAAAATTTTGAGAGAGTACCATTTCTATATGAGTGATAATAAGTTACACTCATCTGAGTTTGTCATGTATTGCTTCAAGACCTTTTTTGAGAAGTTGAGGGAGAGATAAATTCAGATGACACAACATCTAATATGGTCAGATAATTGCACAGGGCAATTCAAGAATGCTAGAATATTTTATTGGTTGAGTAGGATTCATAAGAAAACTCTTATCGAACACATGTGGAGTTTTTTGAGGCTAGACATAGGAAGGGAGAACATGATGGTGTTAGTGCATCTGTTAAGAGAGTCCTTTCTAGAGAACAACTCAAATTCAAGGAAAAGGCTAAATTTAAAAATGCAAGTGCAATTGTGGATTGGTGTAGTGCAATTTTATCCACAGGATCAACCCAAAACTCTACAATTAGACATTTCTTCTGGCTAGTTGAAGAGGAGGATATCCTTCCAAGATATGATTGTGATACAATCAATGGGTTAGCTACATGGCATTCATTTAAGAGTTCTAATTCTAACACTTGAACTATATGGACTAGAGAGCCTGCATGTTTTTGTCTATTTTGTGTTGCAGGTGAATAGGAAGAATGGAAACAAAAATCCTTAACGCCTAGTGGGACACAATATCAAGATGTTAGAAGATATGAAGACCTAGATCATGCATTTGCATTAGAAGATTATGATCGTGTTTCAGACCTCACACAACCTAGTAATTTAATTCAATTTCTTGTTTATAAGTTTAAATTATATATTTTTATGTATTGTCATATAATATATGATTGTATTTGAATTATAAATTCTAGCAGGTTTTATTTCTACATGTACTTAAATTTCTTTTCTAGGATATGTGTATGTTGTTGCACATGAGTATAATGATGAGCAGGTTGAGTATTGGCTAGCTAGATATGTATAACCTAAGAAAAAGTTGATATGTAATCAAGTATTTGGCACATGGCTATGCAAATACTTAACAAGAAGGAATGGCTTACCGGCTTATGAAGACTACCAGTCAGAAAAGAAGATTATACACTATTCTCATTTGGTGGTGGCAACAAACATCAAATTATAAAGATACAAAGGTAGACCTGCTAATAAGGTATTGTGGACACTTTTAGTAGAAGAGCATGAGGCAGTAATAGACACATTGTAGAAGGGAGGAGATGTAGATGGTACATTAGGTTGAATAAAATTTATATGCATGTAAGTTTGTGTTAATTGTGTGAAATTTTTTATATGTAACTTTCTATATATGTATATGTATGCCTTCTTTATTCTTATATGTAGCTAATTAATTTGGTGTTCAGGTGTCAACTATAACTTTATGTAGTTCATGGATGACACTAAACTTGTGCATTTTACAACTTTTGGCTAATCAAAGTTGTAATACTAGGTGAGTTTAATTCTTTTATTGTTGTTATATGGTAACATGAGATGAAGTCCTAGAATTCAATTTAATAATGATAATTTTTTTTCTTTGTCCCTTTAACATTGTATTTGTCTACATTTGATACAATTTTGGTTTCATAAACAACATTGTATTAGTTATCTTCTTCTTAATGTTATTTTGTGCACATTATAATTGTGTTACAATCATTCGAATTTTTTTATTGTGTTACATTTTATTTGTCTAGTTTTGATACAATTTTGGTTTCATAATAATTTAATGTTATTTTGTACATATTGTAATTGTGTTACAATCATTCTAATTTTTTATGATATATTTATTTTATTGTAATCTCTTCATAGATTAATTGTAATTTCTTGATTTTATTATTATTATTTTAAGAATAGGATGTTATTGTAAATTGGGATAATTATTTTATGAAATTATAAACGGTTGCACTATAAGATGATCAATCACAATGTTAAAATATAAAGTCATAAATAGATCATATATAATTACTAGAGGGCACCAAATCACATAACATCTGATCATATATAATCACTAGAGGGCACCAAATCACATAACATCTGATCATATATAATCACTAGAGGGCACCAAATCACATAACAATTGATCACATATAATCACATAACAAGACCTGATATCATAATAGCAAGGAAATGACATAACAAAAAGTTCTATGTATAATCATATAACAAGTCCTGATGACATAATAACAAGTCCTAAAAAAATAATAGCAAGGAAATAACATAATAACAAGTCCAAATAACATAATAACAAGTCCCAGGATAACATAATAAGTGTCATCATAAAAAGTCCATAATACAATAACTTGACATGATCTAAAATATATAAGCTAAGAACTCTTGTGCATCTCATTTGTAGTCCTCTTCACTCCACATGAAGGTGGCTGAGATGAATAATCCTACTACACATTGTCCTAAGATGCACCATCCTATGTGTGTGCAGTATTAGTGTCTCCATCCTCTTGTACATTATTAAAATATTTTACATCAGAAGAATATTTAACATGAGAAGAAGTTACTTGCATAATTCACTTATAAAGTAATTAAATATTAAAATTTTAGAATAAATTATCATATGACTATGCTCTACATTGCCCTCACTGGATAGTGGAGGTAGAACAAGAAAAGTGGTTGTAGTCAAGTCTTGTAAAAAAATAATTGTACATCATTTTTTATAATCCCTATAAAAGCCAGGTACACAGTATAAAAAAATTAGAAATTATTTTTCTAATCATCACTGCAAATGACAATGTCGACGGTTGGATTTGGCTCAATCACGTAGCCATACCAATACTAGTAGTGGTATCGACTTGAACAACATATATAAAGCATGAATCAAACTTGTAGATACATAAATTATAAATTTTATCATAGAAAAGCATACATATGGTGTGTTATGTGTAGCCAAAGTAACTAACGGGTGAAGGTGTACATGTGATTCACCATCAAACAATCCAGAAGCCTACAATTGCAAAAAATAATGAACATGAATCAGAGTTGTAGATTAATTAGTAAGAATATAAACACTTCAAATTAATGAATGAAAAACATACTAGTGGTATATGAAGATGAGCCTTAGTGGTTGACGGGTCACGTGAAGAACTAGCCACCTTGGTGCTACACGAAGCACCTTACAAAATTGAAAAAACATGACATCATTACATTGAAAATTTTATTATTTATTAAATGTACATATCAATATAATATATCCAAATGAAAGTACATACCGTAAATGGGGCACTAACATCTCTAGGTATCGAGGTAACATGATGCGGTCCCTCAATGACATGGTATGATGCATTCTCTGTTCAAGAAAATTAACTCATGTTATGGTTCATATGTGTATATATAAGGAATTTAATATTGCACTATAAATTATATAAATAAATTTGTACCTCTATAGGTTGATCATCGTCTGTGCATAGGAGATCAACATATGAAGAGATGAAATCATCATGTGCACCCTCCTCAACATCATCATAACCACCATGGCCAACATCAACATCATAAAAATCACCATCTCCTCTAGGGGAAGCCTCACTCTATGGACCCATACATACATTCTTGCAGCTCGTGCAAACGTGTGCTAAGCTAGGGGTGGCCCTCACCTCATGCAATAACTATACCAAATTGCCCGACAGGGCAGTCAATGAACCAAGAGCATAATCCACTGCTCAATGATGGGGAGGTGCTAGAACAACCGGTGCAGGAAGAGGAACCAAGGAATCATCATGCACATGGTTTCTGACTCTTTCGCTCAATTTGGCCCCCAACCTATCTTGGGGCATGCCTCTTCTAGCCCCCTGAAATGATCTGATGTCAAAGTAATTGGGTTTTTTAACCAATTCAAATTCAGCCCACATTTTTTTCAAAAAATACATGGGCACCTCATGATTGGAGTGTGGAAAATAGTAAAAAACCATCCACCATCGCTCCCAAAAGTGTCTAGCTATGTTGGGGTGCCTACACCATCGAATAGAGATTTGTGGCTTCTTCGAATCTATCTCTTCACCTATCTTAGGGTTCACAAAATATTGTTTCAAATCCATTTTTGTTATTTTTAGTTCATTGACTTGTTTATATGATAGGCCATCAGTGTAAAAGGCATGCAATCCCTCCCTCCAAATATGATATCTATCCACCTCGCTATCTAAAGCCTATACAAACTGAACATTCCCTTGCATACTATCTAGAAGGCGTAATAGCTATGGAGGAGGATGAGGCTTGTGTCTAATGGTGTGGATATCCCTAATTAGAGAATCAATATTCCTCCTAATGCTCTCCCTTAGCTAATCGGGTGGAGGTGGAGGTGGTGCTAGACTTAATATCTCATTTATCTCAAACTCATTCATGATGTGAAAATAATCTTCATATATATACAAACTTGAAAATTTACAATTACTATTTAATTTACATTTCACCTTCCAAAAAAACTTATAACTATTTATACAATGTACCAACTTAAATATAAAAAAGGGAAACTCACATAGATCTATATTATTAATAGGTGGGTCTATTTTAATAATAAGAATCATTTAAGAAATATTATCCATTTAAATTAAAGTATAAGAAGTATCCTACAAAATAAAACATCATAATGCCCATGCAACTCAAACAATACTTTTTTACCTATTTTTCTTAATTTATATCATTATTTAATAATCATTATATAAACAATTTTTAATATTTAACATGAATTTGATAAATTGATTTGATTTAAGATAGATCAATATTATATAAGGAACATGAATGTGATTTAACATCTAAAGATGCATTAGTATAAGTTCCATCAAAATCATAAAAATAATCATGAGAGAGAGAGAGAGAGAATAGATAATAAGAGAGAGAGAGTAGGTAATATGAGAGAGAGAATATATAATGAGAGAGAGAGAGAGAATAGATAATAAAAGAGAGAGAATAAATGATGTGAGAGAGAGAGAATATATTATGAGAGAGAGAGAGATAGAGAATACAAATAATAAGAGAGAGAAAGTATGTAATGAGAGAGAGTAGGTAATATGAGAGAGAGAGAGTATGCAATGAGAGAGTAGGTAATATGAGAGAGAGTATGTAATGAGAGAGAGTACGTAATATGAGAGAGAGATAATAGATAATAATTGAGAGATAGAGAGAGTATGTAATGAGAGAGAGAGAGAGAATAGATAATGAGAGAGAGAGAGAGAGAGAGAGAGAGAGAGAGAGAGAGAGAGAGGGGAATCTTATGGTATTAAAGGTCCTACTAATGGGTAGTTAGGTATCTTAAGGGGTCCTAGGTATCTTAAAAGGTTGTAGGTTATACTAAGGTATACTAGGATATCATTTTAACTTCTAACTATATATGTTTAACATTTATACATAACATTGAAAACATATAGAATGTAACATTTCAACACATGATCAATTTAAAGTTCAATTTAAACATAAATTAAACATCTAAATTTTACAAAAGAAACTTATAATTAAATACAACATTTAGAAATATAAATTTAAACATTCATTTTTTTATGCACGATTAAAATAGAGAGAGAGAGAGGGAGAGTAGGTAATTTGAGATACAACGAGTTAGAAAGAGAATAGATAATGAGAGATAGAGAGTAGGTAATGGGAGAAAGAGTAATAAAAGAGAGGGTAACGTGAGAGAGAGAGATAGGGGTATTGTGTGTGTGAGAGAGAGAGGGAGAGAGAGGGGGTAATGAGAGATTGAGATAGTGAGAGAGGGGGTAATGTGTGTGTGAGAGAGAGAGGGGGGGTAATGAGAGATTGAGAGAGAGAGAGAGAGACTATAATGACAAAGAGGGTAACGTGTATGTGAGAGAGAGAGAGAGAGCCAGGGCTTTGTTGTTGATTTTCATCTAGGGTTTATTGTTTGTTAGTTTTTTAGGGTTTGTTGTTCGTTTATTTTCTAGGGTTTTTCGTTCATTTTTTTTTTGTCTAGGGTTTATTGTTGATTTTTTTGTAAAGTTTTTTGTTCATTTATTTTCTATCTAGGATTTATTGTTTGTTTTTATGTCTAGGGTTTATTGTCTATTTTTTGTGTCTAATGTTTATTGTTCGTTTACGTTTTTGTTTTTTATTTTTTACCACGGTTTTTAGTTTTTACTATTTTTTACTTTTCATGTTTTTTGCAATATTTAAAAACTAAAAACTATTTTAAACATAAAATTAAATAAAATAAAAAGTTTTTTTAAACTTTAAAACACTACAATTAAAAAATAATAATAAATTACCATTTTTTTATTGAAAAATAATAAAAATAAATTAAAAAGAATATTAAAAACAAAACTACGTACCTGGAAGGAGGTAAAAAATGGTCTGGGGGGTCAACTGGGATGAAAAAAATGGGTACCCATGCTCCTCTGAAACGTTTACTTATTTTTGAAGCAGTGAAAATGACGGAAAATGGATTAAAAGAAATACATTCAAAAAACGGGCGCCCATTTTTTACAAATTGGGCACCCGATTTTTACAAATCGGGTGCCTGTTTAGCTTCGGACACCCAAACCAAAATGGGCGCACCTTTCCAAAAACTATGCACCCATTTTTTAAAGCCTTGGGTACTCGAAGTGAAATGAGTGCTCGATTTGTAAAAATTGGGCACCCATTTCTAGCGAGCTCTTTTACAAACCTGCGAACTTCCTTGGGATTGGGACCCAACTTTGTGCATTTACCCTAATATGTTGAAGGATGGAATTAAAGACATCATTGATACTTTTACTAAGACACCCATGCCAAGAAAAATATGACAAACTTCTTTGAATGACACAGAAACTTATAAAAGATGTGAAGATCATGAAAATGGATCATGAATCAAGCATTGGTTAGTTGGAAATAAGCTTGGAAGAGATCAAGGGAAACTAGAAGAATCTGGTTGATATTAGCAAGGAAGCCATGAATAAAAGTGCTTAGAGTCTTACAAAGGTCAATGTGATGATTATGGATCGAAGAACTCAATCCATCTCCAGTATCCCACCCTCAAAAACCAAATAGAAGAAGAAAATCGAGGAGCTGAATAGGCAGAGTATAGGACCTTAGACCACTACTGGCCCCTATACGAGGACAAGAATCAGTAACCAAGAGACAAGTACCTCCAGGTTAATCATGGATGAGCTCAAGGAAATGAACAAGAGTTTGATCCAAAAGAGTTCAGAGCTAATGTAATCTTTGGTTTAGTGTGTTTTAGGTTTTCTCTATTTCTATTTTGTTTTTCTTATGTGTGTTTTAGGCCCCTATTTCTATGGTTGTTTTGCCATTAGTTTTGTACTGGATTGCAACTATTTGTTTTTTGTTTTTCTCTTAGACTTTGGCTTTCGGGTACCTATAAAACCCGTTTATCATAATTGAACACACAATCCTTAATGTTCAATGGAAAACCTACACTCATAAGAAATAAAAAATAAATATATTAAACTTTATATTATTTGTGTAGTGTCGTAAATTGTACACCCTTGCTAGGGTGGTACAATTCCATGCTTAGTTTAGCACCCACTGTAGTGTGTTTTTATCTTGCATTGTAATTTCCCTTTAAGCATTTAATTAATTAATTTAATTAAATATAAAGTCATATTTCATCACTCCCCACATCATAAAATTGGGCCCTTTACCCTAAGTGTGCCCCTTTTTATTGTATTCCTCCAATAAATCATTAAATCATAGACCCTAATTATATCTAATTTTGATCTTTAAGGCCTGATTTTGCATATCAAAACATCTTGAAATCGACTGTAACTTTGGGATTTACTCTAATATCATCATATCTAATGACCCTGAAAATTTGGTGAACAGTTGGTCAGACCATGTGCAAGTTGCACACGGTCCTCGACATTTTTCCTAAAATTTTGGGAGCATAATTCTATGATATTATAATGCTTAACCCCAAGAAATTGGCAGAAAATTCAAATCCTAGGTCAGCCTAAAGACAAAATTAAGATCTAGGGTTTTATACATAAAAACTCTCTTTCTTCATTTGAAGGCATCTAACTTTTTAGCTAAGGGATAAAAAGGAGCCATCTATGTACTGAAAGAGAAAGTATTTTGGAGTCTTCAACAACATTCAACAACATCTATCATTCATCAAGCATTTTTTCATCAAATGGGGGATTTTGAAGATGTAGGAAAGCAATAGGAGATCACCGATTGACAATTGGCTTGTACCCATCCCTTGGGGTTGGGTATGATTTAATGTTGTTTTCATGTCTTTATATGAGCTTCATTACATCAATTTGTAGATTTATGTTTATGCTTTAGATCACTTAGCATCATTTATTTAGACCATTTACTTTGTCAATTACAAGCATTTAGCGTTTACTCTTTAAAGCATAGGGTTACTCTAGATTTTTTGCATTCATCATTTTAGGGTCTTGCACACACACAAGATTCTTGTACACACTATTTTACTACACAAATAAGCTATTTGTTGAGGTGGAAATCACCAAAACAAGGTTTTGACTAAGGAAAAAACCCATATAGCCACCTGAACCCCCTTTTTAGTTGCAGGTATAGGTACTTGAAAGACTTTCAAGACTACTGAAAGGCACAAGGACTATCCTAAGCCCTCAGATTTGTCCCAAAATCATGAGGGACAAGGGCATGGTACCCTGGTCCTAACCAGGATAGGGGCGTGGCACCCTGGGCCCCCAACTTTTAGGTGATTTTTTCAGGAGGGTGGAAGCTCGAAACATCAAGTTTGCAGCCCTTCAGTTGCAGCTTTCTGTTAGACAAAGAAGGACTAGGGGGTGGCACCCTTGTCCATGCCATTTTGTCTCATTTTTCAACACCAAGTACACATCCAATTTCCTTCCCCTTATCTTCTTTAAGTATTTCAATTTCAGATCTGCAGGTTTCTGCAATTTTAGTTCATATATGCTTCACTATTCATCTCCTAGTCTAGTTGATCAATCACACCCTATTTTTCACATATACAACAAGAGGAATAGAAACTATAAGAGATAATCCTTGGCTCTATATTTCTCATAAGAAGTAGCCAAAGTGAGCTATCTCCCTAGGCTCTTTTGTATTCCCAATGTGCTAGCAAAACTGGGATTAGGTCCTAGTCACTCGGTCTCACTTTTTCCCCTCCACATTTTGGTGAAACTGACCTGAATCGTATCTTCTTTAATTATGATTTATGTTCTCAAATCTAAGTGTTTTTACTAGTTCAAATTCAAATTTACATTTACAAGTTTTAATTCCTTGCAAATTTAAAATATTTAGAGGTCAATTTTGTTAAAACCCTAATTTTTTAATTCAAAATTGAACTTGCGGATAGCTTAAATTGGATCATTAATCTCAGTTCTGAATTAGGAAAACATTTCTCATAAATTTCATTTTCTAAATAAACATTCAAATTTCTTGCATTGGTTAAAATTGAACATTTCCTTCTATTTTGCATATGTTATCATTTGAAAGAGGAAAATTATTGTCATGATGCATTTATTTCATAAATGTGATAATGGGTTAGCTTCCCTTGCTTCAATGTTTTCATCTCATAAAGAACGTCCTCCTATCTATGAAAACATTTTAGTGACTAAAAGTATAGTTACCAACCCCTTCAAAACTCTCCCATGCTCTAGGGATGAAGAGTTTAAGAGTGATCTTGACAATTCTCCTAAAATGTGCCCCAAAAATGTGGAGGGGAAAAATGAGATCGGGTGACTAGGACCTAATCCCACTTTTGCCAATACATTAGGAATATGAAAGAACCTAGGGAGATAGCTAGCTTTGGCTATTTCTTGTGGGAAAGAGAGAGACAAGGATTATCTCTTAGGGTTTCTATTCCTCTTGTTGTATATGTGAAAAATAGGATGTGATTGATCAACTAGAGTAGGAGATGAATAGTGAAGAATATATGAACTGAAATTGCAGAAACTTGCCAATCTAAAACTGAGATATTGAAAGTAGAGAAGGGGGAGGAAATTGGATGTGTACCTGGTGTTGAAAAATGATCCAAACTGACTTGGATAGGGGTGCCATGCCCTGGTCCTATTTTGTCTGACAAAAAGTTGCAACTGAAGGGCTACAAACTTGATGTTCTAAGCTTCCACCATGTTGAAAATTGCCTGAAAGTGGGGGGACCAAGGCACCATGCCCCTATACTGGGAAAGACCAGGGCACCACACCCTTGTCCTTGATGATTTTGGGATAGATTTGAGGCCTTACAATAGTCCTTGTGCCTTTCAGTAGTATTGAAAGTATTCCTAGTACTTGTACCTGCACTTGCAATTGAAAAAGGGGGATCGAGTGGCTATATGGGGTTTTGCCTTAGTCAAACCCCTATTTTGGTGATTTCCACCTCAAAAAATAACCGATTTGTATAGTAAAATAGTGTGTCCAGGAATCTTGTGTGTGTGCAAGACCATAAAACGATGAATGCAAACAATCTAGAGTAACCCTATGCTTTAAAAAGTAAACCCTAAATGCATGTTATTAACAAAGTAAATTCTCTAAATCATAAATGTAAATCTATAAATTGATGTAATGAAGCTTACACAAAGACATGAAAACAACATGAAATGATACCCAACCACAAGGGAGGGGTACAAGCCAATCATCAGTCGGTGATCTCCTTTTTTTTCCCTACAACTTCAAAATCCTCCAATTGATGAAATAATGCTTGATGAATGCTTGATAGATGTTTTTGAATGTTGTTAAAGACTCCAAAATACTTCCTCTTTCACTACACAGAAAGCTCCTTGGGATCACTTGGCTAAAAAAATTCTCTCATTTTAGATGCATTCAAATGAAGAAAGAGAGTTCTTATGTATGAAACCCTAGATCTTAATTTAGTCTTTAGCAGGACCTAGGATTTTAATTTTCTGCCAATTTCTTGGGGTTAAGCATTATAATATCATAGAATTATGCTCCCAAAATTTTATGAAAAATGTCGCGGACCATGTGCAACTTGCACAAGGTCCAACCAAATTTTCACAACCATTAGATATGATGATATTAGTGTGAATCCCAAAGTCACAGCCATTTTCAAGCTGTTTTGATTTGCAAAATCGAGCCTTAAAGGTCAAAATAAGACATAATTAGGGTTTATGATTTAATGATTTATTGGAGGAAAAAATGGGTAGACTTAGGGTAAAGGGCCCAATTTTATGATGTGGAGAGTGATAAAATATGACTTTAGATTTAATGAAATGAATTAATTAAATTCCTAAAGGGAAAGTACAATCCAAGATGCAAACACACTAAGGTGGGCCCTAAACTAAGTGTAGGATTGTACAACCCTAGAAAGGGTGTACAATTTATGATGCTACGATTTGGAAATCTTATAATAAGAGCTAAATAATTAAAAAATAAAAATTCTAGATGAATTCATTTAACCTTATAAAACTTAATGCCAAAGTGGTTTTTTATCAGCATTTTGATAAGTGTAAATGAGACTCCATTGCAGATATGATTTAAGAGTATAGAGGTTCTATCTAAGGGATTTTGATCTAAGAGGATTTGATCTAACTCTCTTTAGTGAAGCACACTTGAGTTGGTGTAGTATTGGGATGGGTGACCTCCCAAGAAGTCCAAATGCATCACCCTTGTGAGAATCACCTAGATGCAATAATTGCTAAGTGGATCATTCATTCTCAAGAGAGATGGGTTCTTGTTAACTAGTACTCATGAAATATGGGTCAATGAGTTTGACTCAAAAACTACACAGTTGAACCCTAATAGAAATATAATAGTTTGACTTGCTATGGAAAATACCTCCTACTTATCTCTTTAGTTAGTTTTTTCCAAATGGGATCTCTCAATGCTCAAATCATTATATTTTCTAAAAAATATATGATTTCAGCAAAAATCAAGATGTAGCAAAAAGTGTAACTCTGTATTGTGTGATAACCCCTCTTATTTTTCATAGCCTTAACCCTAGCCTAAATCATAATCTTATCTCCAACCTTAACTCTAATTCCATCTTTAATCCTAACACTAAACCTAACCCTAATTATTAATTTACCAACATTAAACTTAAACCAAACCCTAAACATGATTCTATATCACCCAATACTAGTCCTAAAATTACCTTTAATTCTTATATATAACTCTGATCCTAACCCATATTCTCTCTATAACCATCACCCTAACTCTAATATTTACCCTCAACTTAACCTTATCCTTTAACACAAACCCTAATATAATCGTGACATTAGTCCTAGCCTTATTTCTATCTCTAACCATAATCGTAGCCCTATTTCCAACCTTAACTCTATATATAATCTTAACCCTAACCCTAACCTTAACCTTATCCCCAACTCTATCCCCAAGCCTAACCCTAATTTTCACCTTATCACCAACTCCAACCCTAATCCTATCTCTATTTCTAATCATAGCCCTAACCCTTTTAGTAACCATACTGCTAATCCAAATTCTCTCTCTAATCCTAACACTAACACTAACTCTATATCTTAATATAACCTTATGCCTAATGCTAACTCTAACTTTAACCTTAATTGTACATCTAACGCTAACCCTAACATATACATATACATATACATATACACATACACATAAATGTACACATACACGTACATAAACACATACACATACACATACACATACACATACACATACACATACACGTACACATAAACATACACATACACATACACATACACATACACATACATGTACATGTATACCTATATATGTATCTGTGTGTGGGTGTGTATAGATAGTAGTTATTGCTAGTTAGAGTAATTGATGACTATAGTTAGATTAGTCACTATCATTTATTATTTATTATTGTAGTTGTTTTTGGCTTACTTGTACATTTTCCCTCTTAGTCCCAAAAATCACAAAGTTCACATTATAAAACAAGACACTTTTGAGAAGATAGTAATAATTCAGACATAGGTTGTTGTTGATGGGGTCTTCCAAACTATAAGGAAAATTCATAGCTTTTGAAAGTCTCTAATCTTTTTATTCTTTCGAATTAGTGCTATGAAAAATCTCATATTACTTGATTCTACAGTTATGAAGATTTTAACTTTAGTCCATTATTTTGGTAGGCATTACGAACAAGAGATGGGTATCAATTGAGAAGTTAAGAATCCTAAAAATTGAACAATGAATAAATTTCAAATGTTTAGCAGTCCATAAAAATCAAACTCACTTTTCATAATATTATACACGATTGTTTTAGTAGTCATTCAAATCCATTTTGGTAATGAATATATGAAAGATTTATCTCTCAATTAGAGAAGAGTAGACAGATTCATGTTAGGATATTGTGCATAAATTGAGTTTTTAATCACTAAAAACACAAATATTAATCAATAAGATAAACTCAAGGTCTTCCTTGTCTTGATGAAAGAGAGGTGGATGGGGCAATGTACACAGTTACAATACATAACTTTCTAAATTTGTACTAAACAATAAATTTTTAATGTATCAAACTAGAAGACAACTCTTCCATTCTCAATTAATCCTCTATTGGAAAAAATTCACAATCAAATAATGAAATTTAAGATGGATAACAATTCATTAACACAATAACCTATACATTTATGAAAAATGATCAACAAATTTAAGAAACTTAAATTAATTAGGATTATTGAATGCTACTGAACGCTATCACACAAAGAAAAAATCGCACCGCTTAAAATATTTATTTTGGTTAAGAATCCTAAAAACTGAATAGCAGTCCATAAAATATTTTCATAATATCATCCACGATTGTTTCCGTAGCCATTCAAATCTATTTTGGTAAATAATATATGAAAGATTGATCTCTTAATTTGAGAAGAATAGACAGAATCATGTTAAGATATTGTGCATAAATTGAGTTTTTAATCACTAAAAACACAAATATTAATCAATAAGATAAGCTCCAGGTCTTCCTTGTCTTGAGGAAAGAAAGGTGGATGGGCCAATATACACAATAACGTATACTTTTATGAAGAATGATCAACGAATTTAAGAAACTAAAATTCATTAGGATTATTGAATTTTACTGAATGCTATCACACAAAGAAAAAAATGGTTGAGAGGTATCGAATCATAGGTTTTAAAAAATAAAAGGCTAATGGAATTGAGACACTTGACAACAATAAGTTGCTTGTGACCATCAACGATTCTGAATTGCTCTTTCAATCCAAACATATCACCACTTAATTTTTTATTTATTTTTAAATATTCCTTCCACTAAATAAGATGATGCATGTATGCTATCTAAATTTTAAGCATGTTGAAAAACCCTTTTGTTAACTAGAAGTTTAGAATTCCATGGCCCAAAATAGATTCAAATTATGTCAGTGCCTCAAATAAATCAATAGCACCTAAAACAATACTAAAGGAAAGAGGGGAGACCGCCCCTCAGTCTCTCCTCGAGAGCAATGAGAATTATATTTTGGAATGCTAGGGGCTTAAATGCCCTTAACAAGAGGCGCTTAATTAAGTCCCAAATGGACTTAGTTAAGTGTGATATTTTCATGTTGCAAGAGACAAAATTGTCAAAGGAGTCTGTTGATTTGGTTTTTTCTTCTTGGAGAAAGTGGGAATTCCTCTCCTCTCTAGCTTGTGGTGTGTCAGGGGGTTTGGCATTGCTTCAGAATAACTATAACATTGAGGTTGAGCTAGTTGCTTCTACTGTAAAATGGATGTTGTCCTTAGTTAAAAGCAAGCTTTTGAAGGTTAAGTTTTGGCTTTTTAATAGTTATGCTCCTTCTGGTATTCAAAGGAAGACTAAATTATGGGGAGAAATTAAGACTAAATTTGAACCTATGGGGTTTAGAGATTCTTCCTTTTTTCCTTTGCTCAAAAAATGGTGGATTTCTGCTCCTTATTGCTCTGGGTCCTGAATGTTTCAGATTGCCAAGAAGTTGAGATTTTTGAAATTTAATATTAGAGAATGGAATATATTGCATTTTAAGAACCTCTTTTAGGAAAAACAGAGGATTCAAGATATGATTGAATGTCTTAATTCACATGTGATTCAACATGGTATGGTGCCTCTTGTTTTTGATGAACTAAAATTGCTAAAAGCATAGCTTGAAGAAGTTTTGTCCAGAGAAGAAATCTATTGGGGACAAAAATCGAGGGAGATCTGGCTTTCAGATGGTGATAGAAATACAAAACATTTTCACTCTTCAACAAAAATTAAGAGAAGTAGAAATAGGATATCTTGTATTGAGTGTCCAAATGGCAGACTTTTAACAGAACAAGAGGATATTGCTTCAGAGGAAGTTAGGTTTTTTAAGTCACTATTGTCTTCGGAGCATGGAGATCTTCATAATAACATTTATTCTAATATTCCTTCTTTGGTATCTTCGGAAGATAATAAAATGTTGATGTCTCCTTTTTCTTTGGATGAAGTTAAGAATGCTATTTTCGCAATGAACCCTGATAAGGCTCCAAGACCGGATGGATTTACTCCTTTATTTTTTCAAAAATGTTGGGATTTTGTGGGGAATGATGTTTTATTGGCCCTTAAGGAAGCTAGAAGGAATAGGTCTATTTTGAAAGAACTTAATACTACAATGATTGCAATTATTCCTTAAAAAGAGGTTACCAAGACATTTGCTGATTTTTGCCCTATTGCTTTATGTAATACTTTGTACAAGATTTTTACCAAGGCTATTTCTTTAAGGTTGGCTAAAATTTTGCCTAGGATCATTTCTTTAGAACAAGGTGGTTTTGTTCTAGGAAGAGAGATGACAGAGGGAGCTATAGTGGTGCATGAGGTTCTGCATTCTATTTCTACTCAGAGAATCCCGACCATGATCCTCAAATTAGATATGATGAAAGCATATGATAGAGTAGAATGGGTGGCATTGTGTGTTGTTCTACTTAAATTGGGCTTTTCCAAGGCATGGATCAAATGGATTCGTGCTTGTATTTCTTCTGCAAGGTTCTTAGTTCTAATTAATGGCTCCCCTTGTGGTTTTTTCTCCTCTTCTAGGGGTTTGAGGCAAGGGGATCCCTTGTCTATTTTCTTGTTCATTCTTGTAGCTGAAACTTTCAGTTGGGCTATAAGAGCTACTAAGCTGGGAGGGCTTTGGAAGGGAATTAGAATTCATAATGTTCCACAAAGAATTTCGCATTGCTTGTTTGCAGATGATACCTTGTTATTTGGTCAGGCCTCTTTGGGTGAGGCAAGAGCGATAAAGGGGATAATACAAAATTATGCATCCTTTTCTGGTCAGAGAGTCAATGTTGATAAGTCAAAGATTTTTTTCCTTCATGCTTCACAATTGGTTCAGGATAGATTGAAGATTTTTTGGGGATTTGCATCTAGAAATCTTCCTTGTTTTTATCTTGGTATACCTTTCTTCATTAAGAAGGATAGAGTTGAGTTTTGGGATAAGATCATTTTAGTTATCTCTAGAAGGATCCTATCCTGGAATCATAGATGGTTATGTTTGGCTGGTAAGATTGTTCTTATTAAGTCTGTCCTAAATGTTGTTCCTATTTATCTCATATCTATTTTGCAGTCTCTGAAAGTGCTTCTTGTTAGTTTGCAAGATACTCTTAGGTCCTTCCTTTGGAGTAATAATAAAGAACGTAAGAAGAAACTCCCTCTGGTAGCATGGGATAAAGTTTGTTTGCCTAAAAACCTTGGGGGCACAGGCATTAGGAGTTTGGAAAGTCAGAATTTAGCCTTAGGTGCTAAGTTGGTTTGGCAATTGTATGAGAGACCATTCTCCTTTTGGGCACAAATTATGTTTGCTAAATATTTAAATAACGGACCAAGAGAGTATGTTTTTCAAGTTTCTAATTTACTGTCTGGTTCAGCTATTTGGAATTTTCTATGTAAATGTAGATCAGTGATTTTGCCTCATCTCTCATGGATTATTCATAATGGTAGAAAAGTCAGGTTTTGGGCGGAAGTTTGGAATGGACATCCCCCTTTGGTGAACTCAAAGGATTGGTCTCCTTTAATTTCCACTCTTTCTTCCCTTTGGGGTGTCTTTGTGGCTGATTATTTTGAAATTGAGTATAGTGGGAATCTCAAGGTGGCAAAATGGAAATCAATTGAGTTTTTAGATATTGATCAAAATGTGAAATTGGAATATGAAAAGATGTTGGGGGAGAGAGTAATAATTCTTTCTGATGTCGATGATGATCTTATTTGGACAAGGAATATCTCTGGTAAGTACACAGTTAAGGATGGCTATAATTCTCTCTTGGTTGCTAAATATTTATCTACTTGGCCATACAAGCTGTTTTGGCATATGGCTTGCCTCCCAAAGGCTAGTGCTTTTGCTTGGTTAGAAGTGTAGGATAGGGTCCTTGCAGGAATGAAATTGGACAGGTTGGGTATTACTACAGTATTTTCTTGTGTCTTTTGTAATAAAAAATTAGAATTCTCTGCACACTTGTTTCTTCACTGTGATTTTGCCTATGCTTGCTGGTAGTGGTTGTTTCAAAAGCTTAATCTATCCTTTGTTATTGGTAAGGATCTCCTTTCCCACTTTAGATCCTGGCCTCTCCTATTTGCCTCATCTTTCTATGCATGTCTTTGGATTATTTCTCCATCTATTGTGATTTGGAATATTTGGTTAGAGCGTAATAATAGGATTTTTAAACAAACAAGTTCTTCCTTGGCTGAGGTTTTATTGAGGATTGAATCTTCCATCTCTGAAGTTGCTTTGTCTTTTATCTATAATAATTTGGAAACCCTTACCTCTTTTTCTCATTGAGATGGTAGGGTAACTTGAGTTTGGAGAATGTTATAAGTCTTACCTTCTCATGGATCTATTTAAAATAAGACTAATGCTATAATTAAAAGAAATTTTGCTTGCTAGAAATCTCCTCCACAAGGGCACTTTAAATTGAATTTTGATGGTGCTTCTCATGGGAACCCTGGCCTGGTAGGGGCAAGTATGGTAATTTATGATCATAAGGTAAGATTTGTTCAGGCTCATTGTCATGCTATTGTTTCAAGTCTAACAATTGTGCAAAATTATTTGCTTTGTCCTTTGGTTTGGATATGGCTATATCTTTGGGAATTAAGGACTTGATAATTGAGGGTGATTCTATGGTTATTATAGAAAGTGTCATGAAAAAGAAGTCGAATTGTTGGCAATTACAATATATACTTGATCATATTTTGCAAAAATTAGATTTTTTTTATTCCTTTTTGATTTCCCACTGTTATAGGGAAGTGAATAAGATTGCAGATTTCTTGGCTAACTTAGCTATTGATAGTGAAGCTAATATGCGGGAGGTAAGTGTGGATGAGATACCTTCCTCGGTTTTGGAATATTTGAAGTAAAGAAGGGCATAGTTGTAGTCTTCATCAACCTACTTATTTGGTGTGACTTTTCTTTGGTGTGGGTTCTACTATGCTTGATCACAATATTTATTTTGACAGGGTCTCTGATTATGGTTTCATTTCTGCTATGTGGTATCATTCTAACCAGTGGTTTGGAGAATTGTGTTTCATAGACAGAGGTGGTTCAGACTGATGTTTTTTGGCAGCAATGGATATGCATCCTTCGGTGATCATACTTTAATCTTCCTTCTATATGCTTATGTTGGCGATTTCCTTTATATCTAATGTGGCTTCTGTAATTGGGATGGGTTTTTTGATGTACTATGCCAATGGGCATTTGGTATTGGGTAGAATAGGCTTGTGTTACTTAAGAAACACTGAAGGGTTTTCTTACTGGTTCTTTCCCTTCAGTGCTTTTTGAACCAGACACTGTAAAAATCTTTTAAAATTTAATATAGTTCAGTGGTTCTATCCACTTTTATCAAAAGAAAAAAAAAATAGCTACAAAAGTAAAATAAAAATAAGATGCAATTTTAAATGTCCTGGAAGTAAAATTTATAACTAAAATTATGGACTAATTTCATTTAATTTTTGTGCTATTAGAACACCATTTTAGGAATCCATCAAAATCTAACTCATTTTCATAAGGAAGGTATTTTCCATCCACCCAAACTTGGCTCTTAGTAGCTCAAACTTCTCTTTTAATGTGATCTATGTCAAAACGTGTATAACTTGATCATTTGAGTAAGAATGCAACAAGGAATCTACTTATTCATTAACAAAATTGTAAAGAACGATCATGTTTTTACATAATTTAAAGATTAAAAAATAGATTTTCTAAAATTTGTATAGTCTAGAATTAACATGACAGAACATACAAAAAGTTAAAACAATAAAAATAAGAAAGAATACTACAAACCATCTCTTTTCTATGAATACACAAGTAAATAAGAAACACTCATAAGAAATTTATGAACTACAAAAATTTATGAGAGAAATTGATAAAAATAAATAACTTAAAAAATATATCAACATATTCTATATATAAATATATGGTAGTAAATTATATATGGATAGCGACGCAAGTGGTTGTATCACTAGCCGGCTGCACTCTCTTGGAGAGGGACTATATGTCCTGTAATGATAATATCTTTTCACTTCAATAATGCAGCGTTATCGACAAAAGCTATAGTGCACTCCGTGACCCACTATAAAAGATATTGTTCTATCTCAATCCATCCCTTTCTAATTTCATCTTATTTGGGGACTTTTTCTCTTTAAACTTTTGCTGATCTAAACTGGTCACTATCTTGCCTCGGAAGATATATAGATAAGTTTAAATTGCTATGTGCTCATCGCAGTATATGTCTTAGTATTGTTTTACCATTGCAGGCAATTGTCATGTACTAAAGTTATTAATTCCTGCCTCGCTAGGAACTATTTCTGAGGGTTCAGGTTAAGTAGTGATTAAAATCCATGCAAAAAACCAATCAGACTTCAGCATTATCAAAGATTAAATTTCCATATACTATTTTCTCCAGTGAAGTTGCATATTTCTTACACAAATATTAATTCAAAGTGTTTTGGCACATTATCATTTGTTATGTTTTCGGCTGCAGGGATGTCAAGTAAGATTTAAGTTCTCAATCTAAGAGAGCACACTATTCTCAAGACATTGTTCTGAGCTGTGTAGGATTAGCAGGGGCAGTTCGTCAGTGCTTTGCAGGGACAGACTGCTTGCAATCAGAAGATGTTGCAAACGTAAAAATTTCCCATCTTCCACGCTGCTACTTACCGAACACTTGTTGGGTTCTGAAGATCACCATCTGCCAAAAAAAACAATTGACATGAAAATTTGGAAATTGAAGGAGAACCAAGTGGCACAAGATGAGGAGAATAGAACTCTGCTCTTCGCAGAGTTTTTTAGTTATCTTTGTGTTAAAGGTCCGTTTCATTGTATTGTTGAACTCTGATTGGTTGAATGTCATTTTGTAAAATTTGTTGAGTTCTTTGCTTTAAACTACAAACTTGTTTTTTTGTTAGTGGCTTTTGAAGCAGAAATTTTGAAATATGTCAATCATTTCCTGGAGATTGTCCTGACTTTCTGCCATAAAGTTGACATATTTTCATATGAAATTTGCTATTTCTTGACAATGGATTTAATTGTGCTTCAATTCCTAGTGAAAATTTATCAGATTCAATTGAATAAAAATTTGGAACATTCTAATGGTTATTGGGCTTTTATATTTTGCATGTGTAGAACGATTTCTGCAACATTTATATATAATTTTGGGTTGTTGGGAGTGTCTGGCTAGCTTCCATTGCATATTACCTTTTGGCGATGGTCTCGGGTGCTGAAATTTGACTCGGGGGTCTTTGTATGTGTGCACTAATGTATGAACCATGAGCCTCACCAGCTTCAAACCAAATGTTCCTTAATCATATATGTTGATCAATAGTGTGAATTATATATTTCAAGAAGAGTGATTAAACTAAACTGGTAGAGTATTTCTTCTAGTGAAATGGAAGCTCATATAATTGACCCAAGTTTTCAACATATCAAAATACTCAAGGTACCAATTAAAGAAACTAAATGTGGTATGCTTTCAGATTATATTGCAGTGAAATATCAGAGTTGAATAAATTTTGTTGGGTGTTGTCTTAGGATGAACAAATATGGGAAGTTGCATGGCTATATAAGGCAGCAAAAATTGCCGAAAACTTGAACGACATCCAAGCAAACGCCCAGAGTTTAGGAACTGATTGAATCAGATAATACATTTGGGTGGTTCAATAGAAATGTTGGAGCCCAGGTGATTTTATCAAAGGTATAGTAACTTGAAGTGTGGGTACTAATAAATTTCAGTAATTTTATTGTGGTCACTGATAAACTTCACTTTTGCCATTGAGTCTGCAATTTTTTTAAGTCTTCACTTTTCTGTCTTAATCTATTGAAGTCTGAATATAAAGCTCCTTGAGTGGATATTTCACTGCAAAATGTTTTCATGGATGATTTGATTGACTGTAGGTGTAGGTGGTTATGCTTTGTACTGTGAAGGAAATCTTGATTGGAAAAGTGAACTCTCTTCAAGAATACAAATGTCACACTGACAATTATATCTACTCCATCCTGCCTGGAACATCAGCCTCTGGGTCTAAATACATACCAGGTAGGTGAATGCATACTATTGTTTTGACTGGAACCTACAAACCTAAATCTACTATGCATGTTTGAAGAGGACGACTTCTCCACACATTGCTCGAAGTTAATTTGTAGTATGTTATATCTTCATCTGTCATGCTATTGACCTATGTAAAATACCTCACCTCCTCACAACTAGTGTCTTGTAGGGAATGACAGTGACTCCTCACAAGTTTAGAGCAATAGGAAAGCGCTAGGTATATAGAACAATTATTGAAAATAATAACAAGGTGTAAAAACCATAATCATGGTCAAAATAATAGTTAAAGGCATATTTTACTCTTTTTATCCTTGTTTTCTAAACATTTTGTTTAGTGACACTGCACCTACTTTTTAGCTTACAATCCAGGTCATATTTTGAGGAGTTTTATTTTCTGGCGGGTGCATTATGTACTAGGTTCCAATCCTCTGAAGATGTCATACATGGGTACGATTCCAAGTACTCACAGCGAATTCAGTACATATGCTTGTCGATGCCTTCAGTTTCCCAACACCCATGGTCCATTCTGTAGTATAGGCTTCTAACCTTGAATAGCAAGGCCACCAATCCAAAAACGTGTTGAGTGGTGATGTATAATGATTAATGTTATGCAGTTGTGTAACACAAAAATTTCCTAAACATTAACCATTTAGGAACTACCTTTATGTGCTCTCAGAATTCATGAACAACTATTTTATACGACTAATGGAAATGGAAATAGCAGAGAGGGACAAGTTGTTAATTTTATCATTTAATTTTGTTGTTAGTTTCACTCTCCTTGGAAGAAAAGTGGGACATGTGTTAAACATGTTATTAAAATGTTAGAAAGTGAGTCCCCTCTAGTAAACCCTGTTTCAGATTTGGCTGCACAACTTTTAATAATATACGGATTATGATAGTTGTTACTAAGAGTTTATAAACTAGAGACTAAATCCATCTTTGCAGTCAAAGCCACTATTTTTTTTTTAAATAGAATTCTCTGGACTTTGAAAGGGCTAGATTCAAATCAAACAAGAGTTTATAAAGATTTGGGTACCCTGTATTTTACTATTGATAGTTGTGTGTTGCTCGCAAGTTTCCTTATACAAAAATTGAGCTTGAGCTATTTTTTTATAATTCACAGGGTCTTTTTTTCTTTTTTCTACATTGTAATATCCACTCTAATATTGTTCCATAGATTCACAACTTGTTTTTTTGTTCTGGAATACACCAGTAAAGTTAAAGTCAACCAGAGTCTTGTAAAAGTGTAGCCTTCACATCTTAATGCATAAAATTGCAATGCCTGAACATTTCAAGAAAATACTCTTTGTAGATATGAAATTGAGGGTAATCATAAAAGACAAGCAAAAGATCTTCCCCAATGTGGCTAGAGGATCCCAAACTCAAATTTGTAAATTCCTAGAGTTTGATTGTACTTTATTCTCTGTTCCTACCTAGGGTTCCCTATGGACCATTCGTAATCTAAATTACCATATCAGGAGGGAAACAAAAGGGAAACTACTCTTTTCAGCTAGTAAGATTCAATTTTTATGATTCCAACTTTTATGATCAATGCCTCGAGCTGGGCCAATTCATAAAAATTGAATCTTACTAGCTGAAAAGAGTAGTTTGTAATCGACATGAAAATTCTATCTTGTGGAATTAAATTTTTTCAGAAATTTCCTAAATTGATAAAATGAAACCTTATTACTAAATTACAATCCAATTTAGTGGAGCATTGAACATTGCCGTACAATCCAATTTAGTGATTTCAAGCATTCCTCATTCAGTTGTGAGTTCTTCCTATTTGTTCTTCTTCCAAGACCAGTACTATGCTTGAATGATATCTCATTTATTTGACCAACCAAATATCAATTCCAATACCAATGTCAATTCCAATACCAAATTTCAATTCCAATACCAAATGTCAATTCCACTCAACCAAAAATTGGAAAACTAGCATACAATCTCACAATTCCATAGTTAACCTTCCAATCCAACTGCTCTAACCCCAAATAATGCTCTGTCCATAAACAAATTAGACAAACTAAGCAAAACTAAATCTATTCTTCCAGTAGAGGGCTTGCTATTCTCATTCAGTCTCATTCGTGGATTTGTCTTTTCTCTCAAATTTGACTGTTCTAAAACGATCAATATCTATCCTCGAACACATTTCGCAAGTTTACTTTCCTCTCTATTCTTATCCACGACGTTTACAAAAAATAATTTTTTAGATTTACCATTTTTGAGAAAATGTCTTTGACAATCAAATGTATAGATTAAATATAAGAATATCCTTTTCTTAACTAATTAGATATAGAATGGTTGACTATAATTTATAAGGGTGCTTACCTTTCAAATTTGGTCATTAATAAATTTTACTGTTCTAAGTAGTAAATTCATATATGTTTATAATTAATTATTTTTTCTAAATGGAAAATATATAGATCTAAGAAAGGATAAAATGAATATAATTATTTGTCATTTTATATAATAGTTTATGAAATAAGTATTAAAAAAAGTATGTTTAATATATTTTAGATGAAAAAGTTAAAAGAACATATTTTTTACTATAATTATTTCTGGATTCAATTGTGTGACAATTGTTGCATCAATGTTTAAGATGAAATAGCTTTTTTCTTCCACTTCACTCCTCCATCATAATGATGGGATCATGGAGTATGATCTGAAAATATTTGCAAAAACTATCACACATTCCAATTCAAAAGCAATCATAGTCAACAATATGAATTGTAGAAATCTAACATCATTAAAAGAACATATTTATTAATTTTGAATTTTGAATATTAATTTTTAGAAGAAATAAAATATGTTATGCTTGCAGTAATATGGAATTAGTGAATTAAGTTGAATATTGTATAATAAGAATACTATGTGAAGGGTTATATCTTAAGTATTTTTATAAAAGTTGGAATTTTGTATACATCAAATAAAAGCATGTATTTTTCATCTTATGTAGTCATTTATGTGTAAGTAATTACATTTGAATTTAATTTAAAATGTAAGAATTGAATTACCAATTACTATAACAAAATAAGTGAAATTTATGTATCTATATAACATAATGTATTTAAATATATACTAATTAATTTATCTCGTATAAACTTATGAAATTCAACAACATATAATGGATCAAAATTTAAAGAAAGAATGTTGTGAATATCAAATTGTTATCCACATATATTCCATCTTATTGCCTACTGATATTTAACGATGTTGAATCTAATTTTCAGCATAACATGTAAATTAGATGACAGGGAAAGTGTGGATTACTCTCCATATCTCTATGTATGCAATTTCTTCCATCCATTGCTCACAAGGAAAGGGATCTACATTGAGAGGATATAACTCTGCATAGATGTTTACCTCATCCGACTCCCTCAAGGAAATGTATGTCTTAGAGAAACAAATAATTTTAAATGTTTATGGAGAAAATTGAATCGGTCTGATTCTTTTTAAATGAAATTCAATCAAATAAAACAAAATGAAATTTGGATGAACTAATTGTGGATGCATAATCTTTTGCGCTACCCTTTTTACCAGAGTTCCATAATTTTCTGATTGCCACCATATCTCTATTTATTTGACACACACAATTTCGTGGATTGTGACCATTATCTTGATAAATTTTGTGGCCTTAAAAGGGCAAAACGAAAAGATGGTTAGTTATAATATTGAAGGATGGAAATAGAAAGGCATCTAGCCTTATCCGTTACAACTTTTCCATCCTCATTCAATTTATTCTTAAAGACCCATTTAGTTCCAATAACATTCTTACTTCTAGGTCGGGGAACTAAAGTCCATTTGTTGTTCTTTTCTATCTGATCTAATTCCTCTTCCATAGCTCTCATCTAACATTCATCTTTACAAGCTTCAATAACTGATGCTGGTTCAACTTGATAAATTAAGTATACCTCTTCAAGTGCCAAAATTCTTCTTGTCATTACTCCTTTGTTCTTCTCTCTAATGATCTGATCTTCTGAATGATTTAACCTTACATACCTAGGGGTCTTCTAACTTTCAGTTTCTCTATTCTGGTCTTCAGTTACTATTGAATTTTTTGATACTATTGGGATAACTGGTTTAACATTCTGTTTCGGTACAGGTGGTACCGGTTCAGTTATGATCATCTCCACTTCCGGTTCTCTCTCATAAGTTCTTATTTGACCTTTGTACTGCTTATCCACCTTGACATTAGTACTCTCCACAATTGTCTGCAATATTTTTTATAACATGTATATGATTTTCTTTCATTAGAATGACCGAGAAAAGTCCATTCACCACATCTAAGATCAAACTTTTGAATGGAATCATTTCTTTTAATATCGCATTTACTACCAAATATGCTGAAATACTTAACTGTAGGTGTATGACCAAACCATATCTCATAAGGTTTCTTACCGATATCTCCTTTGATATGAACTATGTTTAATGTGTATGCCCCCATACTCATAGCTTCTCTCCAATAGATATAAGGCAAACTAGCTTCCATCATCATAGTTCCAGCTGCATCTATGATAGTTTTATTCTTTCTTTTCACAACACCATTTTGTTGAGGTGTATAGGGTGTAGACAACAGTCTCCTTATCCCATTCTTCTCACAATAACTGTTAAATTCACCAGATGTGAACTCACCACCCTGATCAAACCTTAAGCAGTTAATCTTCAACCCTATTTTTGTCTCAACTTTATCTTTAAAGATGTTTAACTTCTCAAAGTTTCACATTTCTCCCTTACAAAAGTAACCCACATCATTCTAGAATAGTCATCAATTATTAGCATAAAATATCTATCACCTTGAAAGCTTTTTATTCTAGCAAGACCACACAAATCCCTATGAATAAGATCAAGAACATAATTAGATTTGTCTTGTATACTCTCAAAATAAGTTCTGACCTTCTTTCCCATTTGACATTCCTTACATATTGGATTATAGGGCTTCATAATCTTAGGTATATCTCTAACAACCTTAGTTGACCTGATCTTTACAATCCAATCGAAATTCACATGACACAACCTCTTATGCGATAGCCAACTCTCACCAACTTGTGTAATCAAACATGTCTTCTCATCAAATTTCAAATGAAATATGTTACCTTTAGTCTGAGTACTAGTTGCAATCTTCAATCCAAATCTGTTGACAATTTTGGATTTTCCATCCTTGAACTGTAATTGAAATCCCTTATCTACCAACTTTCCTACACTCAAAGGATTATACCTTAAACCTTCAACATAATAAACATTAGCAGTATTATGCTTACCATCCAATGATATAGTTCCTCTTCCTCTAATCATGCATGCTTTGTCATCTCTAAATCTAGCCAGACCACCATAAAATTCTTGTAAAGATAGAAAATTCCTTTTATCTCTAGTCATATGATGTGAATATCCACAGTCTATAACCCATTCACCAAGTGCCTTTTCCTCATTTTGAGTGACAGGTTCCAGAGAATCTTCCTTGATAGCCAAAAATACCCATTCTTTTCCACTATTGAATCCAATAGTTGAATCTTGTGTTGGTTCATCATCAGAATCAGTCACACCATCCTTATCTACATAGTAGCATGATTTGTCTTTATTTCTCCTATACTTATGCTTGTTCTGATAATCATGGTTATGTGTGAAAGATATTATATCTTTCTCTTCAAATCTTGAATTCTTCTTGGGATATTTAGATTGAAAATGACCTATCTTATTAATTGCAAAACATTTAAAAGGTGATTTTCCTTCATACTTACTTCCTGCCAGACCTTTCGGTACTCTTCTAGCAAATAGGGCTTCAAGTTGCTCAAACTATTCATCTTCTTTCTTCGTTTCCTCAATTTCCTTCACATATAAAGATTTCCAATCACTCTTGCCAGTTGACTTTAGAAATAATCTCATCTTCTCTCAGAGATCCACCACAACAGTAAATTCTCATAACAATTTCATTAACTCTTTCCATAAAAGTAGTAATCCTTTCATCTTCCTCCATTTTCAGGTTCTCATACCTCACTCGGTAACCATCAAGTTTAGCAATTTTAATAGTAGGGTCACCTTCATTTAGAGTCCAACTATTTTCCTTATATCCTCTGCAGATGATTTGTCTGTTAATCCCATTATTTGTTGATCAGAAAGTGTACTCAAGAGGGCTTATCTAGCTCTATAGTCATTTTAAATGTTATTATCCAGGTTTGCCAAAGGAGGATTTCTAGATGTCGTATTATAAGGGGTATAGCCTTTCTTAGTGATCTCCCAAATTTATTTCCCAATATATCTCAAATGAGTCTCCATCTGAATCTTCCATACTCTGTAATTTTTTGAATCAAGCTTAGGGGTTTCTCTCTGGAAAACAACTATAAATGAACTATTAGATGCCATAAGATCTTCCTCAAGTGGTTAAGCTTCTGCAGAGAGGACCAGGCTCTGATACCAATTGTTATGATAATCGGTGGACAACTAAGACGGGGGGTGAATTAGTTGTCAACGAATTATGAAATTTTAAGCACACAAAACCTTTTACTAGAATGCATAAACCAAATACTAGATTAATAGACATATCAATTAAGCATAGACATAAATCATAGAACACTAGGATTTGTGCATCAAAATCCTAGTAAAAGAAAAAAGAATGGTGGGAAGCCTACCCACAGCCAGATAATACTTTTGCAGTAAGTATGTGATTACAACAAGAGGGGATTGCACATGCAGGAAGGCACACTACCTAGAGCGCATTGCTCATCAAAAGCCTCGTTGACTACAAAAGAAATCCAGACTACACTCCAAAAAGATGAATGAACGATAAGAATAACATCTCCTATGCCTGAGTACAAATCTGGTTAAGCTCAGTACTAGAGGTCTTAAACCTCATACACAAAACCAATTCAATCACTTGTGATCTACCAAAACCTCTACATATGATTACAACCTTGTTTGCACATAGATAATCCCATAACCATCCATTACCATGATCTACAAAGAGATCTTACATCATATATATACCAACCCAGGACCTAAACAATTAGGTTGGCTACCTAAAAGATAATACAATAAATTAGTTACATAATCCCACAAACCAATGATAAACCAAGTCAGCTTAAGACCAAAACAACACAAACCAATCAAGAAATCCAACCCATAGTGCATCGGGAGCATCAACCAACACGTTACATAAACCGGTCCATAACCGAACAAAATAGAACCAGACCTAAAATAGGTCGCCATAAGCCAAATGAAACACTACCAATCAACTGGAACATGAACATGATAACCATCAGCATCCTGATAACCTTCTAGAAGCCATACCAACACCACTTATCGGATTCATCAAAAGATCTTCAACAAAGCTCTGTCCGTAAAACACTTACCAATAACCAAAAGGCCTACTAGAACAAATGATAGCTTATGGATCATCAAATCTTGAACCAACTGAATGAGATACACATCAGGAACACATGAATAACCAATCCAAACTAATTCCAATAGCCAGAGCATAATGGAGAATACTAGAGACAAATCCCCAGATCATCATCAAAGTCCAACCACTCTACCAGAACCCAGTAGACAACAAAACAACTAGTGTTGATATCAATGACAAACATCAATGCAACACATAATTAATTCCTCCAAATTGCCAACATAGAGATCCATAGTCCAAACCAATGGTTCATTTTTCCTTTGCTTGGCCAACTAATAATAAATTCTTTAAGACAATTATGTATTGGTCTAGCCAAATGGAATTCTGATTGGATCCAATACCAACAGGCCGCAGCAACAGGACAGGACAAAAATAGATGATCAATACTTTCATCTTATCTTTTACACATAAATGACTAAGAAGAGACATGAAAACCAATTCTCTGGAGCCTTTCAACCGTAAGGCATTTGTAGTGGAGGACCACCCAAAGGAAGGCACCCACCTTGGGAAAAACCATTTTTTCCAGCATAAGATGTTGAACCAATATTTCCTCTCTACTTGGGTAACCTAGATCACATAGAAAAGTTTGGCAGAGTATCCCCCGCTTTTGGCACTACACCAAACTATGCTATCTTGTTTGTTAGACATTTGGAAAGGTCACTTCTCTAGTTTTGTCGCTAGCACTATGATTTTGTCATTCGGGATTGGGAAATTCGATACAACCACCCAACCATATTCACTGCCTAGCAAGGAATCCCTCTGGATGACATACTCTTGCACTTTGGTTCCATAAGTCTCAGTCACCAATTTAATCCAGCCATCCCGGTGAAGGCAATCATCTAGGCATTCATGCCCATTCCACGAGTCACACCAAAAGTCTGCAGATTCACCATTGTTTATGTTCCATGTAAGATGATCACAAACCATACATGTTTACAGGAGTTGTCAAATCGCCATGTTGTCGTGCCACCATATTGCCTTGGACAAGTAAGAATCCATGTAGGATTGTTACAATCCAAGTACTTTGACTACCTGATTTTGCACAAGACTTTTTAGGGCTGTTTGTATATTTTCCATATAAGCTTCACGGCCAATGCTAAATTTTGCCTCCAAAGGCCATGAATACTAGCACCACCTACTAGTTTTCTTTTGGACACATTGTCCCATTTGTTCAGTAGAATATTTTTTTCTTTCGTTGACCCTTCCCATAAAATGCTTTTCAAAGTACTTTCCATCTCCTTCTCATCTTTATTGGTCAATTCTAGACATGACATGTGATATACAAGGAATGCCGAAAGAACTAATTTGGCCATGGTGATTTGACCTTGTATAGTAAGCCAATTATGTCTACAAGCCATTACTTTAGTTTTGAACTGGTCCAAGACATCAGCCCAATGCTTGGTTTAATTGATGCCACAAAAAATGTTTATGCCTAGAAATCTTGCAGGAAGACATTCAATCTTGAATTGTAAGATACCTGCTAATTGTTTTTTCTCTGATTTCATAACTTTGAGGAAAAAAATATGTGATTTTTCCTTGTTCATTAGCTGCCCCAATTGTACCTCATATTCGACCAATGTATCCCTTATGGATTTTGCTTCTTGGATCATTAGCTCAACAAATAATTTTGTGTCATCAACAAATTGTGAGTGAGTAACTGGCTCACATACGGGATTGATATTGATTCCTTTCCATTCCAAATGTTGTGTTCGTCTCTTGATTGCATAGCTAAGGGCCTCAGCCATGATTACAAAGAGAGATGGGAAAAGAGGATCCCCTTGTTGGATGTCATTTGCAGCTTGAAAGAATCCATGTAGACCACCATTCATAGAGACCGAGAATCTGACCAATGATATGCAATATCCAATGAGCTCTCATCAGAGAGCAAAAAAACCCATGCTATGCATAACTCCATCCAAAAAATTGTTAGGATACCTTATCGTATGCTTTAGAGACATCTAATTTGATTCATCATCGGGCTCTTATCGATTTTGAGCAAGTGCGCAACTTCACTAGTTACGATAATGCCATCTAAGATATCTCTTCCTAACACAAATCTATTTTGTTCTTTCAAAATTATCTTGACCACTATATTTTTCAGCCTGTTTGCAATAACCTTTTCAATAATTTTGTATATGGTATTGCAAGGTGAAATTGGTCTGTATTCATTGAACGAAGAACACTCTGATTTTTTAGGAATTAAAGCAATTACAGAGTTTTTAATGTCTTTTACAAACCGTTTGGATTTTCGAAAGTCTTCCACTATTTGCAAAATATCTTCACCCAAGAAATGCGAGAAGCTCTGAAAAACCGTGCAGATAAACCGTCAGGGCCAGGGGCCTTATCAAGGTCCATTTGGAAAATAGTCATTCTAACTTCATCTTTAGATATTGGTTCACATAGCATTGTGTTGTCCTCCTTGTTAATCAGATTGAGGGTTAAGTTCAAAATTCCACCACAATTCACATGTCTATGTCCCTCGCCCAACAATTTTTTGAAGAAAAGAGTGGCAACCTTACCAACCTCAGTGTAGCCAAAAATCATATTCCCATGGTTATCTAAAATATTCTCTATTTTATTGGATGCTCTACATTACTAAACCAATGAATGAAAGAACTTGGTATTAGCATCACCATCATCGAGCCACTACTCTTGAGCCTTGTCTAACTGAAAGAGCTCTTCCCACTTCAAGATTTCAGCCAATTCATCCTTTAATTTCCTTTCTTGCTTGAATTCTTCAATGCACATCTTGTGTGAGATAATGATTTCATTTAGTTCTTTTAGTTCCCCTTCGATGTGGGCCTTTTCCTAGAAGATGTTTGGAAACTTCTTTTTATTCCAATTCGTCACTTTCCTTTTAATATACTGAAGCTTCTTGGCAATTTTGAAACTAATGGAGCTGCTAATCTTCAATTCGCCCCACCAATTTTCTAGAAGCTCCTTGATTTCCCCATCTCTTCACTACATAGATAGAAATTTAAACGGCACAGTTGGTCGATAGGCATCAGTTATCAAATGTAGCTCAACCAAAATGTGATCTAAGGTGACAAGAGGGAGACTTCTTGCCACCACCTCAAAGACTTTGGTAGTGGAATTGGGGGAGATTAAAAATATGTTAAGATATTTAACAATGGCTATGAAGTGCTTGTGATGATTGGTTCAGGTGAATAAGATGTTGCAGGTTTGGCAGTTAATTAAACCTAGTTTTACCACGAAGTCTTTGAGGTCAATCATAGGATGGCTAACCCACCTAGAACCACCATTTTTCTCAGATAGGTCCATAATTGCATTAAAGTCACCACCCACAATTACTAAATCTGTAATGGAGTTGATGAATTCCAAAATTGAGTCCCAGAGTTTGCACTTCTCCAAAGTTTTGGTAGGTCCATAGACATTAATGAGGGTGAACTCCATGTTGTTGACCAAATTCAAAATTTTAGCTACACACTAGTTACTATTAGAATGGATAATTAAAATGGACAACAAGTTATCTTTCCACAATATCCCTAGACCACTTGAGGCTCTAGATGAATTAGTAAAGAAGCCTTTCCATGGCTAGGTTGTACTTTTCAAAAAACATGCCTTTTGATGTAGATAGCTTGGCTTCTTGGAATAAGATGATGTCACCAATATATGATTGAACATGTCTCCTTATGAGGTGACGCTTGTTAGGCTCCTAACATTCCAAGATGTTATCTTCATTGCTTCCCAAGGGAGGGGCTTCCTCCCTTTCTACTAAAGAACTTCTTGATGATGGTGAAGCCTTTTGATGAAGCCTCCTCTTCTTTGAGCTATCTCACAGATTTCCTACATCTTGATTTATGCCCCTTAGATATCTTCCCTTGGTTCAGGAGTGATAACACAGTCTGGGATATGCATTTGACATCAATATTATCTAATTTGCCTCCAACCCCTTTTGAATATGAGTCTGAATCCGATGCCTCAACCTAATTAGACCAGACCTTGGATACGTCCTTTGGACCCAAGCCCACGGGGATAATTGCCAAGTTCTAATCGCTCAAAGGGCCCATGATACCAAGGTTTGAAGGAGGGCTATCAGATCTAGGGTGATCTGTGCCGTCCAAAGGCGATAACGATTTAGCATCGTTCTGCCTCCATATCAATTTGGTAGTGTTCTTCAATTTGCAGGCATCCTAAAAATGGGTTTGTGCCCTACACAGAAGGCATAAATGCTTGTCTTCTTCATTTTCGATTTGTTGGTACCATTTTTCCCCTCTAACAACAACCCCGACTAAAGGGGGATAGGCTTGATCGTAGCGATTTTATTCTAGACAAATTTTCCCATGTTGCAATCAATTGATTGTAGGTCTAATTCAATGAAAGTGCCAAGGGTTCGCCTAATCTTTTCTAGGAATCGCTCCGCCCAGTATTCTAGGGGCAAGCTATAGAGGCGAATCCATATAGGTTTATCATAAGGTTTGTATTTTGTAGGGTCAAAATTTCAATGCCATGGCATTATGAATAGGGGGTGGCCATGCATGGACTAGGAATCGGCAAGGACGACATTCAGTTCTGTTTCCTCATTCAGAAAAATGACAATGAAAAACTGATTTGGCATAAACTTGAGGATAACTTTTGTATTCCACTTGTCTGCAATCCATGTCCTTCACGGTTCTCCTATTAGGCCTAATTCCTGTGAATCTACAAATGAAAGCTAGGTCTTTGAGAATGTTAATCTCCTCTTCAATTTCACTAGAGACATTGATATTGATTTCTTCCTCAACATTTTGCTTGCCAGCAAGGGGATCGCACTCCTATCGCCTCACTAGCAAGTGGGAGCCTAGTTTGAACTACCCCTACGATCGTTCCTTGCTGAAGTGAGCCTACCTCTGCTTCCTCATTTTTCCCCTCTTTTATTTTAGGTTTTAATATTTATTTTATTATTTTATTTTTTTTATTATTATTATTTTTTTTTCTTTATTTTTTATATTTTTTTAATTTATAAATTTATTTTTTTTAATTTTACTATTTTACTATTTTTAATTTTTATTTATTTTTTTTAATTTTTTAATATTTTGTTTTCTACTTTTTTCTTTTTTTCCTTTTCTAAATTTTTTTAATATTTCTTTTTCTTTCTCTTATTTTCCTTTTTTTGGGGGGAAAAAATGGCAGAGGAAATTTTGAATGCTCACCAAGCGAGAAAATACAGTGAGGGTGAAAATGGCGGAGGAAGCACAAGGAAAGTCTTGGGAAATGAGGATACAGATGCTCAAGCTAATGGGGGTGGCAGTGAGACCTGGGATGGCAGTACTATGTGCATTACAACATTCCACAATGATGCTTCATTTGGTAGTATCAATAGCTCACTTGTTTCTGAGGGTCCTAGTGCTTCTACCATTCATTTGGATTCTTCTTTAGCATTTAATTGCAATAATAAATGGTCAGCTTTGTTTGGTACATACCCACAAGGTAAGTCAATTTCTCCTATTTTGCACAGTACAGATCCTATTTCTAGTTTGTTCTCCATTTCTATTCCTAATTGTATTGCAGACAAAAATCTAGCCAATATGCTATCTATCTTGGTGGGTAAATTTGTGGGGCCAAGGCCTAATGGTACAGGAGAACCCTTCAAAGGGCTCCCACCATTTGTTTTTGATTGTGTTCTTGCTTCTTTATGAAGCCATTGTACATACAATAAGAGCCATGTGCTCATTGGTCCTAGTTAGGGTCCTAGTTGAGATCTTAGGGGTCATAAGTCAAGATTGAGATTTCCTTGAAAATAGAGGGTATGTGTGTCTTTGAGGTGTTTACGGATCCTTCATATCATGGTGGTGTCCTTAGGTTGGCCCAGTGTGGGTCTAGGAGTCAAGAAAAGCAACATTGGGAAAGTTGCTCAAAAGTTGCAGAAGTTGCATGACAACTTTTAAAAGTTGTCAAGCAACTTTTCCACCATGAGGTCAAAATCCTTATTGTAGCATGGAAAACCTTAATATGGGAACACACATTGAGGCAAAGGTGGTATAAGTAATTGCAAACCCTAAGTCAATGGGTTGGGTGTTAGACATTGTACGGCCAAGCAATGTGACCTGACTGTGACTGCAATTTTGTTGCCAGTCGGAACAAATTGAGTAAAGAAAGTTCATTAATGGATTGATTTACATGAAAAATTGTGTGGAGTGTCTTGTATGGTGTATTTACTCTCATTTTGAGCAATTACATTAAGTTTTGTTTTGTGAGTGAGGTGTGTTTGTAAATATTTTGAAAATTGTCTTCTCACTATCCAGTTTTGGACCAGTTTGTGTAAATGAATGCATAACTCCTTTCCCCATTGTGGAAACACCATGAAACCATGGGGAATGAGAATGCAGACCTTGTACTATATTTCAATGAAAGAAGGGCCCTTGAAAATGTAGGGAAGCCATTTGAAGACCCATTCCTAGGCGAGACTAGACAGTGCCTGGTTAGGAATGGTTGTTGGTGTAGAGGTCTTGGAGAGAAAGGTTGGTAAAAGGAGAGTGAACCCTTTGGAGGAGGTGTAGAGGACTGTGTGAAGCACCACTGGTGTGAAGGAGGAGCCTCCACCAATCTAGACAAGGTGGCTCAAAAACAAAACATACACTGTGACCCAGGCAGACCATAAAAACCCTCACAAAACCCTTAAAATCCCCAAAATTCACCCAAGGCACTGTACGGCCACTCGGAGGCCCAAAACTAGAGAAATCCTTGAGACCTTGCCAAATTAATGGTAGTCCATTTTGGGAGCTTGGGAATTTTGTGCATCATTTGCAGGAGAGAGCCCTAAAAGTTTGGGTTGGAGGCCTAATAGGCTTGTAGCCCTATTTTGTAGGAAATGAACAAAATGATGGAATCGATAGGAGGGATGAAGGTTAAAATTTCTTGGGGGCACATGGATGGATGTAAAACATGGTGTAAGACCTCTCCTAACCTTCCTAGGACCTAGGAAGCAGTAGGACAATCCAAGCCCTTATTAGCCATAGTAAGGGGTTTTGAGTCTCATGAGTAGGTGAGACCTTAGGAGCAGCATTGCAACTCATTGGTGGGTGGATTGGGAAAGGTCAGGGGATTCATCAAGCAAGGGAATTCCTAGAGACCCTAGGGTGTGAAGAGAACACTAGGTGATCCAAGGGAAGGATCCAAGATCATAGACTAGGCTAGTCTATCCCAAACCCCATTCCATCAGATTGGTATCAAAGCAAGTTAAAGATTTGGTGGCCTGTGTATGTCTCTATATACTGATGAATCAATAGGGGAGAGTAGAATGGTCACTAATGCAAAGATGGCTAGGGAGGTAGAAGAGCAGGAGGAGAAGAATAGACTCCTTGAAGAAGCTATGAATGAGATAAGGGACAAACTGCAGGAAGTGGTGGATCAGAGGACATTAGGACCTTGAGGTGAAGAAACCAAAGATAAAGGCAAGAAAACTATAGCCTTAGATGACATTATACCTAAACCAGATCCCTTTCTCAATGAAGAACCTTTTGTGAATGCTATTAAGGCTTTGAACACCAAATCTTTTGAAGGATTGCCACATTTTAGTGGAAGGATGGACATTGACACTATCATGGAATGGATTGAGGGCATGGAAAACCACTTTGAGTGTGAGGGAGTGACAGAGGCTCAAAAGGTTAAGGTTTCCAAATCAAGATTAAGGGGAGCAGCTTTGACATGGTGGAAATATCTGCAAGAAGAAAGAGTTAGCATGGGGAAGCTACCTATTGCCAATTGGAAGGACATGGTGAGTAAGATCAAGGAGAACTACTTGCCAGAGGATTATAAAGTCCAAATTCATAAGAAGAGATAGGGATTGAAGCAAAAAGACCTTGATGTGACCTCCTACACCGAAGAATTTCAAAAAATTTGTCTTAGATCCAAAGTCCAAGAAGATGAATCTATTAAGGTTGCTAGGTATCTAAGTGGCCTAAAGTGGAACATTCAAGAGGAGATAAGCCTATGGACTCCTACTACTATTCAAAAATGTCATTAGCTTGCTGTCAAGGTGGAAGAGAGGAACAAAAGGAAAGGAGACTCTAATAACAGGGGTAAAGGCAGAGGTAGAGAACAAATGAATCACCGAGGTGGTTACCAAGCAAGGCAAATGAGCCAAGGAACCAAGGAGAAGCCAAGTTGATTGAGCAAAGCAGTGAAACCAATCTCAGAGGGGGCCATTCTAGAGGAAGAAGGGCACAAGGTGGTCCAAGTAGGGGTAGAGGTAACTCCTACTTCACAACTATGAAGTGTTACAACTGTGGACAATTAGGACACCTAGCATATAGATGCCCTGACAAGCCTACATCATCAAATCATGGAAAGAGGGTTGCTTATGCTCAGGAAGACTCATTAAGCAACAAAAGACCAGATGTGGATCAGATTGAATCAAAAATTGGTGAGTATCTAATGTTCAATAGGATTTTGATCAGACAGCCGGTTAAGGAGGAACCCAAACATAGGAGAGCATTGTTTAGGGTGAGATGCAAAGTTCTTGGTAAAGTGTGCAAGGTGATAGTTGATTCAGGCTCAACTGACAACATCATATCAGAAGAGGCAGTTAGGAAGTTGAAAATCACAAGAATACCCCACACTAGCCCTTACAAGGTGACTTGGTTGAACAAAGGACAAAGTGTGCTTGTCAATCAATAGACTTGGGTAGAGTTTTATATTGGAGGACACAAGGATAAGATCCTTTGTGATGTATTGCCCATGGATGCCTATCACCTATTACTAGGTAGACCCTGGCAATTTGATAGGAAGGTGATCTATGATGGAGAGGAGAACTCCATTTCCTTCAAGAAGGATAGCAAAACATTTAAGATTCATTCTTTGATAGAGAATGAGGAGGGCACTTCAAGAACACCTAGTGTCTTATTGGCTACTGGTAAAGAGTTCTTAAACATGCTGCATGAAGAGGAGATAGTGAAGTGTCCCATCTTTGTGAAACCAAAGGAGGAAGAAGATAAGTTGCAGATAGAGGTACCTAAGGAGGTCAAACAAATGTTGCAAGAGTATAAGGACATAGTGAGTGATGGAGCACCTGCAACACTCCCACCAAGAAGGTCTATAAGCCATCAAATAGACTTTGTTCCTGGTGCATCCCTACCTAACAAAGCTGCATACAAGCTCACACCTGATCAAAACAAGGAGGTAGCAAGGCAAGTGCAGGAGTTATTGGAACAAGGACTGATTAAGAAGAGCATCAACCCATGTGTAGTCCCGATAGTGCTAGCATCAAATAAAGGAGGCAAATGTAGACTTTGCATTGATTCAAGGGCAATCAATAGGATCACCATAAGGTATAGGTTTCCTATTCCTAGAATAGAGGATTTGATGGACTGTTTACGAGGTGCCATGTATTTTACCAAGCTAGACCTTAAATGTGGTTATCACCAGATTAGAATCAAGGAGGGTGATGAGTGGAAGTGTGCTTTCAAGACCACAGAGGGGTTGTATGAATGGCTTGTGATGCCATTTGGACTCACCAATGCTCCAAGCACCTTCATGAGGTTGATGAATGAGGTGTTAAAAGACTTCATAGGTAGGTTTGTGGTGGTGTACCTAGATGACATTCTCATCTATAGTAGAACCAAAGAGGAGCACCTTGAGCATTTGAGGTTTGTCTTAGAGAGGTTTCATGGGGAGAAGTTATCCATCAACCTAGAGAAGTGTGACTTCTTGAAGCAAGAGCTGGTCTACTTAGGATTTGTGGTGTCTAAGGGAACCTTAAAGATGGATCCAAGCAAAGTGGAGGTAATCTTGAATTGGCCTACACTTAGAACAAGGATTGAAGTTAGGAGTTTCCATGGATTAGCTCAATTCTATAGGAAGTTTGTGAGGAACTTCAGTGGTATATGTGCACTAGTCCTTGACACCATTAAAAGAGGCCTTAAAACTAAGTTTAAATGGGCTGAGCAGGCTGACAAAGCATTTCAATTGTTGAAGCAAGAAGTAGCCACAAAACCTATCCTTCTCCTACCTACTTTTGACAAGCTATTCACATTGGAGTGTGATGCAAGTGGAATTGCAGTAGGGGGTGTATTGAGTCAAGAAGGAAGACCTGTGGCATTTTTCAGTGAGAAGCCCAATGAAGCAAAGAAGAAGTACTTACCCTATGACCTAGAGTTGTATGCCTTAGTGTAGTCTTTAAAGAAATGGAGGCATTACCTACTCCCAAAGGAATTTGTGGTGTTCACAGATAACCAGGCATTGAGCTACATTAACACTCAAGAGAAGCTAAGAAATAGGCACTTGTAATGGATGGAATACCTCCAATCCTTCACCTTCACCATCAACCATAAGAAGGGGCAATTCAACAAGGTGGCAGATGCCTTAAGCAAGAAGTTGTTGACAGTTCAAGAGTTATAGCTGCAGAGCATAGGAATAGAAGGTTTCAAGGACCTCTATGAAGGAGATGAAGACTTCTCATCAGCTTACAAGGTTTGCAAGGAGTTTGAGAACCATTTCCATGGTGAGTATGTAGATTACACTCTCCAAAATGGTCTCTTGTTCAAAGGTAACTAGTTGTGTGTACCAAGAGGATCCATGAGGGAGAACCTCATCCAAGAGAAACATAATGGCAGTTTAAGTGGACACTTTGGGGTCAATAAAACCTTGGATTTAGTACAGAGGTACTACTATTGGTCAAAGTTTCCAAGAGATGTGAAGAGATATGTAGAACAATGTGGTGTGTGCCAAAGAGAAAAAGGAGGATCAAGCAATGCTGGTCTCTATCAACCATTGTCAGTCCCAAATAGGCCTTGGGAATGTGTAAGCATGGACTTTGTAGTAGGACTTCCCAAGACAAAGACAGGCATGGATAGGATCTATGTGGCAGTAGATAGATTTTCCAAGATGAGCCATTTTATTCCATGTAAAACCACACATGATGCTAGCCATGTTGCACATCTCTTCTTTAAGGAGATTGTTAGAATTCATGGAATCCCTTTAAGCATTGTTTCAGACAGGGATAGCAAGATCATGGGCCATTTTTTGCAAACATTATGGAGGAGACTAGGAACTAACCTCTCATTTAGCTCAGCTTACCATCCACAAACTGATGGTCACATTGAAGTCATCAATAGGGTGTTAGGCAGCTTGTTGAGGTGTCTAACCAAGGAGTATGGATAGACATGGGATCTAATTATCCCTCAAGTAGAGTATGCATATAATGATAGTGTGAATAAGACCACTGGAAAGAGTCCTTTTGAGGTTGTGTATGGCAGACATCCAAGGGGATTTTGTGAGTTGAGAGACCTTGGTACTTTAGAAATGAAGAGTGGGCAAGCAGAGGACTTCACTCAAGCCATCAAGGAAGTTCAAGAGAAAGTCAAGAAATCCATCCTTGAATCCACTCAAAAATTGAAGTCCAAAATGGATGAGAAAAGGAGAGAGGTTCAGTTCAAGGTGGGTGACTATGTGATGGTCCATTTGAGCAAAGCTAGGATGCAAAGTGGTAAACCTACCAAATTGCAAATGAAGAGGGTAGGACCTTGTAGAATTATCAAAAAATATGGTGAGAAAACCTACAATGATCTACCTTTAGACTTAGCCATTTCACTATTCTTCAATATTGCTGACCTGATCATGTACAAGGGTGAGATAGCAGGGCAGATTGAGAACCAAGCCAAGGTACTACAAGACTTGGATGTGAATGCCTTACCTCAAGTGAAAAAGCCTATAATAGAGGAGATTGGAATCTAGAGTAAAGATATCCACCAGACACTAGGTTTACATGGAACACTTGGTGAAGTGGGTAGGCTAGCCTGAGTCTGAAGCTATTTGGGTTGAAGAGAGCAGGTTCAAGACACTTGGCATAGACCCAACTCTTATCTCTTCTTCTATTTCTTAGTTATGTGCATAGGGGGAGTATGGTGTAGGAACACCCTTAAAAGGGCTCCCACCATTTGTTTTTGATTGTTTTCTTTCTTCTTTATGAAGCCATTGTACATACAATAAGAGCCATGTGCTCATTGGTCCTACTTAGGGTCCTAGTTGAGATCTTAGGGGTCATAAGTCAAGATTGAGATTTCCTTGAAAATAGAGGGTATGTGTGTCTTTGAGGTGTTTACGGATCCTTCATAGCATGGTGGTGTCCTTAGGTTGGCCCAATGTGGGTCTAGGAGTCAAGAAAAGCAACATTGGGAAAGTTGCTCAAAAGTTGCAGAAGTTGCATGACAACTTTTAAAAGTTGTCAAGCAACTTTTCCACCATGAGGTCAAAATACTTATTGTAGCATGGAAAACCCTAATATGGGCACACAGACTGAGTCAAAGGTGGTATAAGTAATTGAAAACCCTAAGTTAATGGGTTGGGTGTCAGACACTATATGGCCAAGCAAAGTGACCTGACTGTGACTGCAATTTTGTTGCCAGTCGGCACAAATGGAGTAAAGAAAGTTCATTAATAGATTGATTTGTGTGAAAAACTATGTGGAATGTCTTGTATAGTGTATTTACTCTCATTTTGAGCATTTATATTAGGTTTTTTTTTGTGAGTGAGGTGTGTTTGTAAATATTTTGAAAATTGTCTTCTCACTGTCCTGTTTTGGACCAATTTGTGTAAATGGATTCATAACTCCATTCCCCATTATGGAACCACCATGAAACCATGGGGAATGAGAGTGAAAACCTTTTACTCTAGTTCAATGCAAGAAGGGCTCTTGAAAATGTAGGGAAGCCATTTGAAGACCCATTCCTAGGCGAGACTGGATAGTGCCTGGTTAGGAATGGTTGTTGGTGCAAAGGTCTTGGAGAGAAAAGTTGGTTAGAGGAGAGTCAATCCTTTGGAGGAGATTTAGAGGAGTGTGTGAAGCACCACTAGTGTGAAAGAAGAGCCTCCACCAATCTAGACAAGGTGGCTCAAACACAAAACATACACTGTGACCTAGGCAGACCATAAAAACCCTCACAAAACCCTTAAAAACCCCAAAATTCACCCAAGGCACTGTATGACCACTTGGAGGCCCAAAGCTAGAGAAATCCTTGAGCCCTTGACAAATTAATGGTAGTCCATTTTGGGAGTTTGGGAAGTTTATTCATCGTTTGCAGGAGAGAGCCCTAAAAGTCCGGGTTGGAGGCCTAATAAGGGCTCTTCCTTGTAGCCCTATTTTGTAGGAAATGAACAAAATGATGGAATCGGTAGGAGGGATGAAGGTGGAAATTTCTTGGGGGCACATGGATGGATGTAAAACATTCTGTAAGACCTCTCCTAACCTTGCTAGGACCTAGGAAGCAGCAGGACAAGCCAAGCCCTTATTAGCCATAGTAAGGGGTTTTGAGTCTCATGAGTAGGTGAGACCTTAGGAGCAGCATTGCAACTCATTGGTGGTTGGATTGGGAAAGGTCAAGGGATTCCTCAATAAAGGGAAGTTCTAGAGACCCTAGGGTGTGAAGAGAACACCAGGTGATCCAAGGGAAGGATCCAAGAGCATAGACTAGGCTAGTCTATCCGTAACCTCATGTCATCACCTAATATAGAGACAGTTCAAGCCTAGGTTGCTAGGAAATGGAAAGTAAAGGGCCAAATTGAAGTTATTCCAATAACAAAATGACATTTTTTCAATCTCCTTTAACTGTGAGAAGGATTTAAAATTAGTTTTAGTAGAAGGCCCATGGATGTTGGGTAAGTACTCTTTGGCTTTGAAGAAGTGGGAACCTGGTTTCAATCCAAAGGACTAAGAGTCCAATGAAACCCCTATTTGGGTTCACCTAGCAGGTCTTCCCCTAGAATATTGGGATGAGAAACATTTTTTGGGATCAGTTGCTTGTTTTGGTGAGATGCTATCTTTGTACCCTATGACAATAGCTAAACGTAAATTGGTCTTTGCTTGGATTTGTATGAACATTAAACAATCAACAAACCTTCCCCAGGATATCATTTTCAAGCCAAAGCTTGGGAAATGGGTTCAAAAAGTGGAATATGAATCAATTCCTTTTTCTTGCTTTCATTCTAAGAAGGTTGGACATTGAGCTAAGGATTGCCCTACCAAGCAACTGACTAAAAAATTTAGGAGGAAAAAATCTTCTAAGTCATCTCCTTCTATGGATATTCCTCTTGTGCCTGATCAGGTGAGTTCTTAGCCTCAAGAATCTATCATTCTAAGGATTCAATGCCAGGACTATCAACATTTGCAAGGGAATATGATTGTTAATGATCTGAAGGTTGATTCATCTATGGGTCATCTCTCTGAATGTCTTATTCAGGAGAAGGTCATTAAATCATATTCTTCTAAGGAGAAAATGATAATTGTGGGATCCTCTATTCCTTATATATATAGTGAGATAAATCTAAATTTGATTGTGGACATGGGGTCATCTCAGGAAAATATGGGTTACTTGGATTCTTCCTCTATTGAACATTCACGTCCAAATTATGCCTTGGATATTTGCCCAATGGTTGAGGATCCAAATCATTTTATTGAAGTCAAATCTAGGAATCCATGTTGTATTTCTACTTCTCCTTCAATTGCTAAACAACACCGAGGTCTGTTGATGTTAAGACCAGGAATAGAGATATAGCAGATTGTGGCTCTAAACCAAGAGGGGTAGGAAGACCCCCAAATATCTTCACTAGAAATAAATAGAGTAAGGCACGGGTTGTTGATGGCTCTTAGAGGACTCTTCAGAACATGGGAATTGGCTCCCCTGGTCACTCTAAATGAAGATTGTTTCATGGAATATAAATGTAGCTGGATCACCCCATAAGAATCATCTCTTGTCAAATCTGATTCGAGATCATAGACTAGAAGTTTACCTTATCCATGAAAATTAAATGCTATCTGAAAAACTTTTAAAGATAAAGTTAGTTGTCTTCAAGGATTGTAGTGTTCACTATTTTTATGTGGACGAAGTGTTTAGAGGAATTGTTACTTTTTGGAATCCAAGAGTAATTCAAGGGTTGGCTATTGTTTTCAATCTGAATTATATTCCTACTAGAATCACCAATCTTTTGGATGGATTGTCTTGTATTATCTCCAATATTTATGCTTCGAATAGTAGGAATTCCAGGAAGATTCTTTCAAATTTTTTGATTAATTCTAGACAGTTTTTCTATAATGAGAAATGGATTTTGATGGGTAATTTTAACTACCCCATATCAAATTTGAAAAAGAAAGGCAGGGCCCTGATTTCTGAAGAAAGTAAGAAAGATGTTTTAGATCTCATTAATGCTATGGAGTTGTTGCATCTAGAATTCAGTGGTTCCAAGTTCATGTGGTCCAACAGGCATACTGGTTTGGATCTTATCCAAGTTAGACTTGACAAGGGTCTCATTTCCTCTGATTGGCTGATGGATTTTTCCTATAATTTATCTTGCATGTCGAGGATTGGTTCTAACCATTTCCCAATTATTTTGAGTATTTCTTCCCTTAGTAGGAGAAAGGATTTTCATTTTAGATTTGACATTGGCTTGAATGGTGGGATATTAAGGTCCATGGAACTGGTATGTATAAAGTTTCTAAGAAATTGGCTAATGTTAAAGCTAATGTACATAAATGGAATAATTCCTCATTTGGCAACATATTCAAGTTCAAATATTCTTTGAAAAGGGAGCTTGATGATATTCAAGAAAAAATTCAAACTCAAGCATACTACCCTAATATTATGGACAAAGAAGTGGAGCTCCTTTCCAAATTGATTGATATTATATCTAAAGAGGAGTATTGGAAACAAAGATCCAAAGCCATTTGGATTAAGAATAGTGATAGAAATTCTAAATTTTTCTATATGACCACTCTCAAGCATAGAGCTTCAAATATAATAAAGAGGATCTCTATCAACAATCAATGGATTGATAAGTAGGAGGAGATGTGTTATGAATTTGTTCGATACTTCTCTGACCTTTTGTATGTTGATGTTCCTCTTGACTTGGCAGCTTAGGAAGAGATCCTTAATGAAATCCAAGCTAGTATCTCTCAAGACATGAATAAAGAGTTATCTAGAATCCCCTATGTTGATGAGGTTAGGACAATGGTTTTTTTCTTTGAGGGGAATAAAATTTTGGGTCTAGATGGGTTCCTTGTATCTTTTTGCAGCTATACTGGAATATTGTGGGGGAGATGTTATGAATGTTACTCAGGAATTCTTTGGATCTTGATCCCTCCTTAAAGAGCTCAATGCTACTTTAATTATGTTAATTCCCAAGAAACCAGATTCTTGCTACCTTCAGGAATTTAGGCCTATCAATCTATGTAATTCTATCTATAGGATTTTTTCTAAGATTTTGGTTCTTAGACTAAATAAGTTTCTTGCTCTTCTGATTTCAAAGGAAAAAAATGGTTTTGTGCCAGAGCATCAAATTTTGGATTCCATTATTTTGATTCATGAAAATATCCATTCCCTCTCTGTCAATAAAAAACTTGGTTTTTTTTCTAAAACTGGATTTGCCAAAGGCCTATGATAGGGTGGATTGGAGTTTCCTGATCAAGCTACTTCATATCTTAGGGTTTTGGTGACTGTTTTATTCAATTGATTAATCAATGCATCTCTACTCCTGAATTTTTGCCATTGATCAATGGCTCTCCTTCTGGTTTTTTAACGGCCTCTAGAGGTCTCAAAAAGGGGAATCCCATTTCACCATTTTTGTTCATCATTATGGGAGAAGAACTTAGGAAGATCATTCATAAAGAATCCTAGTTTGGTAGGCTCAGAGGTCTCCAACCCTCTTCAAAATCACATATTTTCTCGCACCAATAGTTTGTGGATGATACTTTACTGATGGGGAAAACCTTGGTTTTAGAGCCTAAATCCTTGAAGAGGATCCTTTATCTTTATGAAAATGGATTCGGTCAGAGGATTAGTTTCCCCAAAAGTTCTATCTTCTTCCTAAATACCCCTAATCACAAATAGATAAAAATTGTTAAAACTTTAAGGTGTAAGCTAGCCTCCCTCTCGGATACTTATTTGGGGTTCCCTCCCTACTTAGGTGCTAGTCTAGATGTGTTTTGGTCTAATTTTATTGATCGCTTCCAGAAGAAATTTTCTAGTTGGAAGGGTTCTCTGCTAAGTCAACATGGTAAGCTCCAATTGATTAAAGCTTCTTTGTGAAATCTCCTAGTTTATTCCATGTCTTTTTAAAATCCCTACCAAATTTGCTGACTGGATGGAGAAGATCCAGAAGAATTTTTTGTGGATATGTACTAAACTTGAAAACCACCTTCATCTTGTTTCTTGGTGTAGCATCCTAAAATTGTGACACTTGCAATTTCGACTGCATTTCGGTCTTCATGATGGCGACGCAACACTGAACCTGAATGGAGACCTCGAAACTTGCTCACAACACCAAAAACTGCATTTTCTTGCACCCTGGCCTGATCCTCCTTGCACCCTGCTGTCTTGGGAGGTGGGACCAGAGCGCCCAGCGCCCTGGTCCTTCAGGACTAGGGTGCCCAGCGCCCTAGTCCCCCAGGACCATGGCGCCCAGCGCCCTAGTCCCTTGCCCTATTTTGGGCCCAGTCTCCTATGGGACTTCAGGTCTTTTTGTTTACAAAATGAAAAATAACATTTCCTGGTCGGCCTAAGGTCAGGAAAATCAGTCTATCAACCCTAATTGGCAAGTATATAAACTACATTTTCCTCTCTCATTTGGAGGGATGGAAAAGGTGGAAACGATACTAAAACATTCAAGCATTCAAGCATTCAAGCATTCCTTCAAGCAATTGATCATTCTAAGTCTCCATTCAAGGCTAAGTGTTGTATTCATGACAAGGATTCAACCATTGAAGATGAGATCACATACTACAACATACAACATACAACATACAACATACAACATACAACATACAACAACATCTATACCTTCGCATATAAGGATACAAACATCCTTACAACAAGGTATTAGTACTTGTTTTACATTACATTTACAGCATTTCTCATTTCTTGGTTAATTCCAAAACCGGGGTTTGACCTAAGGGCAAACCCCTAATCCCTAACCCCCCAATCGTCTTCACTTTTCTGTGTGTAGGTTGCAAGTACGCGGCTGAAATTGAAGATCTGGAATCCTTGTGCAGAGACGAACAGATCCCCCTTCGTTTCGCGGATTTTTCGGAGGATCGTGTGCACGCCGGGCGCCATCGTCCGGTCAATTTTTGCTCAAATTTGCAAGACAGTGCCGTCTCGACATTTTACTACTAATTCCAGGTCCGCAGCTTCATCCTATATCCCTATCTCAGTTTATAAGTGAATCTTTCTCACTTTCTATGCTTTCCTAGCTTGATCTTTCTATCCACTATCTTTACAAAAGAGGGTAGCCTTGCTATCTTAACCCTTGAAACTCATCTAGAATCCAATCTTGCATTGTGTGGGATTGGATCTTGTGGGTTTCAACCCCTCTTTTGAATGTAAAGTCTCCTCTAAGTGAAAACCGTCAACCCTAGTGACCTCCCTTCTCTCTCCTTGGAGTTGGAAGAGGGGAGAGCAACTAGGGTTCGATTTTTCCGCTTTACACCTGGGATCAAGTCTGCCTTTCAAAGAAGCTTTGTAGTCTTGCCATGAGACATAAATGTTATTTTAATAATTCCCTGCTGGCCAAACAACTGTGGAGAGTGCTTAAGGAGTCTAATGAATGGACTTCAATCATTAACAACAAGTACCTTCATTATTTTTGCTCTCCTCAAGATGTTTTGGAAGGCCTGTGTCTTGCCTAGAATGCTTCTAGCCTTTGCATGAATATTCTCAACACTAGATCCTTAATTTTTAAAGGATCTATGTGTTGCCTTGGCAGTGGTCAAAAAATTCAGTTTTGGGAAGACTGGTTGGTTGGTGATTGTCCTTTAAGGGACTATAATTGGGTAGCTCATGTTATGGATAAGTGTAAAGATTAGGTTGGCCACTAGGTTGTTGATTACTTCAAAATGGTAGGTGGATCAACCCATCTAGATTGGATCTATTTCTCCTCCCTCTCCATAAGTGGCTCTTGAATTTTCACAGTGCTTCATTTCCTACTAGGGATTCCTTAGTTTGGGTGGGCTCTTCTTCCAAAGGTTTTTCTATCTCCCAGGCTTTCTCTCTGCTCTCTAGATCCTTTTCTCTAGCCCCTTTCTGGTCTTCCCTTTGGAACAATTTTTTAGTCCCTAAAGTTAACATTTTTTTCTAGCTCTTTATGCAGAATAAAGTGATTTCTATTGATAATTTGTGTAGAAGAGGGATGTCTTTTCCTAACTGGTTTTTTCTTTGCAAGGAAGCTATTGAAGATGTCGCTCATTTGTTATTGTATTGTTCCTTTGTCCAGGAGATTTGGGCTAACTTATTTGATCTTTGGGGTGTTAGTTGGTGTTTCCCCTATAGTTTGTTGGATTGTTGCCCCAATGGTCCTACCCTTTAGATAACCATTCTCTTACGGTTTTAAGGAATTTTATTCTCCCACCTATTGCCTGGGGAATCTAGAAGGAAAGGGATAACCACATTTTTAGATATAAATATTCTCTCGTTGTTTTGATTGCTCTTCGCATTTAGACCACTATTAAGGAGAATTTCATTTCTTCATGCCCTTCCTAGAAGCATGACCCTCTTGTTCATTCCTCCAAGATGGATTGGGATATAATAAATAGATGGAATAGTAATTGGGATATATCAAGACCAACTATAAAAATAAATCACATCACACCCAAAATTGCTTGGATTGCTCCTCACAGAGGATAGATCAAAATTAATGTGGATGGGGCAGCCAATGGTAATCCTGGGCTGGTAGGTTATAGGGGAGTTTCTCATGATTACAATGGTAGGCTTGTCTCAGTAGTGGTACTCCCGCTGGGCACCCAGACAAACCATTATGTTGAGGAAAATGTAGCCTACATTGCACTTAAAATGGCTGTTTGTGGAGGGTTCAAGAAGGTCTGGCTGGAGAGTGATTTGATAAACATAATCAATTGTTTGATTAAAAAGAAAACCCCCAGTTGAACTATTAATCACGTAATATGAGAGTGCTTTGAAATGATTTCCAAACTTGAAGAAATTCAAATATCACATGTTTTTAGGGAGGGCAATATGCCTGCAGACCACGTGGGAAACCTTGGCGTTGCTAGGGATGATAAAAAATGGTGGTGGGAAGGGGAATAATTTCCATTTTATTTATGTGAACTAGCACAAAAATATTCCACATAAATCTCCCTGATAGAGAAATAATGATGATATCTTTTCACATGTGTAAAGCCATTCCTAGAAAGACATGGTGGTGACTTTCCTGATTTTTCTAGTGTGTCTGGTTTTTTATCGCCTATTTGAAGCCTGGTTTTAGTGTAAATGCTAAAATTTATAGAGGGAAAAATTATATGGGGGGAGAGAAGCACAAAATGGAGCCATCCTCATGTGAGCTATGGGAGAAAAATGAAGAGGTATGGAGGGAAGTTGTGGATGGTAAGATAACGGTGGGATTTTTTAGGCTCTGCAACTACGTTTGCATCTACGTCATGCCCATAGGGTTTCACACGAGGTTGCAGAGGTCATTTCCTCTGATGTGGGGGAGTGTGACGGCCTCCTCCATATAGGTAAGTTTCTTTTCTGTTCTTTTCTTTCTTGTTTTTCTGTGTTTTTTTTCTCTCACTTGTCTGTCCTACCATCACCCACTCTCCTATTTGCGTGTGATGGTTAATGCATAGTTATGAAGGGCTCATCCGGAGGCATCTCCAATTTAAATGATAGATTAGGAATTGAAGATGGGAAGAAGAAAAACTTTAGAGATGTCATCAATCAATATTCATTCGCTATTGTAGAGGGTGTGAGGTTTATGTCTCTTGATAATGGCAGCCCCTGTGGAGAAGGTAAGGACCCTAATGATATCTTGGGCTCCATCTCCATTTCTCTAAATGAATTAACATGTAATGAAATTGCTATGGAAAAGAATAGGCTAAAGGAAACTACTATTTTCTTTGTTGTTGTTGATATAGATAAATGTCTAGCTAGTAAATTTCTTGGTGACTAGTTTAGAAATGTCTAGAATATTAAATTAGCTTTTCATGTCTCATTATGTAGATTAATACAAAATGGTTTATTCATAGTTTTTTTCAAAGATCACAAGGCTCAATTAGAAGTCATTAGAAAACAACATTGGACTATGGGTAAATGCACTTTTCGAGCCCTAGGGTGGTCTTCTGAATCGGTCAATGAAGAAATTTTAGTAGTCTCATGCCCTAGGTGGCTTCTGGTTAAAAATATTCCTCCATTGTTGTGGAGATTCATACCACAAATGCTTGAACCGATTGGCAAGACTATCTATATGGATAACTCAACCTCTCTTATTCCTCACTTGGATGGTAGGGTTCTAGTCATGATCAACCTTGGTCGTGACCTTCCTAATTTGGTAAACATTAACTTAGGAAATGAAATTGTGATTTTCCCTATTGAAACCCTCAAAGGGATCAACACGTGCTTCATCTGTAGAAAACAAGCACATATTCAGAAAAATTGCCCAATCATTAATCAACATAAAGTAATAGAGAAGGCCCACAATGATGATAGCAACCCTCCTTTTTTCCACAAAAGTCATGCTCCTCTCATGCACAATCTTAACTCCCTTAGTAAAAAAATCAATAGAGTGATAAATGGGGAGAGTAATAGAACCCTTGAGATTGGGAAAATTGATAATACCAGTATCCTCAATATTATCTCCATCCCCCATTCTACAATATCGAAAGCCCTAAAATAGATGGGTGAAGATCAGTAGGATGGTTTTCAAATGGTGGAGAAAAACCCTAGGTAAAGGAGAAGGAAAAATGCCTAGCAATTGGCTTTGGAGAATATTAGAGCGAATATCCCTAATAATTTAAAAAATAGAAAGGATAAATCATCTATGGCTTCGCCAATGGATGATGATATGCAAGAGATCCCCCTTGAAATGAGACTCTCGATCGTGAAATCAACCTCTACCAATGTTAAAACCAAAGATTAAGAGCTCGAGGAGAGGGACTGTGATAGTAGTGAGTTAGGTATGAAAGGGAGCCCTAGTGGGACAATGAACTTTAAGGCTACTCATAAGAACTCTATAGATATGGATGTGTCCTATGAGCTTGCCTTAACAAGTGTCACTGATAATGCAAAAGAAACCCCTATTAGGTCCAATATGTAAAGCTAATGTACTAATAGGGGAGGGGTGAATCAGTACTTCAAGTCCTTTTATCAACAATATCTTCACTATTATGCATAAACCAAAAACTGTTGTAACATAACATAAAGCTAAAACAAATAAGTAACAATCATACATGATTCACTTCATAACACATATATTTTGGTTACGCAGAAGCTCTTGGTTAGAGAGAAAAACTACGGTGTGGGTGGCACCCACAACTTCACTACTGCAATAATAAAGGTTGCTCAGTTAGAGCTACATATTTAGCTATTTATGATAGCTTACCCTGTGAGGAGTATCAAGATCTATTAGATCTACCTTGCTAAAGGATTTTACAAAACTTAATCTAAATGTTGCACCTGATTAGAGGCTTTACAATTTATAGACTTGATTAGAGTCTTTTACCTTGTTAAAGGTTTCTCTTACAACTTAAAAATTTTCAATAAAATCTTTACAACTATCTGCAACTTTACATCTGAAATGTTATAGCAGATTCTATGTGCTCAAAATAATATTATCTTGCCTATAGCATACCTCGGTAACCTATAAAGTAACTCGGTAAACCCTTCTGTTTACTCTGTTCTTTGACTATTCTCTGAAATCCTTCTTAGTGACCTCTATGTCTCTGTAACAGTCATAATACTCACTGATTTCTCATGCATCACATATGTCTTGCTTCATACACACATGCACACACATTTCTAATCTTGAATTCATGTTGTATAAATAGATCTCTTATGTCAGCGATCTGATTCATTGCTTTGATCTTACAAACATGATTTCTTGAATGAATAACTATACAAAATATTTCATTGGTTAGATGACCTCAAAATCATACAAAATCTTTAAGTGTAATTTCCAATGTGATAACGGTTTTATGTTCCTCAATCTTGTAACACATTTTCATATGTGTGTCCAAGTTCAATGAATTTGGTAACATGTTTCACTCGGTGAATATCATCTTGGTGTATCATCTTTGTTGCTCGATAGACATGGAATGATGCTCGGTAGACAACTCGGTGCATACTGGGCTTTGTGACTACTTTCCTTTATAACCGACTGGATTGTGCATACCGACTAAATATTTTGGTAGTAGTAACCAACTAGAGTATATAGAATGACTTTGGATATAAAACTAATGGCAATTAGATAAGTAGTAACAATCTCCCCTTTTGATATTAGTTGAGATGTTTGACAAAACTACTTTCAAAGTCAACTCAAAAATCTATATACTTTACAAAATTTGACTAAATACATAGTGTATACATTTGTCAATGAAATAGTATATTCAAATATACTCCCCTTATCAGGATACTATACAAAACTTCTGATTATGTATGCTCGGCGATCCTTGATCTTTGCTTACTATTTTGTTCACTGTTTGGTTCTCTACTCTTGGGTACTCTGCTCATTTTGCTCAGTATACTCCCCCTATATACTACACTCCTTTTGTTTGATACTTTGAATACTATATCACTCCCCCTTTTTGACAAACATCAAAATTTAGTTACCATTTGGAGGTGGCAATTGGTAAAAAATGGATTTGTACTTTGTCCGTGCTTCGGTGAGAGCGATAGAGAGTGCATCCTTTACACTGTCCATTAAAGAATTTTGCACATGAATATCAACCAATAATTATATTAAACCATCTAAAGTGCTTCCCTCTTGTGTAGTAGAGAGGTATGTGGCTCGGTTGATCTGTTCTTGGACGGATGAAAGATGAGGAAGTAATAATGTCTGAAATGTCATGATGTCCATCCTTATCTTGTGTTCTTCATTCCTTAGTTCCAATTGTTGAGCCATGAGCTATTGTAGCTTGGTATAAAAATTATGAACTGAATTGGGCTTTGGGATCAACTTATTTGAGAGATCGATGATCTCTTTCTCAATTGCTTCTATTTTATTTTTTATGTCTTTAATGAATAAAGAAAACGTACAGAGTTTCTGAAATAAATAAAAAATATGCTTGAGTTGAGGGGACAACTCAGCAATAAATTTGACAAATTTTACCCTTGCCAATAGCAATGGATTTCTGTACCTCTTCTATCATTTTTGTAGTGAGCTCCTTGTCTTTTAGCTTGCTCAAATATTTGGATGCATCAACTCCAGATGTCTCTATCTGATTATGGAGTTCGTCTAGTTGAATATGGATGGCTGCATCAATTGACACTATAGCTGTAGGTAGCATATCTATTAATAGTGTCTTTACCTTTTGAAGTAATTTATTTTTCTTTTGTATGGCCATTTGTTTTTCCTATTCGGCCTTTGGTTTGCACAGTTCACCGAAATCAATAAGTGCTTGCCCCTTCAATTTTGATATATCAACATTGGGCAACACTATTGGTTTGGATAGATCTACTTTAAAACTATGCTTTTTCATCTTCTTTTCTTTACCTTTGGCTGGTTGAACCAATACAATAGCTTGTGAGGCTTGATGACCCTCGGTAGGTTGCTCGGTAGAGGAAACACTTTGGTCGGTTTCTTTAGCCTCTATAGTGTCCTTTGGTTTCTCGGTACTAGGTGTCTCAACTGCAACATTTTCATTGCTAGAAGGTGCTTGAGAGGTCTGTTCTTGAGTAGTACCTTCTCCTATTGTAGCCTTGTGACCTTCGGTGCCTTAATCTGTATCCTATGGGGCTTCGATTGAGATAGGTTGATTGATCGGTGGATAAGGCTAAACTTGTTCCAAAACTGATTCACTGGATACAAGTTTTGCATATGCATTGCCTTCTATCATTTCCTGTTCAGGTGCCTCTGTAACTATGATATCTTCATCTATTTGTATGGTGTCAAAAGGGTCTTGCTCGGTGGCATCAGGATCTTGCTCGGTGACATCAATTATTTCAAGTGCAGATTGTTCACTAGCATCCTTTCTTCAAAAGATTTCCTACCATTGTTCTTTTGTTTCCTTCTCTACTTCAATATATAGGCCATTCATCAGTTTCAAGGCCTTTTACTTGACTAAAAATTATGTTTGGCTATTTTTCAGATGATCCTTGATCTCTTCTACCGACATGTCAGGAAATAGATGCACAAGACTTCTTTCTCTGATTTGTTTCTCTGAGTCTAGGGTAAATTGCCACCTATTATCAATATGTGCATATAATTCTTTTGGAAGAGAATTACATACTTCCAATGGGACCACTCAGAATTTCAGAAGTGTGTAGATAACAACTTCTTCTATTTGTCTCTTTTCATCAGCAGATCTTGATTCATATTTAGCATATCTGAATCCACTAAATCCACTATATTCCTTTAGATTAGTACAAAAATCTTCAACACTATGTACATCTACCTTTTTGCTCTTGACAATCTGAAATTTTCTTGCATCTTCAGATTCGGTGTCACTAGACTCTTTTGACAAAATGAGTCTCCAAGTAGATTTCTTGTAAGTTTTGGTTACCTTTGGAATAGTAACACTCTTTTGTTTCTTACTCGGTGAAGTTGCATATGCTCTTGTATTAGGTCGCTTTGTTGGAGGAGTCGGTGAGGCCTTTGATGTATCATGTTTCTTTCTCTTCAACACTTTTCCCTTAGGCAATTCGGTGCTTAGTGTTATAGCTACCTCTTGGGATTCTGATTCCTCCTTAGTGATGGCTAGAGTACCTTTGACAGGGGTGGAGGAAGAATCTTCTTTGAATTTCTCTGTTAATGCCTTTATCATCTTTGTTGCCTTTCTTGTAGCTTTGGGTACTACAATGCTCATTTCTACTTTTTCCTTCACTTCTTCATAGGTTCCATACCGCAGCTCAGTAGCATGCCTTGATAATGTGAGAAATGCATCGATTTTCTATTGTGTGAGGTCAAAATCAATCTCGTAACCCATAGGTGGAAAAGATTGAGTTCTTGGTTCCACAGCATTCACATAATAGTGATTAGTTTCTACTTCAAAACATATCTCATCTTTGTATTTCTCCACTAGCTTGGGTGGAATACGGTACCTGTTATGTATTTTCTCTTGAAACTTATTGAAGTAATCATCCATAATATCATTAAAATTATCACCTAGCTTCTTGATGAAGTCATTGATCTGATGGGTGATTGGTTGGTGTAGTTCCCAAACAACTTTACCGACTGTTGGAAAGAACTTCTTAAAGTAGAAAAACATGCATACAAGTAGTGATCCAAACTTTAGTGTATTTGCATAGTTATTCTTCTTTGGCTTCCTGATGGTGTTCAGATTCTCAAATAGGTTCTTCAGCAACACCTCACATAGATCAATTTTCATGCCTTTCTTCACAATTTTATATGCTAAGTCTACTGTTGCACAAGGTACATTGTTTTCCCTTGCCGATTGGAAAAAACAGTAACGAATTACTCTAATGGCAAATTTTAGTTTTGCATCAGTGACATTGTTTAATTTCAGTCCTCTGCAGCCTGATTCTACTCTGGTCAAACTGATCAATTCCTTCTATGATATCATTTTCTGGGCTTAGGCATGATCATAAATAGGGTAATCGGTGATCAAATGAATTATTTCCTTAGTGATCTTAAACGGTTGCTCTTCTAGCCACATGAAGTCATCATGAACTCTTCTTAAAACAAACTTGACCCACTGGGGTTTGAACACACGGGGATAGGTTAGGGCTTTAGTCAATCCCTTGATCTTAATGTGCTCATACTTGCTATCCATTTTACCATTAGTGCACAATTCATCATATGTATCTTTCATTTCAACGTGACCGAGTTCTTCAACATGACATTTGGTGAAGAATCTCACATCGTCAACTAATAAAACTCAATCTGGGATGAGTGAAAATGTAGTTTTGTCATCTGGTTCAGATACAACTTTAGGAGTTAAAGAGTATTTTAGTGAGGGCTTTTCAATATTCTTGACAACAATGGGATCTTGGATCTTAGGTGCCATTCTAGATCTCAGATAAAAATTAACACAGGAACCTTAGGGATTGAGGACTTTCAAATGACAGACGCTTCACACTTAGCAGATAATAACAATTTGATATGATTGGTAAACCAGCTTAACAATGCATAGAGATTGATGTAAATACCTCGAATTTTTCTTTGTAGGAGGTTTGATCGCCTTTGATTTGCTCTGCTCTTCTCTCTTGAAAACTTGGTGAGTGAAAAATGACCATGTAAATGCTTTAATTACACAATAAACCTTATTGGGCTCTGTGTAGGTTAGGTAAAAGACATTAAATGCACTCGATTCCACTAAACTTTCTTTCCTCTTTTCTTTTACGCTTTAACCAAGTTTCCAAACTTTCTTCTTTTACCAACTTGACAGGCTTCCTGTATTCACCGACTTGACAGGTTTCCTATAAAGTGCTCCAAAAGACTTTGATAGAATTTCAAACTTACTACTACATCTTAACTATGCAGATTTTGAATTAAGTACATACTAAAGTAGGAACTGTTTAAGATTGAACCTTGTGAGAATGTAGTCCCTTCATACCTTTACCAATTAATTTGGAATAGGAGAACCTAACTCGGTAGGTAAGGTGCTTTCTTCATTTGACACAATTTCCTTCTTTTTCTAAATCATCTTTAATTTCTCTTTTATTTCCTCAGTGTCTTCTCTAGGTTGATCTCTGCAATCTCCAGCCAAGTGTCCAACTTTGTGACAATGAAAACATGCCATGCCAGGATTTCTCCATGATCTCCGGTTGTTCATTCCAAACCTTATAAAGCAGTTGGCACTTATATGTCCATATCTTCCACAACATTCACACCATATCCTTGTATTGTAATCCCATGGTACTGTAGAATATTGTCAGTAAGGATCTATGTGAGTCCGATAACCTCTAGTGTTTGTTCAGTGTGCAGACCACATGTAGTTCTTTTACTTAAACCAACACTTCTCAGTACTATGTCCATATCTATTGTAGTTTTTACAAAACCCTTTGAATTTTGCCTTCTGATAATTGTTAATAGACTTTGTCCTACATTGATTAGATGTGTGACCATATTTATTGCAATTGTAACAATAACCATTGGACTTAGTGACATTTGTTTGCTTACCTTTTCTGATTTAGCACATGTTGGTAGTATGACCTTGATTTCCACAGTTGTTGCAAATAGGCTTCTTTCCTTTGATGTTCTTCTTGATTCCAACTTGCTTTGATGATTCTCGTCTCTCGGTAGTACATATTCCCTTCTTGGTAGAGTCTTTTCCTTTATAACTGAGTCCTGCATCTTTGTAGGGTTGTCTTGTATTCAGTTGCTCATCCAGCATCTTCGATGCTTCATAACTCTTCTTCAGTGTTTCTTTGGATTTCTTCTCTGTTTCAAGTTCATTGGTCAACCTTGATACTTCAAGTTTCAATGCTTGATTCTCATCATCTTTCAGATTTGCTTCATGATGTGCATAACCTAGTTGATCTGACAAATTTTGTTGAATCCCAGTCAACCTTATGATTTCATCACTCTTATCAGATACTAAAGCTTCAAGTTGTTGTTTCTCTCTTTCTAGATCTCTTACTTTATCCTTGGTTGTCCTCAATGCATCAATATTTTCAATCATCTGTGTGATGAAATGTTCATGTCCTCTTTTCATTGCTTTTAGTTGATCAGCCAGTGCTTTGTTCTTTTCTTTCAATACTCCAATCATTTCTTCAGTCTCTTAAAATATACTGTTCTCATATGATGTCTCAATTTGTTCCACTAACTCTTAAGAGTCCTGCAAGTCATCAGACAGTCTTCTTCTCACTTTTAGAGATTTTTACATTTGTCTTTGCATGTCTGTAATCACTTGATTAGAATGATCCAATTCTTCTTGCAGATATACAATCCTCCGAGATTGTTTGTAGCCTTTCATTGATAAGATCTTTCTCTTTAGGTAGTTAAACCCTTTTCCAAAATTCAAGCTCTAATACCAATTGTTAGGCCCAATATGAAAAGCTAATGTACTGAGAGGGGAGGGGTGAATCAGTACTTCAAGTCCTTTTATCAACAATATCTTCATTGTTATGCATAAACCAGAAACTGCTATAACATAACATAAAGCTAAAACAAATAAGTAACAATCATACATGATTCACTCCATAACACATATGTTTTGGTTATGTAGAAACTCTTGGTTAGAGAGAAAAACTACGGTGGGGATGGCACCCACAACTTCACTACTACAATAATAAAGGTTGCTTGGTTAGAGCAACATATTTAGCTATTTCTGATAGCTTACCCTGTTAGGAGTATCAAGATCTATTAGATCTACCTTGCTAAAGGATTTTACAAAACTTAATATAAATGTTGCACCTGATTAGTGGCTTTACAATTTATAGACTTGATTAGAGTCTTTTACCCTGTTAAAGGTTTCTCTTACAACTTCAAAATTTTTAATAAAATCTTTACAACTATCTACAACTTTACATCTGAAATGTTATAGCAGATTCTATGTGCTCAAAATAAGATTACCTTGCCTATAGCATACCTCGGTAACCTATAAAGTAACTCAGTAAACCCTTCTATTTACTCTGTTCTATGACTGTTCTCTGAAATCCTTCGCAGTGACCTTTGTGTCTCTGTAATAGTTATAATACTCACTGATTTCTCATGCATCACATATGTCTTGCTTCATACACACATGCACACACACTTCTAATCCTGAATTCATGCTATATAAATAGATCTTTTATGTCGGTGATCTGATTGATTTCTTCGATCTTACAAACATGATTTCTCGAATGAATAACTATACAAAATATTTCATTGGATAGATGACCTCAAAATCATACAAAATCTTTAAGTACAATTTCCAATGTGATAACAGTTTTATGTTCCTCGATCTTGTAACACATTTTCATATGTGTGTCCAGGTTCAATGAATTTGGTAACATGTTTCACTCGGTGAATATCATCTTGGTGTATCATCTTTGCTGCTCGGTAGACATGGAATGATGCTCAGTAGATAGCTCGGTGAATACTCGGCTCTGTGACTACTTTCCTTTATAACCGATTGGACTGTGCATACCGACTGAATATTTCGGTAGTAATAACTGAATAGAGTAAATAGAATGACTTTGGATATAAAACTAATGGCAATTAGATAAGTAGTAACAACCCCCTCTCCTATAGAATTCACTCTTGAAATGGTTGTCTCCCTTCCCCCTAAGAAGTTTGTTGAAATTGAGGATAATTGTGTGATTGAGGTCATTGTTGCTTACCCAAATAGTTGTGATACTAGGTGTAGTAAGCCATTAGCCTTTGAGGATGAAAACCTAAAACGTTGTAATAGCTTGAAGGCACTCAGACCTTTCTCTGAGAATGGTGAGGCCCCCAGCCACCCTGATCCCAAGTTCGAGGATGATTCTCAAAATGATGAATGCATCGGTGAAGATGGTGAGCAGATGATGGATTTTGAGAACCCCAATGTTATACCCAAAAGAAGAAGAGGCAGACCAATGGGTTGAAAAAACAAGGGCTCAACTAATAGAAGGAAATCAGAAGAAAAGAATGATCTCTTGAGATGTTTTAATAGCTTCAAGGCTACTAGAGAGTAAAGAAATTGCATGTATATATGATGAAGTGCATCTAATGGAATATTAGAGGTCTGGAGTCCCCAGACAAGAAGTAGATAATTAGGAAGTTTGTTAATCATCACAAAGACATAGATTTTGTCATCTTACAAGAACTAAAAGAAGTTAAATTTACCTTGGAGGTCAATTTAGATTTAATATAGAAAGACTCTATTAAGATCTGTTCAAGCCATGATAAGGGTAGAGGAGGAGTTGGGCTCCTCATCAAATCCAAATGAAAAGAACACATTATTAACCAAGGATGCTCACTATGTAACAGAGCAGTGTGGGGTTCACTAGACATTAATAAAACTATCATCAGAGTATGTTCAATTTATGCTGCCAATGACTATAGGGAAAGGACCAAACTATGGGACTAGATTGCATCCCTCCCTTTATACCATGGATTATTGGGGGAGATTTCAACATGATTTAAAGTCATGAGGACAAATATGGTGGTGTTCCTATGAATTGGAAAGGAGCTGAGAAATTACATTGGGAAAGAATGAAAAATTGTAGGAAACTATTTGACCCTTTACTTGGTAACAAGAAGGATGAAAAAGGAATTTGGTTCACCTGGTGCAATTACTAGAGAGGAAATCATATAATTTATTGTAGATTGGATAGGTTTTGTGTTGATAGAGAACATTTCTCCTTTGCACCAAATAATCAGGGAAACATTGTGACAGTATGGCCAGTTTTACTCTCTAACCATCACCCTATGATTTCCCTAATTAGTCTGAGAGGCACTCCAACAAAGAAAGGGAAAGTAGGTGATAAATTCATCCTTAATACCCATCTCCTCAGGGATCTAGATGTGTTGGGCACCTTAAAAATTATTAGGCTTCTCAACAAAGGAAACAAGGAAATGAAAACTCATGTAGACAATTGGAACCAAAATGTTATGAGTTGGCGGACATTACTCCAAACTATTGGGTAGAAGAAAGCTAAAGACTATAGGTTGATGGATAAAACACTTTTTGATGATTTGTACGAATGTGAGATAGATGTCTAGAATAGTCTGAGCAAAGTATAATTTTCAAACAAAGTGGCTTAGGTGAGGGATGCTCTGAGGAAGCACTAGCAAGTTAAGATTAGATGTGCAATTTAGTGACAAAGGTTCTAAATTATTCTTCAATATGCACAAGAAGAAGAAAGTTAGAGGAAAGATTGATAGGTTATGGGTAGACAATAAAGAGGTAGTGGAATTGGAAGACATTAAATAGGTTTTTTACAAGTTTTATAGAGAACTCTTCTCCTCGGAAGACTCCCTTAAATATTAGGAAGCTAAAGAAAAGTGTAGAGCTATTATTCCCAGTAGGATTACATGGGAGGACACACAAACGTAGGGAGAAACTATCTATGTGGGTGAGCTAAAAACTACTATTAGGAGCCTAAGAAATGACAAACCTCCAGGTCCAGATGGACTACCTGTCAAATTTTATAAAGCAAATGAGGATTGGATTTTCCAATACCTCCATGAACTATATTCAGAGGCTTATGAGAGGGGTTCAATAGGAGAACTTATCAATAAAGGGACTATTAAGTTACTACCCAAAGAATGGGACAAGTCACTTATAAAAAACTGGAGACCCATTACTCTCCTCAATGTGTCCTATAAAATTCTAGCCAAAGGTCTTGCATTGAGACTAGAGGAAATAATACCCAAATTCATATCTCCCACTCAAACAGGGTTCATAAAAGGAAGATATATACTGGAAAACCTAATCACCAGCTGGGAGGAGATGGACTGGGCAAATGTATCAGGGTATAATGTGGCCATGTTTCTTTTGGATTTTGAGAAGGCCTATGATAGAGTTGAATGAGAGTTTATCTCAATGATGCTAGAAGCCTTTGGGTTTCTTGTGGAATTATGAAAATGGGTGAAGATTCTCCTTAAAGATGCGGCTGCTCAGATAGAGATTAATGGTTCTCTCTCATAGACTATTAAGCTTGATAGGTCTATTAGATAGGATTGTCCTCTTGCTCCTACCCTATTTGTTATAGCTTTTGATGCCCTATATTATATCTTAAGAGACTACACCATATCCCCTAAAGTAGGAGGTGTTGAACTTCCTGATAGGTCTAAACTGATTAATAGAACTCACCAAGCAAAATATGGAAGCCCCAGAGTGCAAAATTAAGTTCTTAAGTGAGATCTCAGGTTAAATCTACCCTATTTGGGTGGAAGGAGAAGCCATCAGATTGGCTACATAAGTTTCAAATCCAATGGGGGGGCCTAATAAGATTGTAAGGTACTTGGAAACCCCCTTTTCCATCTCCCCTTATCTCAAGGAGATGTGGCTTTGGGTAAGAGGCAAAATTGCCAAGAAGCTCAATAAATGGAATAATAGGTATCTTTCACTTGCTGGAAGAGTGCAAGTGTGTCAAAAAATTCTATCCTCATACAACATTTACTACTCCTTGGTGTGGATATTCTCCAACTATAAAATCTTGGAGATTGAAAATTTGTTAGGAACTTCCTATGGTTTAACGGGAAAGGAAATAAAAATATGCACTCTGTTAAGTAGGGGTGGTGCCACATAGAGAAGAATCTAGGATGGATCGAGTTAAAAGACTTGAGAATACAAGGGGTTGCCCTTGCTCCAAAGTGGATCTTTCAGGCCTTTGAGGGAAATTAACCATGGAAAATTGTGGTAAGCAACAACATCCTGAGAGTTGTTCCAAAAATGCTAAATCATGGAAATCTCTTCCTTTTTGTGACCTAGTGGCTGCTGGATTTGCGGTCTCAGTGCAAGGTTCAAGTGTCTTTAAGTCTATTTGGAAAACCTAGGAAAATATTAGACCATTCATCACAAATAATAGGGCTAGCAACATTGACCACATCCATAGGGAAAGGTCTATCTGGTGGAACCTCCTCCATTCTTCTAAATCTCTTGCACTTATGCAAGGGTATTTTGCTAAATCATGGGCCATTAAGGGAATTCACTTCTTTAAAGACATTATTGAGAATGATAGGATTCTTATCTGGGAATCCCTTAGAGATAGATTTGAATTGTTGAATTGCCAGAAGAGAACCTATAACATGATGAAACATGCTTGTTCAGATCTGCAATTGCCCAAGAAATGCAAGAGTATTAATGAAAGATGTACTGATCTAATGTGAAAGAATACTATCTATGTGTCTAATATCAATGCCATTACTATTTATAATACCCTAACATATGATGAATCTATTATAATTTATGCTAACAATCTATGGTTTGCAAAACTCGCAGTGAAGCAGTGGTAGAAGAAATTTTCACAACTATGGAGTAGTTTGATCACACCCAAGAAAAAATGCTTTAGATGGTTGATGATAATTAACAGGATGCCTTTCAGATTAGATCATAATAATAGTGAGATATGCAAAGTGTGTAGAGTACTTGAGTCTATTAGGCACATTTTCTTTGAGTGTAGTAATGCTAGAGAAATTTGGTTGTTATTTGGTATATCTATTCCTAAGCAGATTCCTATTCTAGATGTTCTCACTGGATATATTAAGGGAATGAAAAAGGATACTAAGTTATTTTGGTATATTATTTCCACTCAAATTTTATGGTATATATGAAAAATTAGAAATCAAGATAAGTTCCAAGGTGTAGATAGGGCCCTTACTGAGTCATTTCATGAACTCGCCCTTCATCGATTTTTTCTGCAGGTATCTAGGACGATGAACATTGAGAAGCACAAATTCCTCAAATTCATTAAGGATGGAAATGCCAAGATGTACCTACATGAGATGGAGAATGGATACAAGTGGAGATATGCCACAAGAAAATAACAAGTTGTTGACCTAGCAATGGAGAGTCTGGGAGTAGAAGTTGGAAAAATCAGAGACCCGATGAACCATCACATCTAGATGCTTACCCAACTCCTTGAGGGTCAACAGGTCGTGTGGATGGAAGGTGCACTGGGGTGGATGACCTAGATGGATCCCTTTCAAGACCATGACCAGTCTTGATCTAGCTTGGACACTTCATTACTTCTCCCCTGATCTAGCTTTGACATAACTTTCTCCAGATATATGCATATTTTGGTGTAAATTTGGTGTATAATCCTATATAGTTTTCTGGATCTGCAATCCTTATGTACATTAAGTTGTAGTTAGTTCAACTCTGGTTATGTCAGTTTTTTTTTTTTGTACCGGTTTTACTCCCTATATGCAATAAAAAAAAAAGTTGTGGATGGTGAACTAGAACCATATATTAGAGAACTCCATGGCCAGAACCAAAAGCTCATGGAAATGTTTGTTAGAAAATAGAACAAGGGGGTGTTAAGTGTCTATGGAAATGAGTTCAGGGTAGACGAACCCTTCATAGATGAGATTATTGGGCTAAGTATGGAGGGTAAAAAATTCTACAAGGAAAGGAAAAATACAGAAGAAGCCCTTTCAATTTTCTATGATAAAAAGAGCAAGAGAAGAAGAGTTAGGAAGAACCCAGATGCAGGCTACAACCGAAAGGGTCTTCTAAAGCTTTGGGTAGATATGATGGAGTTCATTATGAGTTACATAACACTTGATGATCAATTTTCTAGTATCTTTACTTATCATTTCACTATTTTGAATCATTTTAAGCATGACAAAAGAATTTTGATGTCATTTTATTTAATCTCTTCTCTAAAGAATTATATTCATAAGAATTGTGAATTTAGTTTGGCATGAGGGGTTAATCCTCCTGATTATGGAGTATTCTAAGGTTCACAAGGTTAAATCCTCTCCTATTTTGATAAACCCCAAACCCTTAGCCATCCAAGATGCGCATGATGTTTCAGCTATGAATTTTGGTAAAGAGGAGGGCGAGATTGCCATGAACTGGAATGATATCCATGTTTTAAATGAATCTGAATATAAACCCTTAAAGGATTAGGGCCCCTCGTAGAAGCCCACTCCTGGCACTACTAGTAGCAAAAACAGAAGGAATCCACCTAGATGGGCAATGAAAAAGTTAAAAACACCTGTTTCTCAATCCCAAAATTTGGGCCCGCAAAATCTTAAAAAGTAGAAGACTGGGAAACAGGTGGAGACTCAAGAAAAATTGGAGAATAAAATTAAAGTTGATATTCCCCTCATTATGGACCCCAATGAGCCTAAAAGCGATGAAATGGATGTTGACAAGCTTCTGGGTAATTCATTCTCCAACCAGGAGAAATGTTTTCACTAGGTTTCTAGTGAGATTAATCTTTTAAAATAGGGGATCAAGGACATTATATATTATTTCACTAAGAATTTGACACCTGATAAAACTGATAAACTCCTAAAGTTGACCCAAAAAATTATAGAAGATATCAAGGTCATGAAAATAGAGCTTGAGGCTGTGATTTATAGGATGGAGAGTTATATTCAATATTTAAAGAGTAAACTCAAGGGTTTGGTGGATATTAGTAAGGAGGCAATGTATAATACTGCATAAGTTCTCAAAAGAATGAATGAGGAAATTGCTATTCAAAAAACTCATCTGATTAGATATGACCCATCCTCTAACATAAACTTGGACAATAAGAACTAGGATGTGCAGACCTCCACAAAGCCCTCTATCAAGACTAGGAGCAAATAAAAAGAAAGGGGAAGTTCAAGATTTATCATGGATGAACTCTAGGAGATAAAAAATAGGACAATCTAAAAGAATGTCAAGCTCTTGGAAGATCTTAGTTAGTTGTTTTTTACTTCTATTTTTTTCTTTCATTTTTTTTGTTGTTGTTAGTCTCTTTGGGATGATTCCCTTGTTTTTGATGTTGTTTAGTGGTTGTTTAGACTCTGGTTTAACTCTGATTATTTTTTGATGGATTTGGGTTTCGGGTCCTTGTAAAACCCATTTATCTTAATCAAAAACAAAGAGAGGAAAAATTCTTAGCTACAAGAAGCTATAGTTGAAAATGTTAAGAAAGGTTTGGTGAACATTGGTAAAAAATATCGATTAGTAGATATGACCATGCTAAGAAGAGTGATGTTGACATTTATACTAAATGAAAAAATACCTCAAAAAAGACAAATCTCTTCACTATCATATGAGTTTTATTTTAGTAGGACAATATCAAAATATGTGAAAAGGAGAAAGAGTTTGGATGATACTATCTTAGAAGGGAATTGGGAAATTATGTGTAGAGCTCCTCATTCTGATAGGATTGAAGATGTTGTTAGGATCTTGGTGTCATGTTTTTGAAATGAAAATATTCATCCTTCATCAAATAGTAGAGATGTTATCAAGCATAGGATTGGGCCTGATCATTATGAACTCCATGTAAAAAATTGGTTAGACACAACAAAACATGAATTTTATTTGATGTTTAACAAATTCAAAACCTCATATAACGATTGGACAAATAATGTTTTAAAGGTAAAGGTTATATTATGTGAAGGTAAATAAAGTCTTTGGAACTTGCCATTGTCATTATCATATTGAATTTGATCTCTACTATTAGGTGTTTTGAATTATTAGAGAAGATAGTGATGATTATGAAAATGCTCCTCCTAAGAGAACATGTCAATTCATAGAATCCATCTAATGAGATAAATCAGATGATAATGCAATTGGTCAAATAGATTGTATGAAAGTTGTGGAACATGTAGGGAATTGGCTAAATTGCCTATTAAAAATGAAGATACTGACATGACAAAGATGGCAAATTGCACGAGTTACAAGTACAAAATTTTGAAACAAAATTTGGTAAGGAATCCATAAGGTTGGATTATGTAGATGAGGAGATACCTATTGGAATATTTATGGAAAAATTTCGTAAGTTGATACAACCATGCATATGCAATGGTTTTTTGGCCAAGTGGAAAGCACAACAGTTTCAAACATTAAGAGACACTTTCACACCTTGAACTATTTTATTAGTAGTGGACTTTGCAAAAAATTACTCTTTTGTACATCAAAAAGAGATTCAATCAAAGTATTACTTTTCTAAGATGATCCCTATTATGATGCATGTGTGTTATTGACATGCACAAAGCAATTTAGATGGTGTGGATAGTAAATTTGAAGAACATGCCATTAAGAAAGAATACCACTTCTATATTAGTGATGATAAGAAGCATGACACACATTTTTTAGAATATTGCTTTAAGAATTTATTTGAATATTTGAGAAACAAACACATAAAAAATAGATAAGCACTTTGTTTGGTTTGATGTATGTGCATCACAATTCAAATCAAGACCATTTTATGTACTATGTATATATCATCGAAATGAAAAAATACCACATGTTTGGTTTTTCTTTGAGAGTAGGCATGAAAAAGGCGAACATGATGGTGCAAGAGCTTGGATCAAACATGCTCTTAAAAAACATCAAATAAATTATATAGGAGATCATATAGATGATGCACATGATGTTGTTGAATGGTGTAAGAAATAGTTTGTGCAACCAAATGATCTTGGTTCATCATCGGCAACAACCAAGCCCATTCCATATAGAGTGTTTTGGGATATATTAGGTACATGATCTTTTCAATGTTTTTTTCAAGTAAACATATAATCTCAAGAAATATAAATAAAAAGGCAACTAGTATTAAATTAAATGTGTTAGTTCATGTTTGTTTAGCACACATGAATGTGTATGTACATTTTGCAGGTGTGGATAGAAGATCAATGCAGGGATGCAAGAGGGTTCAGAAGACAAGATCTTTGCATTCTGTCATGAGTACAAATAATCACACATGGACATTGTACACTAGGGACTACTCATATTTTTGTTGTGATTGCATTTTGGAAAACTATGATAATTGCAACAACCAATAGCTTGGATATGTCAATGAATGAAATTTGGTGCCACTAGTCGCTATTGACACATATGACGAAAATGAGTACAAAAGTTTTGAAGATATTCCTTTGATTTCTAGTGATTATGACCATATTTCAAGATTGATTAAAAAGGGTACATGCACACATATATAACTTTATATATCTTTAAAATATTGCAAATTTTTAACAAGTATGTTTTATTTATATGAACGAAAGTCTTTCGACTAGATTTAATGGTATAGAGCCGTAAATAATTGAATTATTGCCGTATTAAGCACTCACCAATTCAATCGCTAAAACTTCAATTTGAACAACTCAATCTTAAGAATAGAGCATGGGTGTCAAGAAGTAATTGGATGGGAAATAATTTATGGAATGAAGTCTGATATGATGATGTCTTGCACAGCATAACCATTGATTTCATGGTGGGACACATAATCTTGTCGGTTCACGTGAATACAATTTGAGATGAATTGATTACTTTGCCCAAACAATGTGGCTTTGAGGAGTGAAAATTGATTTTGGTTTAAGTATGCTAAATGTACTTAAGCTACTTTTTAACATAAATATCTAATAAAAGTAAAATATAAATATAAATATCATTACAATGTTTGATAATTGGTGATTTTTTTTTGATAAATATAAAAATTTGATGTTCATTAGAAATGTAAAATAATTATTAAAATTTAAGTAGTTTTTATGTTTTCTGTAATTTTTTTTATATTTATTGTTTTATTACTAAAAAGTAATATAACTCTTCAATAAAATAAAAAAATAAATAATATGAAAAAAATTATTTAAAATTTAAAATAATGATTATTTTAAAAATATTATTTAAATATATATATATATATATATATATATATATATATACATATATATGATCGATAAAAGGTCGATGCCAGAGAGATTTTATTAATAAAAGATAATTACAACTCCATTCAGTGTGGGCACCGTTAGGAAAGAATGGAGGGAAGAAATCCTTTGGTCTATCTCAGATCCATTAATGGATCAAAGATCTAATGCTAGAGATAGCTAAAATAAGGGACATGATACAAGGATCCCTGGAACATACATCCAGGAGGATCTACAAGAGAACACTTTAGAAATATCTACAATTTCCTTAGTGTTGTGAGTCGCCCCTACTCTGATAATGATAACCTCGGTTGTAAATGACAACTCAAATCTTTACCTGAATTCTTAAATACCTGGTATGGATCTGACCAATCCCCTATTCTGCACAAGAACCTCATTACACCTTTCAACCCAGCTCAATGTTAGAATAAATACAATATTTTCAAACTGAAAAGATATAATAGCTCGGGACATATCTATCTAGCAAATTCTCTCAACACATATCCACACCATGGACTGTCGGGGGAATACCTGCCAGAACTTTCCAACCTATCACACCATCATAATACCACAGAAATAGTCAGCCAACACAAGATTTCCCTATCCATAATGCTCAGCTTATACCAAAAACTACCGTTGGGAAGCTTTTAAGAAATGAAAAAATAGAGACTAATTATTTAGGAGACTATTCAACCGATAATTTCCAAACAACTCTCCCAGATCCAATTCTAATTAGAACAGAGAGACCTACCAGCCATCACAGATTTAAATAATAGAAAAAATCCATCATTAATTAAAAAACCTTCCTATCATAAGGCTCACAACTGCCTTTCTTGAACCATTCTATCGATAGGAGTTCAGTTTACATGAAAATAACCATATATATATATATATATATATATATATATATATGAGTGACTCTCTTCATAAATATATGCTATATGTGAGTACATATGTATATGTGTACATATATATACATAAATATATATGTATATGTATATATCGGTATTAAAAGTTAAAACCGAGAGCAAATCTTTTTACAAGGGCGTAAGATGAGAAGTCTTTCATCAGAATGCTTAAGGGATTTGAATCTTCCCATTGGACAGAATACCATCTATGCTAAAGGGCATAATTCTTCAAATAGATGAGCAAATATAGATAGATAGCTATATATATATATATATATATATATATATAGATATATCTTGAAGGATTTGCATTGCTCTTAAATTAAGGTAGAAGATTAGAGGCTCAAATTATCAAAAAAAATAACTAAACCCATAAGCAGAAAAATAGAGCGAAAACCTAACTAAGTCTAGTAAATATGTATATTGAACATCCATAAGTCTTTTTGGCATGTATAAGATATATGAAAGAATTTTTTTTGAGAGTTTCAAGGTGATGAAAGGAAAAACCAGAGACAAAAAATCCCCCATTAGTGGCCCAGTATTAACAGTCTTCACAACACTGATAGCTAGAAGAAAGCCAAAAAGCCAGAAGACTTTCCCTACAGAAGGATCCTCATCTTCTCCTTCCTTGCTTATGAGGGTCTTTTGATCTCGAGCTCTCTATTTTTGCTGAAGAGGGGTCTATAGGAGAGGGAGGAATTGGCATATTATCTGGGATGACTGTGATGTTCTTAGCTTCGAGGTATTTGGTCAACCATTTATCCCATGGAGGCTTTTTAACTTGCAAGATCCACGAGAGGAAGAAAAAATTCCTGCTTTTGATAGGGCTATAAGCTTCAAAAGCTGAGGGATCCTGTATAACCAAGATAGGGAATCGAGGCACTGGTTTATTCTTCTGAATAAGAACATCGTAGTCTCGGGGCTTAGGAGTCATAAGCTCATCATAAATGTTGACCACCACCCTTTCTAGTTCGCCCAAGAATTCTGTTTTGAAGACCTTTTTGCACAACTTCACCACTACATTTATATCTTTCTCCAGATGCATGGCAATTGCTAGGAACATTGCTGCGATGTTAGGGTTAGCTCTAGTTTGATCCTCAATTAGGATATAATCCTTCCCTAGGATTTTCATCACAACACCAATGATTAGTGGATTTTGGTGGGCCAAAATGCCTTTCATTCTTTCCTCTTTGATTTCCCCTACAAAGGCCATCTGTCGTTTCAACCCAAGAAGTCTTAGTGGAGTATCCATCGAAGCTAAATGGGAGATAGACTAGGACACCAACCAAACAAGCTAAATATAGCTGGAGAATTAATGCTTCATGAAGAACAACTACTCTAGTTCTAGAGGAGAGCAGAATGCAGGTGAAAGATCAAGATCAGAGGGTCAGGATGCAAGAGTTGTGATCTTCAAGGATCTAAGAAATTATTACCGCCACCTTAAGCCTTCAAGCGGAGGGTACTCATGCTTTCAAATCACCAAGGGAGTGTCACCTCATCATTACTAGAGTGTTGTCACAGTGGTACTGATCGAGGAGGAGATGCTGACGCATGACATCTGAGAAAGGAGAGGCATTTTTCTCTAAACAGCTGAAGCTAAGGATAAAAATGGGCTACTAAGCTTAGATGGCTTGGAGAGGAAGATATGCCAAGCTTTCAAGGGATGAATAATATTTTATTCCTAATGGATTACAATGTATATGTGAATATTAATACCTATATATCCATGTATACATATTTTCGATGTGACATGCTATGCATGCATGTTTATATACATATGCCTATTCCTGTATGCTATTGCATCCTACTGGTCTTAAAACTTACATATCTTGCATTACTATGAATCAAAATTGATATATGCATATTTGTTTGCTTAATTTATATATATATGTGTGTATATATATATACATATTAGATATATATATATATACATATATGTGTATATATATATATACATATTAGATATATATATATATACATATATATGTATATATATATATATGTGTGTATATATATATATGTATATATATATATATATATAGACACACACACACACACACACACACACACACACACACATGTATCTATAAAAGTAAATCTAAATATCTGTTAGATTATTGGGTGAGTATATATATGAATATATATATCTTTATTTATATATATAAATTTTAAAAAATGACTATAAGTGTGAGTGGATGGTAGACTATTATATGCCTACATTTGAATAATTCTACGAGATTGACAGAATATAAGGTTGCCACTTATAAGTGTTAGCATATATATGCATATTTGTAATTGGAAAACTTTAGATATAGTCTAAGGGGAGATGGATGCCATCCGCTCCCATGTTAGCTAACTCATCCGCCCTTTTGTTGCCTTCCCTATAGATATGATTGACAGTAAACCTCTCAAACCCTCTGCATAATTCAATAGCTTGAGTTAGTAGGGAGTTGAGTCTCTAATTAGGCATGCTGCCTTTTGTTAGAGCATTGATAATAATAGTTGAATCCCCTTCAATATCCAAATTCTTCACACCTAATTTTCTATAGAGATTCAGGCCTACTAGCAAGGCCACCAATTCCATCCAGTTATTAGATTTGATGCCTACAGGGAATGCATGGATGACTATTTCATTACCTTCCCAGTTATCGACAGATTATCCTATCCCTGCCACTCCTAGATTGCCATGGGACGCCCCATCAAATTTTAACTTTAGCCATCCCTTGCCTAGAGGATGCCACCTACATTCAGCTCTTTTCCTTAGATTTCCTTCAGGGCCATCCCTGACAAAGGGTGGGATAGATAGTCCCTCCCATAGTGTTTTCATCTTCTCATCCCAATAGATTACTATGGCATTCTTCTTCATACCTGAGTTGATCCGACTATTTATGAGTTTGATAATAGCAGCCTCAATTTTATTTATTACTCGATTCACCTCTAGTTATTCATTTTTGAAGAGACGTCTATTTCTTTCCTTCCACGGTTCCTAAATTATGGAAGATGGGAGAGAGATTTATAAGACTTCAAAAAGACATCCTCATCTTAGGATAGGCCAGGCTCTGAGCATCCCTAAAATAGTTTGGGGAAAGGCACAGGATCGACCTAGTTTCTTGGTAAACCAGACCCAACATTGGTTTTCATAGGTGCAATTGAGGAGGAGATGGTTAGTGTCCTCTTCATTCTTTTCATAGAGAGGGCATCTACTAGGTCCCTCATACCCCATCCTCTTGAATTTATCACCGATCAACAGAGTTTCAGAGGCAGCTCTGTCATTGGTCTGAGGTGGGCTTTAGTGATGTGAGAATACCCATCCTTAGTGTTATATTCTCCATTCAAGGAGCCATCCCATAAAAGTATATCCTTATTAAGGCCAAAGGATATGTTTCTTTCTCTTAGAATTGCCATGAGTTTGTTTTTATTCTACAAGGATATCCTCATTTTCTATGTCTATCCACTACCACCCCGCCCCTTCATCTGAGGGGGAGATGTAGTTCAATAATAATTTCCCTCTATTTTATTCTAGGAGTGCTCGTGAAGGCCCAAAGTCATATATTTTCTCAATTGCCTTATACCCTCCCCAACAATTAGACCAAAATAGGGCTTCTTCCGTAGAGCCTAGGTTCCAAGTGAGTTTATCTGAAATAATATTTCTACACTCCAGCATAAAGTTCCATATGTGAGATCCTCTATGTGGGTTGTTTTCTCTTAAAATTTTGATAATATTATCTCCATTAAGGTATTTATGGTGCAATATCCTTTCCCCCTTCAAATGGGGATGTCTGAACATTCTCCAAACTAACTTTGCCCCAAGGGCCCTACTTTGGTCACAAAATTTTTTAATGTTGGCACCTCCTTCTTTTGGTCTATAAATCTTATCCCAAGATAGGAGTGATAATTTCTTGTCTTCATTGGCACCTTGCCAAAAGAACATACTAAGGTGTTTATTAAGTTCATCCCATTTTTTTGATGATAAATTTTGATAGGAAAGGTGGCAATTGGGCATAGCTGCCAAAACTGATTTGACCAAGGGTGCCCTGCCTGCAAAGGACAACCATCTTTCTTTCCAAGTGTTAATCCTCATCTTGATTTTTTCCACCAAGTGGTCCCAAGACTTTGATGACCTGCTTCCTTTATCCAGAGGGATGCTTAGATATTTGCAGGGGAGGAGACCAGCCTTGATCTCCAAAACATTACAAATCTCATCCTTAGATGAGGGATCTATGTTGAGCATAAACACAACCGACTTCTCCAAATTGACCTCTTGATCCGATGCTATCATGTAGGATTTGAGGATACCTTTGAAGGCCCTTGCTTCCCTAATGTTGCTTTTCCCAAAAAGAATTGTATCATCTACAAATTGTTGGTGGGTGATAGGGGGAAGACCACTAGTGATGGGAATACCTAGGATCCCACCCTCTTCTCTGGCCTTTGAGATAGACCTCCCTAGAGCGTCTTCCATAATGATGAAGAGGAAAGGAGACATAGGGTCTCCCTACCTTAGCCCCCTAGAGCTACTTAAAAAACCTTCAGGAGAGCCATTGATCATGACAGATAATATAGGAGTGGAAATACATTAAAAAATAAAGTTGATCCAAGATTTGGAAAATCCAAATGCTTCCAAACATTTGCATAAAAATCTCCAATCTACTTTGTCATAGGCTTTACTAATATCTAATTTGACCAGCATGCTTGGAGCATTACTAAGCTGGACTGAGTGAATAGCTTCTTGAGCTATTATTACCCCATCATAGATTGATCTATCGGCCACAAAGCCTATTTTCTCTTTACTAATGATCATAGGGAGAAGTTTCTAAAGTCTTGTTGCTAAAGTTTTGGTGAGAAGTTTATAAAGGGTGTTACATAGGGCTATGGGCCTATAATCATTGAAGCTATCTAGTTTCTCTTCTTTTGGAATCAACACTAGGAAGGTATTGTTGATCTCCTTAAGAAGCTTGCCTAAGTTTCTAACACCCTCTAGGGCCTCCATGATCTCCAAACCCATAAATCCCCAGCATTTTTGGAAGAAGCTAGTAGGGAAGCCATTTGGAAAAATAAATAATATCAAAAAAATATTTAAAATTTAAAATAATGATTATTTTAAAAATATTATTTAATTATATATATATTTTTTTAAATTACGTAATAAAATATTTATTATTATAATTGTAAAAAAAATTCTTTCTTATATTTCTTGCATCTTTTACATAGAATTTTCTAGAGAGATAAGCTTGTTATATTTGAAGTTTAAATTTAAATGATTGTAACATATATTTTTATAAATTCTCACAATAAATTATAATTAAAATCATAAAAAAGTTATAGATAATATTTTTAATTTAAAAAAAAATAAAAAGAGAAAATAAATTTATCATAGATATATAGTTAAGACATTTTTATACTTAAAGTTTAACTATACTTGAATTTTAGACTTTAGCATATAGTAGATATATGGTTGAGAGATTTTTATACTTACAATTTAATTATACTTAAATTTTAAATTTTAACATATATTTTATAATTTTGATCTTGGTTTACAATTTGATGATAAATTATGAATTAATTTTTAATAATATAAAATTAGATAATTTTTTATAAATAATATTTTTTTATTTTTAAAAATATAATTAAGAGATAATTTTTAATTTTAGATATTCTATAATGTGTTAATGTTTTAAACCATGGTAAATATTCATGTCATGTATATTTTATTAAATCTGATTATTTAATAATAATGAAATATTTTAGTTAGTTAATTAATTATTATTTTTAATATTTTATTAATATAATATAAACATGTTAAATAGACTTGCCTTGAATTGTTTGTTTACCTCAATATTTATTTTTTCTACTTTACAATTATCTAAAAATTACTCTATTTCATGAACATTGTTCACTTTATTTTTATTTATCTTTATTTATACTTGCTAGATATTTCATTCTATGATGAATCATGTGTATATTCCAAAATCTTAATGATTTAATATTTTATAAAGTCAAAAAATACCAAGCTAACTCTATGGACTGTGGAAATTTCATAGTTTTAATATTACTATAATGACTTGAGTGTGTTAATTGTTATCAAAAAATTTTAAAAATAGTTTATAGTCACATTAAAGCAATATATAAGTAAAATAGTAAATTTTAATAATTAAAAAAACAAATATATATATATATGTCACAAATCTTGATAATTTTTTTAACAAAAGAGTGGTAGAAAATAATTACTAGTTTAGAAAAAAAGAAAGAAAGTAATGATCATAAACCATTTTTAAAAAATAAAAAAAATAAAAAATAATGGTCATAAAATATTAAAAAAATTATACTTCACAAATACAACATTAATATTTAAAAATTATATAGTAGAAAAAAATTAGTTGACAAAATTAAAAGAATCCATGTCCACAAATTTGTTCCCCTCTCTAAGGGTGTGGTTAATTCTAACATGGTCAAGGTTTGGTCAATTGTAACGTGGCCAAACATGGAAAGGAACCTGTGGCATTTTGTGATGAGGTCTTTCATATTCCAGTCTCATCTACCTTTATCTTGAAGCATCATGATGAATGTTGCTACCACTTCAATGAAATTGGAAGTTTGAATGCTTAGATTAACTACATAGGCCAACTTGCCATTTGGATCCCTAATGACCACATCCCCTAGTGCCCTACCTGAGTTACCTTTAAATGACCCATCAAAATTCAATAAAATAGATAGGTGTCTTAGATTGATATCTTTTGGCATTTTATAAATATATGTATTTAAGATATTTATGTTAGTTAACCATATAATGATATAATGCATAATATTTTTCTATAACTCAAATGCCTCTTAACATACTTACACCAATATAAAAATATATTTATTAATTCTTTTTATATAAATTTAATTTATGTATATAATTTTAAGTACATAATATCATTATAATATTAATTATTTATAAATGATGGCTTTTGAATAGGAGCTGATTAATATTCATTTTCTTATGTTTAAGGGGGTTTCTTTTTTTGATAGCTTAAAAAAATTATAGGTTGAAAGTGAATTTTATTTCTATGTGCAAGAGATGTTAGAACTTAAGATGATGGTGAGTAACTAAAGGGATGTTCTTAGTTTGTCTACATATGGATCCTAAACATAAATTATATGATGGAGAGGCCTTCCCAATAAGCTATTGTAAAAAGTTAAATATGATTTAAAATTGTTTCATATGATTTTGAGAGACATCAATTTAAGTCGTCCAAACAAATTATTATAGAAATCATATTGAAGATTCAGAAGAGGTAATAATTGTTGGTCAATTAGTTTTTGGTTACATACAACCCTTGTCTACCTTGAATTGAATGGCTGGCTTGACTTGACTAGACTTAACTTTGGTGAATCAATTGCGTAACAATGATATAGTCTACTAAGATGATTATTTTCAAAGGAACTGCCATTTTTAAATAAATAAATATTTGTTGTCCTTTTCTTATAAAAATACACACTTACTTTCAAGTATTCTCATATTGTTTTGGTCAGAAATCTATTCTTCCCTATAATATAATAAATTTTACCTTCAACTCCTTGTATTCTTGTCGACAGCAATTTAATCTTATCGGGAAATTTAAGAAATAGAACGTGAGAGTTTTCCATTCTTTGTGTAGTTTTCCAGAGAGACAGTTTTCTTTCCAAAGCAGCTTCCATGTTCTTTCGGATCGCGAACGTGAGTCTAAGTCAAGCAACTCACTTTGTGTACTTACTTATCCACCGTGAAGGAATACGTATTGGACTCAAGTTTGTATTGTTATTTGTCTGTCTAGTTGAACTTCGGCATCAAAACAGACATAATTTTCTTTCTACTTTTGTTGATCATTGGTTTACGAATTTTATGTGTAAAATGACTTCCGTTTTGAAGTCAAGCAAGGCATTCTCAGCGTGAGTTACGGTGGAGCAGCTCATTTGTCATTTGTGAGAAATATGGAAACCTTTATAAATCAGCATCATTTAAAAATAGCGACTCTTAAGCAGACGATTGAAAGCCATGAGAGATGGATGATACATCTGATTACTTCCTCTTTTTTATTTGAATATGTTGTGAATATATTATGTAGGTAAAATGATAGGAAAATGTCAAATTTCAACATAAAGGAAAAGATGAAAAACAAAAAATCAACTAATCAAATTTGAACTATATAGCTAGACACCTTAGTTCTGAAGGTGTCTTAATTAATTGAGGCTTCTAGATTTCAGATTAGGAGGCTCTGTAGAGATTTCCCTCCAAAATTTAGCTTAGTCTAGGGATTTCACTTGTTCAAAGTCTGGGACTGTCTATCTTATTCTCTTAAAAGTAAACTTACAAATCTCTATTGTCTGATCTAAAATTTGCACACATAAAATAGAGAAAAATTTGTATATTGTATGATGGCTTACAATAGAGAAAAATTTGTATATTGTATGATGGCTTACCTAAGTAAATCCCCATGACAATGTTTCCACCTCCACAATAGCAATGATGATGAAAAAGATAATTTACTCCTGGTAGGGCAAAGGTTAAAACAAAATTGAAATCCTTAACTGAAATGATCTTATCTCAGGATTAATAATGATGGCAACACAATTCTCTTTAGACAAGTATTCCAAGTGTTGATACAATAACATGACAAATCATAACAAAATTAATCATAAAATCATACTTCAAGATAAGTTCTAGCTTTTTTCTCCTTGTACTTAGATCTAGTCTTGATGAATAGTACTCTTGGATTTGAATTATAGAGTGAAATGTGAAATAGGATTTGTGATTGATAAATGATTACATTATAGGGGTTTCTCAAGGTATTTCTTAATTTAGGTTGACTTGCAATGGTCACTGAAAATATCAAGATCAGATTACAAATGGCAATAATTGATACTTTCACACATTCAAATTTGAGTGCCTTTTGGAGGGAATAGAGTGTTGGGTGCCACAGTCCACTAGGATTAGGGAACTAGGTGTTATAGTCTACTGAAAAAGGTGTTAGCAAAGTGTAAAGCCCCAAAACATAGGATCTGGTCACACCATTATCATATGATAATAATTTAAATGTGACAAGGCCAAAATAAGCTTGAAATGATGTAGGATGAGGCACACGAAAGAAAGTGCACAACATGGAGTGTGAAATTATAAAGGGATACAATTTAGAATACTATATTTATCCTACACTATAGTAGGAGTATGATCCTATGTTCATACTTTTGCTAAAGTAGAGATGAAGAGATAGAGTGGCTAAGAGTAAGACAACTAGGGATATGGTGACACTAATTTGAGGGATAATCAAGCCCGCATGCTTATGATCCTATCAATGTATGCAAAATATTCAATTATACCCATAGGAAACAACATTAGTACTAAAGAAAATATAAGGTTTCAAGTCAACTAGTTGAAGAGACCTCGATGTAAAAAATGTCTCTACTACTAATATCATTCTTATAATTTTATTGCAAGAGCATAGGAAGACTTCCAAAATAACAATAGCATACACAAATTCATGAGAAAAAAATAAGTGGTTTGACAAATAGCAAGATATTTTATGCTAGGGGTCCATGAGAAATCCTAAGAATTCTACTAGCTAGCAAGGAGTGTTATATTGGGTAGTTTATGTTTTCATCATGGATTCTACTTACCTAGATTCTACTAGACAACAAGTTGACCCATGTAATTATGTTATGTTAGGTAATCCATGAAAAAGGCAAAGACTCTACTACACAAGTTGTGTGATCCATGTAATGCAATGAAAGATACACTAGAAAAATTTGTCATGCTTGGTAACCAACAATGATGATCATACAAACAAGTTGTGTTGTGTTAGATGACCATGCTTAGGGTGCAAAAGGTGATAAAATGATCAAACTAATTATCCCACAAGGGGTTTGTGTAACACAACACAACCACTTCAAGGGTACATCAATAAATGGCTATGAGCAATGCGGAGGCCTCATATTGCATTCAAAACTAAGAACATATCCACAACAAAGATGCATGCATCCATGCTAGGAAAATGATACTTATAAATGATGATCAAATATTGAAGCAAGGAAGAGATTGTTTTAAAGGAGATATCTTGCGACAAGTTTAAAGGAATTCTTATCAAGAATACATAACTATCAGAATGGGGGGTGGAATAGATATTTGTCTAAAGGTATCTATCTCCATAAGAAAGGAGATCTTAAAAAAAATAAGACATATTCAACAATAAAAGGCAAAGAAAATAAAAATAAAACCTTTCCAAAGTGCTAGGAGAGGGGATTCTTGATGAAGGATTGCGTAGATTGAACACCAAGGAGAGATCATTTTAAAATACATACACTTTCAAGAAAGGAAGAGGTACTAATCAGGGATACACACCTCTAAACAAGGATAAAACCTATATGAAAGAAAAAAATTCTATGCGAGAAAAGAAAACTGATATGAAAGATACAACTCAAGGAAAGTGGACCATAATGAATAATAAATGTTTTAAGATTTTTCTTGACCCTAGTATAGAAACAAGAATAACTAGGCTATTTTGCTTCTACCCAAGTATTATTGAACATAAAATTGTACCACTATGAAAGACAATGAGCCCCCAAAATGTAACCTGTGTGTGAAATAGTGAGGAGAAACATATAATAAGAATAAGTATTAATTAGAAGGGACAAGTAAAATGTGAAATCAATTGTCACTTTTCATTTGAATGATACCAAATATGATATAACTTGTTTAATATTACATTCCAAGGTTTAACATTTATTATTAGAATGGCCATGCACTTGATGATTCACACAAACTAATGAATTTTCCAAACAAAAAAAATGATTTTAATTTCTTTCTAGCTAAAGATGGCTTTGAGAGGTGCTAACAAAATAATCTCTTTCTTATAGAAAAAGATAGGGAAAGAAGACATATATATATTAGAGAATGGATGAGGGGTTGTTTACAAAGGAGGTTGGAAAAGTATAGTCTATTTAGAAAAGCGTAATTTAAAATTCTCATGGGATTTAATTCTCTGTTTCAAACATTCTTAATCATGTAAAGTGTATCCATGTTTAAAAAAGAATTTTAAAATGACTTAATAGTATTTCTCCAAATTAAATGTATTATCCTTAATGGTTGTTTAACTGTTTGGAGACAGGGATTTACTTTGAGTTTCAATTAGGTTGAATTCTTAAGATACCCAAGTATCATCAAGACATGTTTTACAAGAAAGAGATAAAATAGATTTAGAAAAGGCTTGGATAAATGAAACACGATGTTCCTTCAAGGCTTAAGTTTTAAATTCAGGTAGTTTATACTCTCTAGCAAAGGAAGGTGTATAGTTTAATGGACCCTCATTTTTCTAAAGAAACCATCATGAATAGAAGAATATATTGTAGAATGAACCATAGTGTTAAGGGAATATATACATCATAATTTTTTTCTAGCACCACTAATGAGATTTTTACCACCTTCTAGTGCATACATATTATCATTGTATATAAATTGTGTTCTGTCATAGAGATTAGAAGGGATTTCTTGCATAGTTTGAAGACATGATCTTTGTATACTTGAAGATTGTATGTGAGAATATTGGGCATAAAATGTATTAGTTTGGGTAGAATCATATGACCTACTATATTAGGTAATGTAATTGTAACCAATGACTATCTACCATCTCACATTCGTAGGTTTGTCTTAGAGGTAGCACTCCCTTTGGGAAACCAGACAAACTACTATGTTCGGACTATGGCTGTCTACATTGGTATAAAGTTGGCTATGAGGGAGAACTATAGAAGAATATGGCTGAAAAGTGATTCCCTAAATATTTTTAAATGCCTTCTTGGCTTGAAAATATATAGTTCGACTATAAAGACATTAACTTAAGATACTTTATGGATTCTAAGGTCCCTTGATAATTCTAAAATTTCCCATGTCTTTCAAGAAGGAAACAAAGTGGCTGATGGTTTGGCCAATCTTGGAGTCAAGAAGACTAGGATTAAGCGGTGACAAACCGTTGATATTATCCCCATGGAGATTAATAACCTCATCTATGATGATGGACATACATTTTAATTTGGGGGATTTCTAGTTCTTAATTATGTAGTACTTTTAGCATAAGTGGAAGGAAGGGATGAGGTGTCAACATCATAATGTTATTGGAAAAGGAAAGTTTTGTTTTCTTGCAAGGTTGAGAATCTTCATTTTTGTTCTCTACTCTATTTTGGGGTCCAATGGCCTTCTGTAAGGTGCTCATAGATTGTCTTGTAGGCACAATATGGGTAGTGATTTAAATAGTCTAGAACCTATATATGGTGAAAAGTGATGATAAACTATTGTAAAACTATAAAGATCCAACCACAAACATTCTAGGTCCTACAATGAAACATTCACCAATACCAATAAAGATACCTATGATCATGCAAATCAACAAAATAAAGCAATATTACCATTCACATGTCAAGTAGGGTTTCAATCTCCATTCTCTCCTATCTCCATTGATCTTGTTTGATATATTTGCTCTCAGATTTTATATGTGCACAAGAGCTCAACAAAGAATGGATTGTGGTTGATAGATTGATCACAAGAAGGCTTGATCACATAAGAGATTTTACAATTAGATGATTATGGTTGAAAAGGAAGGAGAGTATCCTCTTATATAAAGAACACTGTAAGAAATGGAGGGATAAGATTAAGAGGTGTAAAGATAAATTGTTGGCTAGGATTAACAGGTAGGTAGGAGAAATAATAAAATAATAAAGGGGGTAGGTAAGAGAAGAATTAATAGGTGAGTGACACATGTCATGGGTAGAAAATGATAATAAATTAATTAAATATATAAAGATTTTTTTATTTAATAGAGGAGTGGGATCAATCAAATAAATAAAATATTTATTTAATTTAAGAAAAGGATAATTTAAATAAATAAAAGTATTTATTTAAATGAGTAAAGGCTTAGAAGATTAATGAATTAATTAAATAAATAAATATTTATTTAATTAATAGAAGACTTACGATAACATAATTAAATAAATAAAATATTTATTTAATTAGAGAAGATAGTTTTAGATTTCTATATTTTGCCCCTCTTTGAGACAATGCAGCTTGTTGTGTTGGTTCAAAGAAGATAAGATGAACTGATACAAAGTTGTCCCTTGAAGTGAATGATATGCCCCCTCGAGAGATTGGATGAAAATGTTTGAAAAGATTGTAGACAATCTCTCGATATGAAAGAAAGGATACAAAGGACTAACAAGATAGGGTGACAAGGTCACACAGGAAAAAGACTGACTCAAGAGGAATCAACAGAATCATGTCTATGTCTTAAAAGGAAAAAATTGATGGTATGTGATGAACATGTGCTATCAATTGGATAAAATGCTAAGAGGATTCACTCAAACAAGTGCCCTAGGAAAGACAAACTGAAAACAAGGCTAGAATTGACAATTTTGTGACAAACATATGTTGCCAATGGGATAAGCTGTTGAGAGGAATCAGTCAAAAAAGTCCCCTAAAATAGTTAGGTTTGCTAAGATGAGTATAGGATAAGCTATCAAATTGATAAAATCCATTGAGTTCTCTAGCAAGATAGGATATAGTGCAATGTGACAAACATATACACTAGGATGCAACACCATGTGATAGACATAAGAACTAGGATAGAGCTTGATGAGCAACACCATGTGATGGACATAGGTGCCCACTAGGGTAGGATAGGATAATATAAGTAGCACTATGTGATAAAAATGAGTACCACTAGCATTGACATGATTGATTTGATTGGATGTAGGAGTACTTACCCCAGATTGAGCCTAGAGAGTGATTCCCTATGACACATATTTGACTGTTGAGGACCATGTCACGATCAAGGCGATAGGATTGAGACACAATATGTATATGCCTGAGAGTTGGGAAAGCACAAGACTGTTAACTACTTTTGTGAAAAGATGGTCCCTCAGGGTCTGCAGGAGGGGGCTGATGAGATGATCCAGGGGCTAGTCCTTCAGGAGCTCAAATTCCTTCAAGGCCAATTGGCTCTGAGGGAGGTTCTTCATCATAGCTCTCTTGGATCCCATTTTGTATTAGTTTTTCTATGATTATGTAGACACCTTTGGGTTATTTTGTAGCCATATGAGATTTTGACATCATTGTATCATGACACTTTATTATTATTTTTTGATATATATATATATATGAGATCATCCATCCTTGTGGCAGCCATATGCATGTGTTCCTATGTGATGTTTTATATGATTTATGATGATTTTATAATGGTTATGATATGGATGCAAATATGTACATGATGAAATGCAATATATTTTTATTCTTTTTATATTTTTCATCACGTAAATGTGAATGTACTAAATGGAAATGAGTATATGGTAATGATATGATATGAGTATTTACAAGATGAGATGCATGATGTATTATTATTTTGGAATTTTATGTTTTATATGAGAATGTAGATACTAACCAATGATATATGAAATATGCGATTCTATTGTGATATCTATATATATATGTATGAAATAAGATATGCTAACATGTGATGATGCAGGTGCATAATACATGAAATGCCTATATTTTGGCATGTCATTATACTCAGTCATGTAATAGTGGGCTACACAAACTCAGGGAAGGACAATGGAGGTAAATCAAGAAAGGGGTATGTAAGATAGAAGATATGGAAGTGAAATAGCTTCTTGTTATTTATCATCATTGAGCTTTATTAATATGGAAAATAGGTTATGACATTTGAGGTATATCTTTGACCCATAAAGTTATTGTATCCATTTGCACAGATATCAAACAGTCACAAACAAGTAATGCCTTAGTTCACACTAGACTCATAGTGTCCTCATATCCTTGGACAAGTCATAGCATTACTAAGAGCTAATCTACAGAGAAAAAAAAATAGGTGAATCATATCTCATCCTCTCCTTTCTAGTCAAAGACATCTTGGAGATATAATCTCTAGTTAGAGACATCCTGGAAAAGCTAAAAGACATGTCACCAAAAGATAAAATAAAAAGAAAACCAAGACTTGACACCAACATACAATGAAATCCTCAAGATATTTGTGTTTCTTGCCACATATATTAACATGTTTGATTTGGTCACAATTTTGTCATCGTGATAAAGGACAGATCATGCTAAAAAACATGTTGGTGCCAAAGTTTGCTAAAATATTTGATTTGTTGAAAGCACACTACTACTTGTGTCTCATCTGAAACTGACTGAATCCATGAAACTGATACTTTATTGCAAAGAAGATCAGAACTTTATTGCTGATTGTCAATGCAAGTAATCTTTTATTGGTGATTGTGTGCAAAAAGAAGGAGGAATGAAAAGACGATGCTCCTCAAAACATGTGATGCTCAAGGTACCACTTCCATCACTAGATTTAGGATTTTGCCCCAGTTGTAGACTGGACCTGATTTATTATGGAAGGAAAGGGTGAAAAGAGAGGTTTATTATGAATGGTTAATCAATCTTAGGTAGATCAATAACAAGCCATAAAGGGGATAGGTAAATTTATTATGGATGGATAGACTGTGAGTGTGTGCAAAGTGAAATGTTAAGATTGAATCCTGAAGGAGGAAGGAGAAATGTATCTACTCATGGTGTTGGTAACTCGATTTTCACCATGGTACTTACCCAAGGCACCACCAAAGTAGTTTTCACTGTTGGATGAATTTATTTCTCTTTACTTTTTTTTATTTTTCAATTTTGTTTTGTCACAAGGTGCCTTTTTGCCAGGTTTCCACCAAGTAACGATTTTTTTTAATGATTTTTTTGTATTTTTGATATTTTGTTTTGTATATTTGATAATGGGATACCCCAAAAAGCTATGTGTAAAACCTATGAAAGTGCATGCTATAATCAGATCTTCCAAAGGTTCTCCATCTAGTGTTGAACACTAATATGCACCTGATCCATAGACTATTGTGATGACGTAGGGACCAATGCAATTTGGTTCAAACTTTCCTTTATTTTCTCGGTCTTGCTGGTTTTTTGGATTTTCTTTGAGAATTAAGTCACCCACCTCAAGTGTGAGAGGCTTCACCTTGTGATTATAGTTGCATTGTTCCTTGACTGAATGATGTGTTTCTCCATTTATTGTCTTCCTTGATGATATAATTACTAATGTGTGGACTATGTTCACCCATATGCATGTCACCTAAAGAAGTTTGGGCATCCTTGGCAACAAAATATGTCAAGGAAGTTCCATTAAAGGTCCATTGATGTGATGTATTGCCAAACGGGAATGGATGTCTAGATCAAGCAGATGAGGAATGAAGGCTTATGATTTCAAAAATAAGTGAAAGTAGCATGTAATGATGGAGACTTAGGATCAACAAGTATATCTTTTGACTTGAAATTTAAGAACTTTTGCCTCCAGTTATTTTGATATTAGGGGAGATCATCTCCTGTTCTTTTTCCGTCATAGGATTTTTATCCTTGACTTTTATTTTTGCAGAGTCTAATAGCTTTTGATTTTGATTTGGACTAAAGGACTTTTCTTTATTTTTGACTTTTAGTTTTTTCTTTTCAAGGCTTGGTTTTTGATCCCCAATTAGTAAGGGCTTTTGTGATTCTTGTTGATCCAAGTCTAGGAATGGAGTGGAAATGGAATGAGCGGATGAAATGGAAAGGATATAGGAGTTCTCAAGAGGGTTGACGATTTATTCAATATATTATTTTTGGGAACCACTCTTAGGACTATTGATATCAAGAGCCTCTTGCACCACTAGAGGAGATTTGCATTCAGACTTAGTAGGCACAACACTAGTTATTTCACACCCAATTCCTTGACATTGCAAATTATTTGTAGGTTGTTCTTGTCGACTAAATTTCTTAGGAGACAGTGGGAGTTGATCAACATGAAAGATATACTCACCACATCCCATGTCTTTAACCTTGAATTTTTCTTTTAGCTCTTCTTATTTTGATGTGAAAGGTTTTAATGATTCCGGATCCACATATGTTGATGATGGAGTCACTTCTCTATTAATTCGAATTATTATCTCTGATTTTGGTCATGGGTTATTACAATATATGAATGGGTTTGGATCACCATTAACGGTCACCTCAACTCCATTATGTGGGAACTTAATACATTGGTGATATGTTGAGGTAACAACTCTCATTGTGTGAATCCATGGACGTCCCAAGAGTATATTATATGTGAGCTCTAAATTAAGGACTTGACATAGCACATCCTTCATAATTGGCCCAACTCTAAGAGGTAAGGTGATTGTGCCCTTGGATGAGGAATCTTTGTCATCATATGCTTTAATGGTGATTGCATGTGTAGAATTCACAACCTTTTATGAATATCCCAATTGCTTAATATTATTCAATGTTAAAATGTTTAGACCTACTCCTACATCCATCAAGACTCATTTTATATGGATTTTATGGATAAAGGATTCAATGTGGAGAAGTGTATTATGAGGGTGGGTTATGTATGCATCATTGGATTCTATGAATGTAAGGCTATACAGAACAGAAAGGTATCCCACCATGGCTTGAAACTGGTCTACATTCAAATCAGTGGGTAGAGAGGTTTCTCTCAAAATCTTATCAAGGATGGCCTTATGTGCAAGAGATATGAGTAAAATGTCAAGAATTGAGATGAGTTCGAGAGTTTTCCCTAGCTAGTCTACAAGGTCATACTCATTATTAGAAGATGATGAGGCTATGGTCTTAGGTAGAATGTCTTGCAAGGTGACTTTACGTCGACGATTTGTGACATTACATTCAAAGGTTTCATTTTTGGAAGATGTGGAAGATGGTCCAATGGCTTTCAAAAAAACATTACTCCTTTGGGTAGAACCTTCGAGGGTTGTCCTTTATGATAATGGTCAAAACATGATTGTCCATTGAAATGTGATTAATAGTAGAATCATAATCATAGGGTGTCTTGGTCTAATTAACTTGATTATCTATAGTTTTGGATTTTCCTTTGTCATGTTTAGGAAACGGTTCCTTGAACATCGTGTGCTCTTCATTGGAGGTGTGATGATTAACTTCTATGCTACCTATTTCAATGAGATCCTATATCATATTATTCAATCTATGACAATTTCTAGTTAAATTCCCTACACTCTTGTGATATTTGCAATATTCATCATTATTCAACCAATTTGGTTTTACTTTCGGCTCACATGGTGGATTATTTGGAATTGTTATAAGATTGTTTGCCACTAACTTCTTGAATGTTGTTTGAATTGGTTCTCCCAACGGAGTGTACTTTGTTAAATGTTTTGATAACCTTTGATTGTTTACTTGATCATTTGTATTAGAAGAAATTTCATCGGGGAAAGTTATCTTAGGTTTCACAAAATTTGCATCTACTACCCATCATTAACTATGTTCTTATTCTTGTTCCAAAAGAGGGGTTTGTCTTTCCCATTTGATTCCTCTTTGACTTTTTCAGTTTCCATTCCTTTGTCAATGACCTCTTTGAAGCTAGACAAACAATCTTTTCTCAATTCATATCCAATATCCTTGTTGACGTTTTGAGTTAACATTTATACCATTTTTTTTGTGGTATATCATAAGAGAATCTACTAGTAAGAAATCTCCATCACTGTAAAAATGAAGCAAAAGATTCCCCATTTTTCTACTTAGTATTGCACAAGGTAGTTACTAAGAAATGTTGTAGGAAAGCCTATGCTAAATCACCCCATTATTTGATTCCAAGTAGAAGTGGGGAGAACCATTTCATTTCTTGTTAACCTAAGCTTTGCAGGAACAATCTCATCAAGTATGTTTCTTCTCCTGCTACCTCAATGCAAGTTGTGAAAAATTGTCTTATGTGTGCCTTAGGGTTCCCTTTTCCTTTGTACTTATTGAATTTTCATGTCACAAAATGTGGAGGGAATGGAGGCATTGGAATTCTTCTATCAAATGGGTAAGGACATATGTACTTCATCGCATACTTTTGCTTTGGTGTATTCATGTCCGCCATTTTATTTTGCAAATCCTTAATTTATTGTTGTAAGTCATTCCTGGGTGGTGTCTTTTATCTTTGATCTAGTCCCATGCTTGATCCATTAGATAAAGGAGAAGGGATATAATGCATATATGGATGGTATTGATCATAGATGTGTTCATATTGAGGAGAGACATAGTTATAGCTTGCATGGTATTGTAATAAGGAGCACTAGGTCTAGGTTGATACATGTTATGACCATGAGGATAGGAGGTATCATAAGAGTGATATTGAGTATTACCCCCAAATCTAACACAGGGTCTCCTCGTATCATGATTTTGAATATTCCCTTGAGTCTAGTTTTATGCATTAGTATGACCTCAGGTATCATCATGAGCATCTGTGGTGGTAGTTCTTCTTCATGGGAAAGGATGACTGAGGGGTTTTTCATGAGAGTTCCTAGTAAAATTGGCATGAGAATGAGTGTATGTGTTTGGATTTTCAGGTTTCTGAAATAGGGAGGAAGGTGACTCAAGCACAAGATGCTCTCTCCTATTACCACCATTATTGGGCCTCCTAAGCCTTGTATTGGCTATATTTTCTTGATTTGGATCATCCTCCAAAATTTGTGACATATCAAAATCATGGGGTAATCTTGTTCCACTTTGTACCATATAGGAAATATTGTCTATCCCTCTTCAATATTTCTTGAACCAATTTATTAAAATAGGGATCTCCATGATAGTTTCCTCAACTTATGCAAAATCCATAGATGCATTGTCATTGTCATTATCATTTCCATTGTTGTTCTCATTGTTGTCATTGTCATGGTTTGGTATATTACAACAATTGTCAAATGGATTGTAAAATTCATCTCCATCAAATTCATAGGTACTCATGTTTAAAGACCTTAAAGCTTCTCCGTCTTTCCTTTTAGGCCTTTGTGAATGGGTTTCAACCATGGACTAAAGTCTTGAGCCAAAAATGAAAGGTAGGATGAAAATGCAAAGAATATGGAAGAACAAGAGGTGTATGAAGTGGAGATGAATCTAGGGTAAACTTGCAATGTCCAAGAGTGTAAGACCAAAGTATGAATATTTTTAGAGTAAGGTGTGGCTTCCAAAGAGATGATGGATCTCTTGATGAGGTAAGTTGACCTTGACTCAAGTAGACCAAATGAGATCCTAAGATGATACATCTTGATATGGGAATAACCTAGTGTTGTGTTGTAGTATGTTTGTAATATTTGATGAGGACAATAAAAATAATCTCTTGACTCAAATTTGGAAAATGTGTATGAGGGCAATGAAAGTCAAGGAAAATGATTGACTATGTGTAACCAAGAACTAGGCTGACTGAAGAATGATGCCCTATATGAAGCATCCTTAGAAGCTCTCTGAATCTGAAAACTTAAGTCCTTTTTCTCTTGACAAATCTTTTTCAATTTATTAATTTTGAACATAGATGCAGTAAGTAAGCCTAGACGTGATTTTGAAAATGTTTTGCAGTTCTATCCAATTGTGAAGTTGTTGAATGTGACCAAATCTCAATGTTTTTAACTTTTAGTAACAAGAAAACACATCAAACAATGAAGAAACAATGTCTAAAGGTGTTTTGTCCAAAGGATAAAAAATGTTTCCAAAATGTGAAATATAATGTGAAATGTTTTTGCATACACTTTAAAACATGGTAGACACAATATTTCTTTATTTTTCCTGAAATTTTTCTAAGTGTTTTGATCATGCAAACACAAATCCTAAGGCTGGCCAGGACAATAGTTATTGAATCTCACTGGGGGGGTTACCTCGATCTACTCAATTCAGAGCAGATACTTAGATGGTTCACCCCACTAGCTCCACCCTCGACACTCACTTCTATGGGGAAGCCAAGCACCAATCCCCACAAAAAATTCCTATCGTGAACTTTGTATCTCTACTAAGAACCATAAGAATGTGAGATGCTTCAGAGGTCTGACCTCCTATGCCAACAACTAGAAATTTTTGGCTTCTAACACACAAGGTGTCTAGTAAGGGCATCTCTTTGGGTAGTTATAATCAGTAACATGTTATGCTCTGTTAAATAGAAGGCCTCCTTTCCTATAGAGGTTGTGCACTATAGGGTTAATGGGGAGTCATAATGTCATTATATAGCAACATGTAACACTCGTTGCTTGCAACTTTCATCACAAACACTTTTGTTTATACTGGCTTGGAAAGGCTTGTCTTTAGCCCATTAACACTTGGGTCATTCCCTCACACTTGGCCTTATGGGCTACTCAATAGGCATGCCCTTTAAAATTTAAAAAATAAGAGCCTATTGTTGAAGACACAAAAGACACTTGTTAATTTTAAAGCACCAATTGAAGTGTTTTTCTAGACTAAATAAGACAAAGTTAGCAATTTTAAAAACAAATCTTTGCCAAAGGTCCTGCACAAAACATGTTAGTAGTTGTGAAATAATACCCCTCCTGCAAGAACACAAGTTAGGTGATTTTTTAGAAATCCCAAATGACTGTGAAATAGGGGTCTTCAACAATACATTTTTCTGACAAATCCAAAGAATTGATTTTCCACGAGATCTTTTGCATCAAAATTAAATTCATAAAGGATATACCACTTGAATAATTTTAAGAAATTTCTAGAAATGTAAGAAAATCCCCAAAAATTGCTAATTTGCTCCCAAATTTAATTTTTTTATGAAAAATAAAATAAAATTCATGAAAAATTCAAACTTGATCCAAAAAATCTAAATTTTGTATTGGAAAATCCTTGTACCATTCCCAACCTACAAAAAAAAAATTCTACAAAAATTCCAAGGAGTTTGTGAGATATGATCAAAACATTGCAAAACCCTAATTTTAAAAAATCTAATTTTTTATGACTTATTTTGCATCAAAATTAAATTCATAAAGAACATAAAAGCTGTATAATTATGATAAATTTTCAGAAATGTAATAAAATCCAAAAAATTAGCTAATTTGTTCTAAAATTTATTTTTTATGAAAAATCATAAAAAATACAAATATGCTCCAGAAAATCTAAATTTTGGACAGAACACTCCATATGTGGTCCTCAAACTGCATAAAATATTTGATGCAAAAACTCCAATCCATTTGTGAGGTCTAATCAAATCATTGCAGAACCCTAATGTTTAAAGATCCAATTTGTCACGAATTATTTTGCACCCAAATTAAAATCACAAAAAATAGAACCCCTATACAATTCTGAGAAATTTCTAGAAATGTAAGAAAATCCAAACAATTCTCTAATTTGCTTCCAAATTTAATTTTTTATGAAGAATCATAAGAAATTCAAATATGATCCAAAAAATTTGAATTTTGGATTGAACACTCTTGATACTGTCCTCAACCTAAAAAATGTTTAATGCAAAAAATCCAAGAGGTTTGTGATATCTAATAAAATCTCTCCAAAATATTAATCTTGTTTCCAAAACCCTAGTTGCACAAGTTTATTCTCCAAATTGTTTTACAAAACAACAATATAGGATTAGAAAAACTTGCAAAAAGATCATAGATCCAACAAAAATCCATGTCCCATCGGGCATGCCAAAATGTATATGGTGAAAAGAGATGATAAAATTTTGTAAAACCATAAAGATCCAACCACAAATAATCTAGGTCCTATAGTGAAGCATTCACCAATACCAATAGAGATACCTAAGATCATGCAAATCAACAAAATAAAGCAATATTACCATTCACATGTCAAGTAGGGTTTCAATCTCCATTGAACTTGTTTGATATATTTTCTCTCAAATTTTATATGTGCACATGATCTCAATAAAGAACAAATTATGGTTGATGGCTTGATCACATAAGAGATTTGACAATTAGACGATTAGGGTTGAGAGGAAGGAGAGTATCCTCTTATATAAAGAACACTGTAAGAAATGGAGGGATAAGATTAAGAGGTGTAAAGATAAATGGTCTACTAGGATTAAAGGGTAGGTAGAAGAAATAAGAAAATGATAAAGGGGTTAGGTAAGAATGGAATTAAGAGATGAGTGGCATGTGTCATGGGTAGAAAATGCTAATGAATTAATTAAATAAATAAATATTTATTTAATTAATAGAGGAAAAGGGATCAATTAAATAAAAAGTATATTTATTTAATTTAGGAAAAGGACAATTTAAATAAATAAAAGTATTTATTTAAATCAGGGAAGGCTTAGAAGAGGATTAATGAATTAATTAAATAAATATAGATTTAGTTAATTAATAGAAGACATAGGATAAAAGAATAAAATAAATTAAATATTTATTTAATTAGACTGGACAATTTTAGGTGTCTACGAAACCCACTTTATATGAGAAATGGAGGAACAAGACTAAGGTTTGGGATGATGTCATAGGTGGAGTGATTATTTTATACATTGAAAAAATTCATGGGCATCACCCTAGGGCTACTTGGCTTTTTGTCAAGAGCTAGAAGAATGATAGTTTACAAGTGTTTGGAGGAGAATTTGTGGTTAAAGAAACCCTCATTGTGGAGGTCATTGAGATGATTATGGATGGGAGAAAATTCTATAGGGATAGGAAATCCATGGAGGAAGCCCTTGATATTTTCTTCCAAAAAGATGAGGGATAAATTTTACCACACAAAAGATGGAGGCTACAATTGTGAGGATCTCAAGTCTCTATGGGTGGATGTCGATGAGGTGATCATAAGGTACATATAACCTTAGATGGTTTCTATAAGAGAATTTTTACCTATCACTTTACTATTTTGAATGATTTCATGCATGATAGGTGCATTTCTATTCCTTTTTACCTACTTTCTTCTTTGAGCAATAGTATCAATGCCCATTTGAAATAGAAGAGATCCCTTGTTCTTCATGAGTGGTTAATCCTTTTGATTATGGAGCATGCTAAATCTCTCAAGATTAGGCCACACCCCTCAATCTCTAAATGAATAGAGTCCATTCTGTCTAGAATGTCTATTGGCATCATATTGATGATTCTATGAAGTTAAAGTCCTCTGATAAAGAGGCTTTGCACCTGGGTACCCATAGAAAGCCTAACAAAGACTCTGCTAAGAAAAAAGTGTATGAAATTGACATGGAAAACTCAGACAAGTGGGACTCTGATTATATGCCATCTAAGGAGTTTGTCCTAAACTCCTTAAGGCAAGGAATGTGTGTCCTTGAGCCCCTTAGGTAAAAGCAACAAAATTAAGAAGGGCTCTACATCAGGTAGGAAAATAAAATATTTTTCCCCCCTTCTAGTGTTCACTCAAGGAAACACAATGACCAAGAAGAAGAAATAGAAGGGCAATGTAGATAATTGTGACCCACCAAGGTTTGATGATGAAAAACAAGATATGGAAATTTGAATTGAAATCTGGATTGAAGTTGAAAAGGGCATCCTAGAGTGTAAGGACATGGGATCCTTAGTGGCGGATGCAAGTGATGAAGAAAAAGTGGTGGATATATATAACAATTTCTTCAAATGGGTGGTCAAAAATATTTCAGGTTTGAAAAGCAAAATCAGTGACTTGACGCCTAGACAGAGCACATTGAATACCCCCTCCTTGAATAATGCAGATAGCCAGTTGGACCTTAGTAAGAAGTTGGTTATGGATGTGAAGGCCATAAAAATTAACTATAAATAGAAAATCATGAACCTGGAGATGGCGATGGAAAACATCAATGAGAATTTGAGAGTCATTATTCCAATTAGCAAAAATTCCATAACAAACAACATGAATGGTCTTTAGAGACAATGAAAAATATTAGTCCCTCAATGTTTCCCCCTCAACTACTCATGCTTCCCTTTCCATTTTGGTATGTTAGAAAGGAAAGAAGAAAAAAGTGCCTAATATAAAGAGTGATAGTTAGGCCACTGTGGGACCATTGGCTTGCACTCATAGTAGTGATAAAGGTAAGCTAGTGAATGCCAACATTATGGGCAATTTATCTAAGATTAATAGGAATTTTATTGATAAAAATGTTAATTGTGTTCAAGTGATAAATAATATTATATATTTTTTGGGTTGTTTGACCCTATTATGTTCTTTCATGTTGCTACTAGCTCGTTGTGGCTTTGCATCTGGTTTGTCCTTGTGACTGGCTTTTAATGTCTAGGTTTTTGATCCTTTTAAACCTTATTTTACTCTAATAAAAAATGAATATCTGCCATCATCATCAAAGCCATGAATATAGTGATAAGTTGAATGAATAAGAGAGACTGATCCACATTGATCTTATATAACAAGACAATGCTACACAAATTAAGAACTAGTCCATTACCAACTAAGGTACATCTTATCATAATTTTGTTTATGATCACAATAAGAATGAGGGGATAATAGTAATTTTAAAACTTTAGAGTTGGTATCTTATTTTTTGAGAACATAAAGTTTATCTTTGTTTTATGCATTTGTTCAAGCAAAACTTGTACATTGTATGACCCTGTCATATGCTTTCATCATATATAGTTTGAGAATCATCACTTGAGACTTGATTTGGTTAACTGAATGGAGAATTTTATGTGCAATAAAAACTCCATCCAATGTCTCTTTACTTGGGACAAAACCTCCTTGTTCTTCTAAGATGAATTTGGGAATTAGTTTAGCCAACCTAAGAGAGATTGCCTTTGTGAAGATCTTGTACATAGTGTGGCAAAGAGATATAGGACTTAAATTTTCAATAGAAGTTGTAGAAGAAGACTTTAGAATGTGAATGATAAGAGTGGCATGAAATTGTTTCAGGATATTTCCATTTCACCTTGTTTCTTCAATGGCTAGCCAAAAGCCATGACCAACATTGATATGCAAAAGGAAAATTTCAAAGTAGATGATCAATTGTTTCCAACTCCAAGTTAGAGAGAACACAATGAAAGGGAGGAGAGATACCCGAGTGAGAAATCCTTACACTTGTGAGAATCCTATCCTTAAATGCAAGCCAAGTAAATGCACCTTCTTTTGTTAACCCTGTATCTGTCTAGCATAAGGAAAATAATCTCCTATGAAGGAGAGATTAGGAATGTTTACTAAGAATTTGGCATTCCTCTTTTACTGAGTATGAACATGATTTAGCAAGTATCATGCACAAGAAGATTGTGAGTTGTAAAAATATGTATATGATGTAACTTAATACCTTTTCAAAGGCATTTGAGATGGAGAGATGAAACTAATCTACTCAATGTCTCATCCATAATTATGATTAGAAAAGGAGATAGGGGGTCTCCTTGCCTTACACTCTAGGAGGATGGCCATAATTATGATTAGAAAAGGAGATAGGGGGTCTCCTTGCCTTACACTCTAGGAGGATGGCCATTAATAATCATTCAACACTTGACGCTTGAGATACATGAATTAATCCATTTTACCCATATATTTGAGAAGCCAAATATCAATAATACTTTTGCTAAGAATTCCCAACTAACTGTGTCATATTCTTTCATCATGTCTAGTTTGAGAATCAACACTTGAGACTTGACTTGGTTACCTGAATGGATAATTTCATGTGAAATTAGAGCTCCCTCTAATGTCTCTTTACCTGATAAAAAGTGTCCTTAGTCTTCTAAGATTAATTTGGCAATTAGTTTATCCATCTTGAGAAATATTACCTTTGTGAAGATCTTGTACATGGTGTTGGAAAGCGATATAGGCCTAAAATTTCTAAAAGAAGTTGGACAAGAGGACTTTAGAATGGGAGTGATAAGAGTGGCATTAAATTGTTTGAGGCTATTTTCATTTCACCTTGATTCTTTCATGGCCAACCAAAGACCCCTCCCCACAAAATGCAAGCATTTTTTAAAGAACAATGCAACGAATCCATCAGAGATCATGGTTTTATCAGGTTGCATAGAGAAAACTACATTCTTCTCTTCTTCCAAAGAGAAGGTTTTAAGAAACTCAATATTGTCTTCTTGAGATATAATAGAGGGAATACAATCTAGGATCTCTTTAGAATCTAGTGAGGAATTAGTATCGAGTGTCAAGAATAGATTAGAAAAGAAGGTAATAACCTCTTTCCAAATCTTGTTGATATCATGTAAAACCTAACCTATAGAGTCCTTAATTTGGAAAATAGAATTATTAACCTTTCTCATGGATGCTGATGTATGATTTTTTTTTGTATTTCTATCACCTATAAGCCAGAGTTCCTCCAATTTTTCCTCCAAGAAATCTCCTCCCTTTTTAATATTTCTTTAAGATAAAATTGAAGAGATTTTCTCTTCGATTAACAATCCTCATCAATACCATTAATGATAATCAAATCATTGATTTCTTTAAGTTGACCTTGAAGCATTATTTTTTATGAAAAAATATTCTTGAAGTCCTTAGAGTTTCATTTTCTGATTTCTCTCTTGATATGTTGAATCTTTTTAGAAAGATGAAACATTCTTGACCCTATAGAAAAAGGTTCACTTTGTCAGGAGCACCTATGAAGAAGTGAAATGAAAGATGGGTCCTTGAACCAGATATGCTAGAATTTGAATGAAGATTTAGACTTGGGGGGAAGGCATGCAAAATCCATTTCCAATTGAATTACAAAATGATCTTACCTATTGAATGGGAAGATGAGGGTAAAAGCCAAAATTTGACACCCACATCAGATTTGAAAAAAACCTATCCAACCTTTCCTCTATATGAAAGAAATTACTTCTTCTATTAGTCTAGGTAAAATCACCATTAGAGGGGATCCAATATTTTAAACCTATTAGGAATTAATCTTTACTTGGTAAAGTTAATTTCCTTTTATTTGTTACTTGTGGGAATATTCCAAAGGTATCCCTACAAGTCCTTTGTATTATTTGAGTTCTCATAACTCATTTTATTTATTCCAAATATGTGAAATATTATATTTCCTCCTTATGAGGATTTTGACACATTGCACACACATATTGTGAATAGTGGTATAAATAGATATGGGGGTTACTTTGTAACTCCTCTCCTCATCTCTATTTAAGATATGCTTCTCCTCTTATTCTTCACTTCTACTATCATTGTCTCTCTCTCTCTCTCAGCTTTGCCTTCTTTCATAATACATAAAGAGTTTTCTTTGATTTTCTCCTTTCAAAAACTCTTGTGTCTCGTCTTAAACTTTTGGGTGATTTCTCTCAAATTTTTCTCTACTTTGGTAACATTACTTCAATCAACATACTTACTTGGATTGTTTCATTTATTTTTTCACTCTTGCATTTTGTTTCATGTATCAGAGTGGGTTACTAATCATTGTTTAAAGTTAAAGTTGATGAAGGTTTCCATTGTTCATTTTGGAGATCACCCTTCTTGGAGGAACTCTTTGATACAAGAAAAAAATTTATTCTCTAACTATTTTTCGTAGGTTTTGAATGCAATTTTTTTTTTTTTTCTTTTTCAAACTAAGTAACAAGTTTTCATTTAAATTTAGTTGTAGCTGAAAGTTTATTTTCTTTTAATTTTGAAAGGCTTGCCACCAAAACTATGTTGCTAATCTCTTTTCCTCCATAATTTAGTTTACCTTTGCATTCATTTTGGAAGGCTTGCTACCAAAACTATTTCTTCATAAAATTTCCATCTCTGATTTGTATGCAATATTTTGTTAAAAAGAAGATTCATATTAATAGTCCCTATGTTTTATGTTTCTAAACCTTTATTTCTTCCATAAGGATTCATTCTTGCTAGTCATCTATTTTCTATCTAATGGTGGTATGTTCCATTTTTTTCTCCCATGAGAAATTTTTCTTATGCTGGAATGACATATTTGTTAAAATAATTGATGTATCAATCAGACATTTATCATTCCATACCATCAATCCATAGAATCATTGATGCAGGATCACCGATGTAGTTCTTACTGATTGGGTAGTTAGCAATAGATTTTCTTGGAAATCATGGCATTTATTCTTGTTTGAGATTTTAGCATTGTGGATTTATATTTATTCCCTTGTGTTCATTGTCTTTATCATGTTCAATTTTCATGGAATTTGGATTTGTTTCAAGTGAGATATGGATTCTGGTATTGGCCTGTTGATATGTTCTTATCGATTAGTCTTGCAGTGTGTTGAGCGAAGTTGGATCGGGTTGTGGTTGATCTCCATGACTTATGGATCATTGATTTATGTTTCTTATGTCTTTTTCGATGTTCCTGGAAGACCGCATTATGTTTTGTGCATTGCAAGTTGTTAATAGTGATTTGAGCCGACATGTTACCATTAAACATTTCTTGAACCGGTTGGTCTTTGGTCCAACTTCATCAATTTATTCTTATTTGCAGATGGTATAAATAGAGGTTTGTGAATCACTTTGGAGGACAAAAGACATATGATAGAAGAATGAAGTTTGAGATCTAGCGAAGATCTAGTTTCCAGAGAGATTTTTTTTGGGGGGCGACTAAAGTCGGGATGGCTGAAGTCTGGATTAGTGCAAAATAGTGGAGACTATTATCGGAGACCTATTCGTCAAGAAAAATATTTGTGGATGTTAGATTTGTATATTTATTCCAGCAAGATTATAGTACGGGGAGACTGAAGTTGGGATGGATGAGGTCCAAATCAGTGCAGAACCATGGAAGCTATAATGGGATGATGATTTGTTGAGAGGATGATCTCTGGATCATAGATCTAAGTTGTAAGAGTTGTTTTGTAATCCTGGGATATGTTCCAACAAGTGGCATATATAATACTTCAGACTGTAATAATATTTATTCATACTATTTACTAGTTACATATTCTATGATGTTATTGGTTGTTCTTTCTAATATTTTTGTCATTGTTTTACCAGTTTGGTATATTTTGCGTGGTGTTTGTGTTAGGCTGCAAGGATTGGGTGTCCTTCATTGGATCTCCCTACCTTAACTGCACCAAGTGGTATCAAAGCTAGTTTGTGAACCTATTGTTGGATGAAGATCCAGTTATGCACCAGTTGGTTGGAGAGGAAGTTTCGGCAACTTGTGGACTGGTTCAGATTGTCGAAACAGATCAAGTGATGGGACTCACTTTTCAATTAACCTTGAGAGTTTGATGCAGGAGCACTGGTGTAGTTCTTACCGGTTGGGTAGTTAGCAGTGGAGTTTCTTGGAGATCGTGGAATTTCTTCTTGTTTAAGAGTTTAGCATTGTGGATTTGGATTTATTCCTTCATGTTCATTGCCTTTATCATGTTCAAGTTTCATGGGGTTTGGATTTATTTCTAGTGAGATATGGATTCTCATATTGGCCCGATTGATATATTCTTACTAGTTAGTCTAGCAGTGTGTTGAGTGAAGTTGGATCAAGCTATGGTTGATCTTCAGGACTTGCGGATCATTGATTTATGTTTCTTATGTCTTTTGCGATGTTCCTGAAAGACTGTGTGATGTTTTGTGCATTGGAAGTTGTTCTTAGTGATTTGAGCTAACATGTTACCATTACACGTTTCTTGAACCAGTTGGTCTTTAGGCTGACTTGATCAAGTTATTATTAATTGTGGATGGTATAAATAGAGGTTTGTGAATAATTTGAGAATATAAAAGATAGAAGATAGAAGACTAAAGTTCAAGATCGAGTGAAGATGTAGTTTTGAGAGAGATTATGGTCTGGGGAGACTGAAGATAGGATGGTTGAAGTCTGGATTAGTGCAGACTGTTATCAAAAACCTATTCATTGGGCAGAAGATCTTAGATTTATATATTCATTCTAGTGAGATTCTGGTCTAGGGAGACTAAAGTCAGAACAGATGATGTCTAGATCAATGCAGAATAGTGGAAGCTATTACCAAATGATGATTTGTTGAGAGGATGATCTACAGGTCATAGATCTAAGTTGTAAGAGTTGTTTTGTAATCTTGGGTTGTGGTCTAGCATGTGGCATATGTAATAATTCAAACTGTAATAAGATTTATTCATATTGTTTATAGGTAATGTATTATGTGATGTTACCAGTTGTTCTTTCTACTTTTTCTGGCATTGTGTTACTGATTACCAATATATTTTGCATGGTGTTTGTGTTAAGATGCAAGGAGGGGGTGTCCTTCATTGGATCTCTCTACCTTGACTCCATCAATTATATTCTTTGGCACAAAAGTTATGGTGATTTGAAGATCTTTGGCCGCTAAAATATTATGAAAAATTTATATCCCTAAGGCATGAGGAAAATAGAGGCCTTGTAAATTTGGAGTCTAAGTATCATATCTTTCTTAGGCCTAGTTAGAGTTATTTTCTATTGTTATACCTTTCTTGGTGCTTCTTGAGACTACTCTTGTTCAATTTAGTCTATTGTCTATTGTTAGTTTCTTACCACCATCTATGGAAGCCAACACCTTTGCATCTTTCATGTAATGTCTTTGCTCATTCATTTCTATGTCATTGAACTACCCAAACACTTTTGGAATAAGGATTGTTGACAATAATTTTTTTCGCAACTATTTCACATCTGTCAACTTTGTGTTCCTCATTCTTTTCCTATGCCTCTAATCTTAAATGTCTCTGTCACTTATCTTTATTTAGTTCTTTTTACTTGCCTACTTCCTCTATCAAGTATATGATCCTTTTGACTACCCTTTCAGTTCCTCTTTGTAATGTCTCTTTCAACTTTTCATGCCTTGTGTTGGTAACATTTTTACTAAATCTGCACATCTTTAAGTCGATAGGATTTTAGTGGGGGCTTTTTCCGGCCAAAGTGTAAGACAATCCGGCCATTGAAGATTTTCGGTCACCGGCCTTTTTTCCCAATGAACTTTGCATGACATTTTCGTTGTTAGGTGGAGATGATTCCATGTGTCCCTTGCACACATCTTAGAGAAGTGTTGAACGGTAGGCTTTTAGTCAGGGATTTCCCATGATCGGTGGTTTGTCCTGATGAATGGTACATGGAGTGTTTGTTGTTAGCTAGAGATGATGATGTGTGTCCCTTGCATGCATCTCAAAGAAAGGCGAACGGTAAGTGATGGCCTTTTCTTTGTTTGGTTTTCATTTTTTATTATTTCGCCTACCATTCGGTCCGTGCTTTGATTATTTTAGGGTTTTACTAAGTATTTGCAAGTTTTACTATTTGTGGTAACTGCAGTGTGATTTCCTTCATTCATTGGTCTATCTCCCATCGGGATTCCTACGTTTGACGCTTTGTGGAGGGTTATGACTTTCATATTTTAGGGTTTTGCTAACCGTCTGCAAGTTTTACTATTTGTGGTATCTATGGTTGGATTTCTTGCATTCACTTCTTTATCTACACTTGGGTTTCCTCCATTTGCCACTTTCTGTAGGGTTACAACTTTCATGTTTTAGGGGTTTCGTTTGCAAGCTTTAGTGTTTGTGGTATTGTAGTTCATTATCCTACATTTGCGCTTTATCTGCAGTTGGGTTTCCTCCATTTTCCTTTGTGGTTTCACTTGGTTTGTTTGGAGAGGAAAACTAATTTTAGACATTTTCTTGTATTGGTCATTTACATTTGGGCAAAGAAAAGGATATTGAGAGGTCGCATCATATTTGGAGATGGGCGTTTGACCTTTCTAGCTAAGGTAACTGAAATGGTTTTTTTGTGTTGTATTTGTTTTTTGTTTTTTAAGGGTTTTTGCACGTTGCTTTGGTTGATTATTAACTTGTGTTTTTACTCATTTGTAGGAAGAAAACTTTGGTAATCAGAGTTTGCACCTTGTAAGCATTTGTAGCTTCGTGTTTTGGGTGATGTACAAGTAAGGAGGTTGTATAATGTTGTCAGTTTAAATATTTTAACAGAACAATTATTTTGTATTATAGATTTATTAACTTGTGACTTTAGTAATTTGTAGAAAGTAAATTTAGATAATCAGAGTTTACCACTTCCTCTTTTCGGTGGTCATCCAACATATATGGGTCGTGGCTTGGGTGTACAAGTAAGCAATTTTCATAATGTTGATTAAAATATTTTCACAAAAAAAGTTGATTGTTTGTGAGGTTCAATAAAGTTTGTATATATGTGTTCATATATGTCTTACTGCTAAGATATTTCATTGCCCAAGTGTTTGTTTTTTCTTTTTTGTTGTGTATTTTCGACTAAATATAGCACCCTAATACTACAATCTAATGAATTTCATACTTTAGTCACTCATAACAATTAATAAGAAAAATTCAACGAAGACCCAAATTTAAATTGAAATTCTAAAAAATTTAAGAGTTAGGGGTCACTTTCACACCTTCAAATTTAACCACCATTAATTATCTGATTAAGAAAGTCATCAAAGATGATGAATGAGTGAATTAGAACTCAAAGGTAGACCTCAAGATGTATGCTAATGAAGGCATATAAGGTCTAGTTATTTGCCAGCTTCTATTTATAACACACTACTTATATACACTGGTCATAGTGAAAAAACATCCCAGTAGAAGAAAAATTTATTATCAAATAAGAAATAGAGGAAATAGAAATTAAAAAAATATCTTTATAAAGTGCATTACATGCTTTAAAAAAAGCCACCAACATTTGTCAAAAAAAATTACTGTAATTCTAGACATATGACAATATCATGAGTAGATCAAAGTTAATGAGAGAGAAAAGTTGTAGGATAAATGCAGCACCAATAAAAGAAAAGTGATGTGATCTTAAGTAGTCACTGTACTTTATGAAACTCCAGATCCATATCCATTTTGAGGAGAAGCCCTATGAACATGACAGAATTGAGTTTTGTGGCAAATTTTCAACCCATAACCTCAAAATGTACGTACTGATTACCTACACATTGCAATTTGCTCTTCAGAGCTCAACAATCAGTTCATCTCTATTTTCGAGGTAGATATGTGTATCGTGTATTAATTACAAAAAACAATATTGTAATATCTTTATGCTAAATTTGGATTCATGAATAATATATGTTTGTTCATGTCAATCATGGCTTATAAATTGTATAGGATGAATGAATCTCCTCCTATAATGGTCGTCAACATTGTTTATGCCAAATTTATGGTATGAATAACTTCAACCAAAAAGCATGAGGCACCTATTTCAGGTATAGGAAAGCATTTGAAATTCTTCTTTAGCTTGAACCATATGATAGGGGAGAGCATCAGTAATTGTGCATGTTTTGTGAACCCAACTTTTAGATATTAATTTTTATTTTAAAGAAATCAAAAAAATGATCACTAAAGTTTCATCATTAAATTTCACATGTATCAATAGTTGGTGGCTTTTTAATTTTTTTGTGATCCTTAATTGACCCATTTGTGCACAACTATTAAGACTTTTATGCTCAATTGCTACATCATTTGTCCATAAGGGCTAGCCTTAAACATCACACACTAAAATTTAACTGCTTACGTTGTGGGCCTATTCCGTCCCTCTTAAAGTTCAACCAAAAAGAATGAGGCACCTGTTTTAGGTATAGGAAAGCATTTGCAAATATTCTTCAGCCAGAACCATCTGATAGGAGGGGCATTAATAATTGCGCATGTTTTGTGAACCCAACTTTCAGATATTAATTTTATTTTAAAGAAATAATAAAATGATAACTAAATTTTCATCAATAAATTTCACATGTATCAATAGTTGGTGGCTATTTAATTCTTTTTTGTTCCTTAATTTGCCCATTTGTGCACAACTATTAAGAATTTTATGCTCAATTGTTAGATCATTTTTCGATAAGGGTCAACCTTAAACAACACACACCAAATATTGACTGCTTACATTGTGGGTCCATTCCATCCCTCAAAGGACTTCATTCTTTTCTATAAAAAATTTTTGTTAACATTCGAATTTGATTCATATTGTTCCCACTTGTTTGATTGCATAGCACAAAGCGAATAGGATAGGACATACATCTACATTGTAGCTATCATTTAATACCTTGCAACTATCATTTAATATCTAGCAACTGAGATAGTTTCATAGCCTTTCCTGCTTTATTGTCTTTACCATTCATTTGTTAAATTTTGATATGAAACATATGGTAATTATTGTTTATTTTTTTCACTTCTCCTGTTTCGATATTACAAGTAAAACAAATTTTTTATGCGGCGTGGAATTTCCAATTTAAGAGGGTTGAGAGTATATGTTTTGTAGGATGTGCTAAAACTATTTTTTTAATCTTTACCAGTCATGGCATACAGTAAAAATAAAATACATAAATATTGTTATAATGCAATCACTAGAGGAGTATCTTCCACCAACATTGTTCATGTAAACACAACAAACACATTAATTAATATTGTAATAGTGTTCTCGAGTACCTGAGTAACACATTACAACAATTTGATTAAATGTAAATTGTTTTAACTTTATACAAATTACTAACTCTATGTAATTTATTGCACTTGGGTAACCAATACTTACCAGTCCAATATGGACCGTCAAAAAGTGTCACGTAATGGCACCTCCTTACATGTACACCAGTGAACTTGTTGCATGTACACCATCAAAAACATGAAGCTACAAAATCTGATTATTGAAATCTGCTTTATTTAAAGTAGTAAAACCCAAAGTTAATAATTGAACCGATACATGCTTATACTTTTGTACAATCCTTTTCCGCAACGTTCCTCCACACATAGGTACATCAAGTGATGAGGTTATATTAAATTGGAAACAACTTCAAAGAACCCATTACACCTGATGACATGTAAATAGGATTGGAGAACTATCCACTACTGAAAATAATGAAGACTTGTACTTGCAAGATATTCCACAAGCAATTGATCAAGAACTTTACAAGTGGAATTTTCTGTCACAAATGGGAGCTTCAAACAACTTTGATGTTTCTACTCTTTGAATGCTTGATAGACGTGATTATGACCTCCACTTTAATTGGAGTGAATCTGTACCTAATTAATTCCTGCATAACATAGCCCCTCAATTCATTTCAACGAAAAAAAGACAATCAGTTGTCAACCTTGGCAACATTCACTCAAGTACCCCTAATACTTTTGAGCTTGCAAAAAATAAAAAATTGTATTTGAAACTATAACCTGCCACACTGCACAAAACCTAAATACCTCACCATTATGATTAATTATCCAAGGCACAATGGGTATTGGGAAATCATTCCTCATTGACTGTATATGGAAAAAGGTAAATTTCCATTTGGATCTAAAGCAATACCCATTTCTTGTGCTTGCACCAATAGGTGTATCCGCATATAACATTCAAGCTACCACAATCCATGCTACCCTCTACATACCTATTCAAGAATACTGTCTTTGAACAAGATATTCATTATTAGTGTTTCAAGAAAAATGCAAACATTTACAGTACATTTTGATTGATGAAATGAGCTTCCTTGTCCCACAATTACTCATCAAGCTTGATAATAGATTGCAACAAACATTTCCCACTAGACAACATGAACCATTTGTAGGACAGTCATGTTGGTTGGTGATCTTGCATAGCTACTCCCAGATATGGACAAGTCGTTGTATGCATCCCAGTCAATAGCACTTTCTTTATGTCATTCCTTCACCGATGTTATCACCTTAGCTATTTCTTTCCACCAAGAAGGTATGTCCCCCTCACAGATACAATTCCATGAACTTTTTCTAGATGTCCGGAACACAACACCATTGCAAGCTGACTCGGAAAGTCTACAGATCCATTCAACCCATGGTTTAACGCTTGATATAAACAACCACTTCGACCAAAAAAATCATTTGTTTGCAACCAATGTACCTTCAAATTCACACAATATTAAAATGTTAAAGCAATTGCACACACCAATTTCTCATGCAACAATGATCATTGCACATCACAAAGACAAACAAAATCAGCAAGATGAGCAACTCTCATTTGAAATTCTTCTTTCAATAGACTAGAAAGTCATTGTCATTGCAAATTTATGGATAGAAGTTGGTCTTGTAAATGGTTCTTTGGGATAAATCAAAATGATTGTGTATGATGTAGGTTCTAAACCACCAGACCTACCTAAATATGTTGTTGTCTTCTTCCTACATTACACTAAACCACCATGGGATGTCGTAGATCCAAAACTTGTTCCCATAGCACCAATTACTAGAGGAAACTGCACACAAATTCCACTAACAATGGCGTGGGGTATCACTATTCACAAATCATAGGGTTTGACACTAGCCTTTGCTACAATTGACATTGGTAAAAAAGAGAAACAAAGTCTTATGTTTACAACACTGTCTCGAGTAAAGTCAATTGAACACTTCCAAATTCATCAGCCTTTGACTTACCATAGGTAGTCAAAATTGCAAGGTGGACCATCAACCATTTCAAGAAAGAATGAAGAATCTCATTTGCTGAAGCTTTCTTAGATCACAAAAGCAAATTACTTGCAAAAAAATCCAACATAGGTACTGCAACCACATCATCTATACCCTTTTGCATACCATTTATCATCTTTCATTTATTGTAAAACATTATAACTATTGAATCTTGTAGGGTCAACAACAAGTGTAAAAGATTGCATCACAACAAGAACTTACCTTTGTCACTACTGATCACATTCCAAAAAATACAGCTTTGCACACTTCACATTTTTTCCCTTCCTTCTATTTACCCTCCTAATGTTTTTTTCCCTACAACTATAGTATCTCATATCTTATTAAACCTTCTCTTGTGTTCTTCTATTTGTAGGGCAACAAAGAAGACATCACTTTAAACAACACATGCTAGAGGGGTAACTTAATCTCTTTGAGATTTGCATTCAATGATACTAATTTGTGTTTGTAGTGTCCATCTTATTTGCAGATTTCACACACACCAAAAAATATGACCAAACATATACTCCAACATACTTTCAATAGTTGTAAGTACCTTCCTTTCCTGTTCTTTTCAATCTCTGAGTTTTGTCACTTTCAATAATTTAATAATCTACAATGTTCTAATACAATGTTATTTCTTGTAGGTACACAATGGCAAATTTAAAAACAGCCTACAAAACCAAGCAAAGTCATACGAAACTATACAACATCAGCAAATACTCAATACTTACATCAATTATGTACTTCACAAATAATACATCAAATGGTTGTATACATGCTGGTAATGCCAACATGGGGGTTGGAGGGTGGCTAAATTATATTTTTTCGGACCACCACATTAAATTGGTTGGGTTTTATACAGTCTGAAATAAAAACAATTGTAATAACTATTTTATTTTATTCTTTCATAGTGTACATCATGCTACCTTCAGTAGCATGGGAGTTGGTGGTTGGTTAACTTCAGATTTTGGGAACAACTAAAAACACTGGTTGGGTTATGTACAGTTACATATTTACATATATATAAACAATGTCATTGCTATCCATTTCATTCGTTGCATATTTTCCTTTAATTGCTCTCTTTCTCTATGATGCTCCTACAAAGCCACCTATTTACAAACCCACCTATCGGCCTCCTATTATAGGTATTCCCCCTGCAACTACTAGTTTATATTCTCTATATAGTGCAACTTATAAAGTACATATATTTATATCATCATTTCCTTATGTTAATGGTAAGATAAATTAACTAAATTTATTTTAAAATAGTTATGTTCTTATAAAGATTTTAATGATAAATAATCATTCTAAAGCTTTTTCCATTTAGCCATGATTCTCTTATGTAGAAGTCATTAGTAAAAAAAATTGTTAAAGTAAAATTAAAAATTCTTTTAAATTTTTAACTTTCTTATTGAAAAGTTTTATTTTAAGTTTTAAAAGGTTGGAATATTAAAGTAAAAACATTAGATTTTTTAGATTAATTTTTTTAAAGATTTAAATTTATTTTAATATAAAGTTTATTTAAATAAAAGTTTTGAAAATAACATTTTTTTTTATAAATAGAATTTTTTAAAATTGTTTTTTATTTATTTATTAATCAAAGGGGGTAATTTTTTTTACTAACCATTATTTTTTCATGTTTATTTTGTAATCATGTTTACATTAATTCCTAAAATTAAACTAAATAGTAGTAATTATTGGTAATGCCCCCTCGAGAGATTGGATGAAATTTTTTGAAAAAATTACAGACAATCTCTCGAAAAGAAAGAAAGGCTTGAAATGACTGAAAAGATAGGGTGACAAAGTCATGCAAGAAAAAGATTGACTCAAGAGGAATCAACAAAATCATGTCTATTTCTTAAAAGGCCAAAATTGAAAGTTTTGTGATGAACGTACGCTATCAGTTGGAAAAGCTACTGAGAGGGTTCACTCAAACAGGTTCCCTAGGGAAGGCAAATTAAAAACAATGCTAGAATTGGGGTAATCATGTGAAAGACATGCATCGCCAATTGGATAAGTTGTTGAGAGGATTCACTCAATAGGTTCTCTTAAGTGGATAGATTTGTTGAGTTGACTATAGGATAAGTCGTTGAATTGATAAAATCCAGTGAGCGCTCTAGCAAGATAGGTTGTCATTCAATGTGACAAACATATACACTAGAATGCAATGCCACATGATAAAATGAGCACTAGGATAGAGTCTAGTGAGTAGCACCATGTGATATACATAGGTACCACCAGGCTATGATAGGATAAGATAAGTAGCACTATGTGATGGACATGAGTACCACTAGGATTGACATAATTGATTTAATTGGATGCAAAAGTACTTTCCCCATATTGAGTCTAGCGAGTGATTCCTAATGACTTAGAGGTTACGAAGAAATTTGATTGCTAAGGACCACACCATGATCAGGGTGATGGGATTGAGATACATTATGTATATGCCTAATATTTAGTCAAACATAAGACTATTGACTACTCTTATGAAGAGATGGTCCTACAAGGTCTATACAAGGAGGAAAACGAGATGATCTAAGGGTTGGTCCTTTGGGAGCTCAGATTCCTTCGAGGGCTATCATCTCTACGGAAGGGTCTTCATCATAGCTCTCTTGGATCCCATTATGTATTAATTTTTTTATGATGATGTAGACACCTTCAGGTGATTTTGTAACCATATGATATTTTGACATCATTATATCAGGAAACTAATATTTTTGATATATATATGAGATGACCTATCCTTTGCAGTGATTATATACATGTGTTCTTAGGTGATGATTCTATACGCTTTATGATGAGATGATGCAGTATATGTATGCTTTTTATATGATTCATGGGATGTATCTATCATGCATAATGCTTATGAAATATGTTCATGTGATGCAATATTCTTATGTAAGGTACTAATAAGTGGTGTGTGGAGGATGTGATGATATTATGATTTCTATATGCATACGAGGAAACTTATTAACATGTGATGGTGCAGATGAATGCTACATGAGATGCATATATTTCTGGCATGTCATTATTACTCAATCATGTGATACCAAACTATGAAGGATCGAGGTGGACAAAGGAGGACAAATGAGAAAGGGGGATGGAAGGTAGAAGATATGGAGGTGAAAGAGATTCTTGTGCTATTATTTTCATTGATCTTTATTATGGTAAATAGGTTATGACCATCCAGGTATAAATTCAACCTATAAAGTCATTGTACCCATTTGTATGCAGATTAGCTAGTCACAAAAAAGAAATGCCCTAGTATTACTAAGAGGCAATCCACCACTAGAAAAAAATGGTAAACATACCCCATCCTCACCTTTCTAGTCAAAGACATCTTGGAGATAGAATCCCTAGTCAGAGACATCCTAAAAAATCTAAAAGACATGTCACCAAAAGATAAAATCAAAAGAAAACCAAGACTTGACACCAACATCCAATGAAATCCTCAAGTTATTTGTGTGTCTTGCCACATATGATAACATGTTTGATCTGGTCACAATGTTGTTTTCTTGATAAAGGACAAATAGTTTTGAAAAACAATCTTGGTGCCAAAGTATTCTAAGAGATTTGATTTGTTGAAAGACCACTGGCGAGTGTGCCTCATACTAAATTGATTGTTCAATCCATGAAACCGATACTATTATTGCAAAGAATGCAGAATTTTTTTAGTGGAGCTATGATGCAAATGATCTTTTATTGTGGATTGTGCATGAAAAGGAGGAATGAAAAGACGATGCTCTTCAAAACATGTCATTCTCATGGTACCACTTCCATCACTAGATTTAGGATTTTTCCCTATTTACAGATAGGACCTAATTTATTATGGAAGGAAAGGGTGAAAGGGGGTTTATTATCAATGGCTAACCAATCTTAGGTAGATCAATAACAAGCCATGGTGGGAATTGGTAAATTTATTATGAGGTGGTAGGTTGTGAGTGTGTGCAAAGTAAAAGGATGAAATTGAATCTTGAAGGATGGAGGAGAAAAGACTCTACACATGGCATTGATAACCTAGTTTTCACCATGGTACTTGCCTAGGGTGCCATAGAAGTGGTTTTCACCATTGGAAAAATTTATTTCTCTTTACTTTTTTTAATTTTTCAATTTTTTGTGTCACAAGGCGCCTGTTTGCCACATTTTAACCATAGTGATAATTTTTATATTTTTCTAATTTTTTTCTATTTTTAATATTTTTAATTTCTTTTGTATTTTTAAATATTTTTTAATATTTTTTTATATTTATGTATTTTTTATTAGGATACTCTAAAAAACTATGTAAAACCTACTAAAGTGCATGTTGTTGATTGTTAGGCCCAATATGGAACTAATGTACTGAGAGGGGAGGGGTGAATCAGTAGTCCAAAACTTTTCTTTAATAATAACCTTACTGTTATGCATAAATAGAATAGTGTAGTAACATAAAATAAAGTTAAAACAAACAGATAACAATCATACATGATTCACTCCATAACACATATATATTGGTTATGCAGAAACTCTTGGTTAGAGAGAAAAACTGTAGTGGGGATGGCCCCCACAACTTCACTACTGCAATAATAAAGATTGCTCGATTAGAGCTACATTTAGCTATTTCTAATAGCTTACCCTGTTAGGAGTAATAAGATCTGTTAGATCTACCTTGCTAAAGGATTTTACAACATTAATCTGAATGTTGCACCTAGTTAGAGGCTTTACAATTTATAGACTTGGTTAGAGTCTTTTACCCTGTTAAAGGTTTGTCTTTCAATCTCACAATATTACAATAAAATCATTACAAATATCTACAACTTTACATCTGAAATGTTATAGCAGATTCTATGTGCTCAGAATAAGATTACCTTGCTTATAGCATACCTCAGTAACCCATATTGTAACTTGGTAAACCTTTCTATTTACTTTGTTCTTTGATTGTTCTCTCATAATCTTCTTGGTGACCTCTGTGTCTCTTTAACAGTCTTCCTTCATACATATATGCACACACCTTGTTCTTAATTCATGATGTATAAATAGATCTCTTAAAATGGTGATCTAATTCATTGCTTTGATCTTACAAACAAGATTCCTTGAATGAATAACTAAATGAAATATTTCATTGGTTAGATTGACCTCATAACCATACACAATCTTCTCGTGCAATTTCCAATGTAATAACGGTTAGATGTGCCTCGATCTTGTAAAACATTTTCATATGCAGTCCAGGTTCATTGTGTTTGGTTACACGTTTCACTCGGTGAATATCAACTCGGTGTGTTAACTTTACTGCTCGGTAGCCATAAAAAGATAGCTTGGTGAATACTGTGTTCTGTGACTGCTTTCTTCTGTAACCGACTAGACTATGCATACTGACTTCTCTGTTTATACTGACTGCATGATTTGGTAGTGTTAACCGACTAGAATGGATAGTATGACTTTGAATATAAAAACTAATGGCAACTTGATAAGTAGTAACAATCTCCTCTTTTGACATTAGTTGAGATGTTTGACAAAAACTACTTTCAAAGTCATAACTCAAAAATCTATATACTTTGCAAAATGACTATACTTGACAATATATACAATAGTTAATGAAATAGTATATGCAGATATACTCCCCTTATCATTATTCTGTATATAAATTTGGACTTAGCATGCTCGGTTTTGTTCTGTGCTTGTGTGCTCTGCTTGCTCTGTATACTTTGCTCGGTATACTCCCCTTGTATACAATACTCAAAACTGTATTACCAAAACTATATCACTCTCCAAATATAGTATTACTCCCCCTTTGTCTAGTATTACTCCCCCTATATATTATTATAGTAATACTCCCCCTTTTTGACAAACATCAAAAACTTAATTTCCATCTGGGGGCAGTAACTGATCAAAAATAGATTTATACTTGTTCCAGGCATCAGTCAGGGTGACTGAGAGTGCATCCTTTACACTTTCCATTAATGAATTTTGAGCTTGAATATCAGCTAATAGTGATATTAGGCCATCAAGAGTGCTTCCCTCTTGTGTAGTTGATAGGCATGTAGCTCTGTTGATCTGTTCCTGTACTGATGAGAGATGAGGAAGGAATAATGTCTAAAGGGTCATTATATCCATCCTGATCTTATGCTCTTCATTTCTGAGTTCGAACTGTTGATCCATGAGCTGTTGAAGCTTGGTATAAAAATTCTAAACTGAATTAGGCTCGGTGGTCAACTTAGTTGAGAGATCGGTGATCTCTTTCTCAATTGCATCAGTTTTGTTCTTGATATCTTTAATGAATAAGGAAAATGTACAAAGTTTCTGGAATAAATAAAGAATATGCTTGAGTTGAGGGGACAACTCAGCAATGAATTTGACAAGCTTTGCTTTTTGTACCTCTTCAATCATCTTTGTTGTAAGCTCTTTATCTTTTAGCTTGCTTAACTACTCAGATGCATCAACTCCAGATGTTTCTATTTGAGTAAGGAGTTCATCCAGTTGAATGTGGATGGCGACATCAGTTGACATTGGTGCTGAAGGTAGCATATCTGTCAGTAGTGTCTTCACCTTCTGAAGTACTTTATTCTAATTATTTTTCTTGTTCGGCCTTTGGCTTGCCCTTTTAATTCTAAGATATCCACATTGGGCAACACTATCGGTTTAGTTAAATCAACTTTGAAACTATGCTTTCTCGCCTTCTTCTATTTTCCTTTGATCGGTTTCACTAAGACAAGTTCTTGTGAGGATTGCTAACCCTCAGTAGGTTGCTTGGTAGATGCAACACTTTGGTCGGTTCCTGTAGCCGTTGTAGTGTCCTTGGGTGTCTCGGTACTAGGGGTCTCAACTGTAACATTTTTCAGTGCTTGATGGTGCTTGAGACGTCTGATCTTTAGTTGTATCTTCTGTTGCTTCAGACTTCTGACCTTCAGTGCCTTGTTCTGTATCCTTAGGAGCTTCGGTAGAGATAGGTGGCTTGACCGGCAGATAAGGCTGAACTTGTTCTAAGATAGATTCACTCGATACAAGTTTTGCATAGTTAGTGCCTTCAATCATTTCCTGCTCCGGTGCTTCTTTATCCATGACATCTTCATCAATTTTAATAGTGTTAGCCGGGTCTTGCTTGGTAGCATCAGGACCTTGCTCGGTGACATCAGGATCTTGCTTGGTGACATCAACAATTTCAACTTGAGATTGTTCACCAACATCCTTTAGTTTGAAGATTTCCTGCCACTTGGCTTTTGTCTCATTTTCCACATCAATGTATAGCACATTCATCAATTTTAAGGCTCTTTATTTGACAAGAAATTTAGAATTGTATGTTGTCAAATGCTCCTTGATTTTTGCTACAGACATATCAGGGAATAGATGGAGTAAACTTCTTTCTCTTATTTGTCTTTTTGAGTCCATTGCATATTTCCATCTGTTATCAATATGTAAGTATAATTCACTAAGAAGTGACTTTACTAGTTCTAATGGAGCTAGCCGAAACTTTAGAAGTGTGCAGATGACAATTTCTTCAATTTGTCACTTCTCATCATTATTCCTAGTCTCATACTTAACATATCTAAATCCTGTAAATCCACCATATTCTTTAAGATTGGCACAAAAATTTTCAACACTATGAATGTTTACCTTCTTGCTTTTTACAATCTGAAATTTGTTTGTATCATTAGACTCTGTATCACTAGACTCTTTTGCCAAAATGAGTCTCTGAGTAGATTTCTTGTAGGTCTTGGTTACCTTGGGTCTAGTAACACTCTTTTTTTTCTTACTTGGTGATGCAGCTGATGCTCTAGTGTTAGGTCTCTTTGTTGGTGGAGTTGGTAGGGTCTTTGAAATGTCTTGTTTCTTTCTTTTCAAAACTCTACCCTTAGGCAACTCGGTACTTAATATTATTTCTTCCTCTTGAGCTTCAAATTCCTCTTCATTAATGGCAAGAGTGCCTTTGATAGGTATAGAGGAGGATTCTTTTCTGCAGATAAAACCTTTATCATCTTTGTAGCTTTTCTTGTAGCCTTGGGTACTGCAATGCTCATTTTTACTTTTTCTTTCACCTCTTCATATGTTCCATATCTTAGTTCAGTAGCATGCCTTGGAAATGATAGATAGGAATCAATTTGCTATTGTGTTATATCATAGTCAATCTCATAACCCATTGGAGGCAAAGATTGAGTCCTTGGTTCAACAACATTCATATAACAGTAATCGGTGTCTACCTCAAAACATATATCATCCTTATATTTCTCTACTAGCTATGGTGGAATCCAGTACCTGTTGTGCATCTTCTCTTGAAATTTGCTGAAATATTCATCCATGATATCATTAAAGTTATCTCCCAAATTCTTGATAAAATCATTGATTTGATGGGTGATAGGTCGATGTAGCTCCCAAACTACTTTACCGACTGAGGGAAAGAACTTCTCAAAGTAGAAAAACATGCATACAAGAAGTGAACCAAACTTCAGTGTGTTTACCGAGTTGTTCTTCTTAGGCTTCCTTATTGTGTTCAGGTTCTCAAACAAGTTCTTCAGTAGCACTTCACATAAATCTACTTTCATTCCCTTTTTCACTATTTTGTAGGCTAAGTCAACTATTGCACATGGTACACTATTTTCCCTTGCAGATTGGAAGAAACAGTAACCAATTACTCTAATTGCAAACTTAAGTTCTGCATTAGTGACATTGTTCAATTTCAGTCCTTGGTAATCAGATTCTACTCCAGTTAGACTGATTAGCTCCTTCTATGATATCATTTTCTGTGCTTGTGCATGATCATAGATAGGATACCCGGTGATCACATGGATGATTTCCTTAGTGATTTTGAATGGTTGCTCCTCGAGCCACATAAAATCATCATGTACTCTGCTCAAGACAAACTTAACCCACTGGAGTTTGAACACACAGGGATAGGCTAGGGCTTCAGTTAATCCCTTGATTTTGATATGCTCAAATTTGCTATCTATTTTGCCATTGGTACAAAGTTCATCATATGTATCACTAATCTCAACATGGCCGAGTTCTCCAACACAGCAATTGTTGAAGAATCTAACATCTTCAACTAACAAGACTCGATCAGGAATGAGTGAAAATGCAATTTTGTCATTAGGTTTAGAGGTGACTTTGGGAGTCAAAGAGTACTTCAGCGAGGTCTGCTCCATGTTTTTTACAACTACGGGATCTTGGATCTTGGGCGCCATTGTAGGTTTCAGGTAAAACTTTGCAAACTATCCTTAAGGTTTACAAACGACTGACACTTCACACTTGGTAGATAATAGCAATTTGACAAGATCAGAAACCAGCTTAACAATGTGAATAGATTTGATGTAAATACCTCGAAATTCGCTCTGAATGAAGTTTGATCACCTTGATTCGCTCTGCTCTACTCTCTCGAAAACTTGGTGAATGAAAATGACCACGAAAATACCTTTAAGTACTCAAAAATACCTTATCGGGCTCTGTGCAAGTTAGGTCAAAACATTAAATGCACTTGGTTCACCTTTAACCGATTTACTCCTTTTTTTTCATTTTAATCGAGTAACCAAATTTCCTTCATTAACCGACTTGATAGGCTTCCTATATACACCGACTTGATAGGTTTCCTGTAAAGTACTTTGATAGAATTTCAAACTTACTAATGCATCTTAACTATGCAGATTTTGAATTTTGTACATAATAGAATAGGAACTGTTATGATTTAACCTTTAGAGAATGTAGTCCCTTCATACCCTTTTTGATTAATTTGGAATAGGTGCACCTAACTCGGTAGGTAAGGTTCTCTCTTCATCTGACATGATTTCCTTCTTTTTCCAAATCATCTTGAATTTTTCTTTTATCTCTTCAGTGTCACTTCTAGGTTGATCTCTGCAATCTCTAGCTAAATGTGCAACTTTGTGACAATGAAAACATGCCATACTAGGATTTCTCCATGATCTTCGATTATTCATTCCAAACCTTATAAAATAGTTGGTACTAATACGTCCATATCTTCCACAACATTCACACCATATCCTTGTATTGTAATCCCATGGTACTAGTGCATATTGTCGGTAAGGATCTGTGTGAGTTCGGTAACCTCTAGTGTTTGCTTGGTGTGGATATAGCATGTAGTTCTTTTGCTTAGACTAGCACTTCTCGGTACTATGTCCATATCTATTGCAGTTTCTACAAAACCCTTTGAATTTTGCCTTTTGATAGTTGTTAACAGACTTTGTCTTACATTGATTAGATGTGTGACCATATTTATTGCAATTGTAATAATATCCATTGGACTTAGTGATATTCGGTTTCTTACCTTTTCTAATCTGGCATATGTTGGCAGTATGACCTTGATTTCCACAGTAGTAGCAAATAGGCTTCTTCCTTTTGATGTTATTCTTGTTTCCAGCTTGCTTTGATGATTCTCCTCTCTCGGTAGTATGAATTCCTATCTCGGCTGATTCTTTTCCTTTGTAACCGAGTCCTGCATCTTTGTTGGGTCTTCTTGTATTCAGTTGCTCATCCAACATTTTTAATGCTTCATTCTTCTTCAATGTTTCTTTGGACTTCTTCTCTATTTCAAGTTCATCAGTCAACCTTGATACTTCAAGTTTCAATGCTTGATTTTCATCATTCTTTAGAATTGCTTCATGATGTGCATAACCTAGTTGATCTATCATATTTTGTTGAATCCTAGTTAACCTTATGATTTCATTATTCTTAAAAGATACTAAGACTTCAAGTTGTTGTTTCTCTCTTTGTAGATCTCTTGCTTTATCCTCTACTGTCCTTAATGCATCTAGATTTTTAGTCATCTGTGTACTGAAATGTTCATGTTCTCTTTTCATTGCTTTTAGTTGATCAGCCAATGCTTTCTTCTTTTCTTTCAATACTCCAATCATTTCTTCAGTCTCTTCAGATATACTGTTCTCAGATGATGTCTTGATTTGTTCCACTAACTCTTGAGAATCCTGCAAGTCATCAGATAATCTTCTTCTTACTTTCATAGATTTTTGCATTTGCCTTTGCATGTCTGCAATCACTTGATTTGCATGATCCAGCTCTTCTTGCAGATACACAATCCTCTGAGATTGTTTATAGCCTTCCATTGATAAGATCTTTCTCTTTAGGTAGTTAAACCCTTTTCCAAGATTCAAGCTCTGATACCAGTTGTTAGGCCCAGTATGGAAAGCTGATGTACTGAAGGGGAGGGGTGAATCAGTAGTCCAAAACTTTTCTTTGATAATAACCTTACTATTATGCATAAATAGAATAGTGCAGTAACATAAAATAAAGTTAAAACAAATAGATAACAATCATACATGATTCACTCCATAACACATATATTTTGGTTATGCAGAAACTCTTGGTTAGAGAGAAAAACTACAGTGGAGATGGCACCCACAACTTCACTACTGCAATAATAAAGATTGCTCGGTTAGAGATACATTTAGCTATTTCTAATAGCTTACCCTGTTAGGAGTAACAAGATCTATTAGATCTACCTTGCTAAAGGATTTTACAACATTAATCTGAATGCTGCACCTGGTTAGAGGCTTTACAATTTATAGACTTGGTTAGAGTCTTTTACCCTATTAAAGGCTTCTCTTTCAATCTCACAATATTACAATAAAATAATTACAAATATCTACAACTTTACATCTGAAATGTTATAGCAGATTCTATGTGCTCAGAATAAGATTACCTTGCTTATAGCATACCTCAGTAACCCATATACTAACTCAATAAACCTTTTTGTTTACTCTGTTCTTCAACTGTTCTCTGATAATCTTCTTGGTGTCCTCTGTGTCTTTGTAACAGTCTTCCTTCATACATATATGCACACACCTTGTTCTTAATTCATGGTGTATAAATAGATCTCTTAAAATGGTGATCTAATTCATTGCTTCGATCTTACAAACAAGATTCCTTGAATGAATAACTAAACAAAATATTTCATTGGTTAGATTGATCTCGTAATCATACACAATCTTCTAGTGCAATTTTGAATGTAATAATGGTTAGATGTGCCTCGATCTTGTAACACATTTCCATATGCATGTTTAGGTTCAATGTATCTGGTAACACGTTTCACTCAGTGAATATCAACTCGGTGTGTTAACTTTACTGCTCGGTAGCCATAACAAGATACTTGGTAGATAGCTCAGTGAATACTGCGTTCTATGACTGCTTTCTTCTGTAACCGACTAGACTGTGCATACCGACTTCTTTGTTTATACCAACTGCATGATTCGGTAGTGCTAACCGACTAGAATAGATAGTATGACTTTGAATATAAAAACAAATGGCAACTTGATAAGTAGTAATAGTTGATAGGATCCTAGATGATTGATTACATGAATTAGTTAGGGTCATGAAAGAATGGGAGTAAACTCTTATATAGAAGACGCTCTAGAAAATGGAGGGATAGGATTAAGAGGTGAGAAGATAAATGGTCGACTGGGATTAAAGGGTAGGTAGGGAAAATGATAAAATGATAAGAGCGTAGTTAGAAAAATAATAAAATAATGAGGGGGCTAGGTAGAGGAAAATTAACAGATAAATTACATGTGTCATAGAGTGACAAAGCTAATGAATTAATTAAATAAATAAAGATTTATTTAATTAATAGAGAAAGTGCGACCAATTAAATAAATAAAATAAGCAAAAATATTTATTTAAATGAGGAAATACTTAGAAGAGGATAAATGAATTAGCTAAATAAATGAGAATTTATTTAATAAATAGAAGACTTAGGATAAAATAATTAAATAAATATGACTTAGGATAAAATAATTAAATAAAATATTTATTTAATTAAGCTAGGACAATTTTAGGTATCTAAAATTATCATTCATGGAAAATGCATATTTCCTTTATTTTTCATTTCAAGCACTTTTTGGATGTTGCCACTGATAAAAATTTGAAGTCTTCGTCAACTACACCTCAAGGTGACCAAGTTAGATGGAAGGCTCAAAATGAAAGAGCACTTGGTTTAATTGACATTTCAATGATTCTAGAATTGTATGTCTTGATTAGCAATTGTAAAAAAGTATATGATGCATGTTAAATTTTACAAACTAATACTTTTGTAGTAGGTATGTGAATTACAATTGAGGGGCCAACACTTGTAGGAAGGCCAATAGCCTAGAGTGTACTGCTCATCACAAAAGGAGTCTCACTTACTACATAGAAATCTAGACTACAAACCAGAGAAGTGTTTGAACTACAAAGATATCATCTCCTATGCCTCAATATAGTTCTGGTTAAGCTCAATGCTAGAGGACTAAATCCTCTTACATAAACCCAATTCGATCTCCAATGATCGACCAAATCCTCTGCCTAAATGATATTACATTATTCACACATTACATATCCATATCCATTCCCTAACCTTATACCTATTATGATTTACAATGAGATCTTACATCTATATATACAAACCCTTGACCATAAACAATCAGGTTGGCTACCAGACATTAAACCAATTACATAATTACAAAACTTGTCGACCTTAGATCAAATAAATAATATCCAATACATAAGACATCCAGAAAATACATCGTGAGGTCCAATCCACATGTTACATTAAGTTGATCCATAACCTAGATCAACCATGACCCAATATAGGTCCACACGCTAAGGCAATGATCTCCATTTGCCAAGTCTTAAATATAATCACCAACAACATCCTGAACCTCCACCAAAAGATGCACCAACACCACTTATGCAATTCAACAAGGATCTTCATCAACATCTCTATCGGTGAAACCATCGCCGAAACTGCAAGCCAATCTTCCAAGAAAACATGATAGCATCTGATCACCACACCAAAAGAAACTGATTGAATATAAACATTAGTATCATGAATAAGCCTATTCCATAACCAAATCATACGAGAGCCTACCAGATCATGCCAGATCCAAACCAACCAGAAACTACTCAACCTATCGGGACCAGAAGGGTGTCGGTAAAGCATCCAAATAGCTAGTGTTGACATCAATGACAAAACATTAATGCAAAACATGATCAATTCCTCCAAATGGCCAACAATATCCCCCTTTGGTATTGATGGAAACACTAGATGTTAAAACATCTAAGTACCAAGAAATGCCAAACAACTCTCCCCCAATGGAAGACATCCAACTATCTCCCACATAAAGATATGGTAATGAAATTCTGAAACAAAGACCAAACTCCCACTTTGAATGATATCTTTATAAATCTCAGAATTATACATATATCTCTCCCCCTAATGTGTACAACTCCTTAAGTTTTTCTTTTTCACATCAATATATCTCCCCCTTTGATATCAATGTTAGAAATATGACAAAATTATAAAAGCAAAAACATAAACCATTGAATCACAAAGATAACTACTCCCCCTGAGTAGTAGTAGTCCCATATCAGTATCAGAATGAAAAATATCTTTGATAATGCATACTGGATTGATGCCGAACCGCATCAATCAGTTCTCTACCAGAGGGGTAGAAAACCCTAACCTATCTCTCAGGTATTCAAATGGTTCTTTAGGAAAAGGTTTAGTGAAAATATCTGCAATATTCTCTTTAGTGTTCACATAAACCAATCTGACTTCATTTTCTTCCACTTTTTCCTTCAAAAAGTTGTACTTGATATATATACATTCTTTATCTTAAAATGAAATACTAGATTCTTTGATATATCAATAGCAACAGATTTATCATGGTGAATAACTACCGGTTCATTACAATCCACCTTTATATCCTTCAACATTTTCTTCATCCATAAAACCTGTGTATAGTTAGTAGCAACAACAACATACTCATCTTTAGCAATAGATAAAGAAGTACATGACTTCTTCTTGCTGATCTATGAAACCAATTTCTTTCCAAGAAAGAAAGCTCTGTCGAAAGTAATTTTCCAGTCATCAACATCTCCAACCCAATCAACATCTGTATATTTACATACAGTAAATTCATCATCCTTAGGGTACCACAAACCCTATTTTGATGTACCTTGTAAGTATCTAAAAATTCTTTTTACTACACTCTCATGATTTTCTCTAGGATCACTTTGAAATCTTGATACAATACAAATACCATTCATTATGTCAGGCGTAGTTTTAGTCAAATAAAGGAGACCTCTAATCATAGATTTGTATCTTGTAACCGTAGGAGTACTTACTAGTTTAGAGTCTCCCATACCAAATTTCTTCAATAATTCCCTAGCATACTTAGTTTTATTCATGAAAATACCTTTGTTAGTCTGTGTAAAAAACAAACCTAAGAAAAATTTATCTCCCAATCATAGAAATCTCAAATTCATTCTTCATATTGTTAGCAAATTTCTTACACAACTTATCTTCACCTCCAAAAATAATGTCATCAACAAAGACCTCAATAATCAGTATATCGTCATTAGTGATCTTATAATATAAATTACTATCAACATTACCCTTAGTAAAACCAAGTTTCAAAAGATATGTATCTAACCCTACATACCAAGCTCTAGGTGCTTGTTTCAATCCATATAAAGCTTTCCTTAACTTGCAAACCATGGTTGTATCATCTAATAGTGAAAAACCATTAGGTTGCTCAATATGAACTTCCTCATCAAGATCCCCATTCAAAAATGCACACTTAACATCCATCTGATAAACCTTGTAGTTTTTGTGGGTAGCATAGCCAAGAAATAATCTTACAGCTTCAATCCTAGCTACAAGTGCAAAAGTCTCTCCATAATCAATTCCTTCCTTCGGAGAATATCCTTTACAAACCAATCTAGCCCTATTCCTTACAACTTGACCATCCTCATTCAATTTATTCCTAAAAAACCATTTAGTTCCAATAACATTCTTATTTTTAGGTCGAGGAACCAAAGTCCATGTGTTATTTTTCTCAAACTGATCTAATTCTTCTTCCATAGCTTTCAACCAAGATTCAACTTTACATGCCTCAATTACTGATACTGGTCCAACTTGAGAAATTAAACATACCTCATTAGTTGTCCTTCTTGTTCTTGTCATCACTCCATTGTTCTTATCCCCAATAATCTGATCTTCTGAATGATTCAATCTACATACCTATGAGTCTTCTGACTCTCTATTCCTCTTCCTGGTTCTTTAGTTACTGTAGAATTTTTTGATATTGTCAGAGTAACTAGTTCATAACTCTATTCCGGTAAAGGTGATACTAGTTCAGATATAATCATTTCCACTATCGGTTCCTTCTCATAAACTTTGATCTGAACTCTATTCAGCTCATCCACTTTGACATTAGCACTTTCCATAATTCTTTGCAATCTCTTGTTATAACATCTATATGCCTTGCTTTCATTAGAATAACTAATAAATATGCCTTCATTACATCTAGGATCAAATTTTCCAATGATATCATCTCTCATGATGTAACATTTATTACCAAATTTTTTTAAATACTTAAATGTAGGTGTATTGCCAAACCATGATTCATAAGGGGTCTTACTAGTTTCTCCTTTGATATGTACTCTATTGAATGTATAAACCGTTGTGCTCACTACTTCTGTCCAGTAGATGTGAGGTAGACTAGCTTCCGTCACCATTGTTCTAGCAGCATCCAAGATAGTTTTGTTCTTCCTTTCTACAACTCCGTTCCTCTAAGGTGTCCGAGGAGCAAAAAATTATCTTGGTATACCATGCTTCTCACAAAAGTTATTAAACTCATTGGATGTGAATTATCCACCATGATCTAACCTCAAACATTTAATCTTCAATCTTGTCTTAGTTTCCATTTTATCCTTAAAGATTTTAAACTTTTCAAAAGCCTCAGATTTTTCCCTTAGAAAAGTAACCCACAGCATTCTAAAATAAGCATGAATGATTAGTATGAAATATCTATCACCTTGATAACTTTTAACTCTAGCAGGGCCACATAAATGAGTATAAATTAAATCAGGAACATCATTAGATTTATCTTGCATACTCCTAAAAGAGGTTCTAACCTATTTACCCATTTGACATTCTTTACATACCGGAATATAGGGCTTCACAATCTTAAGTATATCTCTAACTTCCTTAGTTGAACTGATCTTCACAATGCAATAAAAATTTACATGACATGACCTTTTATGCCATAGCCAACTCTTATCAATTTGTTCAATCAGACATGTCTTGTCATCAGAATTCAAATGAAATATATTACCTTTTGTTTATGTACTGGTTGCGAACTCCAAACCAGATCTGGTAATGATTTTGCATTTTCTATCCTTGAACTGTAATTGAAATCCCTTATCCACCAATTGTCCTAAACTCAAAAGATTATGCCTTAAACCTTCAACATAATAAACATTGTCAGTATGTATCTTACCATCCAATGATATAGTTCCCTTTCCTTTGATCATACATGCTTTATCATCTCCAAATATAGCCATACCACTATCAAATTCTTGCAAAGATAGAAACTTCCCTTTATCTCCAGTCATATGATGTGAAGAACCACTATCAATTACCCATTCATGCTTGTCTTCAATTTTAGCAGCAAGTGCCTTCTCTTTAGGTACATTCTCTTCCAATGCCAGAACATCTTCCTTCATAGGCAGGAATACCCATTCCTTTCCATTGCCAGAACCACTAGCAAAGTCTTATGTCGTTTCATCATCAAAATCAATAATGGCTTCCTTACTCGCTATGTAGCATGATTTGTCTTTTCTTTTCCTGTACTTATACTTAAACGGATTTCCAGGGTTAGGCTTAAAAGATCTTCTAACTCTTTCTTCAAATCTTGAATTTCTTTCAAGACATCTAGATGCAAAATGACCAATCTTATTACATGCAAAACATTTAAAAGGTATTTTTATTTCATACTTACTTCCTACCGGTCCTTTAGGTACTCTTCTAGAAAATAGGGTATCAAGCTGCTCAAATTATTCATCTTCTCTGTTCATATAATCCAATTCTTTTTCATATAAAGCTTTCCAATCTTGCTTACCAATTGCTAATGCAGATTACATGAAAAGAAGGTTTAGACTTCACAGCTCCAGAAGGTCCAAATTCTTCAAGCTCGAAGGTAGATAATTTCCCAACCAAGGTATCTCTATTGACAAATGTATTAGCCATTGTTCTCAACTCATTAATAGTAGTAGCCTTCATCTTGTAAGCCGGTGGTAGGGCTCTCAAAACTTTAGAAATAATTTCAACTTCACTCAGAGTTCCACCACAACATTGAATTTCCATAACAATCTCACTTACCATTTCCATGAATGCAGTAATCCTTTCATCTTCTTCCATCTTTAGGTTTTCATTTCTCACCCGGTAACCATCAAGTTTAGAATGCTTCACTATAGGGTCACCTTCATTAAGAGTCTCCAAATTATCCCATATAGCCTTTCCAGATGATTTGTCAGTCAATCCCATTATTTGTTGATCAAAAAGTGCACACAAGATGGCTTCTCTTGCTCTACAGTCATTCTCAATCTCCTTATCTAGGTTTACCGAAGGAGGATTGCTAGATGCCAGATTATGAGGTGTAACACAATTCTATGTGATCTTCCAAATCTCCTTTCCAAGACATCTCAAATGAGTCTCCCTCTAAATCTTCCATACTATGTAATTTGTTGTATCAAGCCTAGGAATATCTCTCTAAAAGATAGCTCTAGATGAACTGGATGAACTCAAACTGTTAGTCTCCATAGGATCTTCCTCAAGCGCTTAAGCTTTCTGTAGAAAGGACCAAAGCTCTGATACCAATTGTTAGACAGTTCAAATAACTAGAAGACAACTAAGAGGGGGGGTGAATCAGTTGTCATAGATTACCAAAACATTTAACAATTAAAACTTTAATACCAGAATGCTTAAACCAAATACCAGAAGAGCAGTTAAACCAATTAAGCATAAACAATAATCGGAGAATAAATACCATCCACATGACAACAAGATTTATATATGGAAAACCTGGTAAAGGGAAAACTATTGTGGGAAGCTTACCCACAGTCAGATAATACTTTTGCAGTAAGTATGTGAATTACAATTGAGGGGCCTACACTTGTAGGAAGGCCAATAGCCTAGAGTGCACTCCTTATCATAAAATGAGTCTCACTAACTACATAGAAATCCATATTATAATCTAGAGAAGTGTTTGAACTACAAAGATAGCATCTCCTATGCCTAAGTATAGTTTCGGTCAATCTCAATACTAGAGGACTAAATCCTCTTACATAAACCCAATTCGATCTCCAGTGATCGACCAAATCCTCTGCCTAAATGATATTATATTATTCGCACATTACATATCCATTCATTCCCTGAACTTATACCTATTGTGATCTACAATGAGATCTTACATCTATATATGTATATAAACCCTCGACCATAAACAATCAATTCAACTACCAGACAATAAACCGATTACATAATAACAAAACATGTTGGCCTTAGACCAAAAAAATAATATCCAGCACATAATACATCCCAAAAACACATCGAGAGGTTCAATCCACACATTATATTAAGTCAGTCCATAACCTAGATCAATCAAGACCCAATATAGGTCCACAGGCTAAGGCAATGATCTCTATCTGCCAAGTCTCAAACATGATCACCAATAGCATCCTAAATCTCCAGCAGAAGCTGCACCAATACCACTTATGCAATTCATCAAAGATCTTCATCAAAAGCTTTGTCGGTGAAACCCTCGCCGAAACCGCAAGCCAAGCTTCCAAGCAAATAGGATAGCATCCGATCACAACACCAAAACCAACTGACTAAATATGAACATGAGTATCATGAATAATCCTATTCCATAACCAAATCATATCGGAGCCTACTAGATCATGCCAGATCCAAACCAACCAAAAACTACTCAACCTTCTGAGGCTAGAAGGGTGTCCGTAAAGCATCCAGACAACTAGTGTTGACATCAATGACAAAACATCAATGCAACACATAATCAATTCCTCCAAATGGCAAACACTAACAATAGTTGAAAAATAATAATTATTTTAAGAGGCCCCATTGTATGTATTGTGGTAAGGATGGTCACATGACTAATAATTGCTTTAAGAAACAAAATGGTAAATAGCCCATGAACCAAAATAATCAAAATAATAAATAACATAAACCAAATTATAAGAAAGTTAATAATAGTGGTAATTCATCCCATCATGACTTTACTTGTAGTTAAAATGTTTCTCAACCTCTTGAGTGGATTATTGACTCAGGTGCATTTCAACAAATTACTTCTCATACAGAAATTTTTTATTCTATGCATCCTGATACTTTGGATATTCCTATTCAACTTGCTAACAAATATAGTTGTAAATTAGAAGCTATTTGTGATGTGAATGTACTTAATGGTAAATTATATGATGCTCTTTATGTTCCTGAAATAAAATAAAATTTTATTTCTATTGCCAAGCTTTGCCAAGACTATAAGATTGAATTCTATAAGGATATGTGTTATATTATTGATCCAAACCATAACAAATTTATTTCTAATGCTAAAATGGAAAATGATAACTTCTTCAAATTTTATGAGTTTTCTCATTCAAATATTCTTTGCTCACTACCATTGATTTTAATGTATGGCATGAAATACTTGGCCACATATATGCTAATAATATTGCCTTGATGCAAAATTAAAATATGGTAGATGGACTGCCTAGCATTGTTCCTTCTAAAATTGTATACACACGTTGCATGAGTGGTAAGATGTATAGGGAGCCCTTTCCTCATGGTCAAGCTTGGAGGGAAAATCATAAATTGCACCTTGTCCATAGTGACCTTTTGGGACCCATGGAAAATAGTTCCATCCAAAGATCAAGGTATGCACTTACATTTGTTGATGATTTTTCAAAGAGAACTTGGATCTATATTTTTCAAAGGAAGGACCAAGTTCTTGATGATTTTATTGAATTTCATATGTTTGTTGAGAGGCAATTTGGTTTTAAGATTAAAATAATAAGAACTGATAGTGGTAAGGAATATGTTAATAATGCATTTGCTGACTATTTGAAATCTTTTTCTATTCAACATGAGCTTACTATTCCCTATAAACCTCATAAAAATGGTGTAGCTAAAAAGAAGCATAGAACTATTGTTGAAATGGCTAGTTTTTTATTGCAAGCTAAGAATATGGATTGTAAATTTTGAGTGAAACCTAAGGTTTGTGCTACTTATCTTATTGATAGGACTCCTAGAAAAGCCTTATAGGATATAACTCGTGAAGAAACTTGGTCTAGTATAAAGACCAAGCATTTAAGGATTTTTGGTTCCATTTTTTATGTTCATAAACCTTAAAAAAAGAGGCATAAATTAGATTATAAATCTTCTCCTTACATAATTGTTGGTTATGATGAACATTCTAAAGCATTTAGAGTTTAAAATTCTATCACTAACAAAGTTAAAGCTGCTAGAGATGTTTGTATTTCTCAAAATTGTATTCATGATTTTTCTAAAGAGTAGGATAACGAATTTGTTGGAAGTAAAGTTGTGGTTGTGGAGGATGAACCTCCTCCAAACCCTACTCCTAATGCATCTCTTCCTTATAGTGTTGGTGATAATGATCATGATAATTATACTCCTAATGATTCTTCTTATAGTGATGATTCTATTGCTTCTAAAAGGAAGCCTTAGAAATGGTTTAAGACTTTGATTCATGAAATTGATAATTATTTAGCTAGAATGGATAAACTTTAGGCTAGAAGAATAAATTATTGTAATTATACTTTAATGTATACTATTATGAATGCAAATGATCCTAATTCTTTTGAGCAAGCTAAAAATCAACATCATTTTCAAAAAGCTATGCAAGAAGCAATTGATACTTTACTTGCTAATCAAACTTGGGATTTAGTTCCTTCACCTCAAGGTAAAAATATTTTTTCTTGTTTGTGGTTCTACAAAACTAAATTGAATGCAAATAATGGCATTACTAAGTTTAAAGCTAGATTAGTTGCTAGCGGTTTTTCCTAAATTGAAGGCTTATATTATAATGAACATTTTGCTCATGTTGCTAAAATGCCTACTATTAAACTTTTTCTTGCTTTAGCTTCTCATATGAAATGACCTATTCATTAAATGGATGTTAAAAGTTCTTTTATAAATGGTGATTTACATGAGGAATTTTCTATGTCTCAACCTCTTGGTTTTGTTGAGGAAGGAAATGAAAATTTAGTTTGAAAATTGAAAGAACCAATTTATGGTTTGAAACAAACTCGTGGAGAATGGTTTTCTAAGATAAATGCTTTCTTACTTTCTCAAGGTTTAATTAGAAAACAAAATTATCCAAATTTTTATATTAAAGATAGTTAAGATGACATTATGATTTTTATTTTATATGTAGATTATTTAGTTCTAACTTCAAGTTCCAATAATTTAATTTCTGAAATTAAGTTTCAACTGAATCAAAATTTTCAAATGACTGATTTAGGACTTTTACATTATTTTTTGGAAATGCAAATTTGGTAAGCACCAAATGATATTTTTCTATCTCAAAGTAAATATGCTCAAGATCATTTAAAAAAATTTGAAATGAATGATGTTAATCATGTTCCTACTCTTTTAGTTGATGCTACTTTATATAGACAACTAGCTTTGGAAGTTTAAAATATTTAACTCTTACTAGACTAGATATTGCTTATAGTGTTGGTTTAGTTTCTAGATTTATGTCTAAACCTTAAAAAACTCACTTTAAAATTACTAAAAGAATTATGAGATATATTAAAGTAAATATTGATTTTGGTTTATTTAATGATGCCGATTGTAATTTTAAGGACTTTCTGATTTAGATCTAAAGGGAGATCCCAATGACGGGAAATTTACTTGTCGATATTCTTTCTTTAATGGTTCAAGTGTAATTTCTTGGAATAGTAAGAAAAAATTATCTACTTCTCTTGGTTCCATAGAAGATTAATATAAAGGACGCGCTAATGCATCTAAAGAAGCCTTATGTCTTAGAAGATTGCTTGAAGATTTGGGATTGCTTCAAAAAGATCCAACACCATTGTATTATGACAATAGAAGTGCCATTTCCTTGGCTAAGAATCCTATCTTCCATACAAGAACCAAACATATTGCTCTCCAACATCACTTTATTAGAGAACAAATTGAAGACAAGCGAGTTTCACTTCTATATTGCAAGGGTGAAGATCAAGTTGTTAATATTTTAATGAGGCCACTTTGTAAGGAAAAGTTCAAATTTCATTGTAAAAATATTGGTTTGCAACCCATTGAAGGGTTTGATGTAAACTCTCCAAGTAAAGCTTAAGCGAGGGTGTTAGGAATTAATTTTTACTTGGTAAAGTGAATTTCCTTTTATTTGTTACTTGTGGGAATACTTCAAGGTATCTATACAAGTCCTTTCTCTTATTTGAGTTCTTATAACTCATTTTATTTATTCCAAATATGTGGAATATTAGATTTCCTCCTTATGAGGATTGTGCCACATTGCACACGCATATTGTGAATTGTGGCATTCATATATATGGGAGTTACTTTATAACTCCTCTCCTCATATTTATTTAAGAGATTCTTCTCCTGATCTTATCTTCACTTTTGATATCTTTCTCTCTCTCTCTCTAGGATATTTCTTCATTCATAATACATAAGGGGTTTTTCTTTTCTTTTCCCCTTTCAAAAACTCTTGTGTCTCCTCCTCGAGTTTTGGATGATTTCTCTCAAGTTCTCTCTACTTTGGTAACATTACTTCAATTGACATACTTGCATTTATTTTTCAATTTATTTCTCTTACATTTCCTTTCAAAACCATTATCAAGAACAAAGTCATAAAAATTCTCCATCAAAACTTTGGTAGAGACTATCCCTTCAATTTTATCTCTGATAGATAGAATTTCTTTAAAATACTCTCCTAAAATTAAGGGTTCCTTGGGGAAGGAGGATAACGTAATAGAAAGAAACTCCCATAATTTTTTCTTCCCCACCATGGAAGTAGGACCATAAATGTTTAAATTATGGAATGAAATGCTAGAAAATATGATTCTACCATGAATAAAGTTATCATTTTCCTACAACTTGTGAACTTGAATATGTTTCTTATTTTGTAGCATGGAAAGGCCACTGGATTCCCCAATCGATGAAGAAGCCACAAACCCCTAATTTTTCCATACGAGGAATGGTTACCTTGATTCATCCTCATAAGAATCCAATTAAGACTTTATGGGGTGATTTTTTTATGGCAATTCAGGCCCCTAACATTCCATGAAACAATCTTGATTGCACTCATGGAGAATGACAAGTTCTCTATGGCCTAGTGTTATCATCCAAGGTAGATTGAATTCATACTCAAATTTCATTCATTGTTTTACTATGGTTAAATTTCCTACTACCCTTAGACTTCTAAACTTTATATCTTTTGATAGGACAACTAAAGGAATTAGCTAGGTGGGTTTGGAAAATAGAAGCTTTAGGCCGTGGACTATCAATGGACTCATTAAGGAAAACCTCTAAAAGAATTTCGTTTACCAATGGAACCTGGGGGGAGAAATAAGTAGGGGAGAAGAAGGAAATTTCTTAGAGCCAACCTTATTAAGAGAGGATGGATTTGATAAATGAGATTGGGAATAACTAGCTCCAAGAGGAGGAGGTTAGAAAGACATGGCATTTTCATCTAAAGAGACATCGTGAAACTTGTCATCATCTTCAACTTCAACTTCTTTTTTAATCTCATTCACTCTTTGAGAACATACTCTGAGTAGTACTTCGTCCACTATAAAATCCAGATCTCCTACTAGAAATGGTTCTCTTAGCTCTTTAAGAGCCCATACCAAAGAAGACCTAATAGAAGGGGCTAAAGGCAATGTGAGGCATCTATTACACAAAGTTGAAGGAAGTGAGGTAGCACAAAATTTATGAGGACCTTTAGCCACACAAGAGAGGGAGGAGAGGGATCCTCCTATAGAAGAACCCTTAAGATATAATAGAGAAAGAGAGATTAGGGATTGTAGGACACAATGAATGCATGAGGGGTGAAAATGGTCAAGAAAAACAGTAGCACACACACCCCCAAAAGAGCTCTGAAAGGAGACTTGCAAAGGCAAGAAAGAAATATCAACCAAAAAAAAGGGAGGGGGGAAGGAAGAACCCATAGCAGTGACACCAACATGATCCATGTATCGATTGATTCTAAAAGGCTAACTAATTTTCTAGCCAGAGAACACCACTTCACATCTGAAGATGCATCTTCACATACCTTGATTATATTTTTAGTACAAGAAAAGAATTGTATTGTGAAATTACACATCCTATTATAGTTCATTGCCACTTGATGAGACTCCTCCTCAAGCAGGAGTTGAGAATAAGATCCAAATTTATATGGAAGGAGAATTTTCTGAGGAAATGGCTTTGAAATATCTATTAGAACACAAACCTGAACAAGGAGATGAGTAAACTCAAAAGGACAAAGATCATGTTTAATAAATACACCTATTTCATTAGCCAACGTTTGAACAATTTCCAAATCCCTATATTCAAGAGGGAGAGAGGGAAAAGAGAAACATAATTATGCATATTTGGACATAACAAAATAAGGGTCAAAATTCAAAAACCATTTTTGTGTGAAAAGGCCGAAACCCTCAGAAAAATGGGACTTCAATTTATGGGCCAATTCCCTAGACTAATAATCGGAAACATAAGCACAAGGAAGCCATTACCCCCATCTATGTTAAAGACTTGTAGAACCCCTATCAAAGATGACTAAATCCAAGATGAAAGTTTAGAGATCTCAAGTGTTACATTCCAAAACTTACCTATAAGGGCATGAATTCTAAGTTCTAAGATTTGGGAGGCTAATGCTTCATTTAAAAATGTTACCTTGAGAACCTCATTCCCATCAAATGTTCCCACATTCTGAAGTCAAGGTGTCTCATCAATAGATAATACTTTAGGGTATTTTTTCTAGACCCATTTCTTGATGAACCCTTTCTAATGAATATACTTATCTATTTTCTTGTACCTATGCATTCTATTTTTCTTGGAACCCTTACGCTAGTAAAATGCTTCTTTCAAGCAAGATTTTTTGATGAAAGAGACATAGACATTGAGATTGAAGGGAACTCCATAGAGTGGCAAGTTATTTGGCATAGACAAGACAAGAACACCTCCTACTATTAAGCAGATAAATGCCACGTAGGGCCCTAATTAGAATTGAGTTTGGGAAAGTCGTTGGCGACCAAGAGTCCGTGATAATGGGGATGGGCCCTAAGTGCATGAACCTAGGCTTACGATTCCTAGAACCTAACAAAACTAGATCTTGTCATGCAGAATGACTAACAGAAGCAAGGTCTCACCAACCATGTCTCCTTCCAAAACTGTTGTTTTGAAAAGTGTGTTAGACGGCCATCAAGTAGAGAGGCTCACCAGCCAGAAGCCATTACAAGGTCAATAATAATATCTTCATGTTAAAAGAACATGACAATTGGTAACTTTGGTCATTAAATCAAATAACTATGACAAGTAGCCCAGTAGTACGGGGTTAGATGAATTCGGGTGTGTCTATTTTGGCTCCAAAAGTGACTTGTCGTACCAACAACATGCATCAACATACATGTTCAAGACATGCATACCATGCCAATTTGGCGAAGCCGTCGGACCCACAAAAAATGACGTGGACTTGTCCTCGACTCGCCGGTTTCAAATGTTGGGGCCCACACGAAACTATGTGGACATGCTAGAGGATGGTGGATCCTAGGCCGCAGCTCGTGATGGTGTGTTGTGCATAACACACACATTAAAAGCCATGAAAAACCTAGAACCGGCGGCAACTCTAGATGATTGCGTTTAGATGCCAAAATGGTGGGAAAAAGAGGGCGCGGGCTTCCAAAATGATCTGGCTCTCTCCAAAACCTCTTGTATGTGTTAGTGATAGGTGGCTTAGTCCTTAGTCAATCGTAGCCATTCATTGAAAAATCGATGATGTACAACGCGCCACTAACATGCGTGTTAGGAAAATCGTACTATGCATCCTTGTACCTCTGTTTCAAAATATCTAGCGCCATTTTCTGCCTCATGTGGAAAAAAGGAGGACTTATGGGACTAAAGTGTGATTAAAGCAAGTGTCCTCATTGTTAGGCATCCTCATTCTTAAAGTCTTCTACTATTGTTGAAGGGAAAGAAGGGCTTGAAGAAGGAGGCTGTGAGTTATTATTCAAGGGCAACTTGCGTTGTTGAAGGAGGCTTCATTTTCTAAGGTTGTTAGGTATGTGGACAAGTCATTTTTTTTCTATTTGTATATTCTGGGTTTCAATTCTTTGTTTTTGGTTTTTATTTTTCTTTATATGCAGTGGGAAAATTTTCTTGTTTTGCTTTATATGTAGTGGAAATTTTTTCTTGTTTTGCTTTAGTGGGAAATTATTCTTGTTTTGTTTTAGTGTGAAATTATTCACGTTAGGGTTAGATATCACATGGGACGTATGTTTGCTAGCTCCAAAAAGCCATGATAGTAGCCATTATAAAATGCGTGATAAACATGCATGTTAGTCTCGCTGTACTGACATTTTGGAGCCAGAATAGACGAGTCCGCCACATTAGGGTTAGAATTGGTGTTAGGTTTTTGCTCGGTGGCCCACGTCTATTTGGTCTGTCACGTCTGGGAAAAGCTATTTGGACTTTCTTTTCACTATAACCTTCATCGATGGAAATTTCTACTATTGCACTTTTCGGTATAAGTCTTATTGATAGCCTCATCGATTATCGGCAAGACAATTTTATGCTTTTGCCACTTATGTTCACTATACCGATGAGCCTTATCGGTATATGCTTCTCCTATATAACCATCGTTGACTTCATAATATAATCGGTGAGAGTGATGCCGATAGCTCTGACCTTGGATTTCTATACATTGTTATTGGTATATGATACACTGATCAACAACTAGTATCTGTTGCATGTTTTTATCAGGGTTACTTATCCCGATAGTGTAACTTTTCATTATTTGTAATTTTTATTTCCATAATCAAGAAGGAACTTCTTCCATCTATAAGGGGGTGCCTTTTCTCATTATGCTTCCTAAGATGTGCACTCATCTATTCTGGCTCCAAAACCACAGTAAGGATTTACTAGAATAGTCGCACGCGTGTTAGTCGCGCAATAGCCGCGGTCATGCAGACTCTATCGTACGGATTGACTAACATGCATGTTAGTCCTTCCATGATTAACAATTAAATGTACCCAATTAGGTTGACATTCTTGTAGATCTAATACCACTCATTCTAAGACAACAAAATACGTAAAATATATAGCATAACACTAATATTCAAATTATCTTCAAATGATTCAAATCAATATGTAGAAATACCCATATAAATTTGGGTTATGTAGATAATTTTACACAAGTTTTTTGGTCTTCTTATTTAAATATGATTTACTATTTATTACTTAAACATTCTACAATAACAAAAAATGTCTGTTTTGGAGCTGCGGTTGAATGCATCTATTCTAGCTCCAAAAAGATAGTACGGATTGACTAACACACATGTTAGTAGCGCTTGTGTGTATTCTGGTTTGAAAATGAAGTATGGATTTACTAACATGCGGATCACTAGAGCGCTTTACACCGTTGCATTACAATTAACGGCTGCGATTGACTAACCTATCGCTAAAATGCTATACGAAAGGTCCGCTTTAGAGAGGGAGCACCTATTGTACAATGTGTTAGCATTGTGTTAGTCAATCACTGCCCATTGATTGCAAAATAGATGGTGTAAAATGTGTGACTAATAGGCATGTTAGTCATTGCATACTACTATTTTGGAGCAGTCATGCGCAAAAGTGCATAACGTGCCTTGTTAGTCGAAGAAATTTTTTATTAGCTGTGTGCATCATATGAATCAAGGATCTTCGTAGGATAGCATGATATTGATATGTGTAAGTGTAGAAAAACATCCACAAACTATTGTGCAGAAACTTAGATTCTAGAATAACATGGAACATGTGGTAGATGAACTTGATTATTAGAAAGCACTAAAAAATTAAGGCATAGGTTGATAAAAATTCAACTAATTTATAGACATCATTGTTAGTCTGACAGATTTGCATGTCCATTTTCGAATCACAGATATCTCTATTTCAAATATGGAGCTCAAATTTTCTTTAGAGACAACCAAAACACAGGTCGCATTTTGAGGATGAATAAGTGATGATAGGCTGACGAACCTATTTATCTACGAAGACATCACATTCCTTTCCGCGGTGAAGTTGATCATTGGACCTAAGTACATAGACAGTGGATGGAAGTACAAAATGAATGCGGACATAGTGTCTATGTTTATGGCATGGTGTCTAGAGCTTCGACCTGTTCTGAAAGTCAGGGAAATCATGAACTAGTGTCTCAAGAAGGAATGGCTAGGTGGAATGGAAGCTTTATTAGGTTTGGCACGAGACATGGATGACTTTGAAAGTGTGGATGAGGCATGGATTCATGTGAGTGAATTCACTCCTCCCTTACGATCGTTCTTGTTCTGGAGTGCCACATTCGATAAAGAGGCTAGAAAAAGTGTAGCGCGTGTGGAGATTGAAAAATGGGGACCTTGGTCGGAATATAGAGCACTTCTGCAACGAACGATTCTTGCAGGCACAAAACGATGGGGTTGACCTTGTGGAAAATGAACAACTTAGAAGGGTTGTGTGCTGTAGTTGGGTGAAGGCTCCAGTAGGGAGACAGAAATGAACCAAGTTAGGAACATGGAAGTGTTGGATGTGGAAGAGGGCATGGTCACTATTCACCTAGAGTAGCAAGATGGCACATACAACCTTTTTTGAAGCAAGGACTATGTTTGTTTTTTTAAATGTTTTTGAATGTGTTATGTATGGACCGTTATGTATACCGGCTTCGATAGTCTACTCGCCTATCTGTGGAGGTTTATCTTTTAGAATGTAAACATTTTCAGAATTAATATAAAATATAACTTTACCAGACAAAAATAAAAATTGTTGACACAAACTGATGCTATTATCTTCTTTGTTTTGAAATTATTGTTAACATTTCATTATATATGGTGAAAAACATGTGTTTTTTATTGTATGTGCATGAAATTGTTCTATAACATCAAACTCAAGCATTGCAATATATATTACTACAAATAAAATTAAATTCTTATAGCACAATTGAGTTTCTATTTTGGCTCAGTAAGAAATTGGAGGATTTCAATATATATGGTGGAAAAAAACCGATAACCTTATCTTCCTCTACTATGCTCGGCATTGTCTCCCTCATTGTGTATCGGTGTAACCCAAAACTCATCTCACCAATGATTTCAGTTATCTCGATGACTTAGTATTTCTACCTTTCGGTATTGCCTCATCGGAGTAAGTTATGTCGATGATACTGCCTTTGTCATCTAGCCCATCGAGTATCGGAGTAGCGTGGGATGACATTCTCTGATGACCCTTTTGGTCGCTGAGTCACGATGGGTAAAAGGACTTGCATATTCCCATCGTAGTCTCATGACCACCATTGATTTTCCTTGGACCTGACCATCGTTTAAAGCATTTTTTCCTCTTCACACTTTCTGGCCCCACCATTTAGTCGGTTATCTACAAAGAGTAAAAGGACTTGCAACTCTTCATCGCAGTCTAGCAACAACCATCAGATCAAATCCTTATGGCTCAAACTTTAAGATCCCTCCATCACTTAACCACTAGCGCTTAACTGCCAACGTTGGATCTCTAACTGGCCCCACCACTAGCAGCTTGTTGCTAAGTCATGATGGGTATTAAATGTGCAACTTCCCATTGTGGTATTACGGCTGCCATTGGATAAAAATAGACCTACCTGACTTTTAAAAACCTAATGCATACGTTAGAAAACCATACTTAGACTTAGGAAAATTAAAGCGATCCAACTTAAAAGACGAAACCCACCTAGACTTAAAACTCAAATGGCCCCTTTTCAACGACATAAAGACCCTTCTGGTTAAGTGGAGAAAAAGGTAACAGACGAACATATTTTCTTTAGAGACAATAAGACATCAAGGCCTTTTATCAAATGTTCTCGAAATTATTAAACCCAAAATTCATAATTCATGGACAGATTGTTGTGGCAATGCGAATTGACTAACACGCATGTTAGTCGCGTATTTTACACTGTTGATTTTGCAATAAACGACTGCAATTGACTAACCTATCACTAACATGTTGTACGAAAGGTCCATTTTGGAGCTAGAATAGATGCAAACTGGCTATTTTGGCTCCAAAACAAACCTTTCTAATAACATGGTAGTGACGTGTTAGTCAATCCTAGCCATTTATCCCAAAATCGATGGTTTAAAATGTGCAACTAACATGCGTGTTAGTAAAACTTCTCGTGAACCTTTGCTCAGGTGAAGAGCAATACAAATTTGAGTAGTCACTAAGAAGGCAACTTGAGAATGGGTTCTAAATTAGAGACCCGACTCATGACTCATTTAGATTTGAATCCCCAACTAGTCCCTGACCTAAAGGCCCATCTCCTGACTCTTTTAGATTTCGACCCCCAACTAGTCCCGCATCTGAAAGCCCAACTCCTGACTCTTTCAAATTTGAATCCTCAAGTAGTCGTGGATGTGAAAGTCCAAAACCTGAATCTTTCAGACTTGAATCCCCAACTTGTCGCGCATCTGAAAGCCCAATTCTTGACTCTTTTAAATTTGAATCCTCAACTAGTCCTGGATGCGAAAGCCCAGCTCCTAAATCTTTTAGATTTGAATCTCCAACTGGTCACACATCTGAAAGCCCAACTCCCGACTCTTTCAAATTTGAATCCTCAGCTACTCCCAGAAAATGTGAAAATCCAACTCCTAAATGTTTCAGATGTGAATGCCAAACTAGTCCCGCATATGAAAGCCCAGGTCTCTCCTTGGTATACAAATTGGTTCTCCAGTCACAAGCATCAAATAGTGACAACACCAAGCAACAATACATGTTGCATAATCCATTAAAACTACATAGCTTAAAGGAAGGCCGATGTCACGTGTCACTGAGAAGGGAATGCGACCAACTCCCAAGAGATTATCTGCCTTTAGCTCCTGTAACCCATAATCAAGATCAACAGTTTCCCTCAACCTTTTTCGCATTGCAATTGACATGATTGAACTGAAACAAAAAAAAATACAATCCATATTCTTCACTCTATCAATAACACCACACAATCACCACATATGACACAACCAACACACAACTGGTTATTCCCACATTGCAATACAAATTCAGCATGTTGATGTGTTATGTACAACCGAACTAATGGTTTAGCCATAAACTATACATGACATTCCATTGTAGAACATATTTCATTGCAATTGCAACAAAATAATGACTATGATCCATCGCCAATGCTATTAAAAAGGCTTCCTATATTCTCCCCATCCAAAATACAACACAAAAACTAGACTTTGTTAAGGATTGATAAAGAAGGATGTAAAACACGCTTAACGCATCAGCTGCATCTATTCTGGATCCAAAACAGATCTTTCCTACAATGTTTTAGCGACAGGTTAGTCAATTGTAGTTGCTAATTGTAAAATCAATGGTGTAAAACGAGTGTGCAGCAATCAAGATGGTCAATCTATGTCAGAGAATACACAGGGATTCATTATCATTAACAAACTCTTTGATGATAATTAATGGGTAAAGAGACCTCCAATTCATTATTCCAAAGACACATGTCTTTTGAAACGAGTATCTATTCTAGAGCTTCCATCTCTTTGTTGATATGGGTATATTATTATTTATTAAAAACATAGTCTTAGTTATGAAAAGAAAAAAGAGAAAAAACACTATGAAGGATAGACATGTGAGGAGTTTGTCATGCCAACCGGAGACATCTAAAATAGAACCCCAGATAACATTTCAAATCAGAGTTGGATCATCGAGCACATGTACTTCTCAAACATCACGAACATCAATAATCTAGATATACAAATACACTAGGATGAACATAAACACTCTCATGCAAATCAATAGAATATATACAAATTTATAACACATAGTTCACAATAATCAAGATTTCTGGTTCATAAATTCAACACTTGTTTCATGACTCGAAGATCCATAAATAACAATCGTACTGCATTCAAGTTGGAAAATTATATCTTGTTGTCTAATATGGTGCATCTATAGCATATAATATAAGGCATCAACCAATTGCATTGTTCATTTTTATCTTTCTCAAATTCAGTAAAAGTAAGGACATTAATGTTACATGATCAAGAACTGAAATTTATACATACATTTGTATCACATAAAAAATTATATACAACAAACTATATATATATAACAAGCTCCTTTCAAAAAGTTGCACAAGCCTAAAGATTATTAATAAGGGGACAAATGTTATAGTGCAAGTAGCATTAAATAAGGGAGAGATAGCAACAACCTGGGAACATCTGGACGTTTGCGGGGGGACTGCTCAATAGTCCTTGAAAATCAACAACCTGCATGGATAACTAATGTTAGTGGTAGCCTACATTGGGAAGTAAATGCATTTCAAAAGACATAAAAGGAACCTACATGTTCATATATGAAAATGCAGTTTAACATTCAATATAAACTACCACTAAGTAATTTATATTACCTAAATTATATGTGTCAATTTGCCATAGTGCCAGAGCTGTCTATATCAGCCATCTATTTTCATACTGTTGTTATACTCTCAAGGACAGATGCCTCTATTCTGAGTCAAAATCCATGCTATGTGTAGACACCCAAAATTGTCATGTCTAATTAAATAAATATTTTATTTATTTAATTATCTAAGCCTAATTCTTCTATTAATTAAATAAATCTTTATTTATTTAATTAATTCATTTATCCTCTTCTAGCCTTATTTCTCATTTAAATAAATACATTTATTTATTTAAATTATCCCTTTCCTAAATTAAATAAATATTTTATTTATTTAATTGCCCTACTTCTTCTATTAATTAAATAAATCTTTATTTATTTAATTAATTCATTATCTTTTTCTACACATGACACATGTCATTCATCTCTTATTTCCTACACTACCTACCCCTTTCATTATTTTGGTATTTCTTATACCTACCCTCTAATCCTAGCCGACCTCTCTTTTTACACCTCTCAATCTTAACCCTCCATTTCATATTGTGTCTTCTATTTAAGGAGATGCTTTCTTCATTGTAAAAACCCTAACTACTTGATCAATTGACTACACTACAATTCTACTTGCAACCACATTCCGTTCTTTGTTGAGCTCTTGTGCATACAAAAATCTGAGAGCAAGCATATCAAACAAGATCAATGGAGATAGGAAGAATGGAGATCAAAACCCTAGTGGACATGTGATGGTATAATCTTTGTGATTTTGAGTTATTTGCATTGTCTTAGGTTATCTTCATATGTTATGGTGGATCTTTGTTCATTGTTAGGCTAGGGTTTGGTGGTTGAATCCATTTTAGTCTTTCAATATTGTTGTTTATTGCTATCCATTTTCACCATATACATTTTGGCACGCCCGGTGGGACTCTTGTCCCTTTGCATTTGACATTTTGTTGCAGATTTTGCATTTTTGAAGTTGCAGATCGGACGATTTCGACGACATTTTAGGTTTTTTTCGCATCTGCGAGTGTTCGGATCGCGTTTTTGTATTTCAGAGGCGTCTGTGACATCTTTTATCGTGTCTGTGTTTCTGTCATTTTCTATTTTTGCAGGTTTCCGAAAGTCGCGTCTGTGATCCCTAATCGCGTCTGTGAACCCTCTGATCGCGTCTGCAGAATAAAAAGGCGTCTGTGTTCTGAAATCACGTCTGCGAATCACAGAGCCGCGTCTGTGTCGGACAGACGCGTCTGTGTCTGGTATAACAGCGTCTGTGCATTCTGTTTTGCAAAAAAAATTTTCAAGTTTTTCGATTCGGGTTTTCGGATTTTGTACTTAGGGTTTCAGATCTGGTTTATTTTTGGCTAACCTTTGCAGATCTAGCTAACCTGGTTTGTGCGGCTTGCTTTGGAGACAAATACGTTTTTGTTGAAGGCCCCTTTTCACAAAGTCTTTTTGGGTTTTCTTAAAATTTACCTAACTTGTGTGCTTGCAGGAAGGGGTTATCATTTGAAACAACCCAAACTACTAACAATTTTGTTGCAGGGCCTTAGCTAGGGTTTTGTAATTTTATTTGTGTGCCTTGTCTTCATAGCTTAGCAAACACTTCAATTGGTGCACTAAAATTGAACCATTGTCTTTTGTGTCTTGAGCAATAGGCTCTTTTTGTTTATTCTTTAGAGGGCCTGTCTTCCCGTGTGGTCATTAGGACTACTAGTGAGAAGAGAACGACCCAAGTGGTAGCAAAAGAAAAGCCATCTTCTTCCAAGCCACTATAATCAAATGTATTCATGGTGAAAACTATGAATAACGTGTGCTGATTAGTTCATACCGACACTATGTCTCCCCATAAACCCGTTTGATCAAATTTATTTGATCATTTGTAGGGCGTAACCCCTACCGGCTGGGAGCCTTCTGTATTTACAGAGCTGAAAGTGCCGCATGTATGGCCACACGAGCGGATGCCCTTACTAGCACCTCATTGTTTTAGATGCCCAAATCCTTCTAGTTGTTGAGGCAGGAGGTCGGACCTCTGGTAGCGGCCCACACACATACGGTTCTTAGTAGAGATACAAAGTTCGCCATGGGGAGTTTTCATGGGGACTGATGCTTGGCTGACCCGAGAAGTGAGTGCCGAGGGTGGAGCCAGTGAGGTCAAGCATCTAAGTATCCGCTCTGAATAGCGTAGCCTCGGGGGTAAAACCCCATGTGAGATCAACAATTATTGTCCTGGCCAGCCATAAGAATTGTGCTTGACTTATGATAAACACTCAAACAATCAAGACAAAACAGCAAAACATTGTGTCTTTTGTGTCTTCAAGTGTATGCAAAAAAACTTTTTTTTGGAGTCTAAACAGTCTGCAAACATTGGGTCATCAACACTGTGTCCTCTTGTCACGAAAAACAGTCGAAAAATCAGATTTGGTCACAGCAAAACAAATTGACAGATAGGAAAGATTGCACTAAGGTTACAGAAACGCGTCTGTGTCTGTTAAAACCGCGTCTGTGTCTGATAAACGCGTCTGTGAAGTACAGAATAGCGTCTGTGTTCTTATCAGCGTCTGTGTCGAACAGAGACACGTCTGTGTCTGGAAATAGCGTCTGTGAAGTATACAGGCGCGTCTGTGTCCACAATTGCAAAAAATCTGTCAGTCCTAGCAAACATTAACAGGAAATCTCAGAATCACGTTTGTGTCAAACAGAATAGCGTCTGTGTCTTCAAACCGCGTCTGTGAAGTATACAGAGGCGTCTGTGTCAGGATTTAAAAAAGTTTAACAGTCAAGCAAACAAAGAAATCAGTTTCGGCACACTTGAGCTTCCTAGGTTATCTCTTCAGGTTCATCTAGCATTCAGCCTGTTCTAAGGTCTTACACAGTCCATCATTGCTTCATACCTCATTTTACAGTCATACTTGTCTAAACTTGAGTCAAAAAGGTCACTTGCTTGTCCTCACTATACTTTGTCAACACACTACATACTACAACACTTCGCTAAGTGGTCCCTCATCAAGGTTTCTTACCTTTGGGTCTCATTTGGTCTTACTTAGAGTCAAGGTCAGCTTACCTCATCAAGAGAAACTATCCTCTCTTTGGAAGTCACACCTACTCTACAACATACATATTTGGTCTTACACTTTGGACATTGCAAGTAAACTTCAGATTCATTTACACTCCATACAACTCTTGGTCTTACATACTCTTGTCATTTTCGTCTAAGTCTCTCACATATTGGTCTAACACCTAGTTCATGGTTGAAACCCGTCTTCAAAAATCTAGGAGAAAAGCTAAAGAAGCTCAAGGGCCCGTAAACATGAGTTCTTATGAGTATGACAATGATGTCTTCTACAATCCTGAGCACACTACATTACCAGACATGAATGTTTATAGACACAATCCAAATATGGAAAGCGCAAACGCTATACACAACGCTACACACAATGATAATGTGGACAATTCTTCAATACTATCAGCAGACATACAAGAATCTATAATGGATCCTCAATTCAATAGATTGGTTGAAGAGATAATGAGGAGAGATCGTCAATACTTTCTAAACATGATGGCACAAAGTGGAGCTAAGATACCACATGATTTTGACTTATCTCAACTTATGGAAAGTAGACCTTCACAACAAACTCAACCAAATAGTGGAGGACCCAATAATATGATGCCGGAGTCACCATCAGTTTTGCTTCAGAAACCAGCAATCCCACATACACAAGTTCAAATGCATGATACTTACACTCAAAGACCATCATGGAGGCCTTATGCTCAAACACATGCTCAAGATATGGGTCAACCAAGACAAATGGATACTCAAGGACTTCCTCAAAATTTTGACACAAGGAGACCTCATGCCAAAATTGGCAACACAATGGAAAATGAAAGGCCCATTGAATATGGTTTATACACACAAAACAGATATGGGGTTCCTCAACAAGAAATTATGCCAAGTGCTCCATACATGTCACAACAATATCGACCTCCATATGGACATGTCTACGATCAGTATCATCCATACATGCAACAAGCTCCTCCTCAAATGGGTGTTTCAAACATGGGATATGCTACAAGAAATCCATCTCCTCCCAAAAATAATTTGGAGCAACAAATTAGAGATCTACAAAAGAAAGTGGAAGACATGGGCACATCAAAACCCACATATACTATGAGAGATATATGCCCTTATCCCTTTGATAAGAGCATTCCAATGCCTCCGTTCCCTCCGCACTTTGCAACACCGAAATTTGACAAATATAGAGGGAGAGGAGATCCCAAGGCACACATAAGACAATTCTTCACAGCTTGCATTGAGGTAGCGGCAGAAGAAACATACTTAATGAGGTTGTTCCCACAGAGCTTAGGAGATCAAGCGATGGAATGGTTTTCTCAATTACCTCCCGGTATTAAGTCATGGGGCGACTTGGCAGAGGCATTCATTCAACATTTCTCTTACAACATTGAAACAGATGTCTCAGTTACTACCTTGTGCAATACGAAACAAAAAGAAGGAGAATCTTTTGCGTCATTTTTGCAAAGATGGAGGAACTTAGCTAGCAGATGCTCTTGTGAAATCCCGCAAAAACAAATGGTGGAAATGTTCACACAAAATGTTAACAAGGCTATTGGTTATGATCTCAGAAAAGCTTGTTTGTCTACATTCAAGGATGTCATTGAAAAGGGCCTAGCAACAGAAAGAGTCTTAATTGAACAAGGAGTTATCAAACTATTCAAAGAAAACAAAGAGGACTTTAAGGGAAAGGACAAACCAAAGTTTTGGAACAAGAACAAGAATACAGTTAATGATGGTGTTGTTGATGCTAACACAGTGAGACCAAAGTTCATCTTTGCTGGATCAAATTCTACCAACAATCAAGTGAACAATCAAACGGCTGCTAGACCACGAAGGAAGTACACTCCATTGGGAGAACCACTTGAATCAGTATTCAAAAAGCTTGTAGCAAACAAAGTGATCACGGTCCCAGATTTTCCTCCATATGAACCAAAGGTAAAACCGAATTGGTGGAATGATGATGAATATTGTGAATTTCATAAGAGCAAGGGTCACAAGACAAGTAATTGCCATCGATTGAAAAACATTGTACAAGATCTCATTGACAGAGGAGATATTGAGATTGAGGGACATTCATCTAACCAAGAGCATGAGGTGTTTAAGGAACCATTCCCAAAACATGACAAGGGAAAAGGCAAAGTCACAGATGATCAAGCCAATTACACTAGAACATCTTACAATTATGATTCCACTATTAATCACATCTCAATGGACAATCATATTTCTACCATTACTATCAAAAATAAAAATCCTGAAAATCCTCCTCAGCGACCTAAAATTGTCCTAAAAGGTGTGGGATCTTCATCCGAAGCTACCTCTGAATGTCATGTTACAACCCGTCGAGGTAAGATCACATTGCCAGGAACCTCTTCTAAGAATACCAATCTTCCGTCAACTAAGCCTGAGTACGATCTTGTAGAGCAATTAGGGAAAACACCCGCACTCATCTCTATTCTTGAGCTCTTATGTATATCTCCTGCACATAAAGCTGTCCTTGACAAAACCTTGAGAGATACTGCTGTCCCTACGGATCTAAACGTGGATCAGTTTCAAGCCATGGTGGGATACCTATCCGTTCCACACTCCCTCACATTTACAGAAGCCGATGACGCCTCCATAAGTCAGCCTCACAATGCACCTCTACATATTGAAGCCTTCATACATAAACACCGAATAAAACGAGTCCTGATAGATGGAGGAGCAGGTCTTAATATTTGTACATTGAGCACCATCAGACAATTGGGATATTCTGACAAAGCTGTGAATGCTACAAACCAAATCACTATTAAGGCTTATGATGATGAAGAGCGCTCGTCCAAGGGCACGGTCATCTTGCCACTAAGAATAGGGCCAGTCACAAAGGATGTGGTTTGTCAAGTCCTGGATCTAGATCTCACGTATAACATATTGCTAGGACGTTCGTGGATTCATGAAATGAGAGCAGTCCCATCAACATACCATCAGTGCATAAAATTTCCTCATAATGGAGTCGAGGTAATGGTCAATGGTGATCCAAATCCATTCATATATTGCAATAACTTGAGATCACATACTTAGATTATCATTCCCAGCAATCGTGAGGCTATTCCTTCTTCAGCATATATTGATCCTGAGTCATTAAAGCCCTCGACATCCAAACAAGGTGAACTTAGAGCCAGGTTTCAAGACAAAGGCATGGGAGAATACACTCTGAATCAAACAATGTTCTTACGACAAGTCATGAACTCCCCCAAGGAATATGGGAGACCACATCCAAATAAGCAAATCTCCATCATGCTCCTCAAATGGGATCCTACCGTCTTTCAAAAATGGGGCGAACTAGAGGAAGAAAGTTTATATAAAATGCTATATAAGGACGCTGAAGATGATACACATGATCAAATTATAATACCCTGTGAAAACTATGGTAAAGGTTTCAAAATTCTGCAGAGATTCGGGTATGATGGAAAAAGTCCTCTCGGACTACGCAAAGAAGGTGTCATGGAGCCTCTGCAACCTGAGCTAACTACAAGAAGGGAACGCTCTAAGGGGCTTGGTTTTCTAAACCCCAAGATTCAAAACAAGAGAACAAAACAGATATGGCGAGTCAAAGTGGCTGAAGTTCAACAAGAGGATAATTATTCCACAGACTCCAATGAGTGGGAATGGGGTTCAGACAAATCCTCCAGCGATTATGAACTTAATGAGACATTTAGAGAGCCAGATGAACCTACAGAGGAGGAGGAGTTTTACGAGAAATTCAGAGTTGGTCAAGAACCGACCCATAAGGATCCCGCACAAGCTTCGTTTCAGGGCCCTAGGTCAGGATCACATAGGATGAGGACACCTGTCCCTGAGGGTGCTACTAGTGATGATAATTTGGACTCACTCACGATCGAAACTGATGAGGAGAGTGCCATTGACGACCTCGATGACTACCTTGACATACCTGAATATAACCACATCTTCACTATTAGCCTTGCGGATTCTAAAAACACTAAAGACCTTCCCCTCGTTCACCCCCAACTCATTGACTGGGATCAGGATGGACCACCACAGATTGATACATTTCAAAATGACGAAGCTATTGTTGATTATCTTGGCATTCGCGATGATCTTCCTCTTGGAGACCATAAAGCAGGATACGCCATAGAGCTAAATAACATGGCATACTTTGGTGAGGGTGTCGGGCCTTCTAGTCGCAAAAATGTGAAAATAAAGACAAAACAAGGGTCTTATGGCGAAAACCACACTGTGGCGCTCTCTGACTCTAAAAAAGTAAAAAGAAAGGACGTATCTGAGGGTGAAAACCTCTCTGAGGCGCCCGAAGATGGAAGGCTTGACATTCTCCCCGCATCATACGAGGAAAAATCATCCATGTTGGTAGAGGAGACTATAAAGACAAACATTGGTACAGCAGAGGTTCCACACAACATATTTTTGGCTCAATCATTGACAGAAGCCGAGAAAGCAAGGTTCATAAGCTTCTTTAAGGAACGACAAGTCAACTTCGCATGGTCTTATGCTGATATGCCTGGACTAGACCCCGACTTGGTAATGCATCATTTAACAGTCAAACCGGGGGCAAAACCAGTAAAACAGAAATTGAGAAAAATGCATCCACAGGTGGCATTATTAGTCAAGGCAGAGCTGGAGAAATTACTAGATGTCGGATTCATACGCCCAATTGATTATCCTGAATGGATCTCCAATTTAGTACCTGTCAGCAAACCAGATCGCAGCATCCGAATATGTACAGACTTCAGGGATATCAACAAGGCTTGTCCGAAGGACGATTTCCCATTACCAAACATTGATTTAATTGTTGATCTCACAGCAGGCCATGAGATGTTATCTTTAATGGACGGATTCTCTGGATATAATCAGATCAGGATTGCACCTGAAGATCAACATAAAACATCATTCACTTGTCCATGGGGAACCTTCTGCTGGAATGTCATGCCCTTTGGGCTGAAAAATGCAGGTGCCACGTATCAACGAGCCATGACTACTATCTTCCATGATCTCATGCATGTAAAGGTGGAAGATTATGTCGACGACCTTTTGGTTAAATCAATAGACAGAAATACACACTTGGACATACTTTCAGTTGCTTTTGATAGGCTGGAAAAATACAAGGTAAGATTAAACCCAAAGAAATGTGTCTTTGGAGTAACCTCCGGGAAGCTCCTAGGATTCATTGTGTCTAAAAGAGGAATAGAAGCAGATCCAGCAAAAGTCAAGGCTATCTTGGACATGCCGCCACCCAAGAATATCAGTCAACTTCGGTCTTTACAAGGGAGACTCCAGTCCATACGAAGATTCATAGCACAACTTGCAGATAAGTGTAATCCTTTCCAGCACCTGCTACACAAAAACATTAAGTTCAAATGGGACGAGAACTGTCAACAGGCTTTTCAGACACTTAAAGACTATCTTTTGAACCCGCCAGTTTTGATGCCACCAATTCCGAATCGACCATTTCTACTTTACATATCAGCTACTCCAACAGCACTGGGGGCACTACTAGCACAGCAAATACCTGACGGCAAGGAAAAAGCAGTCTACTATATCAGTCGCACATTGGTGGGATATGAGCTCAACTACACACCAATTGAGCGTGCATGTCTCGCTATGGTCTTCGCTTCACAAAAATTACGACATTATATGCTCACTCACAAAACCAAGTTGATTGCCAGAATTGATCCACTAAAATATCTGCTCAACAAAGCTACACTTACTGGGCGACTGGCCAAGTGGGTAATGATTTTGAGTGAATTCGACATTGAATACGTGGACAGAAAAGCAATCAAAGGACAAGCCATCGCAGATCAACTGGCAGATGCTCCCATGATAGATGATGTTCCTCTACAGTCAGAATTTCCAGATGAGTCCATTCTAACAATATCACCTGCAAAGCCATGGCAACTATACTTTGATGGCTCATACACACAGCACGGGGCAGGAGCGGGTATACTCTTTATAACTCCCCAAGGTGATTCTATACCAAAGTCATACCGCTTATCATTTCCTTGCACCAACAATATAGCGGAATACGAGGCATTAACAACGGGGTTAAGAATTGCAGTTCAGTGGAAGATCCAGGAACTTCGTGTTTTTGGCGATTCTCAACTTGTCATCCGTCAAGCAACTGACGATTATCAAACAAAAGATGAAAAGCTAATGCCTTACAAACAACTGGTAGATGATCTGAAACAACACTTTGCAAAGATAGAGTTTGAGCAGATACCAAGAGAACAGAATTGCGCTGCTGATGCCATGGCTACAATTGCTTCACTCATTGACCTACCACAAAATGAGACCTGTTATGAGTTCCTGGTTGACAACCTGCTGATTCCGTCATATGAGATCACTCCTACGGAAATGATATGTGTTGTTGGTCCTGAATCCCAGTTATATGGTTCCATATTCACATACCTTCGCGACAACATCTTACCTCCCGATTTATCGAACAACCAACGCCGCACTTTCATCCGCCAATCCTCCCGATACGTTATCCTAGCTGATATCCTATACCGACGAGGTCTAGATGGCACCCTCCTTAGATGTTTAGAGAGTGACGAAGCTCAGATTGCGTTACGAGAAGTGCACGAAGGGATATGTGGTCCGCATACTAGTGGTCCTACCTTGGCCAAGAAACTCATCAGGACTGGATACTACTGGCCTACTATGGAAAAAGATGCATATCAGTTTGTCAAGAGGTGTAAGCAGTGTCAAATTCATGGAGACCTCATACACGCACCAGCACAAGAACTACAGCCACTTGCATCTCCTTGGCCCTTTTGTCAGTGGGGACTCGATCTCATAGGCAAGATTCACCCTCCTTCTTCCAACGGACATAAATTCATTATCACAGCCACAGAGTATTTCACAAAGTGGATTGAAGCCGTGCCTCTCACGCAAGTTACTGGGAAACAAATCGCTACTTTCATCCTGAACTACATCATTTGCCGATATGGGATTCCTACTTCCATTATCACTGACAACGGGCGTCCTTTCAAGAATCAGGATGTTCGTGAACTCTGTGAGCGATTCCATATCTCTCATCGTTTCTCCACACCATATTACCCCCAAGGTAATGGCCAAGCTGAGGCGTCTAACAAAACAATTCTCAAAATACTTAAAAAGACAGTCGACGACGCTGGCCGTAACTGGCATGTCCAACTCAATCCCGCACTTTGGGCCTATCGTACCAGTGTCCGCACACCTACAGGAGCTACACCTTACTCACTTGTCTACGGTGCTGAAGCCATCTTGCCTATTGAGGTCGAGTTACCTTCTTTACGGGTCTCCTTGAGAAACATAATCAACGATGAAGACTACAGGGTCTCTCGCCTACAAGAACTAGAACTGCTGGAGGAACGACGACACACTGCTTTTAATCATCTCAAGGCTTACCAACAACGAATGAGTCGCAGTTACAATCACAAGGTCAAGCCTCGCACATTTGAGGTAGGTGACTTAGTCCTCAGAGAGAACCCCAAGAATCAGCAAGATAGAGAAAAGAAGGGCAAATTTGAACCCAACTGGCTTGGTCCTTACATCATCACAGCAGTATATGGATCTGGGGCATATCAACTCTCAACTACAGAAGGTGAATCCTTGGAGGATCCTATCAACAGCATGCACCTTCGCAGGTTCTACACATAAGCTCTTTTTGAGTATCCTAATGCAAAAATACAAAAAAAAATCAAAAAAAAATTCAAAAATACAAAAAAATTATAAAACAAAAAAACCGTTACTTGGTGAAAACCTGGCAAACAGGCGCCTTGTGACAACAAAAAAATTGCAAAATCCAAAAAAGTAAAGAGAAATAATTTCGTCCAACGGTGAAAACCACTTCGGTGGCGCCCTGGGCAAGTACCATGGTGAAAACTGGGTCACCAGCGCCATGCGTAGGGACTTTGCTCCTCCCTCTTTCAGGATTCCCTTTCATTCTTTCACTTCGCACACACTCACGACCAATTCACTCACAATAAACTTACCCATTCCCATCATGGCTTGTTATTGATCTACCCAAGATTGGTTAGCCATTCATAATAAAACCCTCCCTTTTCACTCTCTTTCCATCCATAATAAATCAGATCCTATCTGTGACTACGGCCAATTCCTACGTCTAGTAATGGGTGTGGAACTGAGAACATCACATGTTTCGAGGAGTACAGTTTCTTCTAGCTTTCTTCAGTCTATCCGCGCACAATTCGCAATAAAGCAACATTTTGCATCGCAGATCCGCAATAAAGTTCCATCTTCTCCACAATAAGGTATCAGTTTCATGGATTCAGTCAGTTTCAGATGAGACACAGCAGCATCAATGAACTTCAACAAAATCAAATCTTTCAACAGACTCAGACAACATATGGTTCAGTGCTATCTATCCTTTTTGTGAAAGTGAACATTGTGACCACAATCAAAATTTGACTTAAACAAGTGACAAGAGACACAAACTTGAGGACTACAGTGGATGTGGGTGTCGAGTCTTGGTTTTCTTTTGGTTTTATCTTTTTGGTGACATGTCTTTTAGCTTTTCCGGGATGTCTTTGACTAGAGATTCTATCTCCAGGATGTCTTTGACTAGAAAGGCGAGGATGGGGTATCGTCACTTATTTGCATTTGCTGTCTGTGGATTGTCTTTTAGTAATACTATGACTTGTCCAAGGATATGAGGACACTGTGAGTCTAGTGTGAACTGGGGCATTCCTTGTTTGTGACTGTCTTATCTCCATGCAAACAGGTACAATGACTTTCTGGGCCGAACATATGCCTCGATTGTCATAACCTATTCTGCCATAATAAAGCTCAATGATGATAACGCACAAGAAGCTCTTTCACGTTCATATCTTCTGTCTTCCATCCCCCTTTCTCGATTGACTTCCATTGTCCTTCTCGAGTCCGCGTAGCCCGCTATCACATGACTGAGTATAATGACACACCAAAAACATTTGCATTTCATATAGTTGCACCTGCATCACCACATATAAGCATTTCATACATATAGATATTATAATGGCATCACATCCTGCATACAACACATGTTAGCACATCTCACATTTTCATTATGTAAATAATCATTTGCATCACATACATTTTCATTCGCATCATGCATCACATATACAACATAAAAGAACAAAAGTATATTGCATAGCATCATATAAGCATCCATATCATAAAACATGCATCACATAAGAACATCTCATCACATAAGGTACACATGCATATAGCTGCCGCAAAAGATGAATCATCTCATATATATAATCAATCAAATGTGTCATAATACAATGATGTCAAAAGAATCATATGGCTACAAAAGAATCACCCGCAGGTGTCTACAATACAACAATGATACATCTACTGATACAATGGGAGCCCACTATAGCTATGAGGAACTCCCTCCCTCGGAGCCACCTCGCCTCGACGGAGTCTGAGCTATAGATGGCCCTGCCCCTGGATCCCCCTGTCCCTCTGGTGGTGGTGGAGGCCCCATAACCCCACCGCTGGATGCCTGTCTCCTACGGCTCCCTCCCGTAGCCGTCGCTGTGCACGACGACCGCTGGAAGCTCCTAGCCCGCTGCTCTGCTGGCACGGCTGCATAATATAGATCCCTCCAGTAGGCGATCTCCTCTCCAGCTCGCAAAACATAGGCGTAGCCTGCCCCTGCATCCTCTGCTGCCCGCCTACCTGCCCTCAGAGCTGTCTCGGCCTCGGTATATCTCTGGATGGCCTGATCCCTCTCCCGCTCTGTATCTCGGACCCTGATCCTGAGGTGGTTCCTCTCTCGAACCAAATCCTCAATCTCATCTGCCTGGCCCTGGCAGATCTCCCGCAGCCTCACCACCTCATCCTCCTCGGAGTCTCCGCTCTCCGTCCCTGCCTGTGGCTCCTCCTCTACAGGTGCCTGTCCCTGTGCCTGTATAGGTACCTGTGGCTGTACCTGTCTCTGTCCCTCTGGCTGCACCTGTCTCTGTCCCTCTCTGGGACCCTGTGCTGCTGGCACCTGTAGGGGCAGTCCACCCCGTCCTCTCACCACTGGAGCTGCTCTCTCCTGACCTCCCTCCCTCCGAGGTGCTACCCGTCTCTCTCCCACCACTCCCCTCCGCCTCCGCCGGCCCCTACCTGCATCCCCTCCTCCCTCATCATCATCTCCTCCACCCTCTCCATCCACTGGCTCTGCTGGATCTGTCAACCTCGGAAATGGATGCTCTGCCCAGTACGCAGAATACTCTGCGTCCATCCCTGCATCATCTACCTCTGGCCACATGTCCCATGGCATCGGCATCATCTCCGCTAGCTGCATCACTGCCTGATCATATGATAGCAGTGGGCCAAACTGCACCTGATCTCTGACTGTACGGGCATACATGCCCGAGCCTCGCGGCATCCTCTGAATCCTGCCATACTGCCTGCATACCCTATCCACCAGCTGTCTCTCTAATATATAGGGCGTCCGCCCAATCAGGTACCTGCTCCGGAAGGTGTAGGGCAGCTCCAATGCATCGTCCCCCCACTCCTCGCACCCCAGGTACGGCCTCCAGATCACCATATCAATGTCGTCAATGACTCTCCTCCAGTGCTCCAATCTCCCAATCCGAGGCTGGGATGTGATCATGGCATACAAATGAACAAAACTCTGTCCCTGTCCTCTGCCTCTGAAATGAATCGGCCTCGTCACTGGAAGGTGCTCATAGGCCCACACCTGCAATAGAGTCACACCGCAGCCCAGCCCCACTGATCCGTGGTATACAAACTGATGCAGCTCATAATACAAATGTGCTAGGACACATGGCCCCCATGCATACCTAGTGTGCTCTGCCATCAGCGTCTCCAAGGCCCCTCCCCAGCCCACTGCCAATCCTCGTGTGGCCCTGTCTGGACACAGGTATCCACTGATAACTCCCCCAATAACTGCCGGCAATGCCAATCCTGTGGCAGTCATGGTGTCCCAGGCTACATGGCCTGCTCGCATCTCCAACTCAGGATCCTGAAAGACCCGTCTCAAGGCCTCCCTGTCACCGTCACGGTCGTAGGGGATCAACTCTCCATCAATGGGAACATGTAATATCCTGTATACATCCTCCAGTGTCACGGTCATCTCACCCATCGGCAGGTGAAACGTGCATGTCTCTGAGTGCCATCTCTCGGCCAACGCAGTCAGCAACCCCATGTTTGCCCGAAAATCGGGCACATAGAGCATATATGTGAGACCCATCTCCTCAATGGAAATCATGTCCTGGATAGACAACTCTGGACGCAGTCTCTGTGTCGACGGGAATCTCTCCCGTGACTCCAACATCGGCAAATACTCCTGCAGTCAAGCAAATCAATCTTGTCAGTTATCGTGGCATTCACTGTTTATCACAAAATGCTACTCGCTACCCAAATGCATATGGCTATCTACCCTAGTGACACTCACTGTTCATCACAAAGTGTTGCTATTTATCCTAGTAGTGCTCCCTGTTCATCACAAAGTACTACGTGTGTGACATTCCCTGTTCATCACAAAGTGTCACTCACATTCGCACTCCCTGTTCATCACAAAGTGCTGCATATCCTGGTGCTCCCTGTTCATCACAAAGTGCCTTGATCTATCCTAATCTTCCTAGAGGACCTGCTTGAGTGTATCCTCTCAGCAGCTTATCCAATCGACAGTGTATGTTCATCACAGAACTGCCGATTTGACCTAAAGGACTAAAACCATGCATTTAAACACATAAACGCACTTTTTCAACACACACGCGCTTTTAACTCATAAACGCGCTTATAGACTGCATAAACGCGCCTCTGCAACACAGACGCGCTTTCTAAACACAAACGTGCCTATGCCAGACATAAACGCGACCAGGGAACACAGACGTCCCTGCATGACATAAACGCTATTCAAAAGCACAGACGCTACTACATTTCACAAACGCGTCCGCATTCAACACAAACGCGGTTCCAGGCACAGACGCGCCTGGACCCGACACAGACACGCCTGTTGGACACAGACGCGCCTGGCGCTGACACAGACGCGGTTGCGCGTTTTTGCACTTTTAAACTACCCTATTTCTAGCGCATTTATTGCTCCTAAACATGCATTTATGACAAAACTTGAAATGCGTGAAAGTACGAGGAGGTTTTCGGGTACTTACTGGCTCTCCTGCATCGGCTGGTCGCTGGAATCGGCGGACACGGTCGAATCTATGAACGAATGCCATCGCTGCTGACTGCTGCTGCTCTTTTCTCGCTCTGCACTGTGATCTCGTAAGGGTGTGAATGACAATGAGGATGTCTTTTGCCCGTGGTCTATCTTATAGCCTACCCTAGCCCTCGCCCTCATTTCCCGAGTCAGTCTTCCTCATCCCGTGACTTTGTCACTTTATCTAGTCAGTCCATTCTATCCCATCTTTCTTATCGAGAGATTGTCTGCAATCTTTCCAGACTTTTTCATCCAATCTCTCGAGGGGGCATATCATTCCCATCCTGGGGCAACTCTGTATCAGTTCATCTTATCTTCTTTGAAACAACGCGACAAGCCGCATTGTCTCAAAGAGGGGCAAAATGTAGACACCCAAAATTGTCATGTCTAATTAAATAAATATTTTATTTATTTAATTATCTAAGCCTAATTCTTCTATTAATTAAATAAATCTTTATTTATTTAATTAATTCATTTATCCTCTTCTAGCCTTATTTCTCATTTAAATAAATACATTTATTTATTTAAATTATCCCTTTCCTAAATTAAATAAATATTTTATTTATTTAATTGCCCTACTTCTTCTATTAATTAAATAAATCTTTATTTATTTAATTAATTCATTATCTTTTTCTACACATGACACATGTCATTCATCTCTTATTTCCTACACTACCTACCCCTTTCATTATTTTGGTATTTCTTATACCTACCCTCTAATCCTAGCCGACCTCTCTTTTTACACCTCTCAATCTTAACCCTCCATTTCATATTGTGTCTTCTATTTAAGGAGATGCTTTCTTCATTGTAAAAACCCTAACTACTTGATCAATTGACTACACTACAATTCTACTTGCAACCACATTCCGTTCTTTGTTGAGCTCTTGTGCATACAAAAATCTGAGAGCAAGCATATCAAACAAGATCAATGGAGATAGGAAGAATGGAGATCAAAACCCTAGTGGACATGTGATGGTATAATCTTTGTGATTTTGAGTTATTTGCATTGTCTTAGGTTATCTTCATATGTTATGGTGGATCTTTGTTCATTGTTAGGCTAGGGTTTGGTGGTTGAATCCATTTTAGTCTTTCAATATTGTTGTTTATTGCTATAAATTATATGTGTCAATTTGCCATAGTGCCAGAGCTGTCTATATCAGCCATCTATTTTCATACTGTTGTTATACTCTCAAGGACAGATGCCTCTATTCTGAGTCGAAATCCATGCTATGTTATGACTAACACTCAACTTAGTCACATGTTTTACACTATATTTTACATTCAATGGCTGCAATTGAATAACATGTCACTAACACACAATAGCATTTGTCTATTCTCGAGCGTTGTTATTGACCAGCTCCAACTCCAATTGTAAATTGCATTGTGTGTTAGCCTTTGGCTTTACCGCTGTTAGCTACATCAAATCACAAATAGTACATGAAGAACGGTCTGAGAGGTTGTGTCTATTCTGGCTCCAAAATAGACAAATTGCATAAACTAACAACATTGTGTTAGACAAAAGAAACCATCAAATACAAAATCTACGATTAAAAACATGTCACAAACATGGAGTGTTAGTCCCCCCATACTATTTTTTGCAGTCACAATAGAGGTGTCCCACTATGAGAGTAATTTGAGTTTCATGCTAGTCTTTTCTCTGACAAATGTGCCAAGTTTTGCAGCCCGTGGCCTCTTCTTCCTATCAGGATGTTGTTCGAACGTGATTCCTTCATTCGCAAGCTTTTAATCTGCATGTTATGCACAATAAACCAACAGTAACCACGAAGCATGCTGCAGCCATCCTCCGGCATGTCCATATAATTTTGCATGAGCCCTAAGGAGTTAAACCGAGAACTCAACAACAACTCCACATTATATACCATGGGTCCGAGCACCACGACAAGTTGGCATGGTATGCATGTCTCAGAAATGTATGTCGATGCATGTCATTGGTACGATAGGTCCACAGTCGACCCACAATACACATAGCGTCCCACATATATTTGCATATATGTTTATTCTGTAGTTTTCGAGTGAGATTAGGTGCTTCCAACTTGTGTTAGACATGTCTATTCTGGCTTCAAAATGAGATTGTACCAACGACATGAATCGACATACATGAGATGCATCTATTCTGGCTCCAAAAAGGTCCTATCATACCAATGACATGCATCAACATACATGTATGAGAATAAGTATATATGCAAATACAAGTGGCAGGCACCTAATAGCTACATGAAAGAGAAAGTGAGGTAAAATGTTCTATTTCAAATTGAGCTTCTTTTACGTGGTCTTGACCTTGTTTACATGTTATGGTTTGCCTTTTGATGCAAATGGACTCCTCAAAATTAGGTTTTTGATTGGTTGATGCAACCATTCCTTGACTATGTGTGACCTGCTCTTGTTTAGGAGTTGGTCTGTTGTTTGCTGACAATTAGGAGTTGATTTGCTGTTTGTTTGATGATAGCAAACATGGCACCTTTTTAATCTGCCCAACGTGGAAAAAGTAAGACTAATGCACGAATGAAAACATAATTGTTGAAGGGCTCCTTGTTGAAGCAGCCTGCATCTATTCTGGTTCATTCTTGAAGGGGGATTTATGGGACTACAGTTTTCTGTGTCGTGTTGCAGCTAGGGGTATGCTAAAATCTGCCTCTATAACTCGTATTTTTCCTGTTTTGGTTTGGATTTTGTTTAAAATCATCAAGGTTTGTATTGTTTGTTTGCGTTTCTTGTTTGCCTCAATATGTAGCCAGAATAGCTTCAGCCTATGTCAATTATTTGCCTGTTTTGGAGCCAGAATAGATCCATAGCATCGCGTTAGGGTTAGAGACCGCTAGGGTTAGGTTTTATTTTTTTTATCTAATGAGCACCTGAGAATAATAAAAACAGAGCATAATATTTCCATAGTTTCTTTTATCTATGTTTTATTCTAACGTTTTCCTTTGTATTGCAGAGGACCTTGTTTGTTTGTGTGTGTGTGTGTGTGTGTGTGTGAGTGTGTGTGTGCGTGTGTATATGTGTGTGTGTGTCGAAATACATTTTCAATTTTCACAAAATCGAGTTTTCATTCAAAATTTCAAAAAAATTAATTGAAAATTGTGCCCATAACACGTGACCGCCGATGTTAGTCGACTCATGGACGCAATAAAGTAGGTTACCCAAAAAATGGCCGCGTGGCCATTGAAAAAAAATAAAATCAAAACTGGTGGTCACCGAAAATGTAAACCGCTTGGGTGGCGGTATGTTAATCGCCTCACTTGATGTAACCATCGCATCGCGGTGACAATGGTAGGGAAAATGTTAACCGCGAGCAAGCTTTTCTGTCAAATGCAAATTGGCAACATCATCCATGTCATTGCCGCCACAAATTCCTCGATGTCATCTATGGTCCCAGGAACGTCACTCTCATGGACTTGTCGTCCTTGAATGGTATGACTACAACCGATGAATTCAGCTGAATTGTATTGCATGAGAGATTATATAAAAGATAGATGGTGGAAATGAGATCATCCATCTCAAATAAGAGACATCTTCAACATAACAATTTGACCAATTTAACCAAACAATGTAACAAACTTGCAGTAACATAGATATTGAAAATGAAGAAAAATATCTCACAACTGACAAGCAACTTTACCACCTTAATTAAAGACGATGTAACACAATTGTACAATCTTAATCACATATCGGTGAAAATTGAAAAGAAAGTATCTTACAACAAATTTACCTCTTTAATCGACAATGGATGTACCATGGATGGTCAACTACTTTGACTCTTTAATAATAAATGATGCAATACGAATGTATAACATTAACGAAATGACTATTCAGCTGATAGGATGTCCATTTTGAGTCATTTTGTCGACTGAATACACACCGCCAAACATAAAACGCATATCAGTGAATCAACGTTCAAAATTAAAGAAGAAAGCAACTTCCAACAACTTTATCTCGTTCATCAACGAAGATGTACTAGGTCGTTTCCAGTTTATCGCGTGGAAAATCTGATTTGATAGAGATAACAATCTGATTTCATTTTAAATTGCAAACGTGTAAGGTGCAGGCTCAGTCAATGGAGTGTGCAATAATTTGTCAGTGTAAGACCAGAAGGTTCTAGTTACGGCAATCAATTTGTTTCTCAAGTATCTCAACTATGAAAATTTGGCAGTTACAGCGGTATGTTGTTGACTGCAATTATAATATCGCGACCTACTAGGGTTTGTATATATCGATAGCATATTTAGGCACCAGGAGGAGGACAAAAAATATAATTAATGGAGCGGTCGACGGCTGATATCGTCTGAACGTAATACAAGAGGATTTAATGTATTTGAGCCATCGAATTTTAACTATTTTTTATTTAGGCACCGGGAGAGGACAAAAAAATATAATTATTGGAGTGGTCGACGGTTGATATCGTCTGAACGTAATACAAGAGGATTTAATGTATTTGAGCCATCGAATTTTAACTATTTTTTATTTAACCATTTTTTAAAACTGGACACAACTGTACACAACTGTACGCTATCTTCTCCTTGCATCATATGCAATTTTTCACTTATTAAAAATAGATTGCCAGATTTAATATTTAATTTTACCTTGATCAATATAAAGAATATATTTCGTTTTGAATCTTCTCATGGAAGCTGAAAAGAAAATGGGAAAAGAAAAAAATAATAATAATTTCTATATAATATATTTATTAAACGAAAGGAAAGGGAATATGGTCTTTTATAGTCTATGTATGGGTGTACAGATGGGCAAACGAGGTGTACATACCTTAACCCCATGTGGGATTTGAACTTGTATCCTCTCTTTCAAAAGCACAAGTTCAACACTAGACCACTAGACCAACTTCAAATTATGTTGGGAGTAGTGGAAGGGTTTAGCATCCAATCTACTATTTATAATTATATGATGATATATATAGTTTTTACAAAATTAAATTGTTTTTACATATTATATAATATTTTTATTTTTAAATTTTATGAAAGGGCTAAAATTTTATTACTATTCACAAAAGCTAATTACAAAGCAAACAACGCACACCAACTCCAAACCAATCATGACTCAATCCCTAAAAACACTCTCAACTCTTCCACATCTAGCTCCTCTAAAATTTGAGAATACTCCAAAGATAAACATTCCACATTTCCATCTGATACAGCCACCTTGTTCCACTCCCGAAGGATATGACAAAATGAAATAGTACCCGAGAAACTGCAAACACTTAAAATCTAGTTAATCAAACTCACAAATAATCTCTCTCCACCCTAGAGCACAAGCCTTCTCTAAAGCTTTATCTTTAACACCCCTTGCCTCGGAGGTGACCAATGACCATCTCAACGCATTTAGCAAGCAAAGTACCTTGTAAAGTACTAATAATTCTTATCCATAATTGGTGACTCAATTATATTACTATTGTATATGATATTTTATATAATATAAATTATTAAATATTTTTTAATATAAAATAATATTTATATTTCTTATTAAATTATATATTTTTTTTATATATCAAATTTACATTTTTTATTATTATATTAAGTTTAATATAATATATTTTTTTCACTAAAATATTATTATTCTTAAATTATAAAAAAACATTTAGCTAGAAAGGGGTTCAGTCTTATAATGATAAAAATTTCTTTTGATGTGATATTTTTATTATCAAGATCACTATTAGAGAGTTTGAATCTCATAATTATTTTTCTTCCAACACATAACAATAATCTTATGAGGTTACATACTTTGATGATATGTATGTATGTATGTATGCATTCATATGTATATAAATAAAAACATACATACATACATCTATGCATATGTTTTATAATTTGGTATTTAATATCTAAATTGAGCATTATATGATTATATTTGTTATATGAATTTATATATTTTATGTATATGCACAGATACACACAATTTAACTTCAGCTATATTTTAGTTGGACGATAAGTTGAGGATTGAGATTCATTCCTTGAATATTTACACCCAAGGAAGAGGATAGTTTTGTTAAGATATTAAAAATAGAACCCATCCATATAAAAGACATATATAATATAATGCTTTGATTTCTTCCGCCCTTAGTATCTATCATGCCACAATCATTCTAGGGTATTTGATGAGAAATCGATTCCATGTATAAGGAGAACAATTCTAATATGAAGGATATACATTTACCGACAAGGTAGCCAACCATGTAATAAGAAGAATTGAAAAGAGAATCAAGAGAGACATGAAAAGTAAAGGAAAGGAACGCATCTATTGCAAATGCAGGTTATGAATTGAAAATATCCTTACTTGGTCTTTATAGAAGATGAAAAAGAAGGAACATAAAAATAGTTTATATGGCATAAAAATATCAAAATATTTAATTGTAACACACATCATTTTAGAAAAATAGAAAATTAATTTTCATTACCTTTTTTTCTTGCATGCATGTAGTTCTTTCATCATTAACAAACATAAAAAAAAAAAGAGTTGGAAATTTCTTGATTCCATAATGAGGCCATCAATAACATAATGGGGACTGGCAAAAAAATTAGGAAAACATCAAAAAGGGAATCAATAGGCCATTTAATAAGGAAAAGTAAGATACTCAACTTTAAATAGGGGAAATTTGAGGAACAATAGCTCATCTAAAATAAGACATGTTCAACTCACATATTTCTTCATTTGATTGTCACACTAAATATGTTCAAATAAAAACTAGAAATAGTTGGGTTTGGATAAAATACAAGAAGCCATGCCTATTCTTAGGAACCTTTGAGGTGTGTTTGAATAGAAATGAATAATGGAAGAGTCTTGCACAAGGGAAAATTCCTTTTATGCATAACTTATTAAACTCATTGGTACAAGCATCTTGACATAATAACACTCCAATGTACTATAATATAATTTGGAAATATACCAATAGTTAAACATCTAACCATACAATAAAAATTGGCCATCCAATTTTTTTAAATATATCAATTGTTACACATATATTGTGTTGAGGATGAGGATCAACTAGATGATGAAGACTTTTCTTTTGGAGCTAGTCATAAATTTGTACATTAAGCCTATACATTTGGAGGCTAGCAATACTATAGGATCAATAAATTTCCATCATGTCATGTTAGCTTCTCACCTTGAAACAGTGTCTTGCTTAAGAAGCATTTTTTGTTTGGTCTAGTTTTCATTGTTCATGGTGACAAATTTGAAGAATGCATGTAGTGTGAAGATTGATTTTGTAGATAGGTTTAGGATTAAATGGTGTTGAGCTCAATATGTATTAATTTCTAGTAAGATTATGAGATTGTTATCACTAATTCTAACTTTTTGCAATCATTAGACAATGACATAACTCTCTTATAGCCATTAGGGATTTTTATCGAATAATTCAAGAATCTATGGTTCAAGAGTTTGGGACTAAGAACTCAAGGAATCATCTTAAAGTTACACCCTTTTGAGGGTCATGAGGCAACATGATGGAGCACCACTTGGTTCGAGATATGTTTCTTCAAGAAAAGATCTTCTTAAAAATGTGTGTTCATATTATGTAATCAACAAGCTTTGTGATGTAATGTTTAAGTGGGGCCTCTTGGTACTTTTGAAGGACTTATATAATAAGGGGGAACTTTTATGTAATGTTATTACAGTTACAAAATTGCAATTTCTCTTGTATAAATGTATTTCACATTTTTGAATAAATACATCAAGTTATCTACTATTGTTCATAACCCTAACCCTAACCAAAATTATAATTTTATCTCCAACCTTATCTCTAATTATATAGTTAATTGTAACACTAAATGTAACCCTAATTATTAATTTCCTAACATTAACTCAAACCAAAACCCCAAATATGATTCTATATCACCTAATACTTATCCTAGAGTTAACTTTAGTTCTTACATCTAACTACTATTATAACCCATATTCTATCTCTAACCTTAACAACAACTTTAATTTTTACCCCCCACCTTAACCTTATCCCCAACCCAAACCCTAATCCAACCCTAAACTTAATCCTAGCCCTATTTCTATCTCTAACCCTAATCCTAACCCTATTTCCAACCTCAAATCTATATGTAATTTCTTAACCATAAACCTAACTCTATCCCTAACCCTAAACCTAATCGTAATCTTATCACCGTAGTAACAGCAGCAAGAACAGAGGTTTATGTTTTATTTTGTATGTTTTGAAATATAAAAGCAGTTCTATTTTGTATCTTAATCTTATATGTTTTTATATATACAAATATATGCAATATGACAAAAGAAGTTTACATTCATCTCTGTTTTATATGTTCTCTGTTTTTATTTCTTTCATCGTCTGCCTCTCTTCATCAATGGAATCAAGGGGATCCATATACCCTATAATATCTTGCTCCAATTGCTTCACTCTTTTCTTTCGACTACTCCTTCAGTATATGAAGATGCTTATTGATATGAAGTAAAGACCAGACATAGCGCCTACAGCTACAACAAAATTCCTAGTCAATTCTAATGCAGCAATCTAGTGAATAAGGTAAAGGCCAATTATCCATTCATTGAAATTTTAAATGAGACAATTAATTTTTGATAAGAAAAATCTCAGTGTGAAGTAATTTACCTGCTTTATATTTTGAGATAATCCGCCATTTTCTCATCCACCATTTGCCCATGTTGAGAAGTTTTACTTCAAAAAAAAAAAAAAAGAGAATTAGTTAGTATAATTTGAAACAAAAATAATGCTTATTTCTCAAATTGTAATTTCTCTTCCAAATTCAAAGCCTTAAGCTAATTTAGATTTTAAGATGTGTTAAATTCAGATATATAAAAAATACCGCCAGTGCAGTTGTATTGGTGGGGACCGTCACGATAAATGCACGCATCAATGTGAGTATTGCCAAAACACATACCGCCCGAGATTTCACAGGAAGCGGAGCCATCGCTGATATTCCATTTGATTTCGAATCCCTCGTGAAGGAGCTCCAGAAGATTCTTTTTATCAACGATGTTATAGCTTTTTCTATTTGGAATGACAACGCCATATTGGCCTTCACAATTTTCATCATATCTTACTGGGGATAATCCGGAAAGAATAGCACAAATGGTCTCTGCTTCTGCAATTCAAACACTTGAATTTCTTGAGATTGTTGCTAAATGGAGGTTCCCTGTTACATATAAGAACAGTTCCTGATTTGTATTTATCAGAAAGATAAAATCGATTCTCATTCCACCCGTGAGAATAAGACATGGTCATGACGGGCGTGGTGGATAGAGCCCGGTCAAAGCAAACATCAATGATTCTGTTACAGGCAACACGAATGGTTCTGTTTGCATAAGACCATTTTGTGATCTGTTTTATTACCCTATGCTGGTTTCCATAGCAGAACTCTTTAAAAAACAATTTTAATATAGTGGTTTTATTACTTCTGCACTCAGTATCCGTCAAGCCGCAATGGTTAAAGGGGTATTTGATGAGAGAATGGTTGAATGAATAAGGAGAACAAGTCATTAACTAACAACCCAGCAAAGCATGTAATAAGAATAATCCGAAAAAGTATCGAGAGAGCCATGAAAAGTAAAGGCATGCATCAGTTGCCAATGCAAGTTGTGAATGGAAAATCTCCTCGCCTGGGCTTTGTAGAAGATGAAAAGGAAGGAACGCAGAAATAGTGAGTCAAGGAAGGAACACGGAAATAGAGAGTATAGAGCCCCGAATAATTTCAAGGAAACGGCAGAAATAGTGAGTCGAGGAAGGAACACGGAAATAGAGAGTATAGAGCCCCGAATAATTTCAAGGAAACGGCAGAAATAGTGAGTCAAGGAAGTAACACAGAAATAGACACTTGGAAGAACGAAAGTCTGTTGATCAGATGCAATGGTATAGAGCTGCAAATAATTCAATTATTAAGCTTCAATTTCAACACTAAATCTTAATAAAGACGGGGTGTACAAAAGTAAATTTTGAACAGTTCGATGAAAGGAAAATGAAATTTTTTAACAATGGAGCGTCTGACTTACGGGGTTAGCCACAGAAGTTGGAGGGAAATCCGTGACCAGTTTACTTTGCTCTCTATTCTTATCCACGACGTTTTCAAAAATAATTTTTTTTAGATTTACCACTTTTGAGAAAATGTTTTTGACAATCAAATGTATAGATTAAAAATAAGAATATTCTTTGCTTCACTAATTAGACATAGAATAGCTGACAATAATTTACAAGGATGCTTACCTTTAAAATTCGGCCATTAATACATTTCAATGCTCTAAGTATGAAATCTCAAGAGATATGGAGGATTTCAATTTTTTATTGTTTCATTTAAATAATATTTTATTAAATTAAACAATGAAAACTTTCATATTTCTTAATTTTCTTTATATATATAGTTTAATATATATATAAGCTAGTAGTAATATCCATAGCTGCAATTCAAAAAGAAATTAAATTATTTTTTTATTTTTTTAATCGGTAATTGGCCGAATTCCACTTCAGATGTCGCTATTGGGAATTAAGCTCAACCCCTTGAACAATAAAAAAATATTTATTATTTAATAAGTCTAATAATTTATTTCTAATCAATTATTTAAATATAAAATTTTAAGAAATGAAATTAAATAATAGAATTAGTAATAGAGTGGTGAAGATAAACTTTTAATAAACCAATTTGAACATTATTATTGTGGGTTACACTTTAAATGACAATATTATAAAATTAGGATTAGAATTCAATTGTGGTTCGAGTTAAAGTTGAAATTGGGGTTATAGATTAATTTGATTTAGTGTTGCATCTAGCGTTCAATTTTATAGTTATAGCTCAATTTCATTTATTGTCAAGGTTACGATATCATATTAAATCAAAGTCAGACTTTGGTATTAAAACATGAACACTAATTTAATAATTATTACAATTAAATTGTGTTTAGTGTTTAATTATATTTAGGGTTAGTGTAAAATTTAATTTAGTATTTAATTATATTTGATGTCAAGATTCCATTTTGTATAGTGCTAGGGCCAAGGTCCAATTTGGTTTAGGACTACTCTTAAATTTGGTTATGGGTTACTTTTTTTATAATGCTAGGGTTATGGTTTAATACTATTTAAATTAGGGTTAGGATTAAGATTTAATATGGTTTTGTGTTAGTGTTTAGTTTTGTTTAGTCTTAACTTAGGTTAAGGGTTAGTGTTCAACTCTGTTTAAAGTTAAGTTTCAATTTTGTGTATTCTATGGGTTATGGTTCAATTTGGTTTATTGTTGTCATTTAATTTAGTTATGGGTTAGGTTAAGGTTAGAATTATATTTTCTATTAGTATTTAGTTTGGTTTGGTCTTAAATTAGGTTAATGCCTAGTATTCAATTTGATTTAGTGTTCAATTATGTTTAAGGTTAGGATTCAATTTTGTATAGTTTTAGGGTTATGGTTAGAATTGGTTTAGTTTAGTATTAAATTTTGTTATAGGTTAGGCTTAAGGTTAAAATTTAGCTTCAATGTTAGTGTTTAGTTTGGTTTATTCTTAATTTATGTTATGATTAGCATTTAATTTTGTATAATGCTAGGTTTAAGGTTAAAATTTACTTAGTGTTGATGGGTGAGGTCATTGACATTACAACTCACATCATTTGATTTCTCATTATCAAACCAAGTGTGTCTTAGAGCTATATGCGATAAGGGTGAGTTTAAGATAGGGGGTTTTTGCACTAAGAACAATGACTTACGCTTCGGTCATGCTCCATTAGGATCTCTCAAGATAACTTTCTAAGAACTAAATCCTATGCTAATGAAACTTCTCTTTCGTAAAAAAACTAAAACTTAAGGTACTAAATCTATTCTAAGAAGGACTTTGGTTCTTCTAGTGAAATATAAATACAACTTGATTATAACTAATCCATAGAATCATCTAACTAAGCCTAAAACCATATTTAAAATACAACACAAATTCAAATTCTATTCTATTTCCCAAGAAATAAAATCTATTTTACGTTTGTAGAAAATCAAAGTTCTATTCTAGAAAATATTTAAAGTAAACTAAATTCCATGAACATGTTTAATTAAAGATTTTGTCTAATCTATAATTTAATCACCATTGTCACCTACTTTAATAAAATCGGAAACTAGAATGCAAGGATTGATGAATTTGAATTAAGCTAATAAAACATAAATCAGAACCTACATGAGCAAATTAATCTATCTCACAAGGCCACCTAAATAATCTATGAGTGAAAGCTATAGCTTAAAAATTTATTTTTATCTTTTGGAATTAACATGAACATATAAAAAAGAATGCAACTAAAAAAAATGTGCAATATCTAAACAAAAACAAGGAGCCAACATACTATCACCTCCCTTTGGTTGAGTGGGCCCTTCTCTTCCTTTGGTGTGATTTGTGAATACCGAAATTTCAAATCAACTCCAAGTTTACATTGCAATTGGCTCCTAGAAGGGATTAAAATATTCTTTTGGAAATTACCAGCAAATGAGACTCTGAAACTAATGATTAATTTATAGACTAGCTGGCTAACTTTCTGCTGAGCTATGGGATATATATACACATATCCTTATTCAAATTCAAATGCAATGTTATCTTCCTAGATGAGTGTTGGTTAACAGATTTTGTTCCCTTCAAAATATGACAATATTGACTCCTAGCCCTGGACAAAGAAACAAACTATTAACAATAGTTGGATAAGTTGTATTTGGTTTGCAACTTTCGAATGAATTTTGGAGGTATAGATCCCTCTTATGATATGAATTTTGGTTTTTCTGGGCATGCTTTTAACTAGAAAGAAGGAAAGGCAAAAATATTAACCAAAAATTTCTAAAGGAAAAGTAATTAACTACAAAGATAATGATAGAATTTTTCCAAATAACTATCAACTAGCCACTGTCATATAGTACTCATGCAAAGATGAACATAATACAACAATGAATAGTAAAGGGAAATTTTTTTTTAAACAACTCATCAGATAAAAACTTGAACATAAAGCATCCACATAAGAAGAATGCAAAAATTATCTATCATAGCACACAGTCTAATCATATTAATTTCCATAATAGAAATTAAACAACAAATTCTACTTGTCTATCAAAAATGACACAAATTCATCCTTTCTAATTTCCCCCCCTTACCAATCTACATTTTATCTCTTTATATTTAAAATTCCCTTTTTACCATTTCTTAGAAACGGTTCCTTCCAAAGTAACGGTCTTGAAAATGACTATTTTAAACATGATTTTAGATAAGATAAAAAAATGACTAGAAAGCCACATTATTAACACTAAATCCCATACTATAATTAGCTATCAAAACTTGTATGGGGTTCCAGGTCCCCTCAAAACCTGTTTTCCCCTTTAATCAAAATACTAAATTCCATGCTATAAACAACTCTCAACTTCATACTTATTCATTAGGCATTGAGTTCTTATCAACAATTTGATTGTCGATGATCTCGACTTTTGTCTCTTCTTTGATAAGCCCCTAGAGAACTGTTGAAAATTTATCCTCATCCTTTATGAGATCTTGGCTGAGGTCTATTAAGTTGAAAAGGATGTCATCTTGCATATGCTCAACATCTGGTTGTATCATGTGACCTCTTCCTTTCAGCACCATCTTCTTTATTTTATGAAAACTTAGTTACCAAGGTTTCTTCCCACAATTATTTCCTCTTGGAGACATTCTTCATGATTTTTGGCTTATCTAGCAATATTTCCCAATAAGATGATAACCTTTCTATACTCTGAAAAATTAGTTCATTGATTCCATGCAAGAGCATGCAGCCCTTGGATAATATTTCCTTATTCACTTTCTTGTGAATTAAGGTCAAGATTAATGATCAACAATTGATTATTGTGAGGAAAAACCATTTTGGAAAAGAAAACTCATGATGGATGTATTACTTGATTAGTTTCTAAGGATGATGCATAAAATTCTGCTTGCAAAAGGAGACAATATCAAATATTGCAACTCATGGCACCACCTTTACTTTCATTTAGCCATTTAATCTATCATTAGTGATTGTACTTACAAATATCCTTTTGATTCATTTCTTAGGAATTATGCATTGCATTGTCATGGGATGACTTGGAAAATGACAAAAAGAAAGTTGAAAACCTCGGATATTTTGACATTGGCCTACAAGAGAGCATCAAGTATAAGGAAGAAATAAGAAATGGAAATTGTGTGGTCTTCTAGTTGCCACTTGATAAACATCATCTTCTTCTTGGAATCACAACATCGGGTGGAAATAGAACTTGGGAACTCTGAAGCATAGTTTCGATATGCTAGGTTTTTATGATAAGGCAAGAGTGATAGAAAGAAAAAAAATTGCCTATTAATAGAGGTTTGTGTTATTGAAAAATAAAAAACAAGAAGGTAACAAATGACTTTGTCTAGGGACAAGGACTAGAAGGACATAGGAAGGAAACCAAAGCTTCAAACAAGACCAATACCTTATCCATTGGGATATAAATTCATAAACTATAGGAGGAAAGGGTGTTGCTTCTACAGATGGGTGGAGCAGTGACTAGGAACAAACAAAAAATGAGCATACCAAAACTTCTTACAAAAATGTACAGGGGTGCGAACCCCTTACCTCAAGAAAGCCCTACATGAATCATGGAAAACTATTAATAGACTAGGAGAAATACAAACCACTACAAAAAAGACAATTATAGCCAGATAATATGACTGAAGAAAATTTCTCCTTTATGATCATTGTAATATCAGACCTCCAATAACTGAACTATATAAACCCTTTAGGTGCATACTTATGCCCAAATAGCCATTCTATATCAAAAACCATAGAACCAAAATCTACTTTACTAAAGACTCCTTGTGTGTCATCCATACTAAGATTGGGGTTTATCTTATTTTCTTCTAGATAGCTATTGAAAACCATCGCTTGATGATCTACAACCATCAATTCACCAATTTTTCCAACCATACTTACATCTGGTAAATCTCCTTTTGTTGGAAATGCAATTGCCTTTTCATGTCAAGTATCACATCTAATCTCATCCTTATTTCTCTAATCACTAACTTCTAGGTTTTCAAATTCACCAAAATTGGGCTTACTATTTTCACAAAAATGAGAGATTTCAAAGAGAGGATTATCCTAAATTTTTGAGCTTTCATAAGAATGAGTTGGTAGATATAGGGCATTAAATCTAACCAAACCATTTATGCTTTCGGGCTCTCAATTTTCTTGCAAATTCTTTGCTGGTGCAACCTCATTTTTAGAAACTGAAAATTTATTTTGTAGGGTATTGGGTGGATCAATTTTGAGGCATTTATTTGGTAACTATGACTTTCAAATACTACTTTCCACCATCATGGGGTTAAATTTAATAGGATCTATATCCTCTTCTTTTGCAAAAAACAAAATCTTCAAAAAGTAAACAAGAAGATTTTGGAAAGATGAATTATCTACACCTTCAACCTGATTACTTTCACATGCATCCATCTCTTTTTCAATTATTTTCTCTCTTTAAAATTTTTTATCCAAAGTTTCAAATAACGATATAATCATACCTCTTTCCATACCACCGGGATGACGAGTGGGTGCTTCTATCTCCATCTTAGATTCCTCGTCTATGACTTGGTATGAAACTTCACTATATCGGTGATTTGAGGCTTGCAGTATGGATGGTTCTATTAATGGCTACATGATGTTTTTCTCACCAAGAATGAACAAATTGAAAGACACCAATCTTTCATTTTCTTCAAACAATCCTAGTCCCTTCATCGGGTTTTGTGGTTGATGAATTTATCTTTCAATACTTTCTAGATAGAAATATCTTTAATAGACATCTCTCAGCAGTGAAGAAGATTTGTAGTCTCCCAATGAGTGATGAACCAAAATAATGGCTCCGTTTTGTCAAATTTTGTCATAAGAACTCTTGCTTTGGTCATATGTTTGGGTAATGTATGGGTTATAGGACTTTCCTAATTGTGTCTTTGGACCTGATTTATCTTAGACCTAAGGTTATTATCTAAATATCTTTATATAGTCAATCTATGCAAATTATCTGAATTAATATAAAAATATGGTTTAATTTATGTTATGATAGCATCAATAGATACACATGTTTTTATGCACATTAACGCCATGATGTAGGGTTAGTCAAGATGAAAGAATGACTAAGATTGCAGTTAAAAGACACATAAACGTGTCGCTGGATGCAAACCCAGTCAAAGTGGAGTAGCATTGAAGAAGGTCATAACCAATATTTTGCTTCCTCAGTAGGGCGATCTATGGAGCATTCATTATGGTTCCTAATGGAACATAAATGTAGGAAGAAGGTTGCGCTATATTTTCTCGGCAACAAGATAGTTGTTGTTGTTCTGCATTCATGCACTGACTTCTTCTTCGAATGTAATAAGTCCTGTTCACCTATTCCTTTGGGATGTGGGTTTATTAGTTAGCAGTTTGTTATAATTTTTCCTATAAATAAATGTCTCTATCTCCTCACGAGCATAGACAAAATGGCCATAGAGTTAGTAGTATTCAGTTTCCAAACATATGTATCTGCAATCAATTTGAAGTAAATAAAATAATGGTATTCTGAGCCTATCGGTTGTTATTTGAGTTCTAGATATACTCACTCAAGGGGGCACAGTTGGTGAGTAGTCCCTGTGTGTTTTCCAATTAATTTACATTTTGTTATAGTTATTGTTTTGGTATTCGACTATTCCTGCAGCCACTGGAAATACTTCCTCCATCTATTCCTATAGCCAAAGCAAGAAAAGTAGTTCTTGTCCTTGACCAAAACATTGCCATTAATAGCAGTTGCTTAAGTTACTTTCAATTATGAGTTTTTAATGATTTTGCATATTTGTTTCACAGAATTGTTTTTCCAACAATGGGATAAAATGGCTTCAATTTGAGCTTAGTGCACATATAGTGTCGGTCCATTTCAAGTTTATGTCCTTGGTGGATAAAGAAAATGAATGTTTTCTACATGAAAGGTAGCTTATCAGTAAGGATGTCCAATCCCTGAGATAAGTTTTAGAACCCAGTTGCTATTCCAATTGTGAGGACCAACATTTTTGGCGTCATTGCCGGAGATGGTGCCAAACTAAGAACCTATTGTAGCCATTCATTTTAAGACTTTTACTTTTCTTTAGAATTAGTTCTTAGAATTCACTCATAAAATCTGCATGCATAGAAGAAGAAGAGATGCATTAGGAAGATTTATTCCCTTGCATTCTTCTCTTGGAATAACCTCAAATCCAAGCCCAGACATAAATCCTTTAGCTGAAGCTTTTGTGCAAGCTAGAAACAAAGGTATTTTTTATTTTTCAAAAGGAGATCTCGACTTCTTGAATGAACCCACTAAACAAAATATTTTACCTTTGGTTCTTAATCAAGGAAAAATGGTTGAAATTCCTCTAGGAGGTGGAGGTCGGCCTCCACCTTTCACTTGTGAACCCAATCTTTGATTTCTCTATTCCTAGCCTACATAATAATGAAAATTTGAAGAATATACTAGCCTCCTCTCTTCCAAAGTTATATGGATTGGTCACACAAGATCCAGATACCTTTCTGTTTGAATTTGATATTCTCTACAGAAGTTATGATTATACCATTGATGCCCCTAAACTCAAACTATTCCCTGCTACTCTAAAAGAAGCTTCTCTTAGGTGGTTTATGAGTTTAGGAAGAGATGTAATAAGTAACTAGGATGAAATGAAGGAAAAGTTATTGGAGAAGTATAAAGATTACTGCAGAGACATTGATCGACATGGTGATGATATCTTTTGAATGACACAAAAAGAAGATGAAACTCTGGAAGATTATCTTGACAGGTTTCTGTTCAATGTCAAGAAGTCTAAGCATAATACTTTGAGTGAAGAATCTTTGAAGTTGATTTTTCTAAGGGAAATTAATGAGGACTACATTGAATCATTAGACCTCATGGGGGGAAGAGACATTACTCAAGTTCCATGGGATGACATCAGGAAGATTTGTCAAAAATACTCTAGGCTTCCGCAAAGAAAGGTAGATACTATAGGACTGAATCTTCAGCAACAAAAGCATCTCCAACAGTTTTAAGGATGGAGATAACTCATCTACTAAAGGATTTAAATGAGTACATTATTAATAGCATGTCTACTCAGTTGGATACACTTCAAGAAAAGAAGAAGCATGAAGAAGAAGAGGCAATGCTTGTTGAATTTTGTCCTCATTGTAGGCAAAAGAAGAACAACTCTTCATATTTCAAGCTAGTTTATGCGGATGATGAACAACTCTTCTATATTTCACAATGAAGGCCATGGCCGCCAAGAAAAGATATGCCGCAAGACCCATTGTCTTTTTCGGGTCCTTATGTGAATTCCTATGCACAAAAAAATCAGTGGCAACCTCCATATTCCCAAAACTTTGGGAATTATACTCTTCAATCTTGGAATAACTCCCAAAATCCTTGGCCCAATTATCAAAACACTCCCTTTTAGTGGTAACAACCACAAGGGAATTGGTCACAACCTCAGGGTAACTAGGAGCAGTCACCTCAATGGAGGGGAGGTCAGTAATGGTCAAACCAGTCCTTTGGTTTCCTGCAACCACCACAATAGTCCCAACAACCAGCTTTAATACCATCAAATGCTAATGATACTCCACCCAAGTCAACTCAACTGCCAACACAAACTATGCCGAATCCTAATAATAAACAACATCAACACAAGTAAGTTTATTCAGTCAATCCTAATCAATATCTTGCATACTCTCTCAATAGAAGTGATATTCACTTACGGTGAGGAACAAATTTTCCTACCCCATCTCCTCCATTTATAATTGAATTACCATTTGAGGAGATTTCACAAGATACTACGCCTAACAAACCTACATATCCCAAATAGGTACGTCAATCTGAAACTATAGACACACTTGTCAGAACACCTCCAGGTCCTCAAAGATTCTAGGTAGAAGTGACTAGGCAATAGGATGGCATAGATTTTGATCTTATTCATCAATTAAAATATATGTGTAAATATTCCACCATTCCAAGATATTAAGGATATTCCCATATATGAGAAAGCTATTAAGAAGGCATGTTTAAAGAAACCTAGACAGAAGAAAAAAGACCCACAAACGGTCCATGTAATGGAACAACCAACTGATATTATGTTAGTAAAAGTTACGGTCCCTAAGTATTCTAACCCAAGCAATCTTGTTGTGAAAGTAGTCATCAATGGAACTCCAATTAAGAATTCCTTGATAGATTTAGGAAAAACTATAAATTTTATGACCAAGGATGTCATGCAGCAACTCAATATTACTAGTCTTAGGTCTACCCCAACAGTCCTACAACTTTGCAGATAGTTCCATTGTATGACTTGATGGGGTGGTTGAAGATATTTCTGTCACACTAGATTCTTGGGAATATCCAGCTAATTTTATGATACTCTCTCCTAAAGAAACATTGGGAGGATATCCAATCATTTTGGGAAGACCTTGGCTTACTATAGTCGATGCATATATAGGGTGTAGATTAGGGGATATGACCATTTTAGATGGTACTACAAATAAAACTCTTGCGCTTTATTCTCCTTCACAACTGCAACTTAATTAGGAACAAGTAGTATGGCCACATGTAGATGAAGAAGCATAAGAACTTAATTTTGTTCAACAGCTTACGATGTTGGCCAGCGAACCTTTCATAGAACTCCAGGAAGATGATAAGGTACTCTCTAATATCATAGAAAATTATTATGGTGCATCTCAATGGTTACCTCTTTCGCTAACATTTCCTTTTCAGACCCTCCTTCCATCTAGCAGTTGTTTGGATTCTCCTGCAACCACATATATTTCATACTTTGCTTCCATAGGAAGTCCAAACCCCTTATTTTCTTGAAGTATCTAAAATTGAGTCAACTACTCAAGTAGAGGTTGCTTCAGCAAGATACTTGAATATCAATAGTTAGCTTACAATAGACCAAAGAATGTCCTTGACAGAACTCCTCAAGACCCATAAACATGCCTTTTCATGGGATTATCATGATATGAAGGGATTTGATCCTAAATTGTGTACTCATAGGATTTATATCGGAGAATATTGTAAGGCATTTAGACAACCTCAATGAAAGATTAATCCTGCATTAAGGGAAATAGTCAAGGAAGAATTACAAAAGTTACTTAATGCAAGGTTCATTTATCCTATTTCATATAGTTTATGGGTATCTCCTCTTGTTATAGTCCCTAAGAAAGGAGGTAAATAGAGAGTTTGTGTGGGCTATAGGGACCTCAACACTGCTACTAAGAAAGATCATTTCCCACTTCCTTTCATTTATCATGTATTGGATTCTTTAGCAGGAAAATAATACTTTTCATTTTTTGATGGGTTTAGGGGTTACAATCAAATTAGAATTACTCCAGAAGACCAAGAAAAACAATCTTCACCTGCCCTTGGGGAATGTATGCCTATTCAGTTCTTCCATTTGGTCTATGTATAATGCTCCTGCAACCTTTTAGAGGGTTGTCCTCAGTATGTTCTCAAATATTTCCCATGATTGCATGGAAATCTACATGGATGATTTCACCGCTTATGGGGTTACTTTTCAGGAAGCATTGCAAAACCTTATCAAAGTGTTGCAATGGTGTCAGGATCATAGTTTTGTTAGGTCCCATAGACAACTGAGAGGGGAGGAGGGGGGGTGAATCAGTTGACCAATAAATTCAAACCAAAATTAACTTAACCAAACCTTAATGCTTAATATCGGTAAACCCAGCAGACAGTTTATCAGTTAATTGCAGTATCGCTAAAGATTAATGCATGAAATAGAAAGACAATAACATCCACAACACATAACACCAATATTTTTATGTGGAAACCCTGTAAGGGGAAAAACCATGCTGGGAAGCCTTACCCAGAATTAGATGATACTACTGCAGATAGTATGTGTGTACAATAAGGGGTCTGCACATGCAGAAAGGCCAAGTGCCTAGAGCTCACTGCTCAATCACAAAAAGAGAGTCACACTGACTACAATTGGATGGTTAAATCCAATGATAATGTACTGCTCAAAATAGCATCTTCATATGTTGGATTTAGTACCGGTTTAGCTCCGATATGCCTTCTTCAAACCTTCCTTCAATCTTGAATGATGTCTGCATGTATAGCTCTACTTATATTTGAATATACCTTATTAAAATCCTTTTTCTCAACCCTATCCTTGCATATATCAATCTCACAAATGAGATCTTACATTTATACCATAACCTAAGACCAATTGAGTACGTCAGCTCACTAAAAGATATTACAATAAAATCAATTATAAATGAAACAATATCCTATGCATGCTGTCGACTTAATGCATTAACAATAATAAAAAATCATCTCCATGATGTGTCGTGCTGATGTGGAATAGATATGCCTACCGGTGCATAACCTGGACCTATTTGCCAGTAATAGTAAATATGCAAACCCGAATATACCAATGAACAAATCACCAAGACAAAGTGTCCAAACAATGTCTTTGACATAACGAAGTAGTCTCTTAGTCATTCTAAGTGTGAGTGAACAATATAACCTGCCAGTGAACCAAATACCGATGATTGTACATAAGTCACTTGCTTGCCGGTGATCATAACCAAATCTCCAAGTGATGATAAGTTTGACAAGTGTTGATAAGTGTTGACATCAATGACAAAACCATATAAACATATCCAAAATACCAACAATCTCCCCCTTTGGCATTGATGTCAACACAAGATGGAAAAACCATCAAAGTGCCAAAACAGAAATGCCAAAAACCAAAAACCAACAATCTCCCAAGGAGATCATGAACCAGAAATCAAAATATAGATACAAATAGTAATCAATCTCTCTAAAAATCTCTCCCCAAAGTAAAAGTCTCTCCCCCAATGGATAATGTGTTTTTCCATATCATTCTCTCCCTCTTTGACATCAAATGCCAAAGCAGTACAAAAATGAGATTCAAATACAAAATACCAATTCATTACAAAATACCAACTACTCCCCCTGAGAAGTAGCTCTCCACATCAAATCCAGAATAAAAGAATTCTCTGTTAATTTTGTCAGTTGATGAAAAACATCAACTGTCTAAGTCTCTACTGGTGGGGGTATAACCCCAAGCTGCTCTCTAAGATATTCAAAAGTTTCTTTAGGAAAAGGCTTATTAAAAATATCTGCAATCTGCTCTTTAGTATTTACATAAACCAATTTCACTTCTTTTACTTCAACATTCTCTTTTAGAAAATTTAATTTGATAGAAACATGTTTACTTTTTGAGTGAAGTATCGGGTTCTTAGATATATCAATTGCTACCATATTATCACAGTAAATTGTTATAGGTTCCTTGCATTTTACCTTTATGTCCTTCAACATTTTCTTAATCCATAATACCTGTGTGCAATTAGTTGCTGCTACAACATATTCTGATTCTGCTGTTGATAAAGATGTGCAACTTTGTTTCTTACTCAACCAAGAAATTAATCTGCTACCAAGGAAAAATGCTCCACCGGTGGTGCTTTTTTTGTCATCTACATCTCCTGCCCAATTTACATCTATGTATGCACATAAATCAAAGTTTTCATCTCTAGGATACCATAAGCCAAGATTTGTAGTGCCTTGTAAGTACTAGAAAATCCTTTTTACTGTTGATTCATGCTTTTCTTTAGGATTACTCTAAAATATTGAAACAATACATACTGCATTCATAATATCAGGTCTTGTTTGTGTCAAATACAGTAAACCCCTATCATAGACTTGTACCTAGTGAGATTAATAGGTGTTGATTCATCCTTTAGTGATAATTTATCAGTTGTAGTCATAGGTGTGCTTACTGGTTTAGAGTTCTTCATGCCAAATTTGTTTAGTAACTCCTTCAAGTTCTTAGATTGACTCAAGAATATACCACTATTAGTCTATGAAATCTGCAATCCTAAAAGGAATTTTATCTCCCCAATCATAAACATTTCAAATTCTTGTTGCATTTCATTAGAAAAGTCTTTACATAATCCATCTTCTCCTCCGAAGATTATATCATCAACAAAAACTTCTATAACCAAGATGTCATCATTAGTCACTTTGTAGTATAAGTTGTTGTCAGCATTACATTTAGTAAAACAAATCTTCAAAAGATATTTATCCAATCTAGCATACCAAGCTCTAGGAGCTTGCTTTAACCCATACAAAGCTTTCCTTATCTTGCAAACCATATCTTTGTCATCGGTCAATGAAAATCCATCAGGTTGTTCAATAAAAACTTCTTCTTCAAGATCTCCATTCAAAAATGCACATTTAATATCCATTTGATATACTTTATACTTCGTGTGTGCTGCAAAAGCCAAGAATAATCTGACTGTCTCAATTCTAGCTATCAGTGCAAAGGTTTCATTATAGTCAACTCCTTTCTGTGAATATCCCTTACACACTAATCTTGCTTTATTTCTGATTACCTTACCATCTTCATTAAGTTTTTTTTTGAATACCCATTTAGTTCCAATTACATTTTTGTCTTTAGGTCGGGGAACTAATGTCCATGTGTTATTCTTTTCAATTTGTTCCAATCCATCTTCCATAGCTTTAATCCAAAATTTATCTTCACATGCCTCATTAACTGATGCTCGTTCAATTTTAGAAATAACACATACATCTTTATTTGCCAATCTTCCTCTAGTCATAACTCCTTGATACTTGTTCCCAATTATCTGATCTTCAGAGTGGTTCAATCTTGCATACCAGGGTGTCTTTGTTTCCTGTTGTTCCTCAATTACTGTGGAATTTTTAGATGATGCCAGTGTAACTGGATCATCATTTTGTACTAGTGTACTCATTGTAGGTTCATTTGATATTATCTCTATTGCCAGTTCAGAGTCCGTGTACCTTGAATTTCCTCTAAACTGTTCTTCAATCTTCACATTTGCACTCTCAACAATTTTCTGCAATCTCTTGTTAAAACATCTATATGATTTGCTCTTAGGTGAATAACCAAGAAATATTCCTTCATCACTTCTAGGATCAAATTTGTCAATATACTCATCTCTTCTAATATAGCATTTACTTCCAAATATTCTGAAATATTTAAGAGTAGGAGTAATACCAAACCATAGTTCATGAGGGGTCTTACCGGTTTCACCTTTGATGTGAACTTTGTTGAATGTGCAAATTGATGTACTCACAACTTCTCTCCAATATACATGAGTTATATTTGCTTCTAATAACATACTTCTAGTTGCATCCAAGATAGTTTTGTTTTTCCTTCCCACAACTCCATTTTGCTGGGGTGTCCGGGTTGCTGATAGCTATCTTCTGATCCCATTCACTTCACAGAATGTATTAAATTCCTTAGATGTGAATTTACCTCCTTGATCTGATCTCAAACATTTGATTTTCTTACCGGTTTCATTTTCTACCATCACCTTGAATAGCTTGAATTTCCCAAGTGCTTTTGATTTCTCCCTGAGAAAAGTAACCCAACACATTCTAGAATAGTCATCAATGATTAGCAGAACATACCTATCTCCTTGTAAGCTTCTAGTTCTTACTGGACCACATAAATCAGTATGAATTAAGTCAAGAACATTATTGGACTTTTCTGGAATACTCTTAAAATATGCTCTAACTTACTTTCCAAATTGACATTCCTTACATATCAAATTGTGAGGTTTAACAATTCTAGGTAAATCCCTTACTGCCTTAGTTGTACTGATTTTCACAATGCAATTATAATTTACATGACAAATTCTCTTATGCCATAACCAACTTTCATCAATATGTGTAATCAAGCATGTCTTTTCAGTGTTTTTCAAATGAAAGATATTACCTCTAGTCTGATTACCGGTTGCAATTTCCAAACCACTTCTGTTCATGATTTTGTATTTACCATTCTTGAATTGTAACTGAAATCGTTTTTCAACTAATTGACCAACGCTCAAAAGATTATACTTCAAAACTTCAATACAGTAAACATTATTAGTATTGTACTTACCATCAAATTATATAGTGTCTTTTCCTTTGATCAAACAAGCTTTATCATCTCCAAATCTCACTAGACCTCCATTGTATTCCTAAAAGGTTAAGAATTTACTTTTATCACCAGTCATATGATGTGAACATCCTGAATCAATGATCCATTCTTCCTTATCTTCAATTCTAGCTGCCATGGCCTGCAGTACCGATTGAACAGTAGGTGCTGGTTGATCTTCTATTAGAGAAACAAAAACCCATCCATTGTCTGTCGAATCTTCATCAGAATCATCAGTGACTCCTTAATCAATAAGATAACAAGATTTGTCTCTATTCTTCTTAAATCTGTATCTCTAATATTTAGGGTTAGGCTTGTATGTTATTTTAGCTTCTTCTTTCAATCTTGCATGTCTATCAGGACACCTAGATTCCATATGACCAATCTTATTGCAGTTAAAACATTTAAAGGGTTCTTTACCTTCATACTTACTTCCAATTGGACCTTTAGGCATTTTCCTTGCAAATAGTGCTTCAAGTTCTTCCAGTTCTTCATTTTCTCTCTTGCTTTCTTCAAGTTCTCTTGCATAAAAGGCTTTCCAATCAGATCTGTCAAATGATGATGTAGATGATGTTGATGCCTTGAAAGCTAAATCTGTCTTTATAGTAGCAACAACACCAAATTCCTCAAGTTCAAAAGCTGAAAGTTTTCCAACCAATGTGTCTCTAGTTACTGATGTATTAGGCATTGTTCCCAGCTCATTATAGCAGTTACTTTCATTTATACCCAAAAAAAAATCATTTACTCTTTCCATAAAAGAAAAAATCCTTTCATCTTCTTCCATTTTCATATTTTCATACCTGACCTAGAACCATTCAAGTTTTGTAATTTTGACTGTGGAATCTCCTTCATTCAATGTTTCCAATTTGTCCCAAATAGCTTTAGCAGTAGACCTATCTGATAATCCCACAATTTGTTGATCTGACAATGTGCTCAAAAGTGCTTCTCTTGCTTTGCAATCATTTTCCTCATCTTTACCTAAGGTTGGTGGATTAGGTTGACCTGAAGTAGGAGCAGTGTAACCATTCTTTGTAACTTACCATATGTCCTTTCCAAAGAAATTCAAGTGTGTCTCCATCCTGATCTTCCATATGCCATAGTTAGTTCCACCAAGTTTAGGACTATCCTTCCCAAAATAGTTAGAAGACATTGGATCTCCTCAAGCTGTTAAACTTCTGCAAAAAGAGGACTAGGCTCTGATACCAATTGTTAGGTCCTGGAGACAATGGAGAGGAGGGGGGGGGGGTGTGAATCAGTTGCCCAATAAATTCAAACCAAAATTAACTTAACCAAACTTTAATGCTTAGTACCAGTAAACCAAACTTTATGCTGGTAAAGAGTTTATTAGTTAATTGTAGTACCAATAAAGATTAATGCATGAAACAAAAAGACAATAACATCCACAACACATAACACCAATATTTGTAAGTGGAAACCATGTAAGGGGAAAAACTATGGTGGGAAGCCTTACCCACAATCAGATGATACTACTATAGATAGTATGTGTGTACAATAAGCGATCTACACATGCAGAAAGGCCAAGTGCCTAGAGCTCACTGCTCAATCACAAAATGAGAGTCACACTGACTACAATTGGATGGTTAAATCCAATGATAATGTATTGCTCAAAATAGCACCTTCATATGCTGGATTCAGTACCGCTTTAGCTCTGATATGCCTTCTTCAAACCTTCCTTCAATCTTGAATGATGTCTTCATGTATATCTATGCTTATATTTGCATGTACCTTATTACAATCCTTTTTCTCAATCCTAACCTTGCATATATCAATCTCACAAATGAGATCTTACATTTATACCATAACCTAAGACCAATTGAGTAGGTCCACTCACTAAAAGATATTACAATAAAATCAATTATAAATGAAACAATATCCTATGCATGCTGTCGACTTAATGCATTAACAATAATAAAAAATCATCTCCATGATGTGTCGTGCTGATGTGGAATAGATATGCCTACCGGTGCATAACCTAGACCTATTTGCCAGTAATAGTAAATATGCAAACCCGAATATACCAATGAATAAATCACCAAGACAAAGTGTCCAAACAATGTCTTCGACATAACCAAGTAGTCTCTAAGTCATTCCAAGTGCCAGTGAACAATATAACCTGCCAGCAAACCAAATACCGGTGACTGTGCATAAGTCACTTGCTTGCCGGTGATCATAACCAAATCTCCAAGTGCTGATAAGTTTGACAAGTGTTGATAAGTGTTGACATCAATGACAAAACCATACCAACATATCCAAAATACCAACAAGTTTGTCCCTAAACAGTGAAAAATGCTTCATGATGATGCAAGAAGGGATAGTATCGGGGCATCATATTCCTGAAGTAGGTATTCAAGTTGACCTTACCAAAATTGAGGTAGTACTCAATCTCCATGCCCCTGTAAAATAAAAGGATGTAAGAAGTTTCTTAGGCCATGTAGGGTACAATAGAAGATTTATAAAGGATTTTAGTAAGATGGTAGGATCTCTATATTCTCTCTTGACAAAGGATGCTGAGTTTGAATAGAAAATAGCAAGTGAAAATGCATTTTCTAAACTCAAGGGAGATTTAACTCAATCTCTTATGCTTAAAGGACTTGATTGGTCTCTCACATTTTACATTCACATAGATGCATCGGATTTTACAATTGGAGCATTCTTGGGATAAAAACAAGGAGTTTTAGAGAATGCAATTTATTAAATCAGAAAAAATCTATAGGGACCTGAGCTTAATTATAATGTTACAAAAAAGGAGATGTTAGGTGTTATCTATGCCCTCAACAAGATCAGACACAACATCACCGGCTATCAAATATTTGTGCATATTGATCATGCAACCATCAGGTACCTTGTGAATAAAAGTTCCATTTTTGGCAGACTGGACCGTTGGTTATTACTGATGCAAGAATTTGACATCACTATCATAGACAAGCTAGGTAAGGCAAATGTAGTGCCAGACTTTCTATTGAGAATTAAGATGAACAATGATCCTGCAACCATTGATGATTCCTTTCCAGATGAGCATTTTTTTTCAATTAATGTGCACACTCCATGGTATGCTGAAATAGCTAATTACTTAGCAACTGACAAAATTCCCCCCCATTTCTCACCCAAGGAAAGAAAGTTACTTGTAGAAAAGAGTTTCAATTTTTCATGGATAGAAAATTCTTATTCTATATAGGGCCAAATCAAGTTATGAGACGGTGTGTTCGAGAAGATGAGACGTATGATACTCTTAATGCTTGTCATGATGAGACTTGTGGGGGACACTTTGCTGCCAAGAGAACAACTATAAATATCTTGAATACATGTTATTATTGGCCAACTTTGCATATAGATGCAACAAAGTAAACCAAAAAGTGTAATAGATGTCAAAGAATGGGCAGACCTACTCGGTCTGATGAGATGCCTTTGTATCGATGAGTAGTTGTTACACCATTTAACAAATGGGGCTTAGATTTTGTTGGTCCAATTGATCCACCCTCAAATGGTAGATCATACATTCTTGTGTGTACTGACTATGTTACAAAATGGGTTTAGGTGAAAGCATTCAAGTATGCCAGAGATAACAAGGTAGCATAATTTTTGTATGAGGAAATATTTACAAGATATGGAGTTCTATGGGAGATTGTGACTGATCAAGGGGCACAATTTACTTCCACTTTGATTATAGCTTTGGTTGATTACTATAATATAAGGCATCAAAATTCAACCCCCTACCATCCACAAGAAAATGGACAAGAAGAAATCACCAATAGGGAGATTGAATCTATACTAACCAAAACAAAATCCCTTTATCATAAGGATTGGTCTAGGAGGTTGTTTGAAGTAGTTTGGGCATATAGCACCACATGGAAAACAACTACATGTTTTACACACTTTGAGATGGCGTATGGGAAATCAGTTATGATTCCTGTGGAGTTTGAGCATAAAACACTTACAGTAGCCATAGCCTTGGATATGACTCTCTGTAGCTCAACAAGATAGGCTCTCGTAGCTTAATGCCTTGGATGAAATAAGGAAATATGCCCTAGAATACATAGAAATAATTCAGAATCAATGAACAAAATGACACGATAAATATATCAAAGGCAAAGGATTCAAACTAGGAGATTGGGCCCTTTTGTATGACTCTAGGTATAAGGATAATTTGGGGAAACTACAGACACATTAGTTAGGGCCTTATGAGAAGACTGAAACATTTACAAATGGTGTAGTACAATTGGCCACTATTGATCCTATAAAATTCAAATTATTGGTGAATGGTCATCGCTTGTGCCTCTATCATAAGCCTCTTTCCAAAGAGGAATTCCTGCACTAATTCACTACTCAAGAACGTGCTAAGATTCCTGTAGCACGGGAAGGTGGACCTGCCATCCCACCTTCTTCCTAATCTTTTTTCTGCATGCTCATAATATACTTCCATATCTCATGGAAGTACCCTTATTTGCAATAAATATTCCATTTTCGTACTCACCAATCACTCTTCTGTATCATTCCACTTTTGCCAAACATTTATCCACCTCACTTCTTGTGTATTACGGATCGACTTAATGCATGATGGATTCCTCCAACTATTGTCACTATGACATGATATTGGGTACACTCATGTGTATTTATTCCTTGTTTCATACATTTATTAAACCATATTTCGTATCATAATGATATTTGCATAGAGTTATTTTTAGTCATCCTCCACATGTGTGGGCACCTGTTACACCTTAGGTTGGGGGGAGAGTATGATGGTGAATTATTCTTATAGATAATTCTTATGTCATCTCAAATAAAGTTTAAATTTAAATCATTTCGGTATGATGTGACATCATGTACTCTGTTCCTATTGTTATACCTTCTGTCATCGCCATTTTTTTTGCTTGCGCTCAGTTATTTTGAAATTGTAGCTCGGTAATTTGCAAGTAGAGCATATTTTCTTGTTATAATATGCAGAGTGTAGATGAAATTGGGTATATTTCTACAAATGGTGAGTTGTGAGTGCCAGTGTTACAATGGGTGGTCCGCTATTCACCATGAACCTACACTGTATGATGTCCTTCTGCAAGACTAGGTTTGTGAACTTGAATTCCGCAATAGTGGCTAGTTAGATTATTTTCTAAAGTTAATTGAGTTAAATGAGGGATATTATGAGAGAATTCACCCATACATTTTCTGATGGGGAAGCTCGGGTGAAAGGGTTGAGAGTTGTCGTGACAGAAGAGAGGATTGCAAAGGTAGGAGGGTTTCCAGCAAATGGGGAAAAATACCCCCAAAAAAAGGATGCACAAAGTGCAAGGGCATAATTCACGTGACAAGTTGACCCACCTTTGGTAACAGATAAGAAGGGGACCAAATGAGAATCCCTTCCTCCTAAATGGAAAGCAATGGAATTATAAATCATGAAACATTTGACTTGTGAAGGGATATTCTCATGCCTACATTCCCACCATTTTAACCTCTTGAGTCATCTGCACCATGAGAGGAGAATCAATGTTCTTAATATGTTGTATAATATTCTTTCGCTCAGTGCAGCGGAGACACAAAAAGGTAGCCCTCACTCTGTTACTCGCTATTGTTTGATTAAATTGTTGGTTGAAAGGTCTTTAAGAGATGTTTCCCAAATGACCTGGGACAAATTTGTAAAAGTTAGAAGGTTTAGGGTAAATAATGTGAGTCCAACAAAGCAGCCCCCATCTCAAGAAGGGGAAAATTTAGAAGGACCCGATCCTGCCATTGAGCCCTCATCCTCTAGGAAGTCACAAGTTGAGGATGTTCCTATAGTAGAGGAACCCTCACCAGAAGAAACGTTGTCAGAAGCAGCAGAAGCCTTGGCAAGGGTTCCATCACAAACCCCAATAAGAACTAGGGTTGTCGCATGGATGAAGAAAGTTGGGTCAGTGCAAGAAGATGAGTCCACTTTTTGGCCAAAAAGTGGAAGTGTTTTCCCCGATTTTCAAATTTTGTCTCATTTGAGCTTAAATTTTGAAACACTTAGAGATTGAATCTTAGAAAAAGTCAGTAATATAAAAGATAGCCATCTGAGTGTACTTTCCAAATATGTAATTTATTTTAATACCCACATAATAAAAAATAACTTTTTGAATGGAGTTCTGAAAACTATGTTTTAAAAATGCCTGTTTCAAGACCATACCATGCATGTGTACGACCCACACTTTTTGATACAATTAAAATTATTTTCTCAAACCGTTTTGGGAAATGGTTTGTAACACACTGAAGATTGATGAGCTTATTTTTCTGTATTTTTTTTTCTAATATTTTTTTTTTAATTAATTTTTGAATGGCCGTAATTATCTTTTTAAAAATTTGACGTGTACGACCCACATAATTTGATGTAAACTTAACATTTTTTGATTTTTTTTTTTTTAAATACAAAAGAATTTTGTGTAGATTGATGACATATAAATTTTTTTCCAAAATTCTTTAAAATAAAAAAAGTTATTAAATTAACAAAATTAGTTAATATTTCAAATTTATGGACCCGATTTAGTATAAATTAAATGAAAAATAGTTAAAATAATCAATTTTTAAATAAATTTACATATTTAGAATCAAGATAGTATAATCTGAAATGGGTTTTAATTTCGTATAAAAATTCTTTGATTAGAGGCATGTAAACTATTTCTGAAGTTCATATTTGTTCTTTCATTCATGGAGATTTGAATTTACAGGTCCATGTCTTAGGTGTGGCCATCCCAAGCCTATCCCGGGCCTAATCCTGAGCCAAGTGGCGGGTTGTGGAATCAACTTCCACAAAACGGGCCCCCGTTTTCAAACAAGGGCAGCTTGTGGAAAAAAAAGGAAAAATGTGATTTAGAAACGGGGGCCCGTTTTTAAAAAACGGGCCCCCGTTTTGTTTAAAAGCAGGCCCCCATTTTAGAACAAAATGGGGGCCCGTTTTTTTTTGCTTCGGACCCCCGTTACCTTTCGGCTCGGGAGCTCGAAGCATAAACGGGCCCCCGTTTTTTGAAAACGGGTCCCCGTTTATAAGAGCGTGTTTTCCAACGCATGGACTTCCGCGAATTTGTGACTCATTACCTTGCACTTGCCCAGTTAAGGAGAAGCAAACTGACATAGAGAAGAAGTAAATAGGAAAAAGTGTGGATTCAACCCCTCCTGTCACAAAGAAAAGAAAAATTTTAAAAGAAGATTCTCCTGCAGCCACCAAAGAAGTGCCTCTGAGAAGAAGTGACAGGCTCCATAGAAAACCTAAGAATGAAATGCAATCAAAGAAGCCGAGTTCTAGAATTCCTATTGATTCCCTAGAGAAAGAACTGAGTAGTCCTTACCAGGATGTTATTCCTCCATCCTCACCTGTGGAGCTGCAGGAGGATCAAGAACCTAAAGAACCTAGTGAAGAAGGAGATAAAGGTGAAAAAGTAGGGGAAGAAAGCCCTCATGAATAGCTATAGGAAGGTATGGGCTTAGATGGGCTTGAAAAATTAGCCTCCATCATAGGGTAGATTATTGAACCAGCCTCTGGCATAGGGTAGATTGTTGAAGCAACAGACGGAGCAGGGAAGTCAAAGCCTAGAGAGCCAATTCACATGCCACCCTCTTTTCTTACTAGCCATGTTGTTTCTCTTGCCTTCTATAGAGAATAGGAGTTAGAAAAAGAAAAGATGTAGAGATTTATTGATAAACAGAAGAAAGTAATTGAACAAAAAGATGAGGAAATTTCTCAGCTCAAAAGTAAGGTGGATAGGGTAGTCACTATGATGCCACAACTAATGCAGTGCAGAGTGCCACCTCGAGTCTACTCCCTGTATTTGAAAGAGCAACATATTTTTTTTCAGCTAATGATAATTGTTAGAGACTTAAGTCCTTCTTTAGAAACACCTCAAGAGTTTTACCATGTATACCAGACGTTTCCTACAACCATCAAAAGTTTGCTTTGTGAGTTCTATTTACATAATTATGATGTCCCTGATGATGTTGACTAGAATCCCCTACTCTAGATTGGAGATATTCAACTAAGGGCTCTCATGTCATGGATTCAAAATGAAATTACTAGGGGAGAACAATTGAGGATACACAGAAAGGAGGAACTTGATCTCCCACTTCCATTGAGAGTTGAATCAAGGGATCTGATATGAATATTATGATTGGAAAAAAATTATGTATTGACCAGATTATGCAGATAACATTCTACCTCTAAGAGAAGAAGTATTCAGAGAGTATGAGCAGATGGCTAGGATTGAGGGTCAGGTGGCAATTGGACATTTAGTACAACACTGGAATAGTCTACCTGATGATTTGAAATAGACTGAGCCACATTCCTTGTCAAATTACCATGCACCACTAAGACGAGAACCCAAATATATGCATTTGGGTAGAACAAAAGGAAACCATGGGTTGCCCCTTTTCTTCCAAGCACCCATTCTTCTAAGCCCATTGATGGGATCCAGGGATAATGACCCACCTTATAATGAAGCAACATAGCACTCCAGGTGGACATAGCTAGAAAAAATGAAAGTGTTCTATTGGAGATTGTCTATAAGAGGTTCTAGATAGGTTACCCTCAGGAATTTCAGAATTAATTCTAGGATTAGAAACTTTCCTGTTGTTGGAGGACCAACAAGAAGCTAGATTGAGGGATAATGGTATCCCAAAATAATTACTTTGTTTTGTCAAACTTTGTCATAAGAACTCTTGCTTTGGTCATATGTTTGGGTAATGTATGGGTTATAGGACTTTTCTAGTTTTGTCTTTGGACCTCATTTATCTTAGACCTAAAGTTGTTATCTAAAGATATTTATATAGCCAATCTATACAAATTATCTATATTAATCCTAAAATATGGTTTAAGTTATGTTATGTTACCATCAATGGACACACATGTTTTTGCGTACATTAAGACCATGATGTAGGGTCAGTCAAGATGAAAAGATGACTAAGATTGCTATTAAAAGACACATAATTGTGCCACTAGATGCAGGCCTAGTCAAAATGGAGCAACATTGAAGAAGGTCATAACCAATTGACTGCTTCCTCAGCAGGGTGATCTATGGAGAACTCATGATTGTTTCTAATGGAACATAAATCTAGGAAAGAGGTTGCACTATATTTTCTTAGCAGTAGGACAATTGTTGTTGTTGTTGTTGTTGTTCTACATTCATGCACTAAACTCTTCTAATGTAATAAGTCTTGTCACCTATTCCTCTGGGACGTGGGTTGATCAATTAGGAGTTTGTTATAAGTTTTCTTATAAATAAAGGTCTCTATCTCCACACAGGGGTAGACAAAACGATCATAGAGTTAGTAGTATTCAGTTTCTAGATTTATCTATGTGCAATAAATTTGAAGTAAATAAAATAATGGTATTCTGAGCTTATTAGCTTTTATCTGAGTTCTGGATATACCCACTCAAGGGGGGCCACTTGGTGAGTAGTCCCAGTGTGTTTTCCAATTAATTTTTGTTTTGTTATAGTTGTTGTTTTGGTATTCAACTATTCCTACAACTAGTGGAAACAATTCCTGTGTCTGGTCCTACAGCCAAAGAAGACAGAGTAGTTCCTATCCACCAACTAGAACATTTTCATTACTAGAAGTTTCTTAAGTTACTTTCAATTGTGAGTTTTTCATGATTCTACATATTTGTTTCAAAGAATTTCTTTTCAAGTAGTAGGATAGAATGGTTGCAATTTGATCTTAGTGCACATACAATGCTGACCTATTTCAAGTTTACATCCCTGGTCGATAAAGTAAATGAACCTTTTCTAAAGGAAATGTAGTTTCTCAATAAGGATGTCCAATCCGTGTTTTGAGTTTTAAAACCTAGTTACTATTCCAATTGTGAGGACCAATAATGGGCATAATCTCACTCTTTCAGCTTTGGATATTGGTGTAGGAGCATCCTCGGTTTATGAGCAATCTTGCAACAGCCAAAAATATTTCCTTTCATTTTAGTTTTTGTTCAGTTCAGTGTGTAGTTTTTTGTGTTCTTGTCGGTAGGTGCTTTCTTTTCATTGTAGATCCTATTTTTGGTTTCCAGGCTGGTTCATGTCTTTAATTCCATACTTTGAATCCATTTTGATTTTTTTCGGCTAGTTTATCGCTCTTGGTTTTACTATTTCTAGGTTCCAGGATAGTTCTTGATCTTATCAGTTGGTTTTCCTTCATTTCTAGAGTGATTTCTTGGTTTCTGGATCTATTTGGAGTCTTGTCCAATATTGTTTGGTGTGTGGCCAACCATCCTGTTGATCTACACTTCTTGGTTGTTATTTTTTGGAGGAATTTCTTTCACTCTTAGGGTCGACCTAGTTACACCTTTCAGTTTCCAGCATTGGTAAATGTAATCTTTTTTGGTCGACCCAGATATGTTCCGGAGGGTATATATAGGGTGTTATGTAATCATTTGTAGAAGGAAGGGGAGATGAAAATAAGGATTTTGATTCATGATTAGAGATCTGGTTGAATCTAAGAGTTTCAGATGGATTGTATCTAGCTTGTAGCCTGCATGTAATCGGTTGACTACCGAATGTTATATGATGATTTCATGATCATAACCGGTTGGTTATTGAAGGTTCTACAGAAATAATATGATCAGTTCCTATAATATTTCTATATTTTATTCTTTCTTTCGTTGTGTTACTCTTGCTGCATAAGTCAATCAGTTCTCTTTTGAGGATTCACTAGTTATGGGTGCATCAATTGTTATCAGAGCTAGTTATGAACCGGTTGGTGGAAGAGTTGTTTGAGAACCTTGAGGCATTCCTTTGGGTGGATAGATTTCTGATTGGAGGTAGGCTCCATGTGTTTTCAATAGATAACCGAGTGAGAGGCAATTGAAACCGGTAGTCAGATCGTCGAGTTGAGGCAGTTCACCAGAGCAAAGGAGGAGATGCCTCCTAGAAGGATGAACCCCTTACACGGTAGAGATGATGATGGAGGATTTCAAGTATGAGATGAGGAATGAAATCCAAAATGCATTGGCTAGTTTGCAGAGGAATGTTAAATCTGAGGATGAATATGAAGAAGGCGGTGAAGAGCTTGAGGTGGAAGAGGATGACGGACCAGAAAATGGAAGAGAGGAAAGATTCCTGAGAGCAGTGATGAAAGCAAGTAAAGTTCATAAAGTGGAAGTTTCAAACATTTTTGGAACGTTGAACCCAAAGGATCTGATTGATTGGATCATAGAGTTGGAGGATTTCTTTGAGTTTGAGGATATCAAGGACCCATAGGGAGTCTAGTTGGTACAGATTAAGTTGAAAGGGAATTCTTCCTTATGGTGGAAAGGATTGCAGAGAGACAGAGTGGAGAATGGTGAAATGTAGATGACCCGGCGCAGATAGATGGTTGCAACATTAAAGGCCAAGTTCGTACAGGAAGACTATGAGTTAGAATTATTTAAAAAGTTACAGAATCTAAAATAGAAAAACATGACTGTGAAAGAGTATACTGAGGAATTCTACAAGGTGATGATTAGATCTGGACATAGAGAGATGGATAGAGAAAAGGTGGCGTGGTACATAAGTGGACTTGCATTTAGGATGAGATGAGTATATTGAGGGTTTCCATAGTTGAAGAAGATTACCAATATGCTTTGAAGGTTGGGGAGAAGGTGAGAAGGAGAAAACTAAATAACTCCAGAGGGAAGGATAGATTCAAGGGGCAGATGAGCACAGCGAAGCAGAATGTTGAAGAATAATCAAAACCTAAGTGGATTAAAGAACTAGAATAGAAAACACATAGAAAAGAAAATGGCAGTACCAATAGAGAATATCTGGCAAATATTTCAAGTGTGCAGAAACCGGACATTTGTTTTTATGAATGTAAGCAGGGAATGGCAAGAAGTTGTGAAAAATGAGGAATCTAAAGGAGAAGTTACTAGAATTGATTGTGCACTAGAGCAAGGATAATCCCTTATGTTTAGAAGAGTCATGATGGAGTAGCATAGTGAAGATACCAGACCTACTCAAAGAAAGAGTCATTTATAAACTGTGTGCAAATCAGGTGGTAAGTGTTGCAAGGTTATTGTTAATAGTGGAAGTAATGATAATTTGGTATATGAGGAGATGGTAGTGAAGCTTGTATTGAAGAGGCTTAATCATCCTTGTCCTTACAAGGTAATTTGGTTAGAAGATGATCAAAAGTTAGAAGTAAAGGAGCAGTGTTTGGTGAATTTTAATATTGGACCTTTTGGAGATGAGGTCCTATGTGATGTTGTATCTATCAGTGCTTGTCATGTCTTGTTGGGAAGACCTTGGAAGTTTGATAGAGGAGATATTTATGATTGTAGAAGAAACCTAATCACTATTGAGAAGGATGGGCAGAAGTTCATATTGACTTATTTGAAGGAGAAAGAGATGGAGGTGAAGAAATTGAATCTCGAAAGAAGTGGTAGTACTAAGGAACCAGTTGCAGAGGCTATACCAGAAGGTGGCATGCATTTGCACAAGGATCTGTTAGATAAATCTAATGGATAGATAGAATCAGATGACGGAAAGCTTATGGTGATACAACAGATGAAGTCTTGTGGCATAAACAAGCTAGAGTTATAGAAGAAAGAAAGTAGTAAGAAAATATAATATGCAGATCTGAATCAAAGGAAGAGAAACAAAGAGAGAGGAGTTAGATAATCCGGTTGAGGTCCCAGAGGAGCTAAAGAAGGGGTTTGTAGATAAAGAAGATGTTTGGATAAAAAAAGAGCATGGGGTCTTCACCCCGAATCCTTTTTGATGTTCACGAGTTTCCTCTCATGGAAAATCTCTTTCTACCTAGGGTGTCTAATGCAAGAGCATCCTTGGTCTATGAGCAATCTTGGATCAACCAAAAATATTTCCTTTCAGTTTAGTTCTTGTTTACTTCAGTGTGCAATTTTTTGTGTCTCTGTCGGTAGGTATTGGTAGTTTCTTACTTTTCATTGCAGATCCTATTTTAAATTTCTAGGCTATTTCATGTGCTTAATTCTAGATTTTTCAATCCATTTGGATTCTTTTTCATCTAGTTATCACTCTTAGTTTGACTATTTCTAGGTTTTGAGACAATTCTTGAGCTTACCGATTGGTTTTCCTTCATTTCTAGAGCCGTTTCTTGGCGTGTGGATCTATTTGGGGTCTTGTCCAATATTCTTTGGCATGTGGAGAACCTTCCTATTGATCCACACTTCTTGGTTGTTTTTTTCTAGAGGAATTTCTTTCATTCTTAGGGCTGACCTAGTTACACGTTTCATTTTCGTGCATTGGTAAATGTAATCTTTTGTGGCCGACCCAAATATGTTTTGTAGGGTATATATAGGGTATTATGTAATCATTTGTAGAAGGAAGGGGAGATGATAATAAGGATTTAGATTCATCATTAGAGATCCAGATGACTCTGAGAGTTCTAGATGCATCATATCTGGCTTCCAGCCTGGAAGTAACCGGTTCACTACCAAATGTTCTATTATGATTGTATGATGATAATCAGTTGGTTTCCAGAAGTTCTAAGACAATAATATGATTTTTTCTTATAGTAGTTATATTTTTTATTGTTGCTTTTGTTGTGTTACTCTTGCTGCATAAGTCGATCGATTCTCTTTTGAGGATTCACCGGTTATAGCTGCATCAGATTTACTTTCCTTAAAAGCATCCCAATAAGAATGAAGAATCTCATAATCTTTAGCCAAAATTTCCTCAATTATTGGTGCAGGTTCTTTTTTAGATTTGAATTGGTTTCTTCTATGAATCCAACACTAGGCCATTTTCCTAGGGTCTTTAATCAAATAGAGTCACCCAAAATCTATTGGTTAATAGATTTTGTTAACTTCAAAATTTGACAATATTGACTCCTAGCCCTGGACAAAGAAAAAAACTATTAAGAACAATTGGAGAATTTGTATTTTATTTGGAAGTTCCCTTTAAATTGTGGAGGTACATCTCCCTCTTATGATATGAATTTGGGTTTTTATTGGTATGCTTATTAACTAGAAAGAAGGAAAGGCGAAACTTTTAACCACAAAGATAATGAAATTTTTTTCTAGACAACTATAAACTAGCCACTGTCATATACTACTCATGCAAAGATGAAAATTATACAACACTAGACAGTAGAGGGAAACAAGTCTTTAAACAACTCATCATATAAGAACTTGAACAAAAAGAGCATTTTATACATTATTTTAGAAAAAATAAAAACTTGCCAAAAAGCCACATTATTAATAGTAAATCCCATACTATAAATAGCTATCAACTTCATACTTCTTCAATAGGCACTGGGTTCTGGCCAATAATTTGATTGTCGATCATTTCAGCTTTTGTCTCTTCTTTGATAAGCACCCAAAGAACTGCTGAAAATTTGTCTTCATCCTTTATGAGTTTGTGGACATCAAGTCAAAGAGAATGTCATCGTACATATACTCAACATCTGGCTGTATCATGGGACCTTTTCTTTTCAGCACCATCTTCTTTATTCTATGAAAACTTAGTTACTAGGGTTTCTTGCTACAATTATCTCCACTTGGAGACGTTCTTTGTGATTTTTAGTTTTTCTAGTAATCTTTCCCAATAGGATGATAACCTTTCTATACATTGAAAATTTAGTCTGTTGTTTCCATGCAATAGCATGCAGCCCTTTGATAATATTCCCTTGTTCACTTTTTGGCTAATTTAAGTCACGATTAATGATTGGCAACTGGTTATTGTGAGGCAGAACCATTTTTGTAAAGAAAACTCATGATGGCATGCATTACTTGATCAATTTCTAAGGATGGTACATTAAATTCTACCTGCAAAAGGAGATAATATCAAATATTTCAACTCCTGACACCACCTTTACGTGCATTTAGCCATTTAATCTATCATTAGTGATGATACTTTCAAATCTCTTTTTGATTTGTTTCTTGGGAATTATGAATTGCATGGTCATGGGTTGACTTAGAAAATGACAAAAGAAAGTTGAAAACCTTTGATACTCTAACATTGGCCTATAATAGAGCATTGGGTATCAGGAAGAAATAATAAATCGAAACTGTGTGGTCTTCTGGTTTCCACCTGATAAATATTGGCTTCTCCTTGGGATCGCGACATCGGGTAAAAATGGAACTTGAGAACTCTGAAGCATAGTTCCAATATGCTAGGTTTTTTTAATAAGGAAAGAGTGATAGAAAGAAAAAAGTTGCCTTGAAAAATAAAAATAGGAGGGTAAAATGAGTCCCAACTACTAAATTAAACTACAAAACACTTGATTTCTTTATTACAATGAATTTATTGCTTCAAATGAAACTAGATGTTTCACAAATATTCGATGAAAGTAGACTTGGAGAGAATGGATGTATCATCCAGCTAGACCGATCATAAGAGTGACCAAGTTTTCCATGTTGTTGGAAAAGAATTTTATAACTCTACGTCTTGAAATAACTTTCAAACACATTTTAAAATATATTTAGGAAAGATAGAACAAGATATAATAGCAAATATCTTGAATATTGGCTATTTCTTCATTGATTAGTCATCAAAGTAACACATTTAGCACAAAATACAATTTCTAATATATATTCTCTAATTAACAAAGTATAAAAGAAAATGAAATAAAAATGCATGAATATAGTTTGTCCCAAAGAACATTAATTAATAAAACACACTAAGTTTCTAAGCATCAACTATGATTAAAAATGTCATTTTTAAGTACTCATCAAGTGTTAGGGTTTAATTAGGTTTAGGATTAGGCTTAGAGTTAAGGTCCAATTTTATGTAATTTTCAATTAGGTTAAGGGTTAGGGTTCAATTTGACAAGTAATATTTTATATGGTTTAGGGTTAGGGTTGAATCTGGTTGAATGTTAGTGTTAGAGTAAAACATAGTTCATTTTAAGGTTTAGGGTTTAATTTCATTTAATTTTCAATTAGGTTAAGAGATATATAGTATAATTTTGTTTAGAGTTAGGATATGGTTCAATTTTTTAGGGTTAGTGTTTAATTTGGTTTAATATTAGGATTCAATTAATCTTATGTGCAACCATACTCTCTATGGTAAAAATACAATATTCTCTTACATAGTTCTCTACCCCTATACACTACTAGCAAGGAGAACTTGGTTTTGAAGGTGTACATCCTTCTTGAGGATTCATTGTCTCTTCTTTCTTATCCTCTCCTTTTCCTATATATATTAGCATAGTAACTTAGATGTTAATATTTTAAGGGGGGACATATACTCCACTCTCTCGTGCATCCTTACATGAACCATGTCTATTTGTCAACCACTACGGTGAATGTCTAATTTTTGTCCATTGTAGTGAGTGTCTATTTTAAGCACCCACTATCATCTACAAGACCTATAGTGATAGAGAAAGATAGTTTCTAAGTCATGTAGTCTCTTAGACATTGGTTGCTTTCATATTTCTTAGAAACATTCCACCCCAAAGAAATTAATCAACACATTCTTCTCTTCTTTTAAGAAATTTTCTACGTATTATTTATTATTATTTTGTGGACAACAATATTAACCAGACAACCTCCCACATTAAGGTCTCTTTCACTTTGTTGAATCAAAAATTTTATTTGGTTTTTTATGTGTTATTTTATATTATGTATATACATTTCTTATATCTATATTGTCATCTTGTTCTAACCCTATAATTTTGTAGATTTCATTACCTAACTTATGTTTCTTGGGCACACTTTTCTTATACAATGTATTTACTTTGAAGGCCTTTAGTCTTTGGTCATTATTCCTCAACTTGAAGAGTTTTCTTCTTCATTACAATATCCTTTTGGCATTATATTATTATTTGTTTTTCTTACTTTTACTTTAGCACAAATATTCACATAGATTCATAAGCTTGCTAAAGTGGGGCCAAAATGTAGTGTCAAAAATTGCATACCTTTACAATTTCAACTATACTTTTGTATTTAATTTAGTGTCCATTATTCTATCATTTGTGTAGGTTCATTTAAACCATTGCATCATCCTTCTTCCCTCTCAATATTCTTAAGGCATCGTTTTCATTACATGCCTTATTTCATCAATTTTATGTAGACAATGCTTTTTTCTGACATGAAGCCTTTTTTTAGCATGATTTATTTCGACACTAACACCTAGCATAGACATCAACATATTGCAATATAATCTCTTTATGTTTTATTATTAAAAGGTCACTTTTTAGTGTTTCACCTCTTTTTACCTACCTCAATCAATGTAATCTACTCAAAATGAGTTTTCATAGGCCATCGTTCCTTTCTTTCCCTCTTCTTCTCTATTTAAAATTCATAGTTTTATTTGCATGATCTATCTAGGAAGATATATCTCTTATAAAATCATAGGAAATATCTCAAGAAATTTCTCTTAGAAGACTCCTAGATATTCTATATTTCTCTCTTTGATCACCTAGCTCCTAGTCTTTGTTTATCTTGCACAACTCTTTGCATCTTGCTACAATAGTCTTAGGCTCTCACAATATTCTTTAGAACTCTCTTAGATTCCTCAAGCCTTGTTAGTAATATGTACTTATCTTAGGTCTTGAGCGCCTTCAAATTTATCACATCCCTTTTTCTATTGCATGATTCATCATTGTGCCTATTTGCATTTTTATCTATCTATCTATTTATTAGTATGTCTACTATGGAGGTAGAAACACAAAAGAGGGGACTTGACTTATGCAAGTCCCTATAGAGCCCCAAACATCTTTCATTTATGTCTATGTGCAGGTTTCCTAGAGGCATTCAATCACAAATGGTTATCTAGAACCTTGAAACAAGTTTTCGTCATTCTCTATACACTTTCCTATTTGTAGTCCATATGAGACTACAATGCATCATGTGGTAGTTCACACAACATGTTGTTGTCATTGATCGATATGCTAAAATGTGGACCAAAGACTCTCTATGTTCTATACTTTTCATTTCTATAATTGAAAACTTTCTTTTACCTATCTATAATTAGATATTTCCCACAGTTTAACTAGTTAGAAATATTTGATTGTCTATAGTGAAATTGACTCTCAAAGGAACATAATTTTCCTTTTGTAGAGTCACATTTCCTCCATTAATTTTATTATTATCCTGCCTAAGGTTTGACTATTTCTTTATTCAATTTAATAAAACTAAATAAAAAATAGGTAAATACTTCCTTGTTAAAAGTGTATAATGAAGCCTTTTGTATACATTCATGGAGATAAAAGAGGGTTAAATCGATAGATAAATACATCACATATAAATAGAGATACATATAATTCTCACATATTTATTAAATTTGTTATTAACTAGTATATTATATAAAGAAGTGCAATGGGTATACTGAAGAGGTGTGTAGGGTTAGATAGAAATTTCTAAAATATTTTATATACGTTCATCCAATACATGAGGTGAAATGATAGGCCATTTAGTAAATGGTGTTGTGTGTGCAACAAGGTCCCAATCGAGAAGTGATGATTTTGGATCAAATTTTCATCCAATTAAATTAGCTTTATGTCATCTTTTGTTTTAAATTTAGTCTCCTAAATTTACTCATCTAAGGCGCCAAAATTGGCTTTTGGTGATTTTTTTGAGATTTTCTAAGCCTTATTTTTGTAGTATCTTTGTATTTATGTGTGTAATCTCTAAGCGAGTTGATGAGTAGTGTCACTCAAGATAAATCTCAATAATTAGAAACTTTTGTAGTCATCTAAATAGATTTAGAAATTACCAAAAATGACAAAAAAAAAACTCATTTTGTTAAAATCTTCCGAAATGGTAGTTTTCCAATTGTAGTTAAAATAGTATTTTTCTTTCATTGTAGTAGTAAAGTAGTTGGCCAATAATGAAGAACTACTAATCTAATCTTGTCCTCATTCAATTTATTTTCTTGTTAATTTGTTAATGGTGAATGTTTGGTTGTAATTTGATTACATCATCTCCAATCTTTTCTATAACCTTCTTCATTCTATAGCTAAGGACCTTCTCCAATATTGCTACAATTTGATCCTTTATCGCTACCTTCATTGTTGCTAACATCTCTTCTATATTTTGCATCTTATCTACCCACTCTTCTTTCATTTCATTTATTATGCAACTGTAAACATGATGAGAGATGGAACAATAGCAGCATGATAGTCATATAGGACAATATTATAACTTTGGGGAGGTCAGGCGTTGCTTGATGATGCACCATATTTCAGCCATACATTTTCCATATACAATTTGTTCCATTCTTTAATCTTTTCAATTTGAGTTTTCTTTAACTTCCCTATTTCTTGTTGTATATTATTCATAGTACCCCAAGGAAACTTTGCTAAATGTATTGTCATAGTTATTTCTTTGAGTGTTGATGTATCTTTTAATGTTCTTATCATTTCATTTCCTCTCATTTATTATACAAATTGTAGCAACTTTGGATTTTTAGTGCTATGGGCCTTTTCCCAATAAGTCAATGTATCAATCTTGGGGTTTTACTTTGATCCATTAACAACTTGATTTGTCTCAAAATATACATTATCAAGAGAGATTTCTGGATTCGATTGTGTGAAATATTTTAGCATCTTAAAACGTTTTGGATCACACTCTGTGATCCATCCTCAAGATGAAGAGAGTCAAATAAGATGAAAAAGTTGCAGACTGGGAATAAATAGGAAGGATTGGAGAAGGGTGCATGAAGAACGAGAAACCAAGATGGTCAAACCTAAATAGAAGGACAAAAGAGGAAATAAAATAAAAACAAAAGACAAAAAGAATAAAGAAAGAGAGAAATAAAAACCAAATTAATACCAATACACACACACACACACACACACACACACACACACACATATATATATATATACATACACACACACACACACACACACACACATATATATATGTGTGTGTGTGTGTGTGTGTGTGTGTGTATGTATATATATATATATGTATATATATATATATGTATATATATATATGTATGTATATATATATATATATGTATGTATATATATACATACATACATACATACATACATATACATACATACATACATACATATACATACATATATATATATATATATATATCTTAGAACTGGTCAAAATATAGAATGAATATTGGGTCATCCCAACTTCAAAATTGACCAAGCAAAAACATTTGTTGCATGTCCCAAGTCGAGATCAAGAACATGCCACTTTGTTGCACCATTATTATTGCTTCATCAAGGCTGGTATCAATATCATTCAAATTGGCCTCCTTGAATATGGAAGCAATCATCTATTCATGTTTTCATTCATCCACTCCTATATGGTTTGTTTTTACCTTCTCCCAACACTCCTTTATCTTTTTATCCAAAATCCTTTAAATTCAATAGATTTGATAAATTCATCATCTGCCAAAAATTGGAAAATTTTTATCATCCTCTCATCATCAACTTTCTCCAAAGGAGTGTGTTTATGCATTTCTTCTTGATCATCTGACACTTGATTTGTATTATCCTCTCTTGGAGTTCATCTCAGAGGTTGCTTAGCCTCTTCATCAATACCCAACGAAAATATTATCCTTGCCACTTCCTATTAATCTCCTATCTCCTCTATAGTATCATAATATTGTACAAGAGGGGGTTGATCACAAACTCTTTACCTTTTTATGGTGGTTGTTGTGGTAGGTCATGTGGTTGCATCTATAATTATTCAACATCTAGGTTAATTATCCCATTTCCTTTTTCTTTGAGTGCTTACAATTTTGGAGGCTCATGCTCTCTTCCCCATTCGGGACTTCCTATACAGTATTTCAAAGTTGTAAATCATAAGGTTAGTTATTTTAATAGGATGTTTCTCCTCTACATAAAAACAAGGGAAGTTGGGCTTTCGTTCCCTTCTCCCCTTTTCCTTCTTCATCTTGATTGCCCATTTTGTCCTCCTTTAAAGAATTTCAACTAAGGTAGGACAACTTGTGACATCTTTCTCATAATATACTTCATGCTCATAGCCTGGTCTTTTTGAGTTCTCTTTACTTAACTAGTTAATATATCCCTTATTATCAAATGGTGTCAAAGCACTAGGTTTCAAATTATACGTGGCCTTCAAATGATTATAGACTTGCTCTAGCATCTCTAAACCAATAAGAAAATTAGAAAATTCTGTAACATGGGGCAGAAAAGGTCCCTTCTATATATTCATGCCCTTCTTTTCCATCCACATTATTTATCACATAATTCTAGAAATGCCAGCCCAGGAGAAAAAACTTTGGGCAATATGTGGGGTGCCTGCTAGTAACAATTTATAGTCTCATAATAATGAAATCAAAGTAAATGAGCCAATCACAAAAATTATGAGTTTAATGTTTATTTGGAAGCCTATCCATTTGTCTTAATAATCTTACCATTCATGGAGGTAATCTCTCAAGAAACAATCCAAACTTAGCCATTATCTTCATCACAAAGCAATCGTGAAAGGTCACAAAATCTAAATTTGGGCATTTATTTTCTCATACATATGTCGAACATTGTAGAAGTTTCCTTCTACTTTTCTTATAAATCATCTACAACATCAACTTTCTATCCCATTAAGACCAATTCTAGTACAAAATCATATGACATAAAAGATAGTAGTGTTTGAAATTAACTTCATTATCATTCTCCATTACTCTCATTAATTCTTCATGCATCTCCATAAAAAAATGAGAGGCAAAATCAAACTCAATGGTCTCTTCTGGATGTTGGATTTTCATAGCCATGGACATCAATTCAACTAGAATTTTTTCTTCACTATCCTTCCCAATAACTTGACATAATGCATGATAGTTTCTAGCAAAGTGTCTCTCAAAATCATCAACTATAAAGTGCTCCTGCTCACTAAAAGGAATCTATATTCTCCAATTATTCTATCCCTTCTATCTATAGATTGGGATCTCATCATTCCTTAATTTTTTCTTGGACCTCTTGTAATCTTCCTTAAGATTATCAAAATTAATCTGCAATAAAGCTTGCTTATTCAACATAAAGGTGTCAACAATTGCCATTTTGTCTAGGGCCACTAGTGGTGAACCAGCTTCTGATTACTTTACCAATAGGGTAGTATAACTTTACCAAAACACTAATTAAGTCTACATCAATAAACACATTTGAGACAACTAGATTGCTCTAGTCATAGGTGCAAGGGTTTGGGATTAAAACATCCTTGTCTTAAAAAGCTCCCACAAAATACTTAAAATACTTAAAAAGCTCCCACCCTAAAATTGATATGTCTACATCTTGAAATCCATCACAATAATCCTTAAACACCCTTTTACTTTCTTTATTATCTGATTTTGGTAGGATATCTAGGATGTCTTCTTGTAAACTAATTAAAACTAATTAGGGTTTCTCTTTTTATCCTAATTCAAATGATTCGAACCTACAATTGTAGCAAATAAGGCAATGTAATCCAACTTATATCACCTACAAGACATAATAAAAGACTTACTAGTCTTTTCACTCCTTGAAACCCTAACTAGTGCAAATAGTCATTGAAAATTTGTCCTTCTAGTCGGAAAGCTTCTTGTGTTCAATATAGTGACCAAAAAATTTGATCAAATGAGCATTTATTGGGTCGGATTGTGACTTTACTGTGGCCATGTCTTCAATAAATTCAAAGCATGTGAGAAACTACTCAGGTTGATAGCCATGCTGCTGTTTAAAATTGTATCTATTCATCTAATTTTATCAACAATTCAGATCATGTCAATTTCTCTCACAGGGGCAAAAGCAACATAGTTTCTTTGTTCTTTGATCCAGGCCCACTGGGTACATGGCAAGCTCTCGCCATTCTGCGAGCTAGCGCCAGTCTTAGTTGGCAAGCTTCTGGGGATGTGGGGCTTTCATCTCTTACTGCTAATTAACATTGTCTATATCCACAGTATATCTCCTAACCATGTCCATCACATGGTAGGTTTCCAGGGTAGTAATTCATGTTCACTAGTCGGTTAGATCTCTTCATTATCCCACTATCCTACAATGTTACTTCTAGTGACATAATGACAGTTGCAGGGTCACGAGAAGCATTACTAACTTTAACCGCTTTCCAACCATATGACTTCCTTGCTAGCTCATAATGTCTAAGGCAGTTTATGACTAGCTCGCACGGGGGACATGTGGGATGCTAAACAACTTACAGAGGGCTTGGCTGACCCACCCTTAGCTCGCAATGGCTAAGGTAGTTTATGCGATTTAGTTTGCAGACATTCAAACATTAAAACATTTACGTAGGGAAAATATATCGACTAAATAAGGAAGTAACAACCTAACATGTGGGGCTTGTCAACTCATGTGCTAGGCACACACAAGTTGCAACTTAAAAGGTTATTAATCCGGGGCACGTGTCAACGCCAAATTAAAAGGTTTGAAGACATAAATCTTTGGATTTTTTAAGATTTACAGATTTTAAGGCTTATTAAATAATTTTCAAAGCAACATACAAACTGTTGATAAGTGATGTTGTTCAAGCATGCAGCTCCATGCAACTTCAGTTTGGACATGAAGCTATCCATTCATCACCACGCATAAGCTATTTTTAGTTTAAATCAGTTTTTTGTTTATTCATGCAAATAAAGCATGTACTCCAACATGCATGAATCTTTAGGTCTATTTTTAGTTTTGTTTTTTGCATGAGTTTGTTTTTAGTAAATAAAGCATGTTGTGCATGCACTTATTGTATTCTTAATTTAGAGAGTAGTTTTTTTTTTTTTAGTTTGAGAGCCTTAGTAGCTTTCCATGCAATGCTAGGAATATATTTAGAACTGCAGTTATTATTAATTGTTTTTGGCTGCAAATTCTTTATATATACAGCCTCTATGTAATTTCTTATTAAGCTTCAATAAAGAAATTGGTGTGTGCAATTCCAAAAATAGAGTTGTTGTTATTGTGTGTTCTTTGTTATTTAATTTCATTAATCAGTTGGCTCCGAGAAGACATAGTAGTTTCAGATTCTACAAGTGGTATCAGAGCAAGTAAAATTATTTTGGGTTAAAGTTTTATTGTTGGAATTTTGCCAAAGTTAATCATGTCAAATTCTAACCATATGCCTGTTCCAAAATTTGATGGGAATGATTATGATTATTGGTGCATTAAGATGTTGACATTTTTTATTGGAAAAGATTTGTGGGAGATTATTGAATCAGGTTATGAGGAGCCAACTGATTGGAATGCCCTTATAGCCAATGATAGAATAGCTAGAAAGGAAGCAAGGAAAAAGAATGCTCAAGCTTTGTTTCACATTCAGATAGCTCTTGATAAGAGCTTATTTCCAAGAATATCGGCAGCAACAACAGCCAAAGATGCCTGGAAGACTCTACAAGAAGCTTACCAGGGTAGTGATCAAGTTAAGGTAGTCAAGCTTCAAACATTGAAGCGAGAGTTCGAGAATTTGAAGATGCATGAAGCTGAAAGTATAAGTGATTATTGTGTTAGAGTCAAAGACATGGTCAATAAAATGGCTACACTTGGCAAAATTGTAAGCAATGAAGTTTTGATAAAAAAGGTGTTGAGATCTTTGACACCCAAACGGAATCATGTAGCAATAATCATAGAAGAAAGCAAGGATTTGACAAAACTACAGTTTGATCAATTGGTTGGATCTCTGATGTCTCATGAAGAAAGATTGAAAGATTCTTTTGAAGGTGTAGAGAAAGCATTTTCCTCTAAATTGCTAATCACAAAAAATGAAGATGCAAGCAGCAGTAGTGCCAAAATCAATCAAGGCCAAGGTAAAGGGAAAAGCCAAAATTCATCAAGAGGTAGAGGAAGAGGTGGCTCAAGAGGAAGTGGTGATTTCAGAGGAAGAGGTAGAGGTAGATTTGATAAGAGAAATGTTCAATGTTACCACTATAATAGGTATGGCCACTTTGAAAGAGAATGCAGATTGAAAGAAGGTAAAAGTGCTAACTATGCTCAAGAAAGTAGTGAGAATCCTCTTGATCACTTATTTTTATCTTATGCCAAGGGTGAAAATACTAGTAAAGATGTTTGGTACCTAGATTCTGGATGCTCTAATCATATGGCAGGGAATGAAAAGTTGTTCTCAACAAAGGATGGAAGTTTCAAATCCAAGATCCAGCTTGGTGATGATAAATCATTGGAGGTTGCTGCCAAAGGAGCTATGGAGGTCCAAACAAAAGAAGGTATAAAGAGCATTCATGATATTTATTATACTCCACAATTGAAGCACAATTTGTTAAGTGTTGGGCAGCTATGTGAGAAAAATTATAAAGTAGTCTTTGAGAATAAGACTTGTACTATCTATGATAAGAATAAGGATAATAGGGTGATCACTGTTGTTCCTATGACAAGAAATAGGATGCTCCCCTTGAGGTTTGGTGAACATAACAACAGTTTGGCGAATATGGCTTATAAGGATTCAAGTTGGTTATGGCATCTCAGGTATGGGCATTTAAATTTTCACAGTTTGAAGTTTCTAACCTTGCATGCATTAGTTTCTGGTTTGCCCAAGGTTGAGGAACACAAGGAGGTTTGTGAAGGTTGTGCTAAAGGAAAGCCTGCAAGGGAAAAGTTTCCAAAGGGCAATGCATGGAGGGCTCATCACCCACTTCAGTTTGTTCATTTAGATATATGTGGTCCTATGCAAACTAAAAGTTTGGGTAAGTCATCATATTTCATCACTTTTATTGATGATTACTCACAAAATTGTTGGGTATATTTTTTGAAGGCCAAAGATGAAGCCCTAGATACATTCAAGAAGTTTAGAGCCCCTGTGGAAAATGAGAAAGCATGCAAGATCAAATGTTTAATGACTGATCATGGAGGAGAATTTTTCTCTAAGGCTTTCCAAAGTTATTGTGATTTTAATGGCATCAAGAGGCAACTTACTATTGCATACACTCCTCAACAGAATGGAGTAGCTCAAAGGAAGAATCGTATTGTGGTTGAAATGGCAAGGTGCATGTTACAAACCAAGGGATTGAGCAATTCTTATTGGGGAGATGGAGTTGCTACAATGGTGTACATCATCAACCGTAGCCCCACCAGTACACTAGAAAAGATGACTCCTTATGAAGCTTGGTATGGTAAAAGGCCTAATGTTAATCATGTCAAAGTTTTTGGTTGTTTGGCTTATGTGCATGTACCTGATCAGAATAGATAGAAATTAGATGCAAAGAGTGAGTCATATATTTTTATTGGGTATAGTGAAAAAAGCAAGGCTTATAGGTTGTATAATCCCCTCACTAACAAGCTTATTGTCTCAAGAGAAGTGATTTTTAATGAAGGGGGAGTTTATGGTCATCAAAAAGGCCATATTGAGAAGCCAAAATCTGTTTTGAGTGATAATATAATTGCTGATATTGATCATGAGCAGCCAACTAATGTTTCTATATCTAGTGGTTTAACTCCACCAAGTAGCCCTTCATCAAGTTCTTTAGTACGAAGTTCAAGTCCAACTTCTTCTCCAAGTTCTACAAGGAAGCTAAGAAAATTGAGTGATATCTACCAGAGGAGTGGAAATTAAGTACATGAAGAAAACCCAATAGGTGAGACAGTGAATTTTGCTTTATTAGCCAAGGCTGATTTCGAACCATCATGTTTTGAAGATGCATGTACTAATGAGGTTTGGGTGAAAGCCATGGAAGAAGAGATGGATTCCATTCATAGGAATGACACTTGGGAGTTAACAGAACTTCCACATGACAAAAAAAGGATTGGCACCAAATGGGTCTACAAGACCAAGTTTAACAGTGATGGGAGTGTTGAATGACACCAGGCAAGATTAGTTGCTAAAGGCTTCACATAGAAATATGGAATTGATTATGGAATTGATTATGGATTGATGGATACTTTCAAGAGAATGGCTTCCAAAGAAGTAAGAGTGATCCTACCCTTTGCTACAAACAAGAAGGTACTGATATTCTCATCATAAGTTTGTATGTTGATGATCTTTTGTATATGGGTAGTAGTTCTAAGATGAAAGATGAATTCAAAGCTACTATGGTGAAAGAATTTGAGATGAAAGATCTTGTTCTAATGAAATATTTTCTAGGAATAGAAGTTTATCAAAGTAAGGATGAGATTTTCACTTGTCAAACAAAGTATGCACAGGATATGCTGAAGAAATTTAATATGACTGATTGTAACCCTGCCTCCACTCCAAGTGCTCATGGAGATTTGTTATGTAGAGATGATGGTGCTGATTTAGTTGATGAGACAGCTTATAGAAGTATTGTGGGGAGTTTGATGTTTCTAATCCACATGAGGCCTGATATTGCCTATTCAGTTTTACTTGTTTCAAGGTATATGACAAATCCATCTGAAATACATATGAAGGTAGCCAAGAGGATTTTGAGGTATGTGAAAGGGAATTTAAGTTTTTGTATTCATTACTACTCTTCTAAAAAGTTCAATCTAGTAGGCTTTAGTGATTCAGATTGGGGAGGTAGTCTGGATGATCGTAAATCTACATCTAGAAATTGTTTTTCTTTTGGTTCTGGTTTGATTACCTAGAGCTTGAAAAAGGAAAGTATTGTTGCTCTCTCATCTACAGAAGTGGAGTATGTTGCAATTACCTCAGCAGGTACACAAGCTCTTTGGCTCAGAAAAGTTTTGGAAGAAATTGGAGAAAAGCAAATTCAGCCTACAGTGTTATATTGTGACAATGTGAGTGCCATCAAGTTAGCTAAGAATCTGGTTCATCATAGTAGAACAAAGAATTTTGATTTGAAATATCACTTCATACAAGATTTGGTGCGAAAGAAGGATGTTGAATTGAAGCACATCAACACCCAGGATCAGCTTGCAGATATATTCACCAAAGCAGTTGTGAAAGCTTAGTTTATAGCACTACGAGATAAGATTGTGAGCCCTCTCAGCATCAAGGGGGAGTATGTTGATAAGTGATGTTGCTCAAGAATGCAGCTCCATGCAACTTCAGTTTGGACATGAAGCTATCCATTCATCACCATGCATAAGCTATTTTTAGTTTAAATCAGTTTTTTGTTTATTCATGCAAATAAAGCATGTACTCCAACATGCATTAATCTTTAGGTCTATTTTTAGTTTTGTTTTTTGCATGAGTTTGTTTTTAGTAAATAAAGCATGTTGTGCATGCACTTATTGTATTCTTAATTTAGGGAGTAGTTTATTTTTTTTTAGTTTGAGAGCCTTAGTAGCTTTCCATGCAATGTTAGGAATATATTTAGAACTGCAGTTATTATTAATTGTTTTTTGCTGTAAATTCTTTATATGCGCACCCTCTATGTAATTTCTTATTAAGCTTCAATAAAGAAATTGGTGTGTGCAATTCCAAAAAATAGGGTTGTTGTTATTGTGTGTTCTTTGTTATTTAATTTGATTAATCAGTTGGCTCTGAGGAGACATAGTAGTTTCAGATTCTACACAAACGTCATATCCAAAAATTTAATAAACAAGATTTTAGACTGTCAAAATATGTAATAGGTTATGAAAATCTATGTTCTTACAAATGAAAAATGAAAATGATATCAAGAACAAGAATAAGATAATGAAACATAGATATTTTAAGATTATGTCTATTTTTTCAAATTTATTGAAAACAAACCATCTTAAATATAAAAACCTATAATCAATTTGTCTACCAAAATTTTATCAACATAGATTAGTACACTATTTTTTAAATAGCGAAGTAATTACCAAAATATACAAATAAGAAATTGCACTAGTGGGATAAGCTTAAAAAGTGAAATGAAAATGAAGCAATTACACTAGAGGCATCCGAATTGACTGACATTCTAAATATTCAACATCAGCAAAGCTCTTAATAATATTTAAGTTGCATGTTACTTTTCTATCTATTTGTGCTAGCTGGCATTTCCTTGATAACAATTTTCTTCGTTCATTCTTAACACACTAAACCCATTCCTTTAGGAGCTACAGATTCATCGAGCATCTGGAAATTATAGTACAAATGGTTCATAACAAGAAACATTGAGACTAGTTAGATTATTTATGTTGAATCTGTAGGGTAGAGATCGGGAGCATCAATTTGCCGATTAAACGACTACTGAGGCTAGCACTTATTTTTCCCTACGGGAGGGCAATAGCCTACACTGTATGCGACACCAATGGGTAGATGACTGGTGTAGACTATAGTTCATTAAAAAATGATAGAACATTCTTCGTGGGTGACAATTTGGGTATGTAAATAGACTTCTAATTCTAATTTTCCTTCATCTTTAAATAATTTTGCTTCTAGTCTTAATTTATTAGTTCCTGACCCCCATGGAACTATTGGGAAGGCTTTTATCTTAACTGGTGATTAATCTAAATTGATGCACCAAATCAAATATTCAAATTTCTTATTCTATATCTGTTATGAAAACATGCTCAACTTTTAATTAATTATAATAAAAAATTTATAGTGTCTAACTTGTAGGTTCTGAAACAGCCTCTGTTCTTAAAGCCCATTGATTAACAAAAATATTCTTGATAAAGAAAACTAATATAGTAATAACTATGTGTGTGAAAAGTGGATAGTATCTACAAGCTCTATCTAAGTACAGAACATTTCAATTAAGTCATAAAATTGAGCTAAATGAATGCAAGATTTAAGATAGATGAATGGAGGATTTGCAAGATTAATCTAACATGATTTAAGCAATATTAAGCTAGATGATCTAAATATGTATGCAATAACTAATATGTGAATATCTGAATGCACAAATATCAATGAACCTAGAGAAAAAATAACATGATAACAATATATTCTCTAGGATCCTTTGAATGAGGGATGAAGGCTGAATTTATAGAAAACTCAGAAAGAAACCAATGGCTAAGATCAAATGATGATGAGCGATCAAGATTTTCGTAGAGGAAGCACAATCCAATTTTAAAGGAAATTGAACTAAAATTAAGATAAAATCAGAAAAAAAAACTAATTTATTTTTCTATTTCATTCAATTTTGATATTTAATTGTTTTAATTGTTTTCTTTGAGATTAGTTATCAATTTTTAATTTGGTTTCCAAGATTATCTCCATTTGATTTCTTTTCTCAATTTTAAATTCTTTTTTTGTCAATTAATTCATTTTTTGATGATTTAATGGCAAATTGATCTATTTAATTAAATATACTAAGATATTTAATAAAATAAATAAGATAATTATTTTTAAAAATGATTTACTTGAAATGATCAATTAATTAAATATTTATTTAATTAATTCAGAGTGATTAATTTGCCATGTAACATTTGCGATTTATGAAATTAATTGTGTGCTCAAGATTGATTTAATTGCCTTTGGTTAGGACCTTGGTGATGTTGTCGAGACTAGGGGGCCTATGGTTTTAGGTGACCATTTTTAGGGTATTACATTTGCCCCTCTTTGAATTAATGTGCGAGCAGTGTGTTAATTCAAAGAACAATTGATGTATAAGAGATACCAGTTTTGAACTTGATTGATCATGAACAAGATGAAGAGCGAGGTATTTAGTTTGTTTTGAAGCGATGAAACTAAACAGACTGATTGAAAATGATATCGATCCTGGACTTGATTTAAGTAGGACTGATGATGAGCAAAGATACCAAACTTGAACTTGATTGATCAAGAAGAGGATCTTATTGATCTAGAACTTGATTGAACTAGGCACAGCGAGCAAAGATAAAACCGATCTTGAACTTGATGGATCAAGATACAATGAGCGAAGATAAATTGTCCAGTTTGATTCGATGCGATGAAACTGAACACCTGCTTATATTGAGCATGCGATCAAAGATACTCTTTAAATCCTTGATTGAATTTAAATGAATAATCAGCTTGATGAAAAGCGATGAAACTGATTAACGTTAAGAGAATAGTTCAGATGAAGACAATATCAGCTTGATATGAAGTGATGAAGCTGATATGCCCCTAGAGATTGATTTGATTCAGATGATCAAGAAATCTCAACTTGATATGAAGCAATGAAGATGAGATGCCCCTAGCGATAAGGTCTTATTTTTTATGTTCGAAAAAGATTAGCTGCTTGACGTGTAACAAAGATGTTGAAATAAATTCCTGACTTTTGATGATGATGTCTTGAGTATGCCCCCTTGGGAGCAAAATCGAAAGATAATGAGGGTTGCGCAGTGAGTTTAGGCAATTATTTTGAGCGATGATAAGTTAGTTGAGCACAAAGATTAATGTTGAACATTAAAATCAGAGTTGATTATGAGAATTAAATTGAGATTTAGCGTTGAATGATGAGAAATTGAGTGCAAATTGAAGAAAAGAATGACCAGTTGATGAAAGTGCTAAGTGGTCCCAGTTGTGCGAAATTGACTAGGAAGATGATCTCAAATTTTTATTTCGATCCCAAAAATGGACTCAAGATAGTCAATTTAGCTTAGGGTACAAGTTTGATGTCCATCAGAGCAAGTTGAAAAATTAAGGTTTTGGCTATATAAGGGGTCCATGTGTCATTTTCAAGTCATTTTCACCTCTCCAAGTTTGAAATTCAAAAATCTCTCTACAAAGAAAAATGGCCATTCCGATCCAGGAGCACTGGTTTGAGTGCCAGAGACATCATAATCGATCGTGAAAATACAACCCAACGGTAAGTGATCAATCTTAAGCATGTTTGATTTCCTAGATTTTGAATTTTGATTATTTTTTTTGTATTTTTGAGTCATTGAAAGTCATTATCCACAGTTTATCATTGAGTGATTTGTAGTTTCTAGGGTAATGAGGCAGTATGGTAGGCCATAGGGTATATCGCAAGAGTTTACATCATATGCCCAATATGGAGAGGAGGAGAGATGAGGGTGGGGCCTGAGGTTATCCTATGTACTGAGCATGCAGGAGCTAGTCGGTTTACAGTGATAGTGATGGGATTATTTAGAGGATGTTGCAGATGTAGGGGTATTACCCTAGTATAGGGAGTGGTTCCAGACACATCCATTCTTGAGGTTTACAGATCCCACAGAGTGTCCTCCACTCATCCCGGAGGTTAAGGAGGAGGCACCAACACAGGTACAGGTACTGGGTTAGGTATAGATATGGGGACAGGTGCAGGGATGGGGACAAGTGGAGAGGCAGAGAGTAGATGCACCCAGGTAGGTAGGAGGTGATCCTAGGGATAGCAGCAATAGGATACCAACTGGAGGGAGACAAAGGTAGAGAGGGGAGGGTGGATCCCTAGGGGCTATTGGGGTTGAGACTGGTGGTTCTATTAGGGTTTCAAGCAGATCCGAAGTAAATATGAACTAACAATTATATGCAGATTTAAATACAAAAGATAAAGAGATAAAAGAGGACATAGATAACATAGAGATTTAATGCGGTTCACCTAGAATGGGTTACGTCCACCATACACAGTCGTCCAATCTTTCAAGTATTATCCAGCAAAAATAGTACATCAACCTTACAATGCCTTAGGCATCACAGCCGCTTATAACGTGCGTTTTTAGGGCAAAAACAAAGTCAGCCTTTTTAGGGTTTTATTACAATGTCTGTTTTCATTAAAATACCCAAAAAAAAATTTCTTGGGGGCTCCCACCCCCGAACCCCTGCCCAAGTCCCGGCCCGACCCCAGACCCAGGCAAGGATACATGTTGACTGTACAATACTTTGCTGATCAATCACCACATTTAAACAATCTCCCACTTGGAGACTGATCAGGCTCCACACCGAACAATCTCCCACTTGGAGACTGATACTACATGACACCACTATACATGCAACATCCACTGGATAAAACACTAGGACTTGACTGGTATAAATTCCACAATTATCAATCAAGAAGACCAACAAAAACTGATGAAGAAATCAGCTTCTCCTGTGGAACTACCTTCATGAACATATCGATAGGATTCTCACTTGTGTGAATCTTCTCAAGCCGTAATTGACCCTCCTCCAAAATAGTCCGGATGAAGTGGTACCTGAGCTGAATGTGCTTTGTCCTTGAATGAAAAGTAGAGTTCTTTGCAAGATGAATGGCATTCTGGCTATCAGTATACAATGGGCGATCCTCCTGTGTCTGACCCAATTCCTCCAGAAAACATTGTAACCAAATCATCTCCTTGTTGGCTTCTATAGCAGCAACATACTCAGCTTCAATGGTTGAAAGTGCAACAACCTTTTGCAGCCTAGAAATCAAACTGACTGCAGTTCCCCCTATAGTAAAAACATATCCTTTAGTGCTCCTCCGTGAATCAATATCACCTGCCAGATCAGAGTCAACAAATCCACTTAGAGCAGCATTAGATCCTTTGAAATATGATGCCTTCACAGTGGTTCCTTTCAAATATCGAAGGATCCATTTCACAACATTCCAATGTTCCATACCTGGATTACTCATAAACCTACTCACAACTCCCACTGCATGTGCAATATTTGACCTTGTGCATACCATTGCATGCATCGGACTGCCAACAATTGATGAATACAGGATGTTAGACATTTTATTTACTTCTTCTTGTGCCTTTGGGCACATCTCCTTAGTCAATTTGAAATGACTAGCCAAAGGTGTACTAACTGCTTTTGCATCCTGCATGTTAAATCTTTTCAACACCTTCTTTACATATTCACTTTGGGACATATTCAAGGTTCTATTTTTTCTATCCCGTGTAATCCTCTTACCCAGAATTTGCTTAGCTACACCCAAATCCTTCATAGCAAATGACCTGGCTAATTTCTATTTGAGATCATTTATGTGTTCTATGTTAGAACCAGCAACAAGCATGTCATCAACATAAATCAATAGGATAATATAACTACAACTATCCAATCTCTTAAAATATACACAATGATCAGAATGACAGCTATGATAACCGTGTTCAGCCATGAAACTATCAAATTTTAAATACCATTGTTGGGGTGCTTGCTTTAGGCCATACAAACTTTTCTTCAACCTACACACCAAGTTCTCCTTACCTTTGACCTCATATCCTTGTGGTTGCAACATGTAAATTTCCTCCTCCAAATCTCCATGGAGAAAAGCTATTTTCACATCTAATTGTTCAAGATGTAAATCATCTACACCCATAAGGCTAAGTACAGTTCTAATTGAAGTCATTTTTACAACTAGAGAAAATATTTCATCATAATCTATACCCTTTTTCTGTGCAAAACCTTTTACCACAAGTCTGGCCTTATATCTTTTCTGACCTCCTTCCTCCTCCTTCAGCCGATAAACCCATTTGTTAGGCAAGGCTCTTTTTTATGTAGGTAAAGGGACTAAGTCCCAAGTCTTATTTTTTATCAAGGATACCATCTCCTCTTTCATGCCTAGCTCCCACTGTTGTTTGGCATCCACCTGCATTGCTTCTTCATATTCTTCTGGTTCACCAAAATCAGTTAATAATATAGAATACAAAGAAGGAGAAAATCTTTCAGGGGGTCTACTTGACCTCGTAGAACGTCTAACACTTGCAGGAGTTTGTGGGACATTCTGTTGTTGCTGAGCATCAGGTACCTGTGGCATTTCATTTTCAGGAATCTCATCCAACACCACATATTTCTGCTTGTCCTATTCATGCTTCTTTTCCTGCATCTGATCTTTATACATAACCTTCTCATTGAATATAACATCTCTACTTCTAGTTATTTTCTTATTTTCAAAATCCCATAACCGATAGCCATATTCATCTATCCCATATCCAACGAAGGTACATTTCTGAGATTTAGCATCAAGCTTGGTTCTGTTTTCTTTATCAACATGGACAAAAGCTTCACAACTAAAGGTTTTCAGAAAAGAATAATTTACCTTTTTACCAGTCCATGCCTCCTCTGGAATACCACTATCTAAAGGGGTTGAAGGTCCTCTATTTATCAAATAGACAGTAGTATGTACAACATCTGCCCAAAAATGTAAGGGCAATCTAGCATGCAATCTCATGCTCCTCGCGCGTTCCATGATAGTCCTATTCATTCTCTCTGACACACCATTTTCCTAAGGAGTTCCTGGAACTGTCTTTTGCTTTCTAATTCCATTTAAGGAACAGTAATCTTCAAATGCTTTACTGCAATACTCACCTCCATTATCCGATCTGAGACACTTCAACTTTTTTCCTGTCTCATTCTCAGCCAAAGCTTTCTATTTCTTAAAAGTTTCAAAAACATCTGATTTTTATTTTAGGAAATATACCCATGTTTTTCTGGTTGAGTCATCAATAAAAATAACATAATAACAAGAGCCACCAAGAGATGATACCCGAGCCGGTCCCCATACATCTAAATGCACAAGCTCTAACTTCTCACTCTTCTTCTCTTTCCCAACCTTGAGAAATCTGACTCTTTTCTATTTGCCATAAACACAGTTTTCACATAACTCTAAATCAATCTTCTTTAGTCCTCGCAATAGATTTTTGGAGTGAAGGATTTTCATCCCTTTCTCACTCATGTGCCCAAGCCTATGGTGCCACATTATCGAGTCTATTCTTGCAACATCTATTGTTGTTGTCCTTGCAGTAACTTTATCTGTAGCAGCTAAGGTAGAGTAAGTGTTACTAGTACACAGATATGATGTGCCTACCTTCGCACCTTTAGCTACTACTAATGATCCTTTACTGACCTTCCAGATACTATTTGAGAAGGTAACTATGCAACCTTCACTACCTAGTTGCCCTGCAGAAATTAAATTTCTTCTTAAGTTAGGAACATGTCTTACCTCCTGCAGAAACTAGTCATTACCATTCTGCAACTTGATCTTTATCTTTCCTTTTCCAACAATTTGACAGGGCTCATCATCACCCAAATATTCCTGTCCAAAATCACCTTGAACATAATCTAGAAAATATTTTCTATGGGGTGTAGCATGAAATGAAGCCCCAGAATCTATTACCTGGGAATCATTAACATTATCCAAACATAAGATTAAAGCATCTTATAAAGTATTACTTGCAATATTAGCTTCCTTACTGTCATTTTCATTTTTGTCTCCTTCTTTGTTTTTCTGAGACCAACAGTCTTTCTTTAGATGACCAGGCTTTCCACAGTACCAACAATCTTTCTTTCCTCTAGATTGAGAGCGTCCTTTCTTTGACTTCCCTCGTGACTTCTCATTCCAAGGGCCTTTTCCTCTTTCCTTTTATCTTCCTCTGTTCTCCACATTCAAAACACTACCCGATGATGTTGGAGTCTCACCTATGCTTTTCCTTCGCATTTCCTTGCTTAGGATAACACCAACAATATCATCAAATACCAAAGTATTTTTACCAGAGACAGAGTTACTTATAGCCATAACCAAGCTATTCTAGCTTTCTAGCAAAGAACATAAAATCAAGAGAGCCCTAACCTCTTCTGCAAAGGTAATTTTTACTGAAGACAATTGACTATTAATTGTATTAAATTCATTTAAGTTGTCCACTACAGATCCTCCCTCACTCATTTTCAAATTAAACAAATGCTTCATAAGAAATACCTTATTCGAAGCCGAGGGTTTCTCATATAGCTTAGCCAATGTCGTCATCAAATCTATAGCCATTTTTGCTTCTGTTATATTGAAAGCTACAAATGGTGCAAGGCACAATCGAATGGATCCCAGTGCCTTTCTATCTAAAATGTCCCATTCTTCATCTAACATTGTGGTCGCTTTCTTTGCCTTTCCTTCTAGTGGCCACCACAAATCCTTTTGATACAAGTAATCCTCCATCTGCATTTTCCATAACTGATAATTCTGGCTGTTAAACTTTTCGACCTTGAATTTGGAATCCTCCATTGCTCCCACTCAAATTTGAAAATCCTACGAATTTACAGAAAAACCTCACTTTGATACCAATTGTTAGGGTTTCAAGTAGATTCGAAGCAAATGTGAACTAACAATTATATGCAGAGTTAAATACAAAAGATAAAGAAATAAAACAGGACACAAATAACATAGAGATTTAACGTGGTTCACCCAGAATGGGTTACGTCCACCATACACAGTCATCCAATCTTTCTTATTATCCATCAAAAATAGTACATCAACGTTACAATGCCTTAAACATCACAGCCGCTTATAACATGCATTTTTAGGGCAAAAAAAAAGTCGGCCTTTTCAATAGGTTCTAGGGTATCAAAGGGTGGAGGTGCTAGGGCAACAAAGGGAGGAGGTGAGGAGGAGAGAGAAGCTCCTAGGCAGGTTAGGAAGCAGAGAGATGAGCAGGGTTGCGGAGAGGGATGTGGAGATGGAGAGAGAGAGAGTAGGGAGCTCCAGATATAGTTTGGTCTTTGCGATCGTGGTTGACAGGTTTGCAGGCACAATTGACGGTGGCTTAGATGTAGCTAGCAGAGCAAGACTGATAGCTTGCTGAGGTAAGAGCTGAGTGCGATGGAGAGATTGGAGAGGTGAGAGCAGAGAGAGATCATCAGCTTGCTGAGGTCAAGGTTGAGCACAATTGTTAGCTCGCTGAGGTGAGAGCAGAGCAAGATTCTCTTCAGCGAGAGGTGTTGCATCAAACTACTCTAGCAACCTATTATGTTGCAGCATAGTGTAGATGTTCTAGTAGCACATGAGGTTGCTCCATATTCTCAGTATATGGCTTGATTTGAGGGATCTAGGGCACCTAGACAGGATGTTAGGCAGTAGGCAACACCTCCTCCACCTAGTGATGAGGGAGAGGCAGAGAGCTATCTAATTAGGTCTCTTAGTTTTTGTTACATATCCCATTTTTTGTAGCCTATACAGTTCTTGTTCTGAGGAGTCATTGTATATGACAATTGATAGCATTTGTACTCTGAGACACTAAGATTATTATTATATATGATATCTTGATTTGATTTCATCGTACTTGGGTCGATTGATTATGAGATGTCTTTCTAAATGCTTTATTCTATATGTATGCATATCTTTTCATTATGGATGAATGAATGCAATGGATTTTTATTTTTTTTTCTTTTTATGCAAATAAATGATGATGCAAATAAAGGATGAGAATGAGTAACCAGAAATGCAAATGTTTATTTTTCTTTATGCAATATGAATGCAAATAATTATTAATGAAATGTATGGATCTATATAAGATACTTATGTATGTAGATAACATCTCAAGACACAAGTACTCGATCGGAGAAATGATGATGAAAAAGAGACCACATACCTGAGAAAATGAAGACTGATTCCGACTCTGATTCAAAAGATAAAAAGATTATTGTTATCATACCGAAATCACCTGAAATGCATAAAATTTAGAATGAATGCAACCTATGCCTAGTCACTACATTTAGAATGCTTAATTTTTATCACTGAGAATTTTACAAATAGAGTACGCAAAATAGAGTTTCTTTCTTTTCATATGTAATATTAACTAGCATGTCCGCAATGACCTTTTTTTGTTCATATTCTTGGACAGATTACACATGCATCTAGATTGCACATTAAAGAAATTTCCTCAATCAGATAAGGAAATGAATCCAACCTCCCAGTAGCATACAAATAAGTGGAGTCAAGGTATGTGTGGCAATTTCACCTTGATGTGAGGGCACTTATCACAGACACCGAACTGATTAGATGTTTCTAGATCATCTCATTCATTCTTACAAGTAGAAAACAAATAAAAGTATTATTCCCCCAATCCTTGCTCCTCTTAGTCAAGATATACTTCCTCGAGTTACTCAAAGGGAATAATAATCGAAAGTCAATATAAAAGACAACATACAAAGAAAAGTTCATGCATATCTCAAATAATTTAGGGATTTTTTTCAATTATCTTGTTTTTCTTGTTTACTCAGTGATAAAACTTTGTAGTATTCAGAAGGCAGGTGACTAACTCAGACTGGATGACCTAGTACTACCGACAGAAAGATGACTTGGTTGATATTGCTTAGGACATATAGATTGATCAGTTGATTACCCTAAGACTAGGACATTGATTGGTTTCAAGCCGTGAGGGTTCTAAGAAGCACCAAGGATGTCACAAAAACTACTAAAATGTATGTACAAGAGAAAGGAAAGATGCAGGAAAGCAGGAATGAAAATAGGAAAATGCCAAGTTTGCATTGATAGATGGAGTGCTTGAATATAAGAGGCACTTACTTACTAGGTTTTCACCTACTTGGCAAAGATCTTTTTCTCTCTTTTTTTTTTCAGGACATTTTATGATTTTTAGGATTTTTTCAAGACTTTTTTTTGATTTTTAAGATTTCTTCAGGACTTGTTTTATTTTTAAGATTTCTTCAGGACTTTTTAGTTGTACAAGCTGCTGGAGCAGAGAACACTTAGGTGAATAATTTCTTCAAGTGGATGGTGTTGATCAATTCACATAGCCTTTCTCCATCCGATGTTGAGAGTTGATAGGCACTAGAGCCTAAGACTGCAGTAACGATGTAGGGACACAACCAGTTGGGTTCAAACTTCCCTTTGTTTTCTTGAAACTATTGATTTTTAGGATTTTCTCTTAGAAACAAGGTCACCAACCTGAAATTCTCTTTGTCAAAATTTCCTGTTATAACCTCTCGACATTCTCTTTTGATATGCTCTCAGATGATCAAGCACCACTTGCTGACATTCATCCAGTAACTCGAGTTATTGCAATCTAGATATTCTATAGTCTTCATCAGTAATAAGACCTTGCAAAGAAACTCTTAAAGATGATATTTCCACCTCAATAGGTAAGACTTCTTTGTACCCATACACAAAAGAAAAAGGTGTAGCCCCAGTAGGTGTTCTGATACTTTTTCTATAAACCCATAGTGCAGGAGTGAGTTGCAGATGCCAGTCCTTGCTAGATTTGTTTAGTGTTCTATGTAAGATAGTCAACAGATTTTTGTTAAACACTTCAGCATGTCCATTACCTTAATGGTAGTATATGGATGACCAGTGCTATTGGATCTTGAATTTCTCACAAAGCTCATCTAGATTCTTGTATTTGAACTATCCCCTATTGTCAGTCACAATGGATGAAGGTATCCCATATATGCAAATGATATAGTTAAGAATAAACAGAGCTACTTGTTTATTGGTCACTTTGATCAGCAGAACTACTTCTACCCACTTAGTGAAGTACTTAGTGACAATTATAATAAACTTATGATTGTTAGATGATTCCGGATATATTTTTCCAATGAGGTCAAATGCCCATTGTTGAAAAGGCCAATGTGTTATGAAAGGTATGAGATCTCTTCCTAGAGAATGTATGAGGTTCCCATGTAACTTACACTTCTCACAAGTTTTAGCAAATGTTATGGCATCTTTCTCCATGTCTAGCCAGTAGTAGCCAGCGCTTAATAGTTTCTGAGCTAGAGTCAAACCATTTGAATTAGATCCGCAAATACCTTCATGGACTTCAGATAATGCACATTGGGACTCTTCAATTTATAGACACCTAAGAAAGGTACTATCCAAACTACATCTAAATAGATCATTAGGAATGATGACGTACCATGAAGCATTTTGATTAAGCTCCTTTTCTCATTATGGGTAAGATTGGCAAGAATAATTGGGTCACGCAGGTATGAGTAAATGTGGTTGTAGCAAGATGAGTCATGTCTAATAATATAACAGACCATGTGGGAGTCAAGAGAATCATAGGCAAGATAATGTAACTCTTCCACTAGGAATTCAAAGCGAAAGTTATACTCTTGTAGATGCGGTATAGATGCCAGAGTACTCATAGCATCCACTGCTCTATTTGCTGATCTAGGAATCTGTTGAAATGATACAAAGGTAAAGTATTTCTTGAGATCATCAACCATTCTTTATAAGGAATTAGTTTTTCATCTCTAGTCTAATAGATATCATTGATTTGGTTGATAATCAGCTGAGAGTCTCCATAGACGTGTAACTCAACAACCTTCCATTTGATAGCTAGCTTGGTACCATTTACCAAAGCTTCATACTCTGCAATGTTATTTGTGCAAGGGAAAATAATTTTGTAAGCCTTTGGGAATGACTATTTTTGAGGAGTGATAAAAATTATCCCAGCACCAGAACTATGTTGAGTGAAAGATCCATCAAAGAACATTTTCCATGATCACTGAGTGAGGTATATGATAGATTCATCTTTAAATTCCATGTGAAAAGGTTGATCTCTTCAAGTGGAGCATCAATAAGTTGATCTGTGATGACCTGTCCTTTAATGGCTTTGCATTTTACATATTCAATATCAAATTCTGTAAGAACCATGACCTATCTAGCCAATCTTCTTGTGAATGTTGCTTTGTTGAGAAAGTACTTGAGTGGATCAATTTTAGCCACTAGCTTGATAGAATGTGCTAACATGTAGTGTCTTAATTTTTGTGATGCAAAGACTAATGCCAAACAAGCCTTTTCTATGATAATATAGTTCATTTCATAAGACACCAAGGTTTTGTTGATATAGTAGATAGGTCTTTCTTTGTTATTCTAATCCTATTGTGCCAAAAGTGCCCCTAGTGATGTATCCATAGCTGATATGTAGAGAATCAATGGTTTACCTTGAATTAGTGGCATCAATATAGGTGTGTTGGAAAGATATTCTTTCATTTTCTTTAGGTGTTGTTCACAATCTTCATCCCAATTATATTTTACTCATTTTCGTAATGCCTTTGTGAATGGTTGAGCCTTATCTGCTAGCTAAGAAATTAATTATCTTATTGATTGGAGATGTCCTTGTAAACTTCTCATTTGACTGATATTCTTTAGAGGTGGCATTTCCATGACAGTCTTAACTTTTCTTGGATCCACTTCAATTCCTTTTGCTAAAACAATATATCCTAAGAGCTTACCAGAGGTAACTCCAAATGCACTTTTTTTTTTATTTAATCTGAGCTGGAATCGCTCCATTCTATCCAATATTGGACCTAGTTCAGGTAGATGTGTTGATCTTTTCATGGACTTAACTAGAGTATCATCAATATAGTCTTCCATGTTTTTGTGCATCATGTCATGAAAAATTGTCATTACGGATTTTTGATAAGTAGCACTTGTGTTGTTTAACCCAAAGGGCATTACATTCCAGTAGAGGGTTCCCCATGCATAGGTGAATGATGTTTTCTCTTGATCCTCAAGTGCAATTTTTATCTGATTGTATCCTGACAAACCATCCATTAAAGAATACATTTCATAGCCAGTAGTCATATCCATGATCATGTCTATATTGGGTAGTGGAAAATCATCCTTGGGAGAAGCTTTGTTCAGATCTTTGAAATCAGTGCAAACATAGATTGACTTGTCAGGTTTGGAAATAGGTACAATATTAGATATTTATTTGATATAATCAATTGCTCTGATGCATCCATCTTTTAGTAGTTTTTCCAATTCAACCTTAACAAGTAATGCAACATGAGGATGCATATTTTGGAGCTTTTTCTTAACGGGTTTGACACTAGGAGTGATAGAAAGATGATGCATAATAAGGTCAGTATCCAAACCCAGCATATCAGTGTATGTCCATGCAAAATTGACCTTTTTTTCTATGAAGAAATTAACAAATTCTTTTAGTTTTTCAACTGACAAGGATTGAGCTACATGTATGTTGTACAAAGCTTCTTCTATTCCAATGTTTACTAGCTGTGTAGGTTCAATTAACACTAATGATCTCTCTTGAAAGTGATCAGACAAAATGTCAAATATCTCACCTTCAGGCACCTTAGAGAGGTTTTCATCGGTAGGTATGTCCTTTATTTTTACTATTTTTTATTCTAATACCGCCACAATGTGGTTTTTGCCATCAAATATTTTATTTTTCTTCTTTTGATTTTTGCGACTAAGATACTTGACACTTGTTGCTGCCATATTCTCACTTTGTTCACTGGTGAAAGAGTTCATTGGTTCAACTGCATTAAGATAGTAGGTTAAGGTGTAGTCATTGGCAAAGGTAGGTATACTTAAAGGTTGATCTCGGAGAGTATAGTCAATTAGTTTAGGATATACCAAGGATAAGGTTTGAGTAGGTTCGAGGGAGTTCATGGTATTATCATCATAACTTTGGACTGATAAGTCAAGTTCCAGAAGACTACCTTGTGTAAGCATCTTGAGACCAGGAAGAGTTACAACATCATTATCAAAGTGCACGTTAATATCTAGAGGACCTGACCCAACAAACCTACAACTAGCACCATCCTCTATGTTAGGCTAGACTACATATCATGGTTCGATAGTAACAGAGTCAGAAGATAGAATCTCAACATTGATGACAGAGTAGTCATAGTGTGATGTTGAATAGGTATTGTCATAAATAGAGCTTATGTCTGAGTGATCAGAGTCATAGGTTGAAGTTTCTGACTCTTCTTCAAGTGATTTAGTAAAAGTATGTATAGTATGAGTATCTACATCTTTGATGCTGCAAGTTCCTTTGCGATTAGGGTCATTGATCATTTTTATTTGACATGTCTTTTCACATAACCTTGGTGGCTATGTGAGATTCTATCATCTTTTCCATTCAACTTCTTTCAAACTAATGATGGGTTTAGCTTTTGTATCTTCTAATTATTCTTTTGTAGTTCCATACCTGATTTTTTCTATCTCATTAGAAGGAGATATAGTGGGTGAAGAATTTTCTTGTGTTCTTTTTTCTTTCAATTTTGTTCATAGTCTCCTTGTCTTTTCAATCCGATTTCTTCTATTTCTTTTTTCAGTTTTAAGCGTATTAGGTATTGGGCTTAATCTATGATATCACTAGACTCTTTAAGAGTTTCTGTAGTAGAGGTATCTTAGAGGAAATTTGGACCCCATTCATGCTCATTTGAATCAATTTCTGAGTCATCTACTTGTTGTCTACCAGTATATATGACCAGAATGTTTAGTGGTGCAAACAATTCTTTGATTCCTTTGATTTCTTCCCTCGTATCTTCTGGGATTTCTACTGCTTGTAGTATGATAGCTGATACAATTGAAACTTGATTACCAATTGTTTCCTCTCTTTGGATTTCCATTTCTTCTTGTTCATATTCATACTCTACTTGAGCATGCTGAGTATTGCTTTCCTATGATATTGAAGGTTGTATCTTTTTCCTCCACTTACGTTGATGATGGGAAATATGTTTTTGATCTGATGATTTTCTTAGATTGTATCCAAGTCCATCTTTATCATTGACAGACTTAATTTGTAGCTGAATAGGTTCAACAATACCTTCTTCATGCTTGCCTAGAGGACTGGTACCTAAGTATCCCATGTGTTGAAGCATCTTATAGCCTAGACAATATTGTGATGGGGAGATTTCACAATGTCGTATTTCTTTGTTTTGACTATCTTCTTTGAAAATCCATTTGGGAACATCATCCTCTTCTATTTCATCTGCAAGGGAAGTAGAGGACTGTATAAATGTACCATCATAAATGATATTCAAAGTTGAATTTTGTGGCTTCATAACCTCTAATGGTTTTCTAGACTATCTTGGTGATGGAGGAAGAGACATTAGTGACAGTACAGGTTCTATTTTGTATACATCCATGCCAGTATTTGTGATTTTCAATTTCATTTATAAATCTCTCATCAAAGTTTCTAAACTTTCAGCTGCATAAGTTGCTCTATTATGAGGAGCAAAAGTATCAGTATCATGCATTAATGCATTATAGGTATAGCTTGTATCAATAGGAATACTGACTTCAACTCCTTTATAATGAAATTTTAGGCACTGGTAATATGTAGATGGTACTGCTTTCATTTTGTGAATCCATGGCCTGCCTAGTAAGATGTTGTAGGAAAGAGGAAGGTCAAGCACCAAGAAAATAATATCCCTTTCCACAGGTGCTACCCTGATCAGTAATAGTACTGGACCTTTAGATGATCTTTCTTCTTCATCATAACCTTTGATTGTTATTTTCTTTGTTGGACCAATGACATTTTCAAAAAAATCCTAGTCGTGTCAATAGATTGTAGGTACAAATATTCAACTCAATGCCTCCATCTATCAAAACATGTTTGACTCCATGTTTATGGATCATAGCTTTGATGTGTAATGGTTGGTTATGCGGGTGAGTCAGTGAGTTATCATCTTCTTCAAAGGATTTGAGGGAATGAGGTGAAGTCAGGTGACCCACCATGGATTGAATCTGATCTAAATCTAAATCTTTAGGGACAGTAGTAGCGGGTAAATCTTTGTCTAAGATTTCTCTGTGAGAATAAGAGATTTTATGTCTTTCTAAAATGGAGATTTGAGCCTTAGTTATTTTCAGTTGTTCAAACTGCTATAACCAGGAGAGGATGATGAAGCTAGTTGATTAGATTTAGTTGCAATTCTATATGTTTGTCTATTTGGAGAAGTCGGTAAGTTTGTTTGAGCGGGAGTTGAGGAACTAGATCCTTGGAGAGTAACCTTCTTTTGAGTGCGGGTAATAACATTTGCAGTTTGTGTGTCATTTTGCTTATGTTTGATTATGATCGCATTACAATTCTCATATTGGGAAGATTCAATCATGTTAATCACATTGTCATTGTTAGTGTAGGTGTAATTGACTTTAGCACCTCCTTTATATTTTGAAGAATCACCTTGTTCATAAGAAGATAAGGGATCTTTAAAAGCTTTGTGATCAGCATTAGTTGTGTGATTTCCAACAACAATTTTGCCAACATCAATGAGATCTTGGATCTCATGCTTGACTTTCATGTAGTTGTCTATTGCATGACCTTTGTTTCAATGATACTCATAGTATTTGTTTTCTCTCCACTATTTGTGTTTAATCTCTAGGTCATAGGGTTTAGAGCTATCTGGCAATGTTATCAAATCATTTTCTAATAACATTTTAAAAGCTGATTCATATGATTCTTCTGGAGGAGTAAAATCATGTTTGTGCTTTGGAAGCCAAGGTTTCTCTTTAAACCTTTCTTTTGATTTTTCGAAGGATTTTCTGTCATTGTTTCAGGTGCTTTGAGTTCTTCTGCACCACTAGCTAGATTAAATATTATAGATTTGGATTTTTCTTTAACAGTGTCTACAAGTCCATCATTAACAATATTTATGTTCTTATCTTTTCCATATTTCCAGTACTTGTTCTTTTCTTTGAAACTAGAGCTTTGTTGTGTTCTTTCCAAAGTGATATATCTCCTTTCTTTATAAGCACATCTTCCATTCTGAGGGCACTATCTACCATTTTGTTGAATGATGGCTATACTTGCATTTGGATATTGTATTTCAATTTAGGGATCAGGTTATTGACAAAGACATCCATCTTCTCAAAATCTGGAATAGGCCGTGAATATCTAGGGAACATCTTTCTCCAACGTTGAATAAAGGTGAGAAAAGGTTCTCTTGTTTTCTATTTAGTGTTTCAAAGCTCAATCATTGTGACTAGATGGTGAATATTATAGGAGTATTGTTGTAAAAACAATTTGACTAATTCTTCAAATGTTTTAATTCCCGTAGGTAGGCTTGAAAACCATTCCATAGCTTGTCCTCCTAAGCTTCTCGAGAAAGGGCACATGAGATATGTTTGTTCATACATGAACTCTGTACATAAAGCACAAAATTCACTAACATGATCTTGAGGATCTGCATTTCTATCGTATTTTTCAAACTTAGGAATCTTCACTCTTGAAGGAAATTGAAGCATGTAGAGGTTTTTGTCAAATGGAAATGGGCATATCATGTGTAGAGTATATTGCTTTGATGTTTTATCCTTGTTTTTCAGTTCTGTGATTTTAGTCTGCAATACTTGTAGTTGTTTGTTTACGAGAATTAAAGGTGTCTCTTCCTCTTTAGTGATAAGAGTTTCAATTTTATAGTCAATAGGAATTTTAGTGCCTTGTTTTCCTAGTTCTAGAAAATGGTCTTCTTTTTCTCCAGCCATGATGATCTTCATCATTTCTAGAAAGGTTTATCTTTTAGGAAGCTATTTACAGTAGCTTCTATAGGTTCAGAGACTACAGAAACATCTGACAATGAATCACTATCAGTAGCATGGTTGTTGAGGTTGTCATAAGTATATCGTTTAGTAGCTTGTCTTTCTTTCCTTTCTCCAGACATAGTGGGAGATAAGGGTAGGTCAAAAATTGGTAGTTGTGACGATGAAGGTTTATTTGGGATGATTTCTTCTACAAAGAATTGATTATCTTGTGATGATAAGAATGGTTATTTTCCTTTGTCAATTTTCTTGCGAGAGCTTATGGTTTGAACAAACATTTATAGTTGATATGACTAGGAGCCAGGTGCGATGTAGAAGTCAAGATCAAATTGAAGCTAGTTGTTCATTTCACGTAGTGTTTGAGAGAAGTAACTAAGATCTGGTTTGATTTCAAGAAAGATCTATCCTGCATAAGATGGTATCTAAGTTAACTTAGGTTTGATAAGATAAATAGTTTGAAAGAACTAGCTGGAAGATGATAAAAAAAAATTGTGCAATGCCATGGTAGGGGTACAATATCAAGTTTATTTTATGCTCAGAATTATGATAACCAATTTTGTGCTTGCTCATTGTAGACTGAATTGGGTAGATTTGACTATTTTGACTAACAAGATCAGGATTTCATACAAGAGAGTTTGTAGACCCAGATGATAGTTTGGCAGTTACCAGATGATGAAGATAGTTATTCATATGCATTGCTACCTAATTTCATATGATAGTTGGGCAAACTCCAGACATTAATGTGCTGAGTGTGATGTATCTTCATATGATAGACTATAAAAGACAAGAGGACAATTTTTTTCAAACTTGTAAAATAGAGTTTGCAAATCCAGATGACAAATTATTAGGATCAATGAAATCTCGTATGAGAGTTGGTATGTAGTAGGATGATATTTCAAGATACTCTTACGACAGAAGACTGGACAGAAATGAAATTCTGACAGACAAAGTTTTCACAAGTGACGAGGACTAGTTTTTTATAAGGATTGATTTTCAATGACTGATAGGGACTAGTTTTTGACACTCATAGAGTTTATCATTGAGTTGTTTAATATCGTTTTCTCCCTTTTTTGTTTTTCAGTTTCAATTTCAGGGATGAAAACACAATAAACATGCAAGATGTTCAATAATTTCAAGCACAACATGCTAACCCTACATAAGCTGGCTTAGAGAAGAAAATCTTTGCTTGCTGACTTAGGTACACACCCAATAGCTAATCAGAATATGGCCACTAAGTCTCATGTAATAGATTCTCAATGTTGTATTAGCCGACTCCAAATGCTAATGGGGGCACGCTATGGCAAGTGTCTTAGGAGAGTTACTATCTCTCTTGCACAAAGATTATCCCCCTTTCGGAGGTGAATCGAGTAGCCTGTATCTTATACTTATTAGTTAGAAATTCCATTCACAATTACCCCTTGAATTCACACAAGGATGATTTAGGCCTATAGCCTGACAAGGTACCGAAACAAGTCGTAGTTACGTAAATGTGATTGAGACTGCGAGGCCCTACAAAGTGTCTGATATGAGAGATCTAGAAGAGAAAACTCAAATAATCTTGTCCTCTGAGACTTTAATCACCAAAGGCCTATTTATTATAGTGAGTTGGAATGCTCAGGTCCAGCTGTACTCACAAGGTGATTACTTTTTCCCATTATGATAGGCTTGTTAAAGGTATACAAATCTCAAAATTTAGAAAAAGCTTCAAGGGTCTAGATTTTTTATTGTCTGTAAAAGACAAGAGCATACTCTCCTACCTCTCTGATTTTTTTGAAAACATGAAAGACAGATTTGTTCTTTAACCAGATAGCAAGTTAAGTACATAAGAAAATAATAAATGAATACACAATGTTTGGTTGATTTTCTTTAGGAAACTTGTAAAACCAATGCATCAGTAGTCATGTTGTTTTTCGATTCTTTGGTAGGCGTATATTTGATTGGTAGATTCTCTGACAAGCATTCTAAAAGAAACTGGTTAGGCTGTAAAAATCTCAGGCAAATAGAAGATAGACCAGGGTTAGCACTAGCGTTAGCAAAATATAAATTCAATTCATGAAAATACCCTGAAAAGAATACTATTTTTAAAATGATAAAATAGAAATTCATACAACAAATTATACATATTCGCACAAGTATTTGCACTAGCCTGAACGACAGGACATAGAGTTAAATTGTCAGAGAAGAAACTCGTATGAGCTCCTTCTTTGAGCCATACAATAAAAAATAGGTCTTCATAGAATTTCGTACGAAGAGGGGCGTATACTCATACAATATTTCACAGAGGTTGTATGGGCGACACCTGAAAGATAAAAAAAGTGATTTTGAGGCCAAAGGATTGAATTTCGAGCCCCACGGTGGTGGCCAAAAATGTGTGTGTGAAAAGAGGATAGCATTTGCAAGTTGTATCTGAGTACACAACACTTCAATTAAGTCATTAGATGCATGGTTAGTAAATCAATAATCAATAATTCACAAAGCAACCTATTGCCTTCTAGTAGATGCGAGTTTAGTCTTGCTCTCATATTTTAAATGCAATACCAATGACTAGAAAATAATATAAACAAAGGATTTTAATCCATATGAGCATAAGATTGATCTAAATGAATGCAAGGTTTAAGCTCGATGAATGCAGGATTTGCAAGATTAAACTAACATGATTTAAGCAATATTAAGCTAGATGATCTAAATATCTATACAATAACTAATATGTGAATATATGAATGCACAAATATCAATGAACCTAGAGAAAAAACAACATGATAACAATATATTCTCCAGGATCCTTTGAATGAGAGATGAAGGCTGAATTTATAGAAAACTCAGAAAGAAACCAACTGCTGAGATCAAATGATGATGAGCGGGCAAGATTTTCCCAGAGGAAGCACAATCTAGGTTAATTGATGTGATTGGCTTCTTTTCTCATTTTTAATGGAAATTGAACTAAAGTAAGATAAAAAATAAATGATTTATTCTCTATTTCATTCAATTTTGATATTTATTTGTTTTAATTGCTTTCTTTAAGATTATTTATCAATTTTTAATTTGATTTCCAAGATTATATCCATTTGATTTTTTTTTCTCAATTTTCAATTCTTTTTTTGTCAATTAATTTCATTTTTGATGATTTAATGGCAAATTGATTTATTTAATTAAATATACTAGGATATTTAATAAAATAAATAAGATAATTGTTTTAAAAAAAGATTTACTTGAAATGATCGATTAATTAATTCAAGTGATTAATTTGCCATGTAACATTTGCAATTTAAGAAATTAATTTTGTACTCAAGATTGATTTAATTGCCTTTGGTTAGGACCTTGGTAAAGTTGTTGAGACTAGGGGGCCTATGGTTTTAGGTGACCATTTTTAAGGTATTACAATAACCAACTTGCAGAGACAAAGAAAACACAATTTGGAATAAAAGAAAACAAAGTGCCCTATTTCAGAACTGCATACAATAACTCTTAGTGCAGAACAGTATCTCTAATACAAAAAATAGTTTATTGTGGCTTGCAAAAAGAGCTGAGACTCAAGGTTTATAAGGAAATCTTAGCTACTAATAAAAACACATTAACAACTAATTTGTTGCACCTTACAATTTGGAGAAAACTAATTTAATTTCACATGCATTTTTGCATACACTATTCGAATGGCTATCCTAGAAATACTAATTACATGCACATCATGCTTTATTTGCAAGCATAATTATGAAAAATATTTGTCAAACTATTAGTCTAAAAATAGAATTTATCCACATAACTAACTAGTCCTAAATAAACAATTGAAGATGGGTTGCTAGTGTGGTGGTGCACACTGTGAATAGTGAGTACTACGATGGATCTTGTAGTGATCGGCTGGAATTGGGAGCTCAAAATTGGAAGCTAAGAATAGTGGCTAAGCATGGAGATGCATACTTGAACAACATCAGTTATCCATATACTTTCCTAAGTGTATATATGCTTCAATTTAACTTCCTTCTTTTGTACCAAATCCCAAATGAAGTGATATTTCATATCAAAATTCTTTGTTCTATTGTGATGAACTAGATTCTTTGCTAACTTGATGGCACTCACATTGTCACATTAAATCACTGTGGGGTGAATTTTCTTTTCTCCAATTTCTTCCAAAACTTTTCTAAGAAAAAGAGCTTGTGTGCCTACTAGGGTAATTACAAGATACTCCACTTCTATAAATGAGATGACAATAATGCTTTGTTTTTTGAGCTCTAGGTAATCAAACTGGAACCAAAAGAGAAACAATTTGTAGATGTAGACTTACAATCATCCATACAACCTCCCCAATCTGAATCACTAAAGCTAACAAGATTGAACTTTTTAGAAGAGTAGTAATTAATACCAAAATTTAGAGTGCCTTTCACATACCTCAAAATCCTCTTGTTTTCCTTCATATATATTTTTGATGGAATTGTCATATACCTTGAAAGAAGTGAAACTGAATATGAAATATCAGATCTCATGTGGCTTAGAAACATCAAGCTCCCCACAATACTTATGTAACTTGTCTCATCAACTAATTCAACATCATCATCTCTACACAATACAACTCCATGAGCACTTGGAGTGGGGGATGGGTTAAAATCAAACATATCAATTTTTTTCAGCATATCATGGCCATACGTTGTTTGATAAATAAAAATTTCATCCTTACTTTGATAAACCTCCATTCTTAGAAAATATTTCATGAGACCAATATCTTTCATCTCAAATTCATTCGTCATAGCAACTTTGAATTCATCTTTCATCTTAGAACTACTACCCATATACAATAGATCATCAACATATGAACTTTTGATAAAAATATCAGTACATTCTTGTTTTTAGTAAAGGGTAGGGTCACTCTTACTTCTTTGAAATCCATTCTCCTGAAAGTATCTATCAATCTTGACATGCCATGCTCTTGGTTCTTGTTTGAGACAATACAAGGCCTTCTTCAACCTATAGATATGACTCTCTTTTACTTTCACTTCAAAACCTTGTGGCTATTCCACATATACTTCCTCTTCTAAGTACCCATTCAAGAAGGCACTTTTAACATCCATATGATGTATGCTCCACCTCTTCCGAGATGCTAACGAAATCAACATTCTAATGGTCACTTGTCTTTCTACTAGTGCTAATTTATCTTCGTAATCAATTCCATACTTATGTATGAAGCCTTTAGCAGCTAATCTTGCTTTATGTCTTTCAACACTCTCATCACTTTTAAACTTGGTCTTGTAGACCCATTTGGTGCCAATCTTCTTCTTTTCATGTGGAAGTTCTGTAAGCTCTCAAGTACATCATTCTTGTAAATAGAATCCATCTCTTCTTGGATTTATTGCATCCAAACATCATTAGTACATGCATCTTCAAAATATCATGGCTCAAAATCAGCCTTGGTAAAGAAAGAAAAATTCGTTGTCTCACCTATTGGAGTTTTTTGATGTTTTTGATTTGCACTCCTTTGATAAATATCACTCAACCTCCTTACCTTCCTTGTAAAATTTAGAGAAGAAGTTGGACTTGAACTTGGAACTAAAGAACTATACGAGAGGCTACTTGGTGGATTTGTAGCGCTTGAAGAAAAAATATTAGTGTACTTCTCGTGATCAATATCAACAATTATAACATCATTCAAAACAAATTTCGGATTTTCAACATGGCCTTTTTTATGATCATAAACTCCTCCATCAAAAATTACATCTCTTGAGACAATAATCTTATTAGTGAGGGGATTATACAATCTCTAAGCATTATTTTTCTCACTATACCCAATAAAAATACAAGACTCACTTTTCGCATCTAACTTATGTCTATTTTGATAAAGTACATGCACATAAGCCAACCAACCAAAACCTTTGAAATAATTAACATTAGGCCTTTTCCCATACCAAGCTTCATGAGGAGAAATATTTTCAAGTGCATTGGTGGGACTATGGTTGAGGATGTACATTGTTGCAGAAACTGCATCTCCCCAATAAGAATTGCTCAAACCCTTGGTTTGTAACATGCACTTTGCCATTTGAAGTGTTTTATCATTCTTCCTTTCAACCACTCCATTATATTGAGGTGTGTATGCAATAGTGAGTTGCCTCCTGATGTCATTAATATCACAATTACTTTGGAAAGCCTTTGAACAAAATTCTCCTCCATGATCAAACACTGCCTACAAAGAGGAAATTATTTCTTCTTCTTATTCTAGGTCTTCTCCTTTAGAAGAGTCACTTCTTCAATCCTCATATACTGCTACAACAAACTTCAGAATTTTATGACTCTCCCAATGAAAGTTATCAATGTTCTCCCTATCATAGTCACCATTTTGTTGGAGCTCAAAATTGTAGGTTCCAAACTCTAAGAAGATGCCAAAGTCTATGATCAAGTTAGGAAATCAACTCTAGCCAACTAATGGAATGAACCTTTGAGGTGAGGATTCCCTTCTCTTCAGGTTCTGCTATACCTTGGTAGGTGTAGCATTAGAATAAGAATATTATTGATTCTCTTTTATCTCCTTTGTTATATCCCTCAGTGGCATAAGGTGAGAAATATGTAACTAAATTAAAACTTAAAAATGAAAGTAATTTGAATTTTATTGAAATGAGATTTGATTAGTGTCATTCATCCATTGAGAAATAGAGTCAATCTCCTGTTCCTTCACCAATTTTGCACCACTTTGTTAGAAAAACTTTAAACAAGCACCTTATGCAAGTCTATCAGTTAATTTTCTCTTAACTTTCAATCACTTCTTCCATTTAATTGATCCAATAGATGTGTCTTCCCTTGAAAGAATCACCACAGGAACACACAAAAGAATTGTAATATTTTGAATAGTACAATTCACCCTTGATGAAAAACTAATGTAAACAACAACTGAGAAATGAAATGAGACTATCCAAATTAACCATGGCTACTTAATCCAATATAACAAGTGAAACCAAATTAGAATTTTATGAAGAATGATTAACAAATTTGAGAAATTAAAATTCATTAGGATTATTGAATGACATTGGACTATATCACACTTATGTAATAAAGATGATTGACCACAAAACTTGTAAAAGAAAACAACAACTGAGAGACTGAATCATCGACTTTAAGCAACAAAAAGCTAATGGACTTGAGATACTTGACAATAAAATTGCTTGTAACCATCAATGGTTTGAATTTCTCTTTTTCCAAAAATAGTACAACTTAAAATATATTTTTTTGTCAAATATTCCTTCTACTAAATAGGACAATGCATGTATGCTATCTAATATTTTAAGACTCTTTAAATGTGTAGTGTCATGGTTAAAACACTTCATTTGTGAAGCAACCACCGTGCTCATAGGCCTTGTGTCTTTGGTTGGTCATTGTCCTCGTGGGTTTGAACAAGTGAAGTGTGGGGATGGGGTCCCCTATTTGTGACCTCACCGGTTCATAGCTCTAGGTCAAAAGTGTTTAGTGTAGAGCTAGAGGGCATGTCATGCTAGGGTCATCAATCATGTTAAATTTTTTAGCAGGCATTATTTTAAAAAATAAAAAAATTTAATATTTTAAAAATGTCGACAAACCCTTTTGTTAACTACAAGTTTAGAGTGCCATGGCTGAAAATAGATTCAAATTGCACCAGTGCCCCAAATAAATCAATAAAAGCACCTAAAAAAATAGTTTAAAAAGTAAAATAAAAGAAAGACTCAATTTTTAAATGTCCGACAAGTAGAATTTATCAGTAAAATAAGGAAATAATTTATTTATTTATTTTTGTGCCAGTAGAATACCATTTTAGCAATCCATTAAAATCTTAATTTTCACAAGGAAGGTATTTTCCATCAACCCAAACTTGGCTCTTAGTAGTTCAAACTTTTCTTTCAATGTGACCATTGTCAAAATATCTACGACTTGATCATCAGTATAACAAGGAATTTGCTAATTGGTTAACAAAATTTTAAAGAATGACCATGTTTTTACATATTCTAAAGATTAGGAAATAGATTTTTCTAAGTTTTTATAACCTAAAATTAACATCCCAAAGAACATATAGAAAATAGAATAATACAAATATGAGAAAATACTACATACCACCTCCTTTCTATGAATGCACCATATCTAAATCAAAACTACTTCTTAGATATTTGGTTTACAACAAACTCTACAAAGAAATAATTACTTGATATTAATTAAAAATAATTATTGGGCTCTTCTAGAAGCTTCGTGACAAGGTTTTTGTAGATTTTATTTAAGATAAGACTGTATATATATTTTTAATGAAATAAATATTGATTGAATTTCTTGGATTACATATCTCAACTAATATATTAACATAGATTTAGTTCTATGCATTTTCAATATGATAATACATACAATAGTTTTCAATGGCATTCAGGACATTAATATGATTAAAATTCAACCAAAAAAAATTAATGTATTATAACTCCAATGAAAATATCTATGCATAGATTTTAGAAAGGTTGATGAAATAAAATCAACACAATAATTGCAAGTTACATTATAGATGGAAATAACTTTCAATTTGATTAATTTTGCCACCTCAACATATTATCTTATCTATAGTAGTATTTGTTGTCATTCAAAATATTAATAGGCTTGACAACTTGACCAAAAATTTCAATGCATGACAAAACAGATTTAAAATTCAATGACAATTTATTTTTGCAATGACTCTTTCTAAAATCAACCAATCAAATAATATATAATATGGTCAAAATATATGATATATACAATAGTTTCATCTTGTTCAAGCAATTAATAAAATTGACATTTGACTCAATAATTTAAATGAATAAAGATGTGAGGAATTCTAGGAAGATGGCATCGCGTGGGATGTGTCTGATCACTTGGGCTAGGGCATCTATGCCATAGCCGAGCTCTTTCTAAGCTTCTGTAGGCATCCGGCGTGGGGGAGATCAGATGTTGGCAGGGGGAAGTGTGGAGACAAGGTGGGCTTGTCTATTTCGTGTGTTGGTTTGTGGTTCTTTTCTCACTCATTTCTTGGGGGTTTTTTGGTGTTTTGGGGAGGATTGTGGTTTTTGTGGCACCCTTCTAGGGTATTATTCTTCAGTGTTGTCATATTTGGGAGAAATTATGTGGTAAGGGTTTGTGTTTTTTGCAATCCTTATTGTTGATTGAATTGTGCCCTCTATTTTGGGGGTTTAGTGGTTTTTGTTTCTTCGTGTGAGGGAGTTGCATGGCTGCTTAAAAAGGACTTGTGGGTGCTTTGGGCACACAATTTCATGATACTTTGACAAGAAATATTTCTTCTTCCTAAATGTGGGAAAATACGATATTTGTCTTAGCTAGTTCAGACATGGGTGAATACTCTTCTCAAGCTGGAGGTTTCATACCAAAGAAGGTTAATGGATGTCTGGCAACAAGTGACAATGGATGTCCAACTTTGGTTGAGGAGGACATTGAATATTTCTCTAGGAATGCTTTGATCTGTAAATTTATGGGGAAATAAGGCATTTGAAGGGGAGCCTTATTTCTATAATTAGGTTGGTGTTTTTATTAAACCTTGGCATGTATGATTTAACCCTGGATAGAAAAGATTCCTTCAAGGGTTCCTATTTGGGTAAGACTTCCTTGATTTCCTTTGGAGTTTCAAAGAGAAGACATCTTCAATCTAGTTGCAGCTCAGCTGGGGAAGCCAATAGGCCACTAACATTAAACTATGGAAAAGAAGGTAATTACCTATGCCAATGTTTGTGCTGAAATTGATTTAAACAAGCCCTTTCCTGATTCCATGGAATTTCGATTGGGATCTAGTTCATGGATTCAATAGCTTGATTATGAAATGTTGTCATGAATATGGGAATTTGTAGAAGATGTTTCCCAAATCTAAATCAGTAGGGGACTTTAAATCAGGGACAACCAATGCACCTCATAAACAAGATAAAGAAAAAGCTCCTATGAGGGAGGATAAGGAATGTTTCATCCCAGTTAAAACTCAAAATAAAGGTTGGGGTCTAAAGAGGACCCTTATGGACAAGTAGGCAGATGAGGTCTTCAATAGGCTTGATGCCCTTGAAGATCTGGAACAGTCTGATGGGGCTATTGGTAATATACCTGCTAGCCGTGATCTTTTGGAGGTAGAGGTAATAGGTAGGAAAGAGATCAATGCTACTTAGATTGAATCACTAGAGGAAGCATTTGGGGTGCACAAGGACATAGTTACTTCCCTGAGGCCCATGGGTGGGATGGAAGGTAGTGGAGGTATGGAAGTGTAGGTGATCTCAAATTCTATCTACTTGGAGACTTATGGTAGAAAGGATTTTCTGAATGGGAGAAAAGGTATAGGAACTTCCTCTATCTTATGAATTCAACAAAAAAATCTCAAGAAAGGTGATCTAGAGAAGGCCCTTAAGGTGGGAAGGAAGAAAGACCAGAAAAAGGTAAAACTAGTTGGTCAGAAAGGATTTGTTGAATGGGAGAAAAGGTATAGGAACTTCCTCTATCTTATGAATTCAACAAAAAAATCTCAAGAAAGGTGATCTAGAGAAGGCCCTTAAGGTGGGAAGGAAGAAAGACCAGAAAAAGGTAAAACTAGTTGGTCAGACTTTAGTGGAATTTGGTGTTGTGAAGACCATCGATTCTCACTTCTCTCAATCTCAGAAATGATTGTGCTCTCATGGAATGTAAGGGGGCTGAATAGAATCCTAGACAAAAGCCTATTCAAGAGTTGATTTGGTCTTATTCTCCTGATGTGGTTTTTATTCAGGAAACTAAGTTATCAGTTGATAGTATGTTCAACACGACTGCTAAAGTTTGGTCAAGATGTCTTTGCCAATGTATTAGGGCCCAGGTTAGTTCTAGAGGCTTGGCTTTGTTATGGGATCCTCACAAGATTGTCCTACTTTGGTGGATCTATGGCGAGTCCTCTATCTCCTTGGCATCCACTTGCTACGAGGCTAGTAAGATTCTTCTTTTCACTAATGTTTATGCTCCAACTAATTTTGTGGAAAAATCCTTGCTTTGGTCACATATAGGATTTTTTCTCTCTCTTCCACCTTTGTTTCCTTGGATTCTGGCAAGAGATTTTAATGTTGTATTATGTTTGGAAGAGGAGAGGGGAGGTATTACAAGGCTTGACCATTCTATGGGGCTCTTGAGGAGTAACATTGAGTTGCTGAGGGTTGTGGATATCCAACCTTCCAATGGTTTATTTACCTAGAATAATAGGAGATGCGGGGTTGAGGTTATATTAGAAATATTAGACAAGTTCCTGGTTTCTTGTTATTGGATGGAGGATAGCTAGACTACCAATTCAAAGATTTTGGATTAGAGAGGATTAGATCATTGGCCTATCCTTTCGTTGGCCACTAAGTTTAGAATGATTAACAATCCCTCATTTAAGTTTCAACTTATATGGATGAGCGATGCTTCTCTTTAGGATCATATGTTTGAATGGTGGAGGGAAGGGAAGCCTGCTTATGATGCTTCTATGTTTTCCTTTGCCAGGCAGTTGCAACATGTTAAGTATAGGCTAAAAAATTGGAACAGGATGAGTTTTGGTAATATTTTCTCTGCCAAGAGGAATGCTCAGCAAAGGGTGAATACTATTACCCATCAAATTAGAGATCAGGGTATGTCTAATGCTTTAGACAGAGAAGAGGCTATTGCTTTAAATAAACTAGAAGAATGGGAGCTTTGGGAGAAGATGTTTTGGAAGCAAAAGTCTCAAATTGATTGGCTACAGGAAGGGGATAGAAACACAAGTTTTTTCACAACTCAGTAAAGGATAGAAGATATGGTAGTACTTTCAATTCTCTCATTACATTGGAAGGGACTCAGGTTTCCTCTCATAGGGAGATTGCTCAAGAAGCCATCAGATTCTTTGGGAATCTGTTCAAAGAATATTTTGTGCCTGATCAGGCCAAGGAGGTATTGGTGCTTGATTGTATTCCTTCCATAGTCACTTCGGAAATGAGTGAGGCTCTCATTAAACTTATTTCCCTCTTTGAGATTGAGGTAGTGGTCTTTGGTATGAAGAAACGATAAGCTCTCGGGCCTAACGGTTTCCCTATAGAGTTCTGAAAATATTTTTGGGATATTGTCAAGCTAGATCTGTTTGAAGTTGTGCAGGAATATTTTAGTAACAACCAGATGCTTAAGGTGTTGAATTCTACATTTCATGTCCTCATTCCTAAGAAGGAAGGCACCAATTCCCTTAACTCATTTAGGCCCATTTCTCTATGTAATGTGATCTACAAAATTATCACCAAATTTATTGTTGAAATGTTAAAGCCTTGGATTAGTAGATTAATTTTTAAGGAGAAAGGGGGATTTATTTCTAGAAGACAGATTTTGGATGGATTTATCATAGCTAGTGAAGCAGTGCATTTCATGGTTATCTCTAAGGAGAAGGGTATGTTTATGAAGCTTGGTATGGACAAATCCTATGATACAGTCAGATGGAGTTTTCTGCAAAAGTTTCTCTTGGATTTTGGATTTGGAAGTCAATGGATTCGTTGGGTTATGATCTGCATCACCTCATCATCCTTTATTGTTCTTATTAATGGTGAGCCAACTGATTTATTTGGTGCAACTAGAGGCCTTAGGAAAGGAGATCCTCTCTCCCCCTATTTATTTATTTTGATGGCTAAAGGTTTGGGAAGATTTCTCAAGTCTCAAGTCAGGTAAGGTTTGATTTAGAGCTATAGGTGGGGCCATGGCATTCCTCCCTCCTCCCATCTTCAATTTGCGGATGACACTACGTTAATGGGGGCTGCCAGAATCAATGGAGTGGCCAATTTCAGAAGAGCCCAAGATATTTTTGTGAATGCCTTTGGATAGATGATTAATGAAGAAAAATCTCATATATTTTTCTTCAATACTCCTGCTCGCATTCCGGTAAGAATTGCATGAATTTTCAAGTTTCAAATTGGTACCCTTCCTTTTGTTTGCCTTGGAATTCCTCTTTTGGTTTGTAGATTGCCTGGAGCTATCTGACAAGAAATTTTAGATAAGTTTCAGAGCAAGATGTGTCACTGGAGTAATAGGTTGCTCTCAACTGCTAGTAGAGTTTCCCTTTGAAAGTCGGCAGTCTAGGCGCTTCCCATCTACAAGTGTTTTGTGTAGAGAGCCCCCACAAGCTTTATTAAGGAATTTGATGCTCACTCTAGATAGTTCTTATAGACTCATAATTTTCTCTCCTATAAGTGGAGTTTGCTTAAATGGGTTATTGTTTGTAAATCAAAACACAAGAGTGGTCTTGGTTTGTGGAAAACAAGCTTGAATAGTTGTGCTCTTGCTGCTAAGCTATTTTGGAGATGGTACATAAATCAAGATCAAGGATGGAGTAATATCCAAACGATTAAGTATCTTGGTGATGTGGAAAGTAAAAATGTTCCTTGGTGCAACTTGAGAGGAAATGGGTCAATGATTTGGGCTACCCTAAAGAGAGGAGCTCATCTAGTCAAGAAGTGTCTCTTTTGGATTTGCAAAAGAGGCTCTGAAGCTTTATTTTGGAAGGATTCTTGGGATGGATATCCTCCTATTTTGTCTTAGTTTTCTCATCTTCGGCCTCTTGGTGAGATCTTTATGGCAGCTAGCTAAAGTTGAGGATTTTAAATTAATTTCAAGATTGGGTCATGACGAGGTAGTTAGATGGAAGGAACCTCAAGAATGGCCGCTTGGAGGTTCTATCAAAGAGAGAGAAACTCCTCTTGGATTATTAGCTGGGAGATTTTGTAATTCTCTTAGATGTGTTGACATCCTTGCTTGGGGCCCTAATCCGTAGGGCAAGTTTTATGTGGCTTTTGGCTATCAAGAGCTGGAACAAATGACTTTTGTGAAGGTGGATGCTCCCTAGTGGAAGCCAATTTGGAACAGGTTGGCTTGGCCCAAGTGTAAGTTTTTCTTGTGGCTTTTGGTACAAAATAAATGTCACATCATAGAGAATCTTCAGAAGAGGGGCTTTCATGGGCCTTCTATCTATGTTTTATGTAATAAGAGTGAGGAGAAAAGTTTGCATCTTTTATTCCATTGCTCCTTCACCACTGATATTTGGCATTGGTGGTGGGGGGTTTGGAAGCATGCTTGTGTTCATGCTAACACTATGGTGGAGTTTTGGAATAGTCTAGGTAGACCTCCTACTAAGACTCCCTTTCTAGATGTGGCTTGGGACTGATGGTCGCGCCCATAAAAGGATATGAAAATCACAGTAAAACCTTTCTTGGGAATTGGGCATTCCAACAGGTGACCAATATTTCTCTCTGTAGACGTTCATTTACTTGTCAAACTAGGGGACGTATACTTTAAATGGTGCAGCAAAATATATGCACTAGGAACTCATTTTGGTCAAATCTTAGTGGAAATACATACTGGAAAGAAATTCTACCTACGCTACAGAAAGGTAATGCAAAGCTCTTTAACTCAACTATGATTTGATTAAAATAGAAACCATGATAACTACAACTGAAACACAAACTATGAACTGGCCTTATGCTGCAGGAATAGGCACAATGATGGATTCCTTGTGCTGCAGGAGAAATGTAAAGCTGAGTTTGTATAAAAACTTTAAAGATGAAAGCAAACTGAAGCTTAACAAGAAAGAACAACTAACTAACTAGCTACAGATACCTACTAAGTGGGCCCCCTTAGCAAGCATCTCCTGATTATGCAGATGCTAAACTCAGAACTTCATTGAACTTTATTCATAAAAATAGAATGATATACATTATTTTGTTGATATGGAAACTAACAACAAAATGTGTCTCTGGTTAAACAGATTCTGTCTTTCATTATCATATTGATTCTTACATGACATCTACTACTCTGATTCTATCTTCCTCTCTCTCTTCTTGCGCAAGAGGAGAAATTTATTTAAAAATAGGAGAGCAACTAACTAACTAACCCCATCAAAGAAAGACGTGGAAGTAAAACATATCCTCGAATCAAGGAACAAACTTCATAAATGAATTTATGCGTTCAACCCAATCCAGAGAGAATCTAGCGCTCCACTCTTTGTCATAAAAATTCTTTCCCATGGTTTCGATCAAAGAGTCTTCGCCAGAGCTTCCTCGAAGTCGTGCAGGAAATGGACTTTACTGCAAGGCCGAGATCGGCTGCGCTTGACTCGATCGTTCTTCAACAACCTGCGAAACAAAAGGTAACAGGCAATAGAAAAGGCGTATGGCACATACACGATATCTATTCATTAATCACATATTTTAAATTTACTTCATCATTCAAAAACTGTATACGATATACCAGTCATTTTAGGGAGTCAATGGGGCAATAAATGCAATCAAGTCAACACAATGAGCTGCAGGAATATAAAAGTATCTTGCTACAGGATATCCCAAAAAAGGTTTCAACAAAGTCTGAACATCCATGAAATAACAAAAGTAAAGGCATTTAAAAGTTTATCATAACATCCAAGTTATGAGGATATTTAAAGCTCATCACAGCCCCCTACTTAGTCCAATGCTGGTCCTCTAGCATTAACTTTCCTGGTGGTTTCTCTAAAGTCGGTGGTTGCTACATGACTCTGAAATGGATTTTTAAACTTGTAATAAAATTCTCTGAAATCCTGGCATTTTTCATACCTTTGGTCTTCTAATTCATTGTTAAGATTTGTAGCCTAGTGAGGATAAAGTGGCCACATTAGCACAGGGGGTCTGAATGTCAGCGGCAACCACAGTTCAAATCTTGTTTGAAGTCCCAATTGAATACATCTACTGGTTCATTTGAGAGCTGCTGTGAAATTTAAGGGACCATGCAGTTCTGACTTTCTTAACCCAATAGTTAATCTCTCCCATCTTTTCTCACTTCTGGTGAATGCCAATTTCCAAAATGAATATTGTTGTGCCTGAAATTCATCGTATACTTATTTTCTAATATCAAATATTTTCTCTCTTGCTGAAACATTATTAATACCATATGTCAGAGTAAACCAATCTTTCAACATTGCATAGGGGTTTGAACTTTGAGAACGTAATGGAACAGGCTCTGTTTTCTTAGCTTCCTCATATGTTTCCCACTGTCTGCCATAATTCGCCTCATTTGCTGCCGATGACATAAATACTCTCAAATGAATATCACCAATATATAGAAGAGGATTCCATTCTGTTTTGAATGGTATTAAAAAGCCATGCAAATAGAATTCACAGAGAGAATTCCTTAACCAGTTAGGGGCTTCCTGGTATGCTTCATAGAATTCCTTGGCAGTATGAATTATAGGATCTTGGTTTCTGGAAATTCTCATCAATTGGAACCATAAAAATTGTTCTTTAAGGCACAGAGCATAAACTCTGTGTGTTGGTCTACATTCCATAATCTGACCAGTTACTTTTAACATTTTGTCCATTTTTGCTTTCAACTCAGCAATTTCCTGCTTCTGACTTTCAATTTTCTTTTTCAATTTCTTCTTTTCTATTTCCCATAGACTCTGTTGCATGTCAGTCTGGGCTATGTATCAAAAATTCAGGGTTTGCAATGTAACTGTTTCCCAATTAGCTTTAACATATTCCCGAAACTCCATTAAAAATGTTCTCTTATACACAACAATAGCTTTACAAACTGTAGGATGAGATACAACTTCACTAGGCACATTCAATTGTTCAGTCTGTTCTTGCTCTTGCTGCAAGATAAATTCTTCTTGTTCCTGTGGTGGAGAAGTCTGTGCTTCCTCTGAAAATTGCATAGCAGCAGTAGCCGAATCATCAAGATTTGGTAACCCTTACTCATTATGCCCTGTTTCTTTTGTCTCAACTTGTTCCTCTTCAGGAACGAATGAACTCTGAGCAGCATTTTCAGACACATTCTGAGAAACATTAAATTTGGACTTAACAGACCTTTCTGAAATTACAATCACCTCTGGTTGCGATGAAGCAGGGGAGGTCTTAGATCATTTCCTTGCGGAAACCCTTCTTGGCACTGATGCGGCTGCAGGAGGTGTTCCTGTAGCTTTCCTCTTCCTTGTTTGTTTAGAGGGCTTTGCCCTACCAGAGGATGACGCTAAACTAGAAATAGCAACAAGCATTGCTGTAGGAGAAATAGATGCAGGGGAAGGTGTTGCAGGAGAAGGGCATTGCCTTTTCTGAGAATGAGGGTCAGATTCTAGGGACCCTTCTGCCTTTGTTTTTTCCTTCTCACTCCTAGTGGTAGACCTAGTTTGTACCCTAGCAGAGGATTCAGGTGCGAAAGCTGCAGGACCAGGTGCTACAGGAGTAGATTACCCTTGCCCTATTTTATTGGTAGATGCAATTTCTTTCTTCTTTTTCTGAGGCTGTGGGGTAAGTACCCTAGGGGGTTGTGGAATTTCCAAACTCTTTTGGGCAACAAATTATTGCTAGGAGAGAGGTGAGACATCCCTCAAAAAGCACTCAATCAGTAATTTAATAGGGCCATGATGAGTGACAGAATTATCTTTCCCCTATTGAGTTTCGTGGGCATTGTGTTCTAAAAATTTTAACAAGAAATTCAGAACATTTATAACTAACCCATGCCTCATATGGCTCAATAATTTAAAATGATGAGAATGCAGATAGGAAAAACGGTCTTCACAGGTCAAATACCTGATTATGTAAGTAGCATACTCTGAATAAGGAGGAGGCAATGATACGCACTTGCATCCCTGCTTGGAGACTTCCAGAGGTCTATCAGTAGGTATTGAAAACTCAGCCCTTGCAGCTACAGCGTCTGAAGAAAAGTTTTCTCCGACTGCTGGAAGCCCAGTTACTTCTACAATTTTTTTTTCGGTTGCAACAACCGTTAGACCTCATACGGTAGCTTCCCCTTCAGAAAGGGTTCTCAGAAATTCTCCAGCAGCCTCCTCATCAAAATCATTTAAGCTCAAGAAATAATTTAACCATCCATAGAGGCTGAATGCGTGGACTGTTTGCGAATTTTGCAATAACGTTTCATGAGCTATAGGCTCATGTCGCACCAATTAACCACCCATGTTTGTAGTTTTCCTTTAGCTACACTCGATTCCTTGCTGAAGATTCAAATTCTCTGCTTCCCTTTCTGCTCTGGTTTTTTTTTTTTGTGCCATCACATTTCTTTCTTTCTTTTCCAAAAATGAACTTTTTGAACAAGCAGTCTTAATCGTGATTATGCAATAAAGAAAGACATGTGATCATAGTTGGAAAGTACTAGAAAAGTATTAAAGAAAGATTATTTTGCAGTTATGGCAGCGGCAAAAAGACAGCTTTTAAAAGATGGATTACCCCGCCCCCTACTTAAAGTATGACATGTGTCCTCACATGTCGTAAAGAACAGGTAGAAATTCAGGCAATAATGATCGGTACATGTATAGCAGTAAATGAATAGAATGAAATAAATCAAATATGCGATAAGAAAAGATATGGCGTACCTTTGATAATTGCACGTACATGTGAAGAAAGATGACGGCATCTGCATGGATTGACAAGTGGGAAAGATATCTTAATTAAGTCTGATGCGGATGGATGACGTGGATGGACGAAATGGGTGGATGAAATGAACAGATGGAATGGGCGGACGGAAGATAAAGAAGTGAAATGGGGGCGATAAATGAGAATGGAGAAAAAAGGGGTTTCCTTTTGTAAAAAGAAAACCTTTATTATAGGCATGCTTTTTGAAAATTATGGTAACGCTGCAGGAGAAAGGCTAAAGCCTTTGGCTGCAGGAAGAGTAGTGGGAGGAACCTGAATGAACTGCTGCATGAATTCTTCCTTGGAGACTGGTTTGTGGTACAAGCAGAGTCGGTGGCCATTCACTAGCAATTTGAAGCGAACTGGGTCTATTGTTACCAACTATATAGCTCTATTGTCGAACACATTTTCAACTTCATAGGGGCCAAGCTAGCGTGTTGTGAGCTTACCTTGGTTTTCTTAATATCTGAAATTGTATAACAGAGCCCAATCTCTAGTAGAAAATTTCCTGGTTTTAATGTGCTGATCATGCCATTTCTTCCTTTGTTGTTGGATTGCTTCTGTATGCTGCAGGGCGGCTTTTCTCATTTTTTCCAAAGCATTTAGCTGCAGGAGACGGTCCTTCTGTGCTTCAGATATGTCTATATTGAGTTCAAGAGCTGTCCTCAAAGTTTTGTGTTCAAATTCTATGGGTAACATGGCTGTTTTCTCATAAAGCAGCTCAAAAGGTGTAAACCCAGTTGTTATTTTCCATGTAGTTCTATAAGCCCAAACTGCTTCAGGAAGTCTATTGCTCCAATTTTTTCTATGTATCTGTACTGTCTTTGTGAGGATCGCCTCAATTTATTTGTTTGTTACCTTTGCCTGACCATTAGCTTGAGGGTGATAAGGGTTGGACTTCCTATATTTGATTTTATAGTTATTCATTAGTGCAGTGATCAGATTAGACGTAAACTGAGCTCCTTGATCGGTTACAAGCTCTCTAGGAACCCCAAATCTTGTGAAAATTTGTTCATATAGAAACTCAACAACTTTGTTGTCTCGGGCATGAGTCATAGCTGTTACCTCGACCCATTTTGTTACATACTCCATGCAAACTAGAATGTATGACTTTCCATTTGATGGTGGATCAATTGGCCCTACAAAATCCATCCCCCATTTATCAAAAGGGGTCACTATTATCTGCAGATATAGTGGCATCTCATTGGACTTAGTTGGTCTTCCCATACGCTGGCATCTGTCACATTTTCTTGTATAGGCCACAACATCCTTATGTAATGTTGGCCAGTAGTACCCTATTGTAAGAACTTTCATTGATGTTCTTTTTGCTGCAAAATATCCTCCACATGGTTCATCATGGCAAGCATGCAATATGTCATAAGTTTCATCTTCTCTTACACATCTTCGCATTACCTGATCAGGTCCAGTATAAAACAAACTATTTGCAATCCAGAAAAAGTTAAAACTTTTCTCTATTAACAATTTCTTTTCTTTTGGAGAAAAGTAGTCTGGTATTCTGTTTGCTGCTAGATAATTGGCAATGTCTGCATACCAGGGTATGTGTGCAGTGATGGAAAACAAGTGTTCATCTAGGAACCTATCATCAATCATTTCATGTTCAACAGGTGCAGCTGATTGAAGTCTTGATAAAAAGTCAGCTACAACATTAGCGCTCCCTAGTTTGTCAATTATGGAAATGTCAAATTCTTGTAACAACAAGAGCCAACGTGCCAACCTACCAGAGGTGGCAGGTTTGTTCATCAGATACTTGATTGCTGCATGGTCAGTATGGACGAATATCTGATAACCTATGACATAATGCCTAAATTTATTCAAAGCATATACTACTGCAAGCAACTCCTTTTCTGTGACAGTATAGTTGAGCTCAGGACCTTGAAGGTTCTTGCTGATAAAGTAAATAGCATGTTCAACTAAATTTTCTTTTTGATTCAGAACTGCTCCTATGCCAAAGTCAGAAGCATCAGCATGTATGTGAAAAGGCAAATTTTATTTTGGACCTTGAAGAACAGGAGCTTTAGTAAGCAAGTCCTTTAATTGTAGGAAGGATTTTTCACAGGCCTCTGTCCACTCAAATTGGGAATCCTTTGTTAACAAAGCATAAAGTGGACTGGCAATTTTACTGAAGTCTTTTATAAACCTTCTATAATACCCTACATGACCAAGAAAACTTCTGACATCTTTCTGATTTGCAGGAGTTCGTAAATTCTGAATTACTTCAATTTTAGCAGGGTCGACCTGAATTCCATTCTTTGAAATATGATGACCTAGAACAATACCTTTTTCCATCATTAGAAAACACTTCTCACTATTTAGAGACAAATTTTTCTCTCTACACCTTTTCAATACTTTTTCTAAATTTACCAATGCTTCTTCAAATGTGACTCCATAGGCAGTGAAATCATCCATTTAAATCTCCATACATTCATGAGATATATCAGCAAAGATACTAATTACTACTCTTTGAAATGTTGTTGGCACATTGCATAGGCCAAAAGGCAAGACCGAATAAGCAAATGTTCCCCATGGATAGGTAAAAGTGGTCTTATCTTGATCTTCAGGGGCGATTTTTATCTGATTGTACCCACTGTAACCATCCAAAAAGGAAAAATATCTTTTTCCAGACAGTGAGTCTAGTACTTGATCTACAAAAGGTAGTGGAAAGTGATCTTTTTTAGTGGCACTATTCAATTCTCTGTAATCTACACATACTCTCCATTTTTCACCTTTCTTGGGAACAATGACTAAGGGAGAAACCCATTGACTGTCAGAGATTGGATAAATAAAACCAGCATCAAGCAACTTTTAAAGCTCACTTTTAACTATTTCCCTAAGTGTTGGATTTACTCTTCTTTGAGGTTGTCTAATTGGTGAACAATCTTCTTTGATATATATCTTATGAGTACAAACTCGAGGATCTATTCCTTGCATGTCCCCATATTCCCATGCAAAAGCTTTATGCTTTTCTTGTAGCATTTTTAATAGGTCAGCCTGTTGAGACTATGACAGCTTGTTATTGATATTCAAACAATGGCCTTGAGACAATTCTATCCACTCCGTGAGATTACTCATAGAGTCTACAGGTAATGTTTGTACCTCTTGTGGAAACAAATTATAAAAAATCGCTGGAAGTTTAGGCAGTGAACTTTCAGAATCTGGTTGCTGCAGGAAACATTGTAAATGAGTGTCATTTGGACCAGATGAACTACCCGTATCAGTTTTGTACTGTAGAATTTGAAATAGTAAGGCATCTTCACTTTGAAGCTGTGAGAATGGGTCATTTTGAATCATCATTAATTGAGCCAAAGAATTGGCTTCTTCAATTTCCTCCCCCACATCTGGCCAAACAGGTTGGGACAAATCTGGCTGAGGTCTAGCAGGCGGATACAGAGCCAATTTCTTTGTGAACTGCCCATCAGAAATGGTCATATCTCCAGAACGGCATCCTATAAAAGTATCAATAGTTGCTAACCATAGTCTACCAAGAATAACTGGATACCCTCCTAAAGTTGCCTTAACTGATAATATTGTGAAATCAGCAGGATACTCCCAAGATTCAAGAATGACAATTACATCTTCTACTATCCCATCAGGTTTAACTATGGAGTTGTCTGCAAGCTACAGGACTGTGGGTGTAGACCTAATGTTTGAAATGTTCAGGGAGTCCATAGTATGCTTTGTCATGACATTAATGGCAGCACCTAAATCAATCAAAACATTTTTTACAACTTGGCCATCTACATTTATTTGCACTATAGGACTTCCAGGGTCAATATACTTTGGAATAACTACATTTCCCAACATTATATCAGCCAATTTCCCTAATACATGAATTGTTTGAGGGTCCTTTTTCTTTCATCCAGGCTTCTTCAAATAGGCTTTTTTAATAGCTTTTCCAAAAATAGGAATATCTTTAATAGCCTGAAATAAAAGAATTTGAATCTGCACATTTTTGAGCTGATCCATAATGTCAAAAATGGGTTGTTTCATGGGTTTATATGCAGTATTTTGCAACCTCTAAGGAAAAGGTGGGTTATCTTGATTTTGCAGAACAGGCTCTTTAGGAACTGTATCTGTTATGGGCATGTGCTCAGTAGGAACAATAGGTGCAGTAGGTTCTTCATGGGGAGGATCTGATATTTTAGTAATCCGAGGTAGTTTTGGAGCAAGTAAAGTAGTTCCAGACCTCAAATGGATGTCATTAATGTTTAAGGCATAAGCTTGATATTGGTTGGCTTCGGCAAGATACGCAGGCTGATGAGGCTTATTATTGGGATTGGGCAATGGCTGGGCAGGCATAGGTGTTTGTTTTGGAGGTCCAGGATTTGTGGCAGTTACTGCAGAAGGTGGCATAAGGGCTTGTGGTTGCGGTTGTGGAAGCTGCAGGAATCCAGAGGACTGGTTTTGCCATTGTTGACGGCCTCGTCATTGAGAATTTTGCTGCCAATTTCCTGAAGGTGGGGTCCATTGCCCTTGTGGCTGCTGCCATCCTCCTTGAGGGGATTGCCATTGCTAGTTCTGATAATTAGGCCAATTTGGTTGAGGTGGATTCTAGGATGGTGGTGGTCCATATGCATGTTGCCATTGGTTATTATATCCAGAATAAGAATTACCAAAAGTTAAAAGGTCTTGAGGCATACCTTGTCTTTGGGCCCATGGTCTCCTTTGTGCAATAAAGAACACTTGATCATCATCTCCTTCTACTGGCTTGAAGTCAGTAGGTAGTTGTTTAGCTTCCAAATTAGCCACCATCTTGCATCTATAGTCATGCTTCTTTTGTCTGCAGTATGGACAGAACTCGGCCAAAACTGTGTCAGCCTCATGTTTCTTTCGAGCTTGCATAGTGTCCAGTTGCGTAGCCATATTATTAATGATGTCCTGCTTGAAGTTAGATAGCAAATTTGTTATCTCCATTCGGGAAACTCCACCAGAAGAAGACTTCCCTATTGTAGCATGATGACCTTGACCTTTCTTAACTATTGCTTGAGAGTAGTTAAGACATATTTTCTTTATATCATCCCAAGGCACCTGGGTTATATCACCTCCTCCTATCAGGTCCAGGGCATCTATACAAGCATCACTAATTCCCTTTAGAAATAGCAGTTTCTAAGAGTCCTCGTTGAGAGTATGGTTTGAGTTCTTCTGTAGTGAAAACAAGAATCTGAAAATACAATCTTCCAGACTTTCATCGTCCTTCTGCTGAATTTGAAATATGTCATCACCTTTGCTGGCGCTCTTACAATATTCCTTATACTTTTCAAGGAATTTCATCTGCATGACCTCCCAACTATCGACTACACCTCTTCCCAGACTCATGAACCATCTAAGAGCTCCTTCCTTCAAGGTGGAAGGAAATAACTTCAGTTTATGAGTGTCTGTGTTGTAGTCATAACTGCGACAGAGGACATCAAATTCAAATAGAAAGGTTTCTGGGTCCTCTGTGACTAGGCCATAAAACTTTAGAAGTAAAGAAGAGGGAATGTTTTTAAGATTGTTAGTATCTCCCTGGGGAACAATGGGAAACTCAAATGCAGGAGGTGGATTATTAGGTGGATCATTTGCCATATTTGGTTGCTCGAATAACAGAGCGAATGGATTTTCCTCAGGTTCGTTGTCAGTTGGGTCAAATGGTAGTTCAATAAACAGATTTTTAGGGAGGAACCTTCCCAGGGCGTCTCTTCTTCTTCTATGCATGCAATATAATGAATAGTGACTTGAAGGATCTAGAAAATTTTACTAACAAGCTAAACTAATGCCAAAAATGACTTCTGATAAACTCCTAGCTAGATGCCATCCCCGGCAACAGTGCCAAAAATGATGGTCGCGCCCACAAAAGGATATGAAAATCACAATAAAACCTTTCCTGGGAATTGGGCATTCCAACAGGTGACCAATATCTCTCTCTGTAGATGTTCATTTACTTGTCAAACCAGGGGACGTATACTTTAAATGGCACAACAAAATATATGCACTAGGAACTCATTTTGGTCAAATCTTAGCGGAAATACATACTGGAAAGAAATTCTACCTATGCTACAGGAAGGTAATGCAAATCTCTTTAACTCAACTATGATTTGATTAAAACAAAAACCATGATAACTACAACTGAAACACAAACTATGAACTGGCCTTATGCTGCAGGAACAGGCACAGTGATGGATTCCTTGTGCTGCAGGAGCAATGTAAAGCTGAGTTTGTATAAAAACTTTAAAGATGAAAGCAAACTGAAGCTTAACAAGAAAGAACAACTAACTAACTAGCTACAGATACCTACTAAGTGGGCCCCCTTAACAAGCATCTCCTGATTACGCAGATGCTAAACTCAGAACTTCATTGAACTTTATTCATAAAAACAAAATGATATACATTGTTTTGTTGATATGGAAACTAACAACAAACTCTGTCTTTGGTTAAACAGATTCTGTCTTTCATTATCATATTGATTCTTACATGACATCTACTACTCTGATTCTATCTTCCTCTCTCTCTTCTCGTGCAGGAGGAGAACTTTATTTAAAAACAGGAGAGCAACTAACTAACTAACCCCATCAAAGAAAGACGTGGAAGTAAAACATATCCTCGAATCAAGGAACAAACTTCATAAATGAATTTATGCATTCAACCCGATCCAGAGAGAATCTAGCGCTCCACTCTTTGTCATTAAAATTCTTTCCCATGGTTTCGGTCAAAGAGTCTTCACCGGAGCTTCCTCGAAGTCGTGCAGGAAATGGACTTTACTGCAAGGCCGAGATCGGCTGCACTTGACTCGATCGTTCTTCAACAACCTGCGAAACAAAAGGTAACAGGCAACAGAAAAGGCGTATGGCACATACACGATATCTAATCATTAATCACACATTTTAAATTTACTTCATCATTCAAAAACTGTATACGATATACCAGTCATTTTAGGGAGTCAACAGGGCAATAAATGCAATCAAGTCAACACAATGAGTTGCAGGAATATAAAAGTATCTTGCTACAGGATATCCCAAAAAAGGTTTCAACAAAGTCTGAACATCCATGAAATAACAAAAGTAAAGGCATTTAAAAGTTTATCATAACATCCAAGTTATGAGCATATTTTAAGCTCATCAGGGACATTGGTCAAGGTTTTATTATCTAGAAGGTGTGGTTGGAAACAAACCACAAGATTTTCTAGGATAGGATGAAAATGGTGCAACAAGTGTGGTTGAAAGTTTTAAATATGATTCAGGAGACCCTAGTTGTGAAGTGTGACCTTTTTGGGGATTTTGATCCTGGTGAAATGCAAGTGATTCAAAGTTTGAATATTTTTGGGGCAGGCTTTCATGATGCTTTATGTAAGAAACTACAGCCCAGGAGAAGAAATGCTAAAAGGAAGGCTTGTCAGGATAGTAAGTGGATGCCTCCTCCTCTGGGATATCTTAAGATTAATACTGATGGGTCCTCTAGAGGAAATCCCAGACATGTCGGGGTTGGAGGAGTTGGCAAAGATAGTTCTAGTAATGTTGTTTTTCTCTTTTCTGACTATAAGGGTTTACAAACTAATAACTATATGGAGCCTCTTGCTATTCTGTTGACCCTTGAGACAGGTTGTGCTCTTGGGTGGAGTAAGAATTTGTGTGAGTCTGATTCCCAAGTTGTGGTTGATATGTTGAATCGGCAGAGGATGGAGGATGTGGAGTGGCGTTTGGCTATGGTGGTTAGACAAATTCTTTCTTTGAGTTATTCCTTGGAGGCAGTTTCTTTCTGTTATGTTCCCCGTGAGTGGAATAGAGCTGCTGATTGTCTAGCGAAGTGGGCCTCAAATCACTAGGAAGGGTGGAGATTTGAAGACTGGGTTCATCTGCCCTCAAAGTATGTTCATTTTCTTGAAGGTTTGGTCAAGAAGGATTTAGCGGATTAGTTGTTGCTCATTTGGGGGCTTTCTGTTGAGTTCTCTATTTCTATTTTCTTTTGTGGGCTATTGCTCGGTTTGATTTAATAAATTTTTACCCCCTGTTTAAATAAAAAAATGAATAATGACCTAATTTACAAAAACAAAACAAAAAGAAATTGATTTTTGCATTGACTCTTTCCAATATCAACCAATAAAAATCAAATAAATGACAATTTAACAATGATCTAAAATATAAAATAAAATACAAACTACAAGATTCTTGCTTGAAAAAATAATTCTAGGGGAAAGGACCCAGTAGTTGAGTATGTATCAATTGTTGTGAGGGTTGTGGATACCTTTTGTTCCAAAAATTGAACAAATAGGAAAGGGCTGACGGGGCATGGCAATATCAACAGTTCCTTCTAACATTTGTATCACTCTACTCATACAAGGCCGGTGAGAAGGGTTGTACTGAATGCACCACAGTCCCAACATGCTCAACTTCTTCGCTATAATTTCATCTTCATCTTCTGCTATATTATCTCCTCTGAGGTTCGAAATTCTCCCATTTCCACCTATTTGAATGCCCACTCTGGATAGTTAAATTTGCTGGATCTGATTGCTTTCATGTCAAAGTTCTTTCTTCCTCCCACCATTTTCGTGACCAACATACCATAACTGTACACATCTGATTTGTCAGTCACGGGTCCATAGTTTCTAGACCATACCTCTGGGTTACACAAACAGGGGTTCGTCTAGCACCTGTTATAGAGACATGGCTTTCTTCTCTATCTATTATTTTCGCCAAACCAAAATCTGCAACCTTCGGTGAGAAATTGACATCCAACAATACATTATGAGGTTTTATATCACAATGTAATATCTTGCTTCTACACTCATCATGTAGATATGCAATCCCACGAGCTGTGCCCATTGCAATGGAATACAATTGTTTCCAATTCAATACATTTTGATCATCACCATGGATATATTTTTCAAGGGAACCATTGATCATGTACTCATAAATCAAAGCTCTTTTAGACCCCTCCAAGCAATATCCCACAATTCGCACAAGATGGAAGTGGTGGATCTTTCCAATGGTAGCCACTTCATTCAAAAACTGAATCTGACTATGTTTCCATTTATCAAGTATTTTAACAGCTACCATACATCCATTTGCAAGCTCACCTTTGGATACTGTACTGAAACCTCCTTGGCCAAGTCTTACTGAAAAATTGTTGGTGTATCTTTTAATCTGATGATACGAATATCTGTTAGGAATTCCTACTTGTAAAAATTTCTTAACTGAAGGAGGCATGGAGTCAAGGGGATCCATATACCCTCTAATATCTTGCTCCTCTTGCTGCACTCTTTTCTTTCGACTAATCCTTCCGTATATGAAGATGCTGATTGATATGATGAACACACGAGATATAGCGCCTAAAGCTACAACAAAATTCATTGTCAAAACTAATGCAACAATCTAGTGAATAAGCTAAAGGACCATTATCCATTCATAGAAATTTTAAATGAGATAAATAATTTTTGATAGGAAAAAGCTCAGAGTCTGAAGTAATTTACCCGCTTTATATTTTGCGATCACTCGCCATTTTCTCACCCACCATTTGTCCTTGTGGAGAAGTTTTACTGAAAAAAGAAGAATTGTTTAGTAAAACTTGAAACAAAAATAATGCTTATTTCTCAATTTGTAATTTCTCTTCTGAATTCGAAGACCTGAGCCAATTTAGATTTTAAGATGAAAGTTTTCATGATCTTTCTATTTATTTATTGTGATTATTAAATTTGATAAGCCTTCACAATATCTCAGTATCTCTGCACTATTAATTATTAAATTCAAATATATAAAACATACCCCTAGAGCAGTTGTATTGGTGGGACAAATGCACGCATGAATAGGAGCATGAATAGGAGAATTAGGTTAAGGGATATGGTATAATTTTGTTTAGAGTTAGGATATGGTTCAATCTTTTAGGTTTGGGGTTTAATTTGGTTTAGTGTTAGGATTAGGGTTCAATCTGATTAAGGGTAAGGGTTCAACTTACTTTAGTTTTAGGTTTAGGGTTAAATTTGATATAGTGTTTAGAGTATATTATTCAATTATATTTAGGGTTAGGTTTCAATTACTTTTATGGTTAGGGTTCAATTTGGTTTAGTCCTAGGGTTATGATTAAAATTGGTTAAGAGTTGGGGTTAGTGCTCAATCTAGTTTAATGTTCACTTTACTTTAGTGTTATGATTAGGCTTTGTGTTAGAGTTTGATATGGTTATGATCAGGGTTAAATTTGGTTTGGGGTTAGGGATAGGATATGGTTTGCCTTAATTGTCAATCACATTTAGGGTTAGGGTTCAATGTGTTGGCAATTTGGGAGAATTGATTATGTGTTGCATTGATGTTTGTCATTGATGTCAACACTAGTTGTTTTGCTATCTATCGAGTTTTGGTAGAGTGGTTGGATTATGATGTTGATCTGGAGATCTTCTCTAGTATGTTCTGGTTGTTGGAATTGGTTTGGATTGGTTATTCATGTGTTCCTGATGCATATCACATTCAATTGGTTAGGGATTTGATTATTTGGAAGCTATCATTTGTTCTAGTAAGCCTTTTAGTTACCGGTAAGGGTTTTATTGGGATAGCTTTTTGAAGATCTTTTGATGAATCCAATAAGTGGTGTTGGTGCAGCTTCTAGAAGGTTATTAGGATGTTGATGGTTATCTTGTTCGGTTTTTTGTTGATCGAAGGTGTTTCATTTGGATTATGGAAACCTATTATAGGTCCAGTCTAATTCTATTAGGTTATGGACCAGTATATGTAACATGTTGGTTGATGCTCCTGATGTGTTACCAGTTTGATTTATTGATTGGTTTATGTTGTTTCAGTCTTAGGCCGACTTGGTCTATCATTGGTTTGTGGGATTATGTAACAGATTTATTGTATTATCTTTTAGGTGGTTGACCTAATTGTTTAGATCTCGGGTTGTTATAAATATGATGTAATATCTCTTTGTAGATATAAGATAAAGTTAGTGGGATTATCTATGTGTGAATAAGGTTGTAATCATATGCAGAGCTTTTTCTTGATCATAGGTGATAGAATTGGGTTTGTGTAAGAGGTTTAAGACCTCCTCTATTGAGTTTAATCGGAACTATACTCAGGCATAGGAGATGCTATTCTTGCAATTCAATCTTCATTCCGAATTATAGTCTGATGTTTTTGTAGTCAGTGAGGCTCCTTTTGTAATGAGCAGTGTGGTCTAGGTTGTTGGCCTTCCTAGATGTGCAGGCCCCTTATTGTAATATTTATTTATCTGATCAGTGGATAGATATTGTGGATCTCCAATCCCACTGTGTTTTTTACTCATTGAGTTTTTATATGTATAAATTTATGGTGTTATGGTGTTCGTCATTGTGGTTGCATTGTTTTTTATTGTTATATGCTTTTATGTTTACCAGTTATTGAGTAGTTGTGTTAATAAGGTTAAATTTTTCCATTCTAGTAGAACATTGATTCACACCCCCGCCCCCCTCTAAGTGTTCTTGGATCCCAACAATTGGTATCAGATTCTGGTGCCTCAGAGTAAGTCTAACAGCTTGAGGAAGACCTGGTATCCAGAATCTATGGAAATAAGTTTGAGGGAGGAAATTCAAGGAATTCATTTTTACTCTGCAGGAGAGGTTGTCTTCTGCACAAGCTAAATGGAAACAACTCAGTGATCAATTACAAAATTAGGATGATGGAGAGAAAAATGCTTTAAAGGAATCATGTCAGAAGCTGAGTCAGGAGAATGGTGTCAAGAAAAATGAAATGCAAGCTCTAACCATGAGAATGTCTAAGGAGATTGAAGATCGAAAGAAGAGTGAAAAAAATATTTCTATATCTCAGAAAGATAGATATGAGGAATGCATTAGGTTAGCGCATGAGAATGATGTGTTGAGAACTAAATTGGTGCAATCACAAAACAATGAGCAAGAGTTGGAAAGAATGATAACAACCCTAAGAGGATATCTGGATGTTGCAAATGAGTACAAAGATAAATTCAAGGTTAGTTTTGCTAAGCTTGATGAATTATTGAAGGATCAAAGAGACACTGGAGACACTAGAGGTCTTGGATTTTAGCATGGAGAAAGCTCTGATACTACAAATCAAGATGATACATCCAGTCAGAAGGACAACTGGAATTAGAAATCACCGGTAAGACAACCCAATGCACATAAATTTGATGGTAGATGTTTTGTTTGCAATAAGTTTGGTCATAGAGAAAGTCAATGCAAAAATAGAGCAAATTAGATTAATAATACAGTTCTCGATCAGTGTTCAAATCATAAAAAGTTTGGTCATAGGCCATAACATTGTAGAATGAATGTGAGATATCATGCATGTGGAAATTTTCAAAATATGGCTAATCAATGTAGGTCGAGGAATGGTCAAGGTTATAATAAGGCAATTCAAAAGAATAATGTCACTTGTTATGGATGCAATAAAGTATGACATATTGCTAAATTTTACAGAAGCAAGAACCTACCGACAGGAAATGACAAAACCAATGAGAAGGGAAAGAAGAAGGTTGATGATATTTGGAAGGAGCATGAGAAGAAGTGGGTTATGAAGTTTGAGGATCAACCAGCAGAATAAATTGCTTTATATACTCATTCGGTTGAAGCATATACCCCGGTTACTCAACTAGCAGAGCAAATTGTTCCTGCATCAACATGAAACTCATCTAGTAGCTAAGGCATTATCCTTAGGGGGAGGAAAATTGATGACAGATCTTGCATTGCCCCTGATAGTAGTCTAAAAGCTTCTTTCGGATTTGGGAGAAGTCAGTTTGAAGGTTAACCAGTTAAGATTTGTTGGATCTTGTATTTGGTTTGGTTTATCAGTAAGTCACTTTATGAGTTATTGTTTGGTCATACATCTACAGTTAAGTGCTTCAAAATCTTTGGTACTGAATTGGAAGTTTGATCTTAGATGTGATGTAGGGATATTTCTTGGTTATTCAAATGAAAGCAAAGTATATAGATGTTATAACAAAATATTGTAGATAATTGTGGAGAGTGTTTTAATGTCAAGGTGGATGAGCAGTACAAAGGTCAAATCAGAACTTATGAGAGAGAATCGGAAGTGGAAATGGTTATAACTGAACCAGTAGCACATGTACTGGAACAGAATGTTGAATCAGTTACTTCGGCAGTATCAGAAAATTCAATACTTCTTTGAAGATCAAAGAAGAGAAATAGAAAGTTAGAAGACTCCTAGCTATGTAAGGTTGAATCATTTAGAAGATCAGATAATTGGACAAGAAAAAGGTTGGTAGTTGATGAGGTATGCTTAATTTCTTTAATTGTATCAGCATCAATAGATGAAGCATGTAAGGATGAATGTTGGATGTGAGCTATGGAAGAGGAATAGGATCAGTTAGAAAAGGACAATACATGGACTTGGATGTTATTAGAACTAGGATTGATTGGTTTGCAAAGGATATTCTCAGAAGGAATGAATTGATTATGTTTTCAGATATTTTCTCTGGTGGCTAGGATTTTTCAGATATTTTCAAGGAATTTTAGGTATGGGTTTTGGTTTATAATGACTTTACACTATGTGCATATATATATGTGGATTGGGTTGGAGATATAGCTAACTCGAAAGGCTTATTCGGATTAGCAAGAAACAATCATGCACTTCTTTATCTACTGTTGAAACTGAATATGTTGTTATTGCTAACTGTACACAAGGTTTATGGATGAAGTAAATATTGAAGGATATAAGGATAGATTGCAATGAACCGTTAGTTATTCACTATGATAACTCTATTACTATTGACATATCAAAGAATCCAGTATTTCATTCTAAGACAAAGCACATTTCTATAAAGTATAATTTTTTGGAAGAGAAGATGGAAGCAAATGAAGTCGAACTAGTTTATATGAACACTAAAGAGAAGATTGCAACTATCTTCACTAAACATTTGTCTAAGGAATCATTTGAGTACTTCAGAGATAGATTGAGGGTCTTTGCTGCTCTGATAGAGACTTGAGTCATGTTGACTGGCATTAGTCTGACATGCATTTATTAGAACTATCATTCATTCAGGATTGATGTGTTGGTGCTACTACTCAGGGGGAGTAGTCAACTGTATGGTTTAGAGGATTTATTACTTTTCTTTGATGTTTATGTCAGATTTCTGGCATTGATGTCAAAGTGGGAGAGATATTTATGTGAAAAATAGAGATTAGAGCTTAACAAAGATATCAGTCAAAGAGGAAGACTGTTGGCACAAGGAAGAGGAACAAAATTTTAAATTGGTTGTATCCAATTGAGGGAGTTTTATCTATTGGTTCAGAACTTCATATAATCTTGGGGAGACTATTGGATGTCTTCCTTTGGGGGAGTTTGACATTTCTTAGCACTTGGATCTTTTCCACATCTAGTGTTACCATCAATGCCAAAGGGGGAGATTGTTGGCAATTTGGAGGAATTGGTCATGTGTTGCATAGGTGTTTGTCATTGATGTCAACACTGGTTGTTTTATTGTCTACCAGATTCCAATAAAGTGGTTGGATTATGATGTTGATCTGGAGATCTTCTCTGGCATTTTTGGGCTATTGGAATTGCTTTGGATTGGTTATTCATGTGTTCCTAATGTGTATCACATTCATTTGGTTCAGGATTTGATGATTCGTAAGCTATCATTTGTTCTAGTAAGCCTTTTGGTTACTAGTAAGGGTTCTACTGGTACATCTTTTTGAAGATCTTTTGATGAATCCAATAAGTGGTGTTAGTGCTGCTTCTAGAAGGTTATCAAAATTCTTATGGTTATCTTGTTCGTGTTTCAGTTGATCAGTGGTGTTTCATTTGGATTATGGCAACCTATTATAGGTTTGATATATTCTTTTAGGTTATGGACTGGTTTATGTAACGTGTTGGTTGATGCTCATGATGTGTTGCCAGTTGGATTTATTGATTGGTTTATATTGTTTCAGTCTTAGGCTTACTTAGTTTATCATTGGTTTGCGGGATTATGTAACGGATTTATTGTATTATCTTTTAGGTGGCCAACCTAATTGTTTAGGTCTCGGGTTGGTATAAATATGATGTAAGATCTCTTTCTAGATCATGGGATAAAGGTAATGGGATTATCTGTGTGCGAATAAGATTCTAATCATATGTAGAGGTTTTGGTCGATCATAGGTGATCGAATTGGGTTTGTGTAAGAGGTTTAAGACCTCCAGTATTAATCTTAACCAGAACTATACTCAAGCATAGGAGATGTTATTCTTGCAGTTCAATCTTCATTCCCGAGTGTAGTCCAATGTTTTTTGTAGTCAGTGAGGCTCCTTTTGTGATGAGCATTGTGCTGTAGGTTGTTGGCCTTCCTACATGCACAGGCCCCTTATTGTAATATTTATTCATCTGATCAGTGGATAGATATTGTGGATCTCCAATCCCACCGTGGTTTTTCTTCATTGAGGTTTTCCATGTATAAATCTATAGTGCTATGGTGTTCATCTTTGTGGTTGCATTGTTGCTTATTGTTATATGTGTTTATGTTTATCAATAGTTGAGTTGTTGTGTTAATAAGGTTAAATTTCTCCATTCTAGTATAACCTTGATTCACCCTCCCCTCTTAGTGTCCTTGGATCCCAACATAATATGCTACTTAATTAGGTTTAGGGTTAGGGTTGAATTTCAATATGTTAGGTTTTAATAATGTTTAGGATTAGGATTCTATTTGGTTTAATTTAGGATTAGGTTTAGATTTAGGGTTCAATTTGGCATATTGTTGAATTAGCTAAAGGGTTAGGGTCCAATTTTAGGAGTACCTTTCTATATGGTTTAAAGTTAGGGTTTAATTTTATTGAATGTTAGTGTTAGGGTACAACTTGGTTTAGGTTAAGGTTTAAGGTTAAATTTAATTTAATTTTTAATTAGGTTAAGGGATATGGTATAATTTTGTTTAGAGTTAGGATATGGTTAATTTTTTTAGGGTCATGGTTTAATTTGGCTTTTCTTGGGATTAGGGTTCAATTTGGTTTAGTATTCAATTATTTTTAGGGTTAGGTTTCAATTATGATTAAATGGTTAGGGTTCATTTTGGTTTAGTATTAGGGTTAGGGTTAGAACTGGTTAAAATTTGGGGTTATTACTCAATCTAGTTTAATGTTAAAATAGGTTTAGGATAAAGGTTCAATTTGGGTTAGTGTTTAATAAGGTTAGGTTTAAATTTCATTTAGTATTAGCTTTAGGACTCATAGATTATTTAATTTACTGTATTAAACCTTAGCTATAGTTAAACAACAATGGATAGCTTTAAATCCTAATCAAAATTGAATTCTAATTTTTGGAATAAAGCTTGTGAATAAGGTCATATTTGGGTTTCAAATAGGGTTAGAAATAGAGTTTAGTTATCATTAGCATTAAATTAGGGTTTTTGTTAGGATTTTATAATGTTCATGGTTATTGGTAAGGATAGGGGTGGGGTAAGATTAGGGTTAGTATTTAATTGGAATAATTAGGATTAGAATTCAATTATGGTTAGGGTTAGAGTTCACTATTAATTTTAGGGTACCATTTGGATTAGGGATAGGGTTAGTGCTTAATTTGGTTTATTGTTAGGATTTAATTTGGTTAAATATTATATTTATGATTCTATTTGGTTTAGCATTATAGTTTAAATTGATTTAGCGTTAGGGGTAGGGTTAAATTTGGTATAGTGTTAAGGTTAGGGTAAGATATAGAATTAGAGTAATGCTTGACTTAAAACACTAATTTGGTTATTTGCTATTAATATTACAATAGGATTAGTGCTAACTTAAGATTATGGTTAGGAATATATTTTAATTAAGGTTTTAGTTAATATTAGGGTTGAAAAAAATTAGTTTTGGGATGGGGGTATAATTTGGTTTAGGTGAGGGTTTGATTTAATTTTAATGTTTAATTCAACTGGATTTGGGGTTATGCTTAAATTTCATTTAGTTTTATGATTAGGATTCAATTTGATTTAATATTAGCTTTGACTTAAAGATAAATGACGCTTAAAAAGTTAAGCACTATTAATAGGAAGAATACAGACTTATATATATATATATAAAATTTGAGAACCCTTTTAGTGTTTATATATATATATATCATTTGAGAACCCTTTTAGCATTTAATTTTTTCCTTCTATCAATCTTTTTAGAAAAATAATGTCTAGTAAATATTGTCTATACTAGATCTCAATTTATCCAAAAGAATTTTATAAATGTTTGATAGACATCATTTCATTCTGATATGACTTCTAACATTTGAATTTTTTCTTGTGTCAATTTGAAAAGAAAAAATACTTTTGATAATAGAGACCTTCATTTGTATAAACAATTGACATACATGCTTTTGACAGAGAGACCATGAGAAATATCTTGTGTGAAATTTTTTAAACATTTAATTTTATTTTCTACCATTTTTCAAAAAACCGTCTCTAATGAACTTCCATTTTGATTTTTTCTTTCTATCAATTTGTACAATATATCTCAACCTCTGGAATCTGCCTTCATTAAAGTAGCTCAGATTTCCAAATCTGTAAATCAGCCCTTGGAGAGGTGGTTAGTGGCAACTGATTGGTTGTCTTCTATTTTGTAATGTTTTTCATTGCTTCATTCAATTAAAAAAATGTTGCTTCGAGGGAAATTTATAGAACGAATGAAACCTACAGTATTTTTTACAGGAAGTTTTGCTATATTTTAAAATTGCATTGTCTATTCTTTTGAACATAACAAAACACTAAAAATATAAAATTTTAATTCTGACAATAAAGAAGATAGAAACTAAAACCCAACAAACCTTAATATATTTATGTGGCAGACAGGAACACTTAAACACTATATAAAGGAAAAGGAAGAGAAAATGAAAGTGTAGAAGCCCTAACATTTTAAAAAATGTTAAAGGTATGTACATTTATAAAAACTGCAAATACTGCACATATTAAAACCCTACAGTTTTTCTCCACGTTATTGTGGAACTTTTTGGTTGAAGAAATATAATGGTCTACTATTAAAAAAAAAATTGCAAATGGATTGAAACCCTACAGTTTTTCTCCCCATATTTTGTGGGACTTTTGCCACTCGAAGATCTTTTTTTTCTTTTAGGTTGAAGAAATATAGTGCTCTACTATAACCACCAAAAAAAACTTTAAATGGATCCAAAGCCCAAAATAGAACCTAACCCAGTAGGATCGATCAAAAACAAACTGAGCGTTCTAAATTAACTACTTAGAAGTAACATCTCCATTGGAAGGAAACAGGGAAAGAAACATTTCTGCAAAATTTTTGAAAAATATTTGTCCCAGGAATGAAATAATATACCGCCATTAGGCATGGGAAATCAACCAAACATTTTTCCATTGAACAACAAAGGATGTTTGTTTAACAAAATCAGCTATTTCACGTATTGCTGGATAGTTGTTTTAAATTTATCAAAACAATTATTAATGTGGGAAAGCTCCAGCTCCTAAAGGCTTCCCCTTCAAAGCTCTGTTGTTTATATTTTATCACTCTTCCACATTCGTGTGTCTTGAGCTAATAAATTGGGTCAAATCTAAAGAGTATTCCTTTGGTAAAGAGTTGAGTAAAAGAATAGAATGTCTCTCATTGACTAGAAGAAGGTGTGCCTTAATAAAAAACTTGGTGGCTTCAGTATTCGAGATTCCCACTGCTTGAACATTTCCCTAATGCCTAAATTTAGATAGAGGCTTATCTCTGAAGCTGGTGATTGGTCTTTTGTCATGAATTCCAGGTACCTTCAGAGGAGGGATTATTATTCTTTTCTATACTCTATGGACCTCTAGAGGGGAACCCATATTTAGAACATCCTTGATAAAATCCAAGGATATCCTTTTGAAACGAGTATAGTGGCAAATTAGTAGCGGTCTCAAGGTGACATTCTAGAAGGACCCTTGGGTTTTGTTTGTCCCTTTGGAATTTCACCTTATTTGTTATGCTATCGAGGGTATTCGGATGGCAAGGCTTGGTGTATTAGTTTGTAATTATCGGATTCCTAGATCTCCCCGGAGGGTCAAATTCCTGATAATCAATAATATCAAGTTTGCTAGACAGGAAGCTGGTGATAGACTAATTTGGGCCTTCTCTAAGGATGACAAGTATTTGATTCGCTTAGGTTATGATTTAGCTTCTCCTTCTCCCCCACCCAAATTTAATTGGTCGACCCTTTGGAAAGATGGCATGATCCCTTAGGTGTGTTTCTTTAGGTGGTCTATATGTCATGGAAAGAACCTCACCATTGATAGTTTATGAAAATATGGCTTCTAGTTTGTCAACAAATGTGTGTTTTGCATGAGAAAGACAGAGAAATGATCAATCATATAATGGTTCACTGTGATTTGTCTTGGACCATCAGACAAAAGATCTCCAATTTAATTTTTATTAACTAGATTTGGCTTGGACAATGTATGGATTGTGTTTCCAATCGGCTCCTCACTTCAATCCATTCCCTTATATGAGAGATATGGTGGTACACTTTTTCCATTCGGGGTGGTGTCTGTGGAAAGAAAGAAACAACAAAATCTTTAGGGATAGGAGGCATTTCTCATAAGCACTTGTCACTACCATTATTTCTTATGTCAAAGAGGACTTGAGTAGCTTTCTTAAAAGAACACACTCTTCTCCCCCATCCAATCTAGATTAGAAAATTGTGAAGTAGTGGGGGTTAGCCGACTCTCTAGCTATACGTATAGCCCCTCCCATTGGATTCAAAAATTTAATTAAATGCCTTCCCCAACTCTGGTTGGCTGAAGTTAAACTTCAATGACTCATCTAAAGGAAACCTAGGTTAGGTTGGTGGGAGTGAGGTCATCTGGGACCATAGAGGCAATGTCGTGTTGGCTTATGCAGAAAACTTGAGTGAAAACCTTGAGCTTTTCTGAGACGGCTATCACTTATTATGATCTGATCATCATCATTGAAAGGAAGTATATCCACATTATTATTGAAGTTGACTCAAGAAACACAATAATTTTCCTTAAAAACAAAGCCTCTCCAAATTGGAACTGTGAAGGGTTGGGGGAAAATTTCAAATTTGTCACTTTTAGCATTAGCTACGTTGACATCATTCACATTAGGGAGGGTAATCATGTTGCAGATAGGATAGCTTCCTTAATTCTATTTTTCAAGAATTTAAAAATATGAACTAATTCTTGTGATCATTCGAATTGTGTTCATATGCCAATATACAGAGACATAAAGTATTAAGATGGGTTATAATTTAAAATGCACCTTTTTTATCCTAGCCACCCTTTTGGCAAGTCATTTTCTGCTAGATTTGTGGATATTCTTTTTGAGTAGTAGTGTCATTTCTCCTTGTGAGTGTTGTGAAAACCAAACTATTGGGTTTTGTTTGACCCACTGGGTTTTTGTTAAGAAGAAACCAAGTGGGTCAAATCCAAGTAGAAGTTCATAATTGTGAGGAATTCAACTGCAAACCATTGAAGCTATGGAAGAAAATTATCAAGGGGAATTTAGATAGCTATGTGTAGGGCATGCAGGGTTTCGACCCATAGCTCTTTAAAAACTTTGTGAAGGCCTCGCATAAGGGAGAGGTGCAAATTGTTAATGTTACCTTCAAAGTGATACCGAATTTGATTGCAGCCATTACTTGACTCCCATAGAATGACATTACTTTTCTTAAGAAGTCAAAGGGTTCATATAAGGAAGAGTTCAAGTGATCCTTCAAGGAGGGTGAGGGAATGTCGAAGCTACAAAGAAATTACAATAGTAAAGAACTCCCTAGAAAATAGAATGATGCAAATATTCTTGTCATGAAATTATTCACCCTCAATGATCATTATAAAATATTTCACACTTAGATATTTTCCTTACTAAATGACTTACAGTACGAAATCTACATGAGTTTTTCTTTCTAGGTTTGTTCATCTTTATCCCAATTTGTTGCTAGAGCTAAGTCAAGGAGATACTCGCCCATTCATCAAGCTTTAATTCTTAGGCTATATAATTTTCATCTAGCTCTAACCCCTTTGAGTGGGTCCCCTTATAAGCCTTCTAATCTGCTGTCAGACCCAAATATGGTAATTGAGATCTTTGGGCCCCCTATGGCTAGAATCACCTCAAGTTTTGGTTATACCTCCAAGCCCAAACTTGTCCACACCCATTTCAACCCTAGCGGAGAGGTGAAGAAAATCCTTCTCGTACCCCATCCCCCAAAAATATTGAGGCGTTGGAGTCTATTAAAGAGCCTTTTCCATTTGGTAGATAAATCGTCGGAGCTCACTGTATTTAAATTTTGCCTTTGGTTTAGGTCTATACGATCAAGTTGTTTAATTTGGTAATCTAATTTCTCAAGATGGACACTTCCATCCACACGAGAAGCATTTCTGTAGAGGACCAGAGGGCCTTTCTGGGCTCCATTAGAGACCCAACCCTCTAATCAGTCTGCAAGGAGGTTGGGTCATTCACCAATGAGGCTGTACAGATGGTGTTGGGCAGAGACTTTCTATGAAACAAAAATAGATACCGTGTTAAGATGGACATTACATCCCAGTTCTTGGTGTCTCTTCTGGACCTATAAGGAGACAAGGTGGATATGTTGATGCTGTTAAGGGATGTGTTTAAGGAAGACTTCCTTGGAGATGATGTTACTGTTGTCGTCCTTGCAGAACTAGGGGTGGGGATCCCTTGTTGGCAATTGACACTCATTAGATTCATTTTGTTGTCATTGATGGCAATAAGATCTGATGGAAGTCGTAAACCGGCACTAGGAGGCATATACTGGCAGATACTGACATTCAAAGCATTCAGGCCTACACTGGCATTAGCACTGACATCAATACTTCAAGAAAGTTGACATCAAGGAAGATATATTTAGTAAATCATTTTGTAATTATTGTCGAGGTCGACATTGAATATCTCTTGTAAATGCATTGTAAACCGACATAAGGCATATCATATGTAATAGTTATATAAGTCAATCTGATAGCTCAACTTAATAGATATGATGGTATTGTGATGGAATAGATGATAGACATATATAGGTATAGTAGAATTATGAGATGTGAAATATATGTATGAAGATCATTTTTGTATGCAAACATTATATCATGCAATGATCTAGAGATAGCTTGGAAAGCATTCTTGGAGGAGAAGTAATACCGGTAATAGTTCAAATTTGTGAACCGGTACAAAGAAGAACTAGAACCAGAACCAAAACTCTATCTGGTATAGTAGATGCATTCTTGAGTTCATTTTCAGTAATTTACTTTTGTAGAAAGCTTGTAGTTAGTGAGGCTCTTTAGTGATGAGGAGTATGCTCTAGAAAGTGTGCCTTCCTGCAAGTTCAGGCCCCTATTTTATGTAATATCTTTCTATATGGCCAGTGAACTGATATTGTGGGTCACAAATCCCATCGTGGTTTTTCCTCATTGAGGTTTTCCACGTATAAATTCTTGTGTGTTATGGTGTTCATTTATGTGGATGGTTTATTTTCTTCTTGTTATATGCTTATTTGTTTACCGGTACATACATGCATTATTTAGAAAGTTAAAAACTGTTCATTTCAGCAAAATGCTGATTCACCCCCCCCCTCCCCCTCTCAGTGCTCTCAGATCCCAAAAATTGGTATCAGAGCCTGGTACCTCGGAAGAAGTTTAACCACTTGAGGAAGATCCTAAAACCAAAATCTTTGAACATGGCTATGGAGAAGCAACTTGAGATGGCTCCTGACAATTATGATGCTGAAAGGATGAAGAACTTGAAATTGCAAGAAGAATTGAATTCTATAAATGAATTCATTCTTATCCTGCCAGAAAGGTTATCATCTACTCAAGCCAAGAGAAAAGAATTTTTGCAACAACTAGATGATGAGGAGAAGAATGCTCTTAAGGAACAATATCAGAAACTAAGTCAAGCAAACATGCTCATGAAGAATGAAATGCAAGACCTGCCTATGAGGTTATCGAAAGATATTGAGGATAGAAAGAATAAGGAAGATAATCTTGTTTTATCTTTGAAGAACAAGTTTGATGAATGTGGAAGATTGAATCATGAGAATAATCTATTGAGAACTGATTTGGCACACTCCCGGAACAATGAACAAGAACTTGAAAGACAAGTAACTACTCTAAGAGATGATCTGACTACTGCAGGTGAGTATAAAGAGAAGTTTAGGATTAGTGTTGCATAGTTGGATGATTTATTGAAATGACAAAGACAGATTGATGATTCTAGAGGACTTGAATTTGTACAAGGTGAAAGCTCCGGTACTTCTATTGAAGATCAGACAACCGATATGCGTAACTCATCAGAACAGAGGAAACCGGTAAGACAATCTAATGCTTATAAATTCAATGGTAGATATTTTCTTTGCAATAAAGTTGGGCATATGGCCAAACAATGTAGAAATAAGGCAAATCAAAACTACAATTTTGTTCCCGGTCAATGCACAAACTACAAGAAATATGGTCATAAATCAAAAGATTGTAGAATGAATGTTAAATTTCATGCATGTGGAAAGTTTGGACATTTTGCTAATCATTGTAGGTCAAGAAATAATAATACTGGATATGTCAAAGCAATTCAGAAGAACAATGTTACATGTTATGCATGCAACAAAATAGGTCATATTGCTAAGTGTTTTAGAAGCAAGACTCAACAGATTAATAATGAGAAAGGAAAGAAGAAGGTAGATGAAATAGAACAAGATCACACCAAGAGATGTGCTAGAACATCTGAAGAACAAAGTGGAGATGGATCTATACCGGCAAATCCATTGATAGAATAGGGTATTCCTCCATTAGCAAGAAATTCCACTGGTAACTAAGGCATAAGCCTTAGGGGTTGGCAAAGTCACTCCTAAATTTTTCATATTACCCTGGAAGAGATCTAAGGAGATCTAGAGAAATGTGTTCATCATCGATGAAGGTTACCCCGGCACATAACTGTGAAACCGACACTCGTAGGGTTGTTGGTAAAGCATTAATTACAAAAAATTAGGGTTTTTACTCACTGATAAAAGAGGGTAAGTGAATTCATTTTCACTCACTGAGCACTCAAGCAATTAGAGCAAAGTGAAGGCGAATTAAGAGCGAGCAAAGCATTGAGAGAGGATTTCGAGAAATTATCTGAAGAACTCAAATCTTTCTCCGACATTCACTCTCAGGTATTTCTCGACATGGAATTTGGACCTTCAGCACCTACTTTTATTGCAAATCCCACCATTGTCGAAGTCAAGGATAGGTTAAGGCCAACCTTTAAGGAGGTTCCCGAAATTTCCAAGAAGGAAGACTCTGCGAGAGAATTTTCTAGGGGTCCTGATGGAGTAATGTATGTTGAAGATGTGAGGGCATACATTCACTGCACTCTTGAGGATTTGGGCATTGAAGACATCAAAAACCTCTATCAATCAGTGATACTAAGAGACACTGGAATGATGACACCAAAATTCAAAGCAATTGAGGATCTAGGGTTAACTGGTATTCTGTACAACCAGAATTCAAGGATGAGGTGATAAGATACATTCTAAGCAGGGTTCACAATGAATTCATTTGGCTAGACAGACCCTACATGATCACAAAGGAAGCTATTCAAGCTGTCACCGGATTACCGAGGGTCGGACAAGAACCTGACAAAAAATTTCCAGCATAGAGGTCGAAAAACTCACTGGTGCTACATCTGATAGAAGATCAATGAGGATAAGCACAATAACCGATATAGACATAAATTTTTCAAGCATGATCATATGATACAAGGTAACTCAATCGAACCAATTGAATTATGTTGTAAGTTCATGCATTCATGCTGCATATCAGATGCTAAGGAATAATGTGAAGTATGAATTATGTGAATGGATGAGGAGTGAATTGATGTTAAACCTTACTAAGATCAAAGGAACCAAGAAAGGCACTTTTAGATATGGAAACTTAATTTTTTGTTTAATACTTTACTTCCTGAATGAGCTACCCAGTTTAGGAAATAAGCAAAATGGGCTCATGATATACTAGTAGGTATGCAAATCAAGATAGCTATCACCAGTCTTGGCACGGATAGAGATGAGAAAATTTGGGGGTATTTGAAGACTTTTCAAGAAAACATGAGGGAAAGAGAGAGAATTTCAAAGAGTATTGTGGAGAAGTATTCCACTGACATATGTTTCATGGTGAAAACTGGTGAAACTCTCATGGAAGCAGTTGAACCCAGGTAAATTTGGATTACTGAGCTTAGATATGAGGTAGATGATACCATTTTTGAGCTTTATGTAAAGATGTTGTCAGATGCCCCATTAGATGATAAAATAGAACATTTTGGTATAGCATGAAAGAAGTCTCTTGAAGTGAAAACTAGTTTTAACAGGAAAAGAAGAGAAAAGAAAATAGAGAAGATGTTTGCATATGTACAAGATGTGCTACATAAGATAGACACTTAGCTGGGCTCCAAATCTAAATACACAGTCAAACTGGTAGAGGTTGCTACTAAAGAAGTGAAGAAGCCACAAGTACACATTTCCCCTATCACTTCTGACTCTGATCCTGAGGATAATGAGCCTCTGGCTTTTAGAAGGGTACAAAGGAAGAATGTGATAAAACCACCGGTAGAACAACAGAAGGCAGAACCTAGGAGGAGACTTGTCAGAAAGGCAACTCAACCTACTGCACCTCCACCACCGGTAAGGAAGCCTATGCAAAAGAGGAAACTAGTCACACTGACAACCACAAGCAAAAAGCAGAAGGGTGATGATACTAGAACTGGTAAGACAACAATGACCTGTATTGAAATTATTGATGAAGTTACAAAAGATGAAATATTAAAGAATATATCAAAGTATTGTGAATATTTTGAAGAAAATGAGCAAAACGAGTTAGAAGAGGCTATTTTACTGTATATAGACATCTATAAGAAAGCCTTATTTAAAATTTTGAAGGACATACCTTTATCCCTGTACAATAAACTTTAGGCTAGAAGACTTGATGCTATCAAGAGGGATAGGGAAATCAAGGAAGTTGCACTTTTGGAACAATGTGGTACTATAAATAATGAAGAGATGAAAATATGTATTGACACTACTAATAGGACAATTTTTTAGTAGTAAAAACCGGTAGATAAGCCTTATGATGGGAAAAGTAAATGAGGTGATAAATGAGACAAGTAAGGGATGGACACAATTCTTTCAGAAAAATCCAGACTTTCTCACATCTCAAGAAGAATTTGCAAAGGCAACATCCCCCACCATTCCTAACAAATCAAAAGGAAAGGTTATTTTGGGCAGTTCAACTCCAGTTTTGGTAGAACCACAACCGACAGTTAAAAAGAGTGTACAGTCTGTACTAGCATAGACAATTTTTTAGCAAGGCAATATACAAAGCACTAGAAACACTGTGGATGATACCCCACCAACAGTAATCGATACTGCACCAAGTGGCGAAGCCACTGATGCAAAAGAAGTTGAGATGGACAAGGTAAAATCAATGAGTCCATATCAACAGGTAAAATTGATTCCCCAGCAAGAGCTTTGGCAATTGAAACTTCTCAGATCGAGAAGAAATCAGTCTTTGAGTTAAGTCCAACATAATTAATGATGATGGCCACTCAGAAATTGCTAAAGGGAGGAACTGTAGACAAATGATTAATTGATCAATCGGTCTTTGTGCTACACAGAATAATGTCTGAGTGTTAGATTGAGGATGGAGCAAGCCCTTCCGGTAAGCTCAAGAATTTAAAAGAGCACATATCAAATAATTTTCAATCCTTGAGATAGATTGTAGACCAAGAGGCTTTGGACAATTTATTTGCACCAAAATTTTGATCAACTCATAGAAACTGGAAGAAGAAAATAGAAGACAAGCTTATTCCAATTAAAATTTGTTTAAAACAATGTACTAATATCTACAGAGTATATTGTAATTTAGGAAATCTTACAACTAATATAGATAGTAGATTGAAAGAGTTATATGACAAACTAGCTAATATTGCTAACTCTTTTGATGGACTGATTGCACTAACTACATCTATTGATGGACAAATTTTGTCCTTGGAGAACCAAGTTTTTTCTTTTGAGAAGGAGAAAGATAAAATAATAAGGAGAGAAAGAAATTTAAGAGGATTAGTAAGCCCTAGACTTGATTCATTGGGTGTTCACAAGAAAGAATGCATGGATATGCTAGAAAAACCCACACTGGTAGATACCTAGGAGAAGGAATCACTTTCCTAATTACTCAGTGGACTTGCATTGGTATCTGATACTTTCAAATCAGGCTGGGACACGTATCTTCAGTTGCTACAAAAGGCATACCCAGAAATCCTGAAGATGAGTACGCTCGAATGACGCTAACAATATTCTTTCATTTTTTTATTATTTCACCAATATTTGGCAATAATGTCATAGGGGGAGTATGTACATATGTGAAAAATATCAAAGAAAATATTATCAGATGGAGTATATGGAGTGTATTTCTCAAGGGGAGCACACCGGTAGGGAATCCATTTTTCACATGAGTGTTGCCATCAATGCCAAAGGGGGAGATTGTTGGCAATTGACACTCATTGGATTCATTTTGTTGTCATTGATGGCAACAAGATTTGATGTAAGTCACAAACTTGAGGCATATACTAGCAGATATCGGCATTGGAAGCATTCAGGCCTACAATGGCAACAACACCGGCATCAATACTTCAAGGAAGCTGACATCAAGGAAGATTTATTTAGTAAATCATTTTGTAATTATTGTTGAGGCCAACATTGAATATCTCTTGTAAATGCATTGTAAGCCAACATAAGGCATATCATATGTAATACGTACATAAGTAAGTCTGCTAGGTCAATTTAATAGATATGATGGTATTGTGATGGAATAGATGATAGACATATATAGGTATAGCAAAACTATGAGATGCGAAATATATGTATGAATATCATTTTTGTATGTAAACATTATATCATGCAATGATCTATAGATAGCTTTGAAATCATTCTTGGAGGAGAAGTAATATTGATAATAGTTCAAGTTTGTGAACCGGTACAGAGCAGAACCAGAACCAAAACTCTATCTAGCATAGCAGATGCGTTCTTGAGTTCCATTTTGTAATTTACTTTTGCAGAAAGCTTGTAGTCAGTGAGGCTCTTTAGTGATGAGCAGTATTCTCTAGGCAGTGTGCCTTCCTACAACTGCAGGCCTCTATTTTATGTAATATCTTTTCATATGGCTGGTGAACTGATATTGTGGGTCACAAATCCCACCATGGTTTTTCCTTGTTGAGGTTTTCCATGTATAAATTTTGTGTGTTATGGTGTTCATTTATGTGGATGGTTTATTTGCTTCTTGTTATATGCTTATTTGTTTACTGATACATACATGTATGGTTTAGAAAGTAAAAAACTGTTCATTCCAGCAAAACACTGATTCAACCCCCCTCTCAGTGTTCTCAAATCTCAACATCCCTTAGGCGAGTGAATTAACCAAGCTTCTCCTCCCTGATAAAATAGTGCTAGTGGATAGGTAACCATTTCTTTTGAACCTAAATGCAGGGCAATTGACGCATCATAGGAAATGGGCACGGATTGGCAGGGACTTTCTCCGGAAATGGTAGCTCCTTGATGACTTTCCAAACTACAGGTGGCTTGAAGAATTCTACATGGAAGGAAGGCCATATTCTTAGGGTAAATGATCCACTACCTGTGCCCTAGCCCCAACCCCATACTCCCTAGTAGTTGTTTTTTGCCTATGTCCTCATAACCTCATAGGCTCAATGGCTCACTCATTTTGGCTTTAAAGTTTTTGAGGGACTCAAGTCTGAGACATGTAAAAATTGTAAATTTCCAAAGCATTAATATTAATGATAATTTTTTAAATTCCAGTTTGCTTCAGTTTGCTTCTTATGGATATAGAAATGCTTTCTATTTCATGTTTATTAAAGAAAGTTTTTCAAATGCTTTTTTTCTATGAGTACGTTATTTCAATATTTCATTAAACAATGGAAATATATTTAATAATGTGATCCTTTTTATGTAATGCTTCTTCCTCTATACTTAACATATAAAAAAAAATCAGTTTGTTCCATTATTTATTTGTACATTGATTATGGTTGATTATAATTTTATAAATATAAAAAAAGAAGTTGTTTATCTTGTGAAAAACAAGTGAATTAAAAGTCCAAATGACTTGTTGTTGAAGTTTTGAACTAGTGCATGCATGGGTTGGTATTGGGTACATGCTATGATTTATAGTTAAGATTTTGTCATAATGAAGAAATTTGAGACATTTATGAAGGTTAGATGGGATCGCTTTCATGGAAGAGAACCAAGGGCAAGGATGTCCCAACTTCACACAAAATTGATCTGATGTAGGATTTAGGAATGATTGCAAAAATGACACCTAAGCACTTAGTACCAACCTTAACGGGAAGAGTAATACAACCTATAGTAGGACAAGAGAAACCATCAAATATCTTAACCACTAAATCAAATTTATCATATCAATATGTTACTTCATGTAATTGTAAAGTATAAAGATATTCTTAAGTTATTACATTCACCATACATGTTGGATCAATCATCAATGAGAACCCCTCGTGAGAGTATATCTTTGATCTTTGCAAGTGATATATAGACTTATAGTGGGCCATCGGGTGTTTCAATAGTCTCACTAGGATCAAAGATAATGCATATTGCATAGGTCCTTAGGAGGTGCAAGTTTATCAATAAGATTCACCACATTATTAGACTCAAGGCCAAGGTCACTAGAAGAAAATTCAAGATTATAGACTCAATTAGATCAATTGCTTAGGCTGGATTTTTCATAAAGGCTATAAACTTTGTTGTAAATACAATCATATAATTTTTTTAAAGTCTTTATTTGTTTATTAAATTAATTTGAACTAAATTAAATTAAAATTATATTAAAATAAATTTATGTTCAACTTCTATATATATTTTCAGTCTTTATTTATTTATTAAATTATGTTAATTACATTTATATTACACTAAATTTATGTTGAACTTTTATATATTTTTTAAACTATCTTTTAAAATTATATATCGTAAACATATTTTTAAAGAATTTTGTTAAACTTTAAATTAATATTTTAGATTTAATATTGAATGTTTTCTTTTTAATATTAAACTTTTACCTTTCAAATTGTATATCAAAATTTATATTTTTATTCAGTTATTTTTTTTATTCTAGAAACTAAGTTTCATGTTCTATACTTTTTTTGAATTTCATATTTTGGCAAATAATATTAACATTATATTTAATAGTTATCTCAAAATATTGCACATCTTTAAATGTCTCTTATTTGGGGACCCACTACATCTGACAATAGGTACCATCGTCCGTTGGATGAGCATAGATCAATGACTTAGGGTGGATTTCGGCTCGAATGTGGGAAGTGAACACATTTGTGAAAACTTCACCCAGAATTGAACATTTTAAATTTAATTAAATATAATTAAGTCTATAAAGCTCTTTTTCAGGTGAAAGTTTAAAATGATTAAATAGACTTAAAAAATAATCCCAAAAAGTGACTCAAGTGTGGTGACGTGCCCGAAAAATGGCAAAAGTCATGGGACTATGACAACTTACAACAGATACCATCGTCCGTTGGATGAGCACAGATCAACGACTTAGTGTGGATTTCATTCCGAATGTGGGAAGTGAACACATTTGTGAGAACTTCGCCTGAAATTGAATGTTTTACATTAAATAAAATATAATTAAGTCTATAAAGCTATATTTCGGGCTAAAGTTGATGGATTAAAGAGACTTAAAAAAAATTCCGAAAAAGTGACTCGAGTGTGGTGACGTGCCCGAAAAATGGCAAAATTCATGGGACCCACGACAACTGACAACAAATACCATCGTTTGTTGGATGAGCACAGATCAACGACTTAGGGTGGATTTCAGCCCGAATGTGGGAAGTGAACACATTTGTGAGAACTTCACCCAAAATTGAATGTTTAACATTTAATTAAATATAATTATGTCGATAAAGCTCTATTTGGGGAGGAAATTGAAGGACTAAAAAGACTTAAAAAATAGTCCGAAAAAGTGACTCAAGTGTAGTGACGTGCCCAAAAAATGGAAAAAGTCATGGGACTCACAACAACTAACAATAGCTACCATCATCTATTGGATGAGCACAAATCAATGGCTTAGGGTGGATTTCGTCCCGAATGTGGGAAGTGAACACATTTGCGAGAACTTCATCCAGAATTGAACATTTTACATTTAATGTCCTCATAATTTAGACTGAATTAATGAATGTTTTCTCCTTCGGCGATGAATAGATACTAATAATAATTAATAAAATTACAACATGATTATAGATATTTTTCCCTTTTGGTATTACTTTTGTGCTTTTCAGAGTTTTCAAAATAAGTGGCTCATAGATCATAATCATATTTCATTTCATGGACAAACCAATAAATCGAGGGAGATTTAGAAATAGCTACTAGATTGAGGAATGCAAGTTGCAACAGAGACTATCTGCGCCAATCTAGTGAAATAGAAATTTCGGGTAAAATCAAACATCTCGCCTTTTTTACTTTTTTTAATCTCGTGATCTAATTTGAGGGTTATCATTTTTAGGTTTGTATCTAGCATTATTCTGAATTATTAACAATAACAATGATGGGGAAAAAGGGAAGCAGTAGTTCAACAGGAAGCCAAGTGAAAAAAAATGTACCTAATCGAACTGGTTAAAACACCAGGTTTCACTAATGAATACCATAATATTTATGACCCTTCTATCCATGGTGAAAAGTGTATCATAGATATTAGATATGCATTGTCTAGTAAGGTAGAAAATCCAACCAGGGCAAAATTTATTGTATTCAACACAATGTTAAAACAAAGAACAAATAAAATCACATCATGGGATGCTAGATTGGGAAGCAAGGTGCTACCTAAAGTATTCCCTTGCTATAATTTTTTCATGGTCTGCGCCAAAAATTATGATGAAGATAAAAAAGCATTTGTCAATTAAAATACAAAAAAGGAAATTCTATCCATAAACGTGGGAGAAATTGCTTGTTTGTTGAACCTAGGGTTTGAAGCACAAAAATCAAACATCCAAATTGACCTAGGAAAGCTGGCAGAGAATTATGAGAGTCTCGATCCAAGTTGCAGAGATTCATTTATCAAATCTCTAATAAAGTGTGGTACTCTACTGGATCAGAATCATAAGCCTCCTTATGATTCTAAAATTTTTGTTCCATGGGTTGGGCATACTATTTCCTTGCTATCATTTTTCCTAGGATTGGAAAATGATAGGGAAGTGGGTGCAAGCCTTCTTGAATGATTTATAGTATCCATTGTGTAGGTCAGCCAATAAGATATAATTTTGTTGAGCACATTGTTCAATCCATGGAAAAACAATTACTAATGATCACAAAAGGTTCCTTTAAGACATTTAGGTTCTCATCCTACTTGTGCTATCTCCTTCTATCAAAGTATCGTGCAATATTCGAGACCAACAATCTTCAAATTGTGAACTATAAGATTGATGAGAAGACTCGAAACAAAACAGAGTGTCCAATATATGAATGGACACCAAAGATAAGGATGCATGATAACATAAAGAACTACAACCATTTTGTAGACTTCTTTTTGGCACCAATGTATAATGAAATTACAAGCACTCCAATGCCTAGATTGCCTATGTCTTGTAGAGATTGTATTCAACTCAAAAGTCAAATAGAATTGGGTGACTAGTTCTTCATGGAAGAATATACTGTGTTAAGGTTTTACAGATCAACAATAAAACCATACAAACTTCCAATACATGTGACAAAGAGGGTATTTGCATTTGAATATGTATGGTAGTTGGAGAGAATAGATAGGCACTTCCATGGTCAGCAAAAGAAGAGCATATTTCCTTCCTTGCCTTTCTCATGTGGAGGGTTCACATTTGAGAGAAAAGCATTCAATGTGGCAAATGATTTTTTAATAGCTTTTAGCTTTGGTGATGAGGGTCTCTGGCAGTATGATCCAATCAGTGTAGTTCAATCGAGGCTTAAGAAAAATGGGAACTCTTTAGTGTTATGTCAACATGAAAGTAAACCATTGCTAGAAAAGATTAGAACATGGAATCCTAGAATGAGGTAAAAAAGAGATGGAGAAAATTACCGCTGGCAATAACATTTCAATAGAAGAAATGTCATCACAAATTATGGCATTGCACACACAGAGAACAACAAAGGAGGGTTAGGGCATCCAAAGTAGGAGGTCCTACAATTTCTACCAAAAATCTACTAATCCATCTAACAAATCTGTTCCCAAATCAATTCTGCAAGAATGTAAAGAGAGTTAATGGACTCAAACCAAAAAAGATAATTTTTGGACTGTGAGGAAGAATCTCGGTGAACCAAAGACCAGTGTAGAATTTAAGACCATCGACAAGGATGAAGAGTTTAGCAAATTGTGGAATATGAAGCATCCCACAACAACATATGGCATGAGTGAAGATGATGATGCATATGAGGTTGAGCCCACTCCAACAACTACTACAATCCCTAAAATATTAGGTGGAGTCAATGAGTCCATTGAAGAAAAATATAGAAAAGGGGCAAACATTGTGGAAAAAATGGGTTTTGTAGGTGGTGGTCTAGGTCCCAGAGGAAAAGGCATTTGGTATCCACTTGAGGTATAGCTTCCATCAGATTCAAAATCAAAAGCTCTTGTTAAACCAGTCATTGGATTTGATTCTTCAAATTTATCATAGAAAGGTACTACTCATTACCTTCAGGGTCCACCTGCATTTGTTTCAGGTTCAAATCCACAACCACCACCACATCAAGGTATTCCCATTGGTGGTGAATCAACTTCCACTGCCACTGGTGGGGAATTTGGGGATAGTATTCCTATTAGTGTTAAGTCAAGTGCCACTATGATTGGTGGGGTTGGAATGGGTACTACTATTGATACTAGTTATCTTGGTGTTGGACAAGGGCAACAACAAAATATCTCTCGCAAGAGGGCACTAGTGGTAGATACTCATACTATTCAGAATCTTATATCAAGTGCCACTACACTACAAATCAATCATTTGTAGCTTCAGATCACACACCTCAAAAGATAATGAAAAATACACATGAAAGTGTCAGTGGGACAGGATCAAGAATGGTTGTTGGTAATCCTAGTAATGCATTAGTTAAAACCATAGGCATAAGTGGAACCGGAGCCTCTATTATTCCTATGTCACCTTTCAAACATTCAATTGCTTCACCAAGCCCAGATTTTCAATTGCGTGATTACTATAAAAAATTTGAACACACAACAAATGCAAATAAAGAAAAAAAGAGAGCATTTCATAGGGTTGCCCTAACTGAAGTTTTAGATGAACAACCTGCAAGGAACAGGGTATTTCCAACATATGACCCACACAAAGATATAATGGATTTCATGGTTGTTATGCCCCCAACTAAAGATAAAAATCCACCACACAATCAGATAGATCCCTCTGAATTTCAAGTTAGCACCCTCCAAATGGATTTTTCCAAAGTACAAAATGTGGATAAAATTAGTGTGCAAAAAGGACCAATGAAGTCATCTACACTTCACTGCTAAAGGTGGAGAGAAAAATAAATAAACTGGAGAAACAAATAGAAAAGTTACAGGTAGACCTGGCAAACAAAAAATCAAAGAGGAAAGGAGCAGATAACAAGTGCAATGATTTACGTAAAAGGATAAAAAAATCAGGCTCTGTAGTAGAAATTGATGAGTAAAGAGCCAGATTTCAAAAATTATACAAAAGTTATGAGTCTGTTGCTATCGAAATAAGAAAAATACAGGGCCTATTAGATCATGAAAAGGAAAAAGCAAAACATTTGCAAGAGGAAGTAGAGGAAGAAAAAAATGTGCACAAATGAAAGAAGACATGCACAATGCAAATGATAAAATTAAAACTTTGGAGGATAGATTGAAAGATAATATGAAAAATACAATGAAGTATATACAAAAAAACATTTGGTGGCAAATAATGCAGAGGAGTGACAAGTTCTGTGAATGGTTTGAATTGAATGAAAGTCTGAGATTAATTTATATGAAAATAAAAGGGCACTTTGAGAAGAGCATACATGTTTATTCAAAAGAGGCTATGGAAAAATAGATTTTGCAAGTAGTCTACAGTACCAGTGACATCTACTTGGAATCCAAGGGAATTAAGAGCCGCATTGATGCCATAGTTAAGACATCATCTATCCTTCAAAAATGTTAGAAACTAAGGGAAACATCAGAAGTTATGGATAAATGTGGCAAAAAGATATTGAAGCTGCAAGAAAAGAAAACTAATTTGATTAAACTTGGTTTTCCTAAGACCGTTGACCCATCAAATAAATTCATTGGAAAAGAAGCTTAAAAACAAGCATGGAGATAAATCTGAAGTCTGATTTAGACTTGCTTCCTAAGGACACAACTCCCCAAAGCTTTCTGGAATTCATCCAACCATTTACAACTTTGAATGTTTTATTGGGTGAAACAGTGATGTCAAGTCACTCTTTTAAATATGGATTGTTGATGAAGTTGCAGTTGACTTTCCATAGTTTATAGAATATTGACCTTCCATCAGATGAAGATTGGAGCACCCTAAAAAAACTAGCACAAAAATCTTAAGAATCATAGTATGTATTGCACAGTTTTCTTCTTTTACTCTTAATTTCAAGGTTTTATGTTTTTTGTGTTTGGAACTTGGCATCGCTTGAAATAACTCTATTTTATGAATAGGAAAAAACCAACACTCGCTATTGCTAAATTGCTAATCCAGCCTATGAATCTATGATGCATAGTGCAAAACTTCAACTTGTAAATTTGTATCCTAAAATTCTCCCAAGCTTTAACATTTCTGCATTCCTCTATTTTTTATTACTAGGTTTTGCGCACTACTATTATCTATATTTAATTTGTCATGGCTTGAATTAATATTTAATTTCGAACTCTATTTTTTGAATAGGAGACATCAGACATGTAGCAGTTGTTAAATTGCTAATCCGACCTGTGATGGCCATGTAAATTTGTGTTGAGTTTGTGATTTTCATGTTGAGTATTCACATGTTGCAATTCGACCTAAAGCTGTTGCTGCTGCCTTGTTTCTATAAAAGGGAATTCAGGGTCATTTGCAAAGGGTTCTAAAACTTTGTATTGACTTTTGCATGGAGAATCACACAGTTTGGTGTATTACTATTGAATGAATTATATCATATGGCTATATTTTGAAAGAATTAATGAAAATCTAATTTTTCAAACATGTCTAAATAAACATCTCTGTATCAATAAACACATTATGGTCTTTTATTATGATATTTTAAATCTAGAAATAGAAAGTTGAAAAATACAATTACAAATCAATATTAAATTCTAATTTGAAAAAGTTAATAGACTCATAAAATATCATCAAGTTATCAACCATAATAATATGATTTTGTAATATGAATGATGAGATACAGTAATAAGATTAATAAATACCAATCTCTTATAGTTTCCATTCATCCTCATCAAATTTAGAGCTTTCTTGATTCTTGTATGTGGTTTCTTCACTCTGAGTCTGCATACCTTGATTGAACTGCATCTCAAGGCTACCAGTAGGTTCAGTACATGAGTCAATAGTCCCACTGATACTTTGTTTTGAAGTGTTGCCCAAACCTATTCTTTCACATTTGGACCTCCAAATTTTCAGTGCCCTATCATAAGGAAAAGTGTGGACATCATACCTAGATGTATAGAGCCTCACACAATTTTCCAAATTTTTGTCTAGTTTGTTTCTTAGCATTGATTTTAGGAACCCCAAAGAACTAAAAACTCTCTCATCTTCCACCAAACCCAATATCATGGTAAGACATTGTAGTCACATAAATTTGTCCACTTAATTAAATGAATATTTAGTATTTATTTGATTATTTAACCATCAATCAATAATTAATTAAATTAATATATTTAATTAATTCATCTTAACCCTCTTTTCCTATTAATTAAATAAATTATTCAATTTATTTGATTTAATTCACTTAACCAAATTCAGACCATTAATTAAATAAATAAATCATATTTATTTAATTAAATATTCTCTCACATTTAAATAAATTAATATTTATTTAAATCCCCCAAAATCCCACCTCTCACATTTAAATAAATTAACATTTATTTAAATCACCTTTATCCTCTACCCACTTGCATTTTCCTACAAATGCAAGTTGCACAATTATTTTAAATAAATAATTTATTTAAATCACCTTTATCCTCCACCCACTTGTATTTTCCTACAAAAGCAAGTTGCACAACTATTTTAAATAAATTATTTATTTAAAATCCTATTTATCCTCACCCACTTGAAACCTTTAATGGTTTCCCTTAAAGTATTCAAACTTGATGGCTTTAAAGTCTTCAAACTTGATGGCTTCCTTCTATAGTCTTCTTAAGACTTTAATGGTTTTCCTTAAAGTCTTCAAGCCTTTAATGGTTTCCCTCAAAGTCTTCAAGCATTTTAATGCTTTATCTTCATTTTTCTCATTTAAATAAATTAATATTTATTTGAATATTTATCCAAATGCAAATTACACCATTTAATTGAAATAAATGATTTTATTTTAATTGAAAATACAAAAATTTCTCCCACTTGCATTTTCCTACAAAATCCACTTGCATGCCTAAACCCCTTCTAGAATTTTCTAATCACTTCTAAATAACCTAACCCCTTCTCTAAACTTTGTCACATTCCTAAGCAAAAGGGAAGTCACTTCTCAAACCCTCAAAGTCTTTGATAACCATTAAAGGCTTTCAACCTTCAACCACTAAATGGCTCAAAGTCTTTGATAACCATTGAAGGCTTTCAACCTTCAACCACTTAATCCCCAAAGTCTCCAATAACCATTAATGGTTACCTCAAACCCTCCCACATGGTTAAAACATTTGTTTTGACTCAACCTCTGCCCAACCCAAAGGTCTCATCAGGCCATTAATGCTTTGACCATGATTATCTCTTAAACATTTGCACAAAGGTTTATCCTTGGATTAACTCTTAATCCAGTGGGTAATCTTAATTTGGACTTGACCCTTAGCCTCTAGATAACCATGAGGTCTTCTCAGGCCTTTAATGCCTCCAACCTCTTCTCTCAACCCAATCCTATGTTGACACTTGTCACCATTTTATTGGTGCCAATTGTGCACATGGATCCCCAACTTTCAAACTTGGCCCTTGATTAAACCATTCAATCTTAACCCTTCATTTCCCCATTTCTTCTATAAATAGAACCCTTCTCCTCAAGAAAAAAAAAGCATTTAGAGTATTGTTGTTATACTGGCATTAGCATAGAGCTTTTTCATAGCATCACTATCTACTCTTGCATAGTATTTGCTTATCATATTCAACCATCTTGAATCTCCATATGGCATCCATGGCTAGTGCTAAAAGCTGAGAGATACACTCATTTGGGACTTGGAGAGGAGAGGAACAAGGGAGGAGCAACTATGAGCATCTTGATTAGCTATTTTATTCTATGTTTATATGCTTTCTATTTCATGCTTAATATCTCTCTTGATATGCCTGTTTAGGATAATCTTTTGTTGCTAACACTAATGTTTGTTTCTTGTGCTCTTGTGTGTGTTGCCATCAAATAGATTTTCTAATCCTTTTTGCAGAGCATCAGACATAAATCAGCAAGCTTCAAATATTGTGGCATTGAATCACGCAACACTACATTCTTAGCTATATATTTCCAAAGTCTTGTTACTGATCCCTCTTCATGGTGGTTCTCCATTGTGCCATATTGTTCTCTCATAGTGTATTCAAAACAAGATGATTTCTCTCAAAGATGAGTTTCGTCTAATATTCCATTTATAGTTACTCCATTCAAATCTCTAGATATGCAAAATTATTTTATGAAAGTCAGTAGCTTACTTCAAAAATTAGCTGCACTGTTGGAGCTCCAATATTGAGGAAACACAATAGAGATAGCTTTGAGTAGGTTGTCAAGAGGGAATCTGCTTCTAATTTGTGAGGAAAGATCATAGGCAATTTTCTTCACAGATTAGTTAAAGTCTCAACAATCTTGTCAAAATCTTCCCTTTTAACTCTTGCTAGTTGCTTCCTGGGACGCTTTCCTGGTTCCTTGGGGTTGACTATGGCATAGAAGTGCATTGGTATCTCAACTCCCAGTACATTAGAACATACCCCCCTGTTTGCACCAGTTTATAAAAAGTTATCAGGATTGTTCAAATCCATGAGTGTCTGCCACTTAACAAATTTTTCATTAGATAGTGTTGGTTGATTTCAATAGAGATTGTCGAGGGTCATGCATGTCGTCTTACGCAGCGTAGCATATTCTGCAATATACAGAGCTCTTTTTTGGGCAACCTTCATAATATTCCTCATTTTCTCTAGCATGGGCAAAAGAGTTGCTAAAGTTAAGAGTGTCTCTAGATTACTTAACCTTCGAAGAAGGTCAAGAAATTTAGGTTTCTCTGATTCATCGCGATTTCTATGAAATAGTCCAATCAAGGATAGATATTCTGAAAAAGCTTGATGCGCTAGACCATCCAAAGAGATCCATCTAGTATTATTATCCTTGAGAAGCTTATCCCCATCAGTTATTTCATCAGCAAAGTGTTGAAATTCCATAAATCACTTGGGACTTTGAGAGAAGTGGGAGTAGAGCTCTCTGATTAAAATTTTAAATTTTTTTACCAAAGCATACTTGCTCACAATTCCAAAAGCTAGATTCATTCTGTGAGTCATGCAGTGAATTGCAGTAATGTATGATGCAAATGAAGTTTCAATCTTTGTACAGAGACCGTTCTTGTGACCTTGCATTACTAAAGCTTTATCTACTCCAACACACACCATTTTTTTGGCAACCATCATGTCATCCATACCTCCATATTCAATTAAACTTTTCTTTACTAGTTGAAATAAATTTTCCGTTGTCGCACTCTCCTTCATTTTAGCAATGGATAGTTGATGAGGTTGGAGGGCATGATTCTTTACAGTATAAACATGCATGCATACCCATGAAGTATTGTCTATTGCCGTAACTTCATCTAAAGAAAATGCAATAAAGTTTGACTCTCTTATTTCTTCCTTTACATCTTCTTTTTCAACCTCAGCAAGACAACTTGCCCATTCTCATCCACTATTTACTGACTAGTGTCTATTAGGATAGTTAGGAACTTTCAAAAAGTTTAATAAACCACTAATTGATGGGAAATTTGTCATAGCATGCCCTCTACTCAAAATATAAAAAACAACACTTAACTAAACAACTTTTCCCAGTTGTTCTATTTGCATTGCTTTTCCAAAACTAGTTTCAATAGAACCTTTAACTTCAACAAGCTTCGTCTATATTTTCTCATGAAAATAATACTCTTTGGCATTCCTCACATGCTTACATTCCTCCTTTGTTTTCCATCTTATCACTGATTTTTTAACTCCATCTATGATTCCTTTTTCATAAACTTTACCCATATGTTTTTCTATGGTGTCAAATTTTAGTTGCAACCTAGTTTCCTTGTTATGTTTCCAAGTGCAAATCTTACACCTGCATTATATTGGAGGCTCGCCTTCAATTGGATTATCCACTGGTTCAATGAATGGATACTTTGATGCCCAATTAATTTGAAAATTCCTCACTGATATATCCCACTCCCGATCCTTATTTGATTGTGGTTCATCCTTTTTTGATCTGGCTTTTCTTTTCCCCTTCCATGCATTATCATTAATGGCATTATCACCCGAGTCGATTATATCATTCCAGCTAACTTGGCCATCTACTAGATAATATTCTTCAAGATCATCCTGATCTGAGATATTAGGTTTTCCGCCATCTTCAACATGCAGTGTAGGTTGCGAATTTTGTACTTGCACTTGTGATGATGTACCTTCCTGATTTTCACCACAATTTTTTCCAAAGCCAAAGTATGAAGACAACGTTCTTCTTTTTGTTGGCCTCTCATGGCCTTCCCCACATTCAGGTTTCCTACCCTTCTTCCTGTTCGACATCTCCAATGAAATAAAGGCTGCAAAAAAAATATCAATTTGTTGAAGAAGCAATAATAGACTATAAAGTATAATATATGTTTCATTGGCCCTACGACCTACAATCTAGATGTCTGAGGTTTGAATGTCCCCGCTGACCACTTGGCACTGATGAGTTGCCACTGAATAAAAATGAACTCAACAGTGCAAACAAAAATAGTTAAATTTAGAATAATATTATAACACTTCAAAAATATGATCGCTCACCTTTAGGTCACTAGCAGTCGCCATTGGAGCCAACAACAATGATTTTCCTTGGTCTGAAACTTCGTTATTGATCAGAATTCAGAGCCTAGAACCCACTAGATTATTTCATTGGCCCTATGACCTACAATCTAGATGTCTGAGGTCTGAATGTCCCCGCTGACCGCTTGGCACTGACGGGTTGCCACTGAATAAAAATGAACTCAACAGTGCAAACAAAAATAGTTAAATTTAGAATAATATTATAACACTTCAAAAATATGATCGCTCACCTTTAGGTCACTATCAGTTGCCATTGGAGCCAACAACAATGATTTTCCTTGGTCTGAAACTTCGGTATTGATCAGAATTCAGAGCCTAGAACCCACTAGATTGTGTTGAGATAGATCTGATCTTTGCATGTATTTATACCAATCCTTATATGGCAAATTCCACGGGAATTTTATATGGTATACAAATATTTGGCGAATCTCGCGTAACTATAACATGACTTATGTAATTTTCGAGGTGATTATGGGTCATCCAAATAATTGGCAAATACAATATAGTTGGCAAAAGTTGGAGTGAAGGGAGACACACATCGGCAAAATTCCTGGCGAATTGGGTCCTCCTGGCTAACAAATCTTCACATGCCTATAGGCGAATTATGGTCATCTATTAAGGCAACCTAGAAGAGTGTAGGCGAAAAAATTAAATTTACCCTGTGTCCACTGTATATTGTATAGGCAAAATCCTCACATAGAAACATTTAATTACATAAAACATATAGTGATGACGCAAGTAGAAAAGACTTTGATCGTTCACAATCCCTCTTCCAATTTCCATTGTAAGGCGTGGAAGACAAAGAGGTCACGATCCTAATTGATGTACATCCCCCTCGACTTATGCTATCATAATGGTCTGTACATGATTTGCATTAACCACAGGTTACTCACTGTTTCGCTTCATGCTTACGACTTGGCTACTTAATATTTAAATGCTAAAAGTATTTGAATTATAAACTCTAACTTTATTATGTATAAACACATTGAGTAGATAATATTAACTCTAAATTAATCTATTTAATTATGCTAATTGCAATAGAAATGATTTCTATTTGACCTACTTCTATCACCAAGGAAAATAGAATTGTAGCATTCATTGATTCACTATGTTAACATTGCTAGCTTTTATCTTTACTAAAATAAAATTAAAATTCATAAGTATGCATGAGTTTGATCAAATTGTAACAAAGGATAATAAAAGGTGGTACAAAAATATAATTATATCTAAGAAATAGGTATTAAAAAACTCTAATATGGCTCTATGCGCTTCCCTAACATGTTATGTTTTGAATGACATGAAGTATGATTAGTGCCTTATATTTATATTATGATATCCTACTTGAGAAAACACAACCTACATCAACCACCCCATTTTAGGATCATATAAGAAAATAAAAACAGCATGCTTTCTATTTATGTTCATATGTACTTGTCATTTAGATATGTTTAACAGGTAACCAAATTATTTTTAAATGCATATAGATTCTAATCAAATATGTTTATCATGAAGATGTATTCTCATGTAGTAGAAAGTCTCAAATTATTTACTTAGATCAATTTTAAAAGAATGTTTAGATTTGATGATTCTAAGTAGAGCATAAAAGATGGTATATGATAGGGTATACCTTCATAAAAAGCATATGCTTATCTTTATACCAATATATGAATATGAAATATAGCAAAGATACATAATTGTTGATCATACCTTTACAACTTGATCATGTGAGCATATTGGTAGGACTTCATTGGCAAGCTGGCTGACATGAGTCATAGATCTACACACAATTCACTTGAGCTAACATTAGCTTTTCATTTTCTTTTCTCCCCTTTTTGTTTTTCATAAGATCTGAGGTCCACACAATCTCCACAATGGTCAATTCTATTATGTAACATGAAAAGTAATGCATAATCATTAGAGCATAATATGTTTCCATTCACTTTACTCATAGTAGGTACAACTACAACATTCTAACCATTTGAACACTTTCTAATTTTAGGTTATTGCTAAATATAAACTAAGTCATATTTTATTTCCAAGTTTCGCTTAAGTATATAGCATTCAGATGCACAATTAGAATATTCCACATATTTGACATGGCCACAATCAAGACCATATCATAAATAAATGTCCATAATGAAAGTATTGATAAAAGCATCTCAAATTAGTCATCAAAATGAAATATCTCTGACCATCTATAGGTGGGGTGTTACAATTTGATTTGCAAATTAAACAAGACAATGAAAGAAATTTTCAGATCTAAGACAATAGATAGTAGTTTTTGCAAAACACATGTTCAATTTCAATTTTAAGAACCAGGGTTTTGAATGAATTAACCACTAAGTTTTACAAGAAAATTAAACTTGTAAATAAAAAATATACAATAATTCTCAATGTCAAGCATGTAATCATGTTGGGTTCACCAAAAATGTAATGTGGTGAAAAGTGATGAGGGGAGATCAAGTGGAAATTTTTACTCCCCTCAAAAGAGGGATGCAAGTTTCACAAAGGATTCCCTTCAACTTCTCACGCACCTCACATTTAAAAGAGGGGGTTGAATTCACTAGATCCAATCCCAATGGAAAGAGATTGAATGCTAAGTGAATTGTAGGGGATTTAAAGTGTATTTGAAAAGTAAATTTACCCTCTTTTAAAATACAAAAGTTGAATTAAGCAAATTGAGACAAGTGTAGAGATGACAAAGAAGCAATTATATCTTGATATAGAGATGTCGGATGAAGTTGTGCACCTGAAATTAGTAGTAAAATGTCGAGACAAAGTTCCTTGTAAATTTGAGCAAAAGTTGTCGAGACCAGGTTGAAGTTGCACCTAGACCTCCAAAAAATCCGAGCACCGAAAAGGGGTTTTTTGTCTCTAAAAATGAAGCCTAAACCTACAATTACAGTCGTGCACCTGCAATCTTCACATAGCAAAGAGAGGAAAATGTTGTTTGTATTGGGGATTTACCTTCAGGTCAAACCCTATTTTGGAATTAACCAAGTGATTGAAAATACTTGCAAGTAAATGAAAGGAAATATCTAAAGTAAAATCCACCTCAAGAGAGGATGCAATTGAAATGTTTTTGATAAAGATAGAAATGCTTGAAAGGATATGTGGAATAGAATGTTGTGAATGTTGATGGAGATCTCCTCTTCAAATGGTGAATCATTGACTTGAATGCAACACCTAGGCTTGAAAGGAGACTTGAAATGCTCAATGGATGCTTGAATGCTTTCTTTTTCTTTATGATGAACTTGTTGTCTCTCATCGTTGCTTTGCTTATGAAATTAATGATTTTGTTGAACTTATTGAACGTATGCAAATAGGAAGGGAAGTGCTCCTTACATACTTGCCAATTAGGGGTATTTAGCCAATTTTTTGTCCTAGACTGATATAGGAAAACATTTTCCCGCTCACAATTGACAAGCCCAATGCAAGGTTTTCTCAAAGGGGGCCCAAAATAGGGTTGGGATAGGGCCACCACACCCCTATCCTACCCTAATTCAGGATAGACAATGATACAAAGGTAGTGTGGGGTGCAAGTTTTAGATGTTTTGAGCATGTCTCGGGTCTCCATTCAGACTTAGGGATTCATCCGCTAATGCAAAGACCCAAATGCGGTCGAAAATAGAAAGGTCATAATTTTATGATGCTACAATATGGCATCTTCATAGTCTATGTTCTCTTAATTTGAGCCTTGTCACATGCCCCCTATTTTGATGGGAAATCATACATACATTAATGTAACAGGGAAAGTATCTTTTGCCATTAGGGATAACTCCTTCAATGATGTGTTGTGTGTACCCCACTTGGAAAACAAACTTCTTTCCATCTATCAAATCACTCATCGGGAAACAAGGAAAGTTGGGGAGTTCACACCTAATTCAGTTATCATTAGAAACTTGGTTACTAGAGCTATCATTGCTACACAGGTGGTTGATCATGCATCTCACTTGTATTCCTCTACAAATTTTGTTCCTATTGATGAGGATGATTCTTCACATGATGATCACACTTATAGTGATGATTTAGATATCGAGGAAAACTTTGGGTACTTGAACTTGGGGATTCTCACATGTGACCTCATTCTTGAGCATTGTATTTCATCTCCTCCTATTGATATCACATCACCTATTGCACCAAATGATGTGGATGTTGTGATAATTTTGCCTTCTTGTGATTCGATGCAACAGGGTATATCTTGTCTTCTAGCTTTAGTTCATTGAGATTACTACTTGATAGACATTGCAAGTTTGTTTATGGATTCTTACATTTTAGATTTGAGAAACATCATTGATGATATTCATCTTCTCTTTGATGAAGATGATCCTTCTTCGATTTTTACGAGGGAACACTCTGACCCTCTTGTACATTCTCTACATGATCATTCTTTCGAGGTTGACATGATTGTGGATTCTTATGTACAACTCTTGGAGGAGGTCTCTTTATCTTTAGATGAGACATGTGAGTCTTTGGATATTGTTCTAGATTCATCTCCACTAGATCTTGGAGTGACTTTTTCAGTAGTGTGGATCCGTACACCACCTTTGGAGGGGGTAACTTTCAACATTGACATGGGGACACTTAGCAGTTTTTAGAGACTTCATTCATCATGAGTTTTTTTCCTACCTCTTCCCTTAATGATTGGGGAGACTTCATGGATACATCTTTGGTTTTTTTGGTTCCTAAGTGGAGGAACATTGTTTGACGTTCATGGAGCAGTTTCTTCATTCAATTTTGAGCTTCTATCATTGGTGTCATTTAGACATTGAGGGGGGGCTACTTGGTCTCTCTTCTTCTCTCATATGGGGGGGGACATTTTCCTCACATGTGGTTTTGTCCTTCACATGCCTCTTTGAGATTTCTTTGTATAGTTTTCATCTCTCTTTTAGGGGGGGAGTTTTTTCCCATTGGGATTTTCTCTCTTTCCCCACTTTATGGTAGATTGCATTTGCATTTGCACATGGGTACCTAACATGGCCTTGTAGTCAAAACACATTTTGCATTGCTTAGTTGCACTGTAGACTTAAATGCATTCCTCTAGGTTGCACTTATGTGAGGGTGTTGGTGTAAATATTTATTCATCTTGGATATAATTACACTTTACTTAAGTTTACTTAGGTACATGTATTTCATAGTAGTTTGCATATGAGACACTTAGGGAGATGTGCATACATTGGGAGTGTGTATGTAGGAGAATTTCCACCTTTTATGGTGTGATATTGTTATTTCTTTATCATATCCACTTATCATGGAGTGATAATTCCACCTTTGGTGAGTGATCCACCTCATGTGAAATATTTTATTATTTCTCCTACCTACCCTTACCTACCCTTGCATCTCATTGAGCCACATGTCATCATTGTGTGCTCTTTTGTCTCTCAGCCTTGCCTTTATAAACAAGCTCATCTACATTGTATGTAATTCTTAATGATCCAATTGATCTCAATTTTCTCTTGATTAGAATACTATTCATTCTTACAAATTATTTGTCTCTCTCTCATGCTATTCAATGTGCTCTTCATCTTGGCTATTTTCAACAAATTCTTACAAAATCAAATACAAACTATCGGATACTTGTTAAAAATAAATAATTCTATATACTCATTGGATAAATTTATAAAAGAAATATAATGCATCGATGTATAAATATTTCCATTTGAAAGGAACAAAGAATATATAAACTACACTAAGAACTATAAAAAATTATTAAGAAAATTGATAAAAATAAATAGATTATTAACATAACCATTGCACCTCCTTTCCATACAACTCCTAATTTATATATTGATAAATATATTCTAGTAAATACTATATGAACAGGGACGCGTATGGTTGCTAGCACTATTCTCTCTTATGGAGAGGGACTATTTTTGTCGCAATGACAATATCTTCTGACTGCAATAATGTATCGTGCGACAAAAGCTGCAGGGCACTCCGTGACCATCACGCAAGTAGAAAAGACTTTGATCGTTCACAACAATTTTCTTATTTCATCTTACTCATAGATTTTTGTTCTCTAAACTTTGGCTGTTCTTAAATGGTCATTATCTTGCGTGGGTAAATATACAAAAAAGTTTTTAACTGGCTGTCTATTCTTTGCAATATATGGCTTGTAATTCTCCTAACTTGGATTTTTTATTTTTCTCTAAAATGATCATTATCTTCCATAGAACACGTTTCGCAAGTTTAGTTTCCTCTCTATTCCTACCCCGGTTCGCTACTTGATGAAAATGTAAGTCATAGAGAAATAAATAATTTTAAATATTTTTTGTGGAAATTTAATCAGTCTGAATTTTGTTTAAACGAAATTCAATCAAATAAAAATAAAATGAAATTTGTGATGGAAAGAGAGGCAGAGGATATAGAAACAAAACAAATTATAAATACACTATAATAGAGACAAGACAGAAAAATGAGCTTTATAGCTATGAACACTTCATATATATTCATACATAAAAGATATACAATCTAATTTAAAACAAAGTTGCTGCTCTTTCCAATCTAATGCATCAAAATAGCTCCCCAGTTTTGATTTTCTGTTACTGCAGCCACATCATCTACTCTGTATTTTTCATACTCTGTTTTTTCTGTGTTGCTCTCCCAGGATTACCTCTTCTACAATACTTCTTACAAATTAACTTTTGTATTAAAATAATACAGCTTCTAGACTCTTCTACAAATTCTAGAAGAAGAAGAAGAAAACTAAATAGTAAATTATATTTAGTTCAAGTCCATTTACTACTGTCTTGTATGTACATCAAAAAGATTGCAATCAATATTTTTAATTCAAAAACTATCATGTTTGGAGTAAGAAGGAAGGCACAGGCATGGTAAAGTTGAGTAGAAGGGATGGACAATAGTCTACAAAGGAGTAGGTGGGCAGTTGAAGATTAATTTCAACACTCCCCCTTAATTGCAACTTCCATCTATAATACCCAAGTTGTTTTGTTGATGCACAAAACTTTCCTTTCCCAATGGTTTGGTGAAGATATCAGCAAATTGGTCTTCTGACTTACAATGTTCCAAAATTATTTCTCCATTGTTGATCAGCTCCCTGATGAAGTGATACCTTGTGTCTATATGCTTGCTCCTTTTGTGAAATATTGGATTTTTTGATAATGCTATAGCTGAGTTATTATCATAATATATCTTTGTTGCACTTTCTTGTTCATACCTCAATTCTTTCAACATTCTTCTCATCCAAATGGCTTGACACGCTGCCCCTGTAGCTGCTACATACTCTGCTTTAGCTGATGAAAGAGTAACAATAGGTTGTTTCTTTGAAGCCCGTGATACTGCGCCTGATCCAAAATGAAAAGCATATCCTGAAGTGCTCTTCCTATCATCTATGCTCCCAGCACAATCACTATCTATGTATCCTATTAGCTTGAAATCATTAGACATTGATTAAAATAGTCCATAATTCTTTGTTCCACTAACATATTTCAAAATTCTTTTTCCAGCATTCCAATGTGTAACTTTTGGAGACTCCATGAACCTTGAAATGAGACTAACTCCAAACATTATATCCGGCCTTGTGGCTGTTAGATATATGAGACTACCAACAAGTTTTTTATACAAAGTTGGATTTACATTAGCTCTTTTTTCATTTTTACTCAACTTCAAACCTGTCACTATTGGTGTTGGTGTTGATTTGCAATTCATCATATTAAACCTCTTCAAAATATCATTTGCATACTTAGATTGTGAAATGAAAATACCTTTATCATTTTGACTTACTTCAATGCCAAGAAAATATCTCATTAAACCCAAATCAGTCACCTCAAATTCTTTCTTCATAGCTGATTTGAACATGCCAATTGAAAGATCACCAGTGAATATCAAGTCATCAACATATAAACAAACAATTATGATCTCACCTTTCTCATTCATCTTGGTATACAATGTAGGCTCACTGTTGCATCTATTGAATCCATTTTGTTAAAGATAACTATCAATTCTGCTATACCATGCTCTTGGGGCTTGTTTGAGTCCATAAAGCGCCTTCTTGAGCTTGTAAACCTTGTTTTCATGACCCAAAATCTCATATCCGGGTGGCTGGTCCACATAGACTTCCTCTTCTAAAATACCATTTAAGAAAGCTCATTTCACATCCATTTGATATACTACCCACTTGAATTTGAGCTACTATGGCTAGTATTGTTCGCACGGTGTCTAAGAGAGCAACCGGTGAAAATGTCTCATTGTAGTCTACCTCAGGTTGTTGTGAATAACCTTTTGCCACCAACCTTGCCTTGTATTTTTGCACATCTCCATTTGCATTCAATTTCATTTTGTAAACTCACTTCACTCCTATCACCTCTTTTCCTTGTGGAAGACTAACTAACTCCCATGTTTCATTCTTTTCAATTGCTTCAATTTCTTCATCCATTGCTTGCACCCATTTTTCTTCCTTAATAGCTTCTTCAAATTGAATTGGATCATCTACATGCGAGTATAAAGAAAAAAGAGAAGTCCGACCTGCATTATTTTCACCTTCATTTTTTTCATAAATCTCCCTTAAACTTCTAATTTTTTGTCTCCTCAAGCTTGCTAATATAGGATTGGACATGTCACTTGAATTTGTTGAATGTGGGCTTGATGGTCCAGCACCAAGACTGCCAATTGAAGATGGTGTTAATTGCACATTTGATGGAGTATTTGCTTGAGTGTGTGGGGTTGTCCTTACACTTGATGGTGTCATTTGTTGTCCACTTTGTTGACCTTGAATAGCTATAGAAGGAGTCACATTTGAGGGAGTACTTGCTAATATAAAATCTTCATTTTCTTCTTGTGGTATGTTGGCTGCAATATTGATTGTTTTGTCCAAAGTTCCATCCCATGATTCATCTTCTATGAACTGCACATCTCTGCTAATTATAACCCTTTTGCTGATTGGATTGTATAACTTGTATGCCTTTGACTCATCACTATATCCCACAAATATACATTTTTCTCCTTTGTTGTCCAACTTTCTTCTCAACTCATTTGGCACATGTGCATATGCCACACATCCAAATACTCTCATATGAGAAACATTATATTTTCTTCCACTCCATACTTCTTTCGAAATCATATTGATAACACTTTTAGTAGGAGATCTATTAATTATATATGCTGCACATGCTACTACTTCAGCCCAATACTCATTTGACAAATGTTTTGCCTTCAACATGCTTCTTGCCATTTCCATTATTGTTCTATTTTTCCTTTCAACAACACCATTTTTGTTGTGGGGTATACCTTGCAGTAAATTGTTTGTGGATTCCATGGGTTTTGCAAAATCTTATGAAGTAATTTGAGATATATTCACCTCCTCTATCTGTTCTCAATGCTTTGATGTAGTGCCCACTTTGTTTCTCAACAAGAACCTTGAATTGACGAAAATAACGAAACATCTCATGCTTATGTTTTAGAAAGTAGACCCATATTTTTCTTGTGAAGTCATCAATGAATGTCAAGAAGTAGTAGCTCCCACCAATGGAAGGTGTTTGCATTGGTCCACACAAATCTGAATGAATAATCTCTAATGGTTTGTTTGCACGAATTGACTTTCCAACTGGAAATGATTCTCTATGTTGTTTACCCAGAATACATCCTTCACATATTCTATCCGGTTTTTCTATTAGTGGCAACCCCATCACCATTTTCTTCTTGTGCGATAAGTTTAAGTTTCCAAAGTTTAGATGCCCAAATCTTAGGTGCCATAACCAATTTTCATCTTTAATTTCAACTTGATAAACTACTTGGGGGACTATTGCAACTTTTCCTTCATGCACTCATGGATTCATTGTGTTATGTTCTTGAGAAAATTCTACCTTTAAATCTGATTTTATCCTTAGGGGAAACATTATATTACTTGTCATTTGGACTTTTGCTATGAGCTGATTGCTTAGAAATTTGTCTAAAATTGTGCATTCTTTGTTCTTGAAATAGACTCTATACCCTTTTTGAATGAGCTGCCCTATACTCATTAAGTTATGTTTTAGTCCAGGAACAAAATAGACATCTGAAATATATTTTTTCTCCCCCATTTTGGTTAGAATGTTGACACTACCTTTACCCATAACTGAAACTTTGTTGTCATTCCCCAATGTTACATCTGATTTTACACTCTCATCCAAACTAAAAAACATTTCCAAAATTCCAGTCATATGATTGCTACAACCTGAGTCTAAAAACCATATATCTTGCTCACTTTCTTGTGCAACATGACAAGCTATGAACATGCTATCCTGAGTTTGATTTTCCTTGGTAAAATTTGCACTTTGTTGTCTAGAATCATATTGCTTCTTTCTAGATTCATTTATGTAATGACCAAATTTCTTGCAATAATGACATTGGCCTGAGGATTTGTCATACCTTTGGCTTTGGGGCTGATTTTGAGTTGATGTTTGATACTTGCCTCTTCCACTTCAGCTTGATGGGCTGCTACCTCTTCCACTTGAGTTTGATGGGCTACCTCTTCCACCTCTATATGAATTTCTTCCTCTACCTCTGAAATTTGTTCTTCCCCTGCCTCTACCATGGTTGATTGAAACTTGTGTCTTGAATGCATGCTCCAAATTTGAATTTGTTGACCTGCTTAGTCTATGCTCATGAGAAATAAGTGAAGCATGAAGCTCATCCACTGAAAATTGTGAGAGATTCTTTGTCTCTTCTATGGCCACCACAATAGATTCAAATCTTGTAGGCAAACTTCTCAAAACCTTTTCAACTACTCTTGTTTCTTCAAGGTTTTCACCATGAGATCTGATTTGGTTTACCAATCCAATGATTTGAATGAAAAATGAGTCTATTGTATCTGATTCTTTCATGTAGATGGTCTCAAAATCCCTTCTTAACATTTGCAACTTAGCTATTTTTACCTTTTCCATTCCTTGATAGGCTATTTGAAGAATGTCCCATGCTTGCTTGGACTTTGTTGCTGCTTGAATCCTTGGAAAAATGCTTTCATTTACTCCTTGAAAGATGAGGAAGAGGGCTTTTGAGTCTTTCTTTTTATTTTCTTTCAATAAGTCTTTCTCTGCTTGAGTTAATGCATTATATGTTGTTGCATCTACTAGTTCTTGGTAGCCATTTTCAGCAAACTCCCATAAATCCTGTGCACAAAATAATGCCTTCATTGTGATTGCCCAATAATCATAATTTTTCCCATTAAACTGTGGGATCTGTGGATTTGTCAAACTTGTGCTTGGAGCTGCCATTATAGACTGTGAAAAACCCTTCTATCTCTTTGAAAAAAGTTCCTCAGTCACTTCACCCAATAACGTTTAAGCTTCAGCTCTGATACCACTGATGGAAAGAGAGACAGAGGATATAGAAACAAAACAAATTATAAATAGACTATAATAGAGACAAGACAGAAAAATGAGCTTTATATCTATGAACACTTCATATATATTCATACATAAAAGATATACAATCTGATTTAAAACAGAGCTACTGCTGTTTCCAATCTAATGCATCAAAACAGCTCCCCAGTTCTGATTTTCTATTACTGCAGCCACATCATCTACTCTGTATTTTTCATACTCTGTTTTTTCTGTGTTGCTCTCCCAGCATTACCTCTTCTACAATACTTCTTACAAATTAACTTTTGTATTAAAATAATACAGCTTCTAGACTCTTCTACAAATTCTAGAAGAAGAAGAAGAAAACTAAACAGTAAATTATATTTAGTTCAAGTCCATTTACTACTGTCTTGTATGTACATCAAAAAGATTGCAATCAATATTTTTAATTCAAAAAACTGTCATGTTTGGAGTAAGAAGGAAGGCACGGGCATGGTAAAGTTGAGTAGATGGGATGAACAGCAGTCTACGTAGGAGCAGGTGGGCAGTTGAAGATTAATTTCAACAATTTGGATGAACTAATTGCGGTTACAGAATCCTTTGTGCTACCCTTTTTCCCAGTGTCCCATAATTTTGTGATTGCCATCATATTTCTGTTTATCCGGCATCATATAATTTCATGGAGAATCATAATATTGAAGAATGAAAACGGAATGGCAATCAGGACTGGAAGTGTGTTATCCGAGATCACATCACGCAAAGCCCTTTCCTCTCTCCAATTAATTTTGCGGCCTGTGCTGTAAATAATTATGGAAGCATTATTTAGAAAAAATTATGTCATAAGAACGAAGCATTATCATAGGATATTTTTGCTTCAGCAATTTGACATTTTTCAAACACTTCCTTTTAGGGGAGGTAAGGAATGGGACGAGCATTTCTCTTAATTGCTTTATAAACAAAGATTTGCTCGTGGGTTCTTAATGGTGTCCTATTTTATACTACTTTTAAATCTGCAATTCTTTGCCAGTATAAATGAATCATTTAAATATACCTACATGCATGGGGGATCACTAGAACAAACCACATATGCTTACCCTAAAAAGGGGCTTTCCATTCAATTTAAAGAAAAAGTTTTGCTCTCTGAAACTGAAAGAAAGGAGTAATGTTTGTATATTATGCATAATATATGTCTGGACAATGTGCGTTTCACCATTACAAAACAAGAAAGCAGCTAGCAGCATTAACCTGATTTTCTACCAATGCTGACGATTGAGATCAACATGAGCAATGCGACATGGACGGGATGCCACGAATGAGACCATGTGATCATGAAACATCAAATGCTAGATGATGATTCAGTAGAAGCTGGTGTTTGGACTGGTATATCGATAGGAAAGGGCTGAGGGGGCATGGCGATATCAACAGTTCCTTCTAACATTTGTATCACTCTACTCATACAAGGCCGGTGAGAAGGATTGTACTGGATGCACCACAGTCCCAACATGCTCAACTTCTTTGCTATACTTACATCTTCGTCTTCTGTTATATTATTTCCCCCCAGGTTTTGAAATTCTTCCATTTCCACCTATTTGAATGCCCACTCTGGATAGTAAAATTTGCTGGATTTGGAAGCTTTCATGTCAAAGTTCTTTCTCCCTCCCACAATTTCCACGATCAACATACCATAACTGTACACATCTGATTTGTCAGTCACGGGTCCATAGTTTCTAGACCACACCTCTGGGGCCACGTAGCCAGGGGTTCCTCTAGCACCTGTTAGAGACACATGACTTTCTTCTCTATCTGTTAATTTAGCCAAACCGAAATCTGCAACCTTTGGAGAGAAATTGACATCCAACAATACATTATGAGGTTTTATGTCACAATGTAATATCTTGCTTCCACACTCATCATGAAGATATGCAATCCCACGAGCTGTGCCCATTGCAATGGAATACAACTGATTCCAATTCAATATATTTTGATCATCTTCATGGATATATTTTTCAAGGGAACCATTGACCATGTACTCATAAATCAAAGCTCTTTTAGACCCCTCCAAGCAATATCCCAAAAGTCGCACAAGATGCAAGTGGTGGATCCTTCCAATGGTAGCCACTTCATTTAAAAATTGAATTTGACTGTGTTTTGATTTATCAAGTATTTTAACGGCTACCATACATCCATTTGCAAGTTCACCTTTAAATACTGTACCGAAACCTCCTTGGCCAAGTTTGACTGCAAAATTGCTTGTGTATCTTTTAATTTGACGATAAGAATATTTGTTGGGAATTCCTGCTTGTAAAAAGTTCGCAACTGAAGGAGGTCTGGAGTCGAGGGGATCCATAAACCTTCTAATATCTTGCTCCTCTTGTTGCACTCTTTCCTTTCTCTTTTGCCTAATCCTTCTGTAAATGAAGATGATGATTGATATAATGAAGGCACCAGATATAGCACCTAAAGCTGCAACAAAATTCATAGCCAATTCTAATACGGTAATCAAGTGCACAAGGTAAAGGACCATAATCCATTCATGAAAATTTTAAATAAGATAATTAATTTTGAAAAGAAAAAACCCCCGTCTAAAGTAGCTTACCTGCTTTATATTTCGAGAGCATCCGCCATTTCTCTGGTAGAGAAGATTTCCTAAAACAAAATAAATTATTTAGTAAAACTTGAAAGAAAAATAACGCTTATTTCTCAATTTGTAATTTCCCTTCCAAATTCAAAACCCTAAGTCAATTAAGATTTTATGATTTTCATGGTCCTTTTATTTATTTCTGGTGATTATAAAACCTGATAAGCTTTCACAATATGCTTGAACTATTAATTATTAAATTCAGATATAAAAATAAATACCGTCAGAGCAGTTGAATTGGTGGGGACCATTGGCACAAATGCACGCCTCAAGATAGTCCTCTCCATTATAATAATCTGGGGTATAACAAATCCCACCAGAGGCTTCACAGGAAGTGCATGCATCGCTGATATTCCATTTCATTTCGAATCCCGTGCAGAGGAGCTCCCGGAGATTCTTTTCATGAGTGATGTTGGAGCTATTGTTTTTCGGAATGACAACGCCGTATCGGCTTTCACAACTTTCATCATGATATTCCAGAGATAATCCAGAAAGAAGAAAGTAGCATAAATCGTTTCTGCTTCTGCAATCCAAACACTTGATTTGCTTGAGATCGATGCTGTATGGAGGTTCTCTGTTACAGATAAGAACGGTTCCTGATTTGTATTTATCAGAAAGATAAAATGGATTTTGATAAGGCCACCTGAAAGAATATAATACTTCTTTATTGCAAACATTGAAATGGTTTTCATCACAGGCAACACGAATGGTATTGTTTGCATAAGATGATTCTGTGATCCCTCCCACTACCTTATACCTGTCTCCCAAACAAAACCCTGACGCATAACGGACAACATTTAGAATAATATTGTTTCTTACGCACCTAGTATCTGTCATGCCGCAATCATTAAAGGGATATTTGACAAGAGACTGGTTGCATGTATAATTAGAACAACTCTGATACGAAGGATACGGGGAATAGGCACTTACTAAAAACAAAGCAAAACATGTAATAAGAAGAAACGGAAGGAGAATCCAGAGAGCCATGAAAAGTAAAGGAAAGGAATGTATCTGATGCAATTGCAGGTTGTGAATGGAAACACTCCTCGCTTGGGCTTTGTAGAAAATGAAAAGGAAGGAACGCAGAAATAGTGAATCGGGGAAGGAACGCAAAAATACAAAGTCCCTTGACCAAATGCAATGTTATAGAGAGGAACGCAGAAATAGTGAGTCAGGAAGGAACGCAGAAATCGTCACTTGGAAGAAAGAAAGTCTGTTGACCGGATGCAATGGTATTGACCCACAAATAAGTCGATTACTAACCTTCAGTTTGAACACTAAATCTTAATAAAGACTGGGTGGGCAAAAGTGAAATTTCAACACACCATCCTCGATTAAAGAGGCAAAATTGAAAGATGTTTTTTTCACAATTTTCACGGACATGCAATTAAGATTATAGTTGTGCTACATTATTTTTTATTGAAGTGGTAAAGTTATTTGTTAGATATTTTTTCTTTGGTTTTAAATGTTGAAGATATGTGACTGCAATTTTGTTAGGTTGTTTTTGATTAAAAAGATAAAGTTGTTGGCAAGATGCTTTCTTCTTAATTTCAATATTGATTTATTTAAATACATTTAAGATTGTACAACTATGTCACATCATCTTTAATTAAAAAGGTAAAGTAGTTTGTATGACTCTTCTATCTAATTTTCAATGTTGAATAAGTGGACATATCTTTAAGAGACTCCAATCTTGTTACATCCTCTTTCATCAAGAATCTTATAGACTAAGTTGTTGGCAAGATGCTTTCTTCTTAATTTAAATATTGATCTATGAATATACATTTAAGAATGTACAACTGTGTCACATCATCTTTAATTAAAAAGGTAAAGTAGTTTGTATGACTCTTCTATTTGATTTTCAATGTTGAATAAGTGGACATGTCTTTAAGACTCTCTAATCTTGCTACATCCTCTTACCAACAATCTTATAGACTATAATTAATTTTCTAATTTAATAAGTTAAAAAATGTCATTTATCTATTTTTTCTATTTGTTCATGTTGAGATATATAAATAAAACTAATATTTAATTAGCATATATGCTTTAGTGTGGTCTTTTAAGCTTGAACAAGTGTCAATAACCCCAAAAAAAGCTGCTTATCAGGAGCCTCCTTCCCACCATAGGCCAAAAAACTATCTCTATCATGTCTAGATTTATTGGCGGGGTTTTCTAAAAATTCTATCTTCAACTCCAATATTGCTTGCAAGTCACTTAGCTTGCCTAACATTTATTAGCAATAGGTTTATTGTACCACACAAGCATTGCCAATGGGCACATTAACCTGCATGACATGGGAACAATTGTGTGGTGTTTTTGAAAGTAGCGTTGGAGTATACAAATGTTTTTCCATATGCATTCGATAATCAATCCCAAGCATTTGACAGGTAATGTTTTATGTTTACTTTCAACAAGTGGTGGTGTTTGTTTGAAGGTTTTATGAGATAATTCTTGGACTACATGTGCACATTGATACAATTTTAGTTCATCTAGTTTTCCATTTGCATTCTATAATCAATCCCAGGTGCTTGACAGGTAATGTTTTATTTTCATTTTCAATGGTTTGTGGTGTTTCTTTGAAGGTTCTTGAGATAACCCTTCAACTGAATGTGCCCATTGATATAGTTGCGATTGATCTAGGGAAAATAAAGTTGTTGAAGTTGATTTTGTTGGTGGAAATTAATAGACGCCATTATTATAGTGTACTTGAAAAAATGTTTGAAACCCATCAAGTTGGATGTGGGCATTGATGTAGGTGTTGTGTATTTTGTGAAACCACTATGAAGGATAGGTAATTTTGGGTTTCTTATTTAAGTTTTCCTACTATTTATTGTGTTCTTTCTTTGGATTTTTTGTCAAACAATAATTAAACGATTTGAATTTGTTGTTCACTAGAAAAAATCATCTTAACATATGGTTGTGATTTTCATGTCCACTTGAATCACTTTCTCTATTCGAGGTTTATGTTCCTAAGGTTTTTTATCATTCGCATGTGGAAGAAGAGGTCACTGCCAGTTTCTTTGTGTGGTCAAAGTAGAGGATTTTGTAAAACCACTACAAAAGAAAGGTAATTTTGGGTTTCTCATTTAGGATGTCTCACAATTTATTGTTTTCTTGCTTTGATTATTTTGTCAACAAACCATTAAACTGCAATAATTTTTGATTGAGTGGGAAATATTTTAGTTTGTCTATCATGGTGGTTACTATTTTTATCCGTTCTTTATTTGATTGGTTGTTTCACTCATGTAACCATTGCAATGTGGGTGTTAATTGAACCTTTGTTGGATACAAGGGAGTATTGTGGTTTGTTCATAAATTAGTTGTTCAATGTGTTTGTTGTTTTCATTTAACCACTTCAAAGGACTCGCAATTTCAGGTTTGTGATTTAGGGTTTTATGCAATTTATTCTATGCTTGCTTTAAGTATTTCTATCAAATAACCATTAAATTGTGTCAATTTGTGGTTGACTCAGAAATAAGATCTTCAATCTAGTTGTTATTTTAATCCATGTTTGAATCGCTTTATATGCTCAAGAGGGACGTTTCTAAGATTTTTATCATCTAATCATGAAATAATAGGTTATTGCTAGTTCCTTTGTGTGCTTGAAACAGAGGGTTTTGTGAAACCACTATGAAAGATAGATAATCTAATGCTTGCCAAGAAACCCTAGAGAATCAAACCATCTAACATCCTAACTAAATGACATAGAGATAATTTTTTTCTTAAGAAGAGATATGACCTCACATTAAAACCTACACAAGATTCATATAACTTATTAACAAGATTGCATAACATTAAGAATAAGTGGAAATAAACTCACAATGCGTAGGTTCATATAACTTATTAACAAGATTGCATAAATCGTCTTTTCTTCTGCATTCCAAACGCATGATTTGCTTGAGATTGATGATGTAGGGAGGTTCTCTATAACAGATAAGAACGGTTCCTGATTTATAATTATCAGTAAGATAAAATTGATTTTCATTCTCAGACCACATGACATAATGGAATAGTATTTTAGAGAAAAAATTAAAAGAATTTTCATCACGGGCAACACAAATGGTATTGTTTACATAAGATGATTGTGTGATCCCTCTCACTACCTTATACATGTCTCACAAACAAAACCCTGATGTATGAGGGAAAACATTTGGACTAATATTGTTTCTTCTGCACTCAGTACCCCTCATGCCACAATGGTTAAAGGGATATTTGATAAGAGACTATTTCCATGTAGAATTAGAACAACTCTGATACGAAGGATACGGGGAATCAACATTTACTAATAACACAACAAAATATGTTATAAGAAGAAACGGAAAGAGAATCGAGAGAGCGATGAAAAGAAAAGGAAAGGAATGTATTTGATGCAATTGCAAGTTGTGAATGGAGAAACTTCTCACTTGGGCTTTGTAGAAAATGAAAAGGAAGGCACACGGAAATAGTGAATTGGGGAAGGAACACATAAATACAAATTCTTCGAGGCTAAGTGAAGGATTGAAATGCTTTCCTTGAATATTTACACCCAATGAAGAGGATAGATTTGTTAAGATATTAAAAATTGAACTTGTCCATGTAAATGACATATATAATATAATGTTTTTATTTCTTCTCCATTCTAATATCTATCATGCCACATTTTTTCTGGGGTATTTGATGAGGGACTAGTTGCATGTATAAGGAGAATATTTTCTTGGCCTTGAAGTTACACAAAATGATAAGCACATTTTCATCTATCAAAGTAAGTATGCAAAATATGTTTTGAAGAGGTTTAGAATGATAAATTGTAGTCCGGCTTCTACACCCGTGGCAATAGGCACAAAACTAAGTAGAGAAGATAATGAGATAGATTTTGATTCCACTATATTCAGAAAATTGGTTGGTAGTTTGATGAATCACACTGCAACTAGGCCAGATATAATGTCTAGAGTTAGTTTGATTTCTAGATTCATGGATGCACCAAAGAATTTGTTGGTAGTGGGCTAACATCTCTTGTGGGGATTTACGACATGGATCAACAACCTCCTATGGATTCTATAAGTCTTGTGGTTGTATTAGGCATTGACAGGTCGATCTTTTGGTGCAATGGTAACCCTAGCTTGTAACAAATGGTATCAAAGCTTGGTCACAAGTTCGAATCATGCAGGTCATGATGAGTGATGATGGGAGGGGGATTGTTGGCAGTGGGCTAGCGTCCCTTGTAGGGATTTGCGACATGGTTTAATAGCCTCCTATGGATTCTATAAGTCTAATGGTTGTATCGGGCATTGACAAGTTGATCTTTTGGTGCAACGACAACCCTAGCTTGTAATAGAATTCACATTGGCAAGAAGGGAAAAGGTATTGAGGTATATTGCAATAACTATGAAACATGGCATATTATATACTACTATAGATAATTTCTAGTTGGTTGGATATATAGGCAGTTATTTTGCAGGAAGTATTGATGATAGAAAGAACACATCTGGATATGCATTTCATCAAGGAATAGGTGTTGTAGCATGGGCATCAAAGAATCAGCCTATTGTGACAATTTCATCAGCAGAAGTAGAGTATGTGGTAGGTACATCAGTAGCATGTCAAGCAATATGGATGCAAAGAATTTTTAAGAATCTAATACATAAACAAGAGGAGCCTACTACAATATATTATGACAACAAGCCCACCATTCAACTTTCAAAGAATCATGTTTTTCACAAGAGGACAGAGCACATTGACACTAGATATCACTTCATTCAAGAGTTGGTGAACAATCTAGAGATTATCCTATAGCATTGCAGATCAAAGGAGCAACTTGCAGATATATTTACCAAGGCATTAACACAAGAACCATTTGAGTATTAGAGAGAAATTTTGGGCATTGTAAATATTAATGTAATTAGTTGTTGATGGTAGAAATTAGGGGAGAGTGTTAGAAATATGTAATTTCTATTATATTCTAGATTTATCTAGAATTCTTATTGTAATTACCTTATTGGCTTCTTATCAACTAAGTTAAAAATTTCTAAAATTTTGTAATATCTTCTATTGTCTTCTATATAAGAGGCTATTGTAAATATTTTTCATGCGTGTAGCATCATAAAATTGTGACCTTGCAATTTTCGACCGCATTTGGGTCTTCACATTGGTAGATGAATCCCTAAGCCTGATTGGAGACCTGAGAGATGCTCAAAACACCTAAAACTTGCACCCCACACTACTATCTGTCACTTCCTATCCTAAATTAGGAAAGGAAAAGGGCGTAGCGCCCCTTTCCCCCCTACAAAAAGGGTGTGGTGCCCCTATCCCCACCCTATTTTGGGCCTCCTTTGACCTTATCCTTGTAAAGATGTAAATCGTGCTAACTTCAATAATAGCCGAAATACTCTTTATTCTTAAATAAACTCATAAATCTATTAATAAGTCTATTTCATTCCATTTTCCATTCATAGCTTCAATTTATGATTCCATTTAGATTGTAATAAACACAAAATTTCTATAAAAGATAACGATTCTTCATTCAATAAATCAATATAAGTAGTATTTCAATCATACACTACTTACGCATTTCAAGTTGTCGTAAGTTCAATAAAAAAATAATACAAAGTAAAGGGTGAGATGCGTCCGTTGATCTGCAACCCAAGCTATCGCCAATGCAATATTTAGCATGAAGAAAAGAACAAGATTCAGGTGCTTTTTTCGCCCAACCTTGAAGCTTACGCTTCCCCAGAATTCTTGGTCAATCAAGAATACCTGACCCTGCATGAATTGTTTTAACCAAAGAATTCAAAAGAAAGAGGGAATCTGGTGCATGCCTAGACAATATATGCATTTTCATTTTTCTACTTCATTCTAAGAAACAAGCATTCACTATTATTCAAGGATGTGGTAGAGAGCATAAAATAAGGAATTTCCATCATTTTCTATGGATAATTCAAATAATAACTCGGCTAAGTATAATGTCATGCACAACAAAATAATAGTTGGAAAAAGAAACTATTCTCTCTAAAAACATCCACATTCGGCACCCATCCCGAAAGGTAATTTTCTAACTCAAGCCAATCCCTAGCTTGATTCCCTCAAAATCAAATACAATTGAGAATACAATCTTTCTTTTTAAACAAAATAGAAATATCATTTTCCTTACTAACATTATTTTGTCTAATTCATCTAATTGAAGACAATCTTTCATACTTTGGAAAACGATAAAATTTCATAAGCAATAGTTTCATAATCAATCTTTTGACTAAATAAGATACATGTAAAAGAAGGTGTTATACATGCATGAATTTTTCTTTCATATATAAACAAAAAGGGTATGCAAACACGTTCTTAAATGGAAATACAAACTAATCATTTAGACAAATTACACTACTATAGTAATTAAATTGACTAACATCTATTTCTCTATGATTTATATTTTAAATGATTTATAATTCCCTTCCAATAAACAACGACATATGCAAAATTGTATATAATAATCATACTCTATACCTAAACTTCTAATTTCATAGTTTCTTATTCCAAATAATAACTAAAGCAAAATAATTTCGACCTCTTGTAAGCTTGGACCGGTTTGTACAACTTTGATGCTCTTTTGCCAAATAGTACCACGCCTTGCTGGAAAATCTATCTCCAATATATCCCTATCTCTATCTCAAATCTATTTCTATCTCTCTATTTGATACTATAAAATATCTTCTCTATTCTCTTCTATTTTATTCTTCTCTTCATGAGTCTATCATCCTTTCTTGCTTGTGAATGAACATCCTTTTCCTCCTATCTCCCACCTCTATTTATCCAATTATTCCCTATGATTTCTCCCTATTCAAAGGCTCGGTGATTGTAATTGTTTAGGAGTCTATTACCTAAGTCTATGTTTAACTCATCTTACTTTTCCCACGTCTACAAGAGATGGCATTCTTTGATGCATTTTCTACTATTATCGTGCAAGATTTAACTATTCATGGGTTTCCTATCGCTGACTATCCTAGATTCTTGACACTATGTGTATGTTATCATATTATTTACTGCAGTTATTTGCATCTTTTTCTGCTATTTATACCACCATTGAGTGTCTTCTGCCCGCTATGTCGAATGGAGGAGTCTAACTATAGTTTTTAACATGTATGATAGCGGATTTAATGCTCCATGCAAAGGTTAGTAAATTAAACTTGTCTTCCAAACACTTGAGTGGTGAGTTGAATGCCCACGCTATAGATCTATCCATGGCCATGTTTCCTATGTTTATGCTATAAACCATTTGCATGCTATTACTCCACGTTGGAACTTCAAGATTATGTGTTTAATGGCTAGTTATTGTCTCGTCTATCGTTGTGATCTCATGTCAAAACCTCTATCTTTTGCATTAACTATCATTTACCTATGTTTTAGTCTTATGCCATATATCGACTCATAGTAGTCATTGTCTTTATGTTGGAGTTAACCGATGGTTTTTTGTTTTTTTAGTTTGGTCATGCATTAGTCGACTTGAGTCTAATTGGCCACCGAAATTGCCATGCGACATAGTCGCTTTTCAAATAAAAACTAACCCACCACCTTTTAACATGCGACTATAACATAATTTACAATGTAAATATTACACTTAGACATTTAAAGTTTATAATATATATATATATATATATATATATATAATTTACGTATATGCTAATACTTATAAATATGTTTTATGAATAGTCATTTTTATAGCATATGACAATATTCGTAATAATTAAATTTATAATTTCACCTAAAAATATATAAATACGAATATGTGTAATTCGATAAATTCAAGTTGTCTACCATCTATATAACAAATGATTAATCATTTTATATACTAGCTCGTAGAATTCAATTTATTAACGAATTTTCACCCTTTTTAGACAAATAAAACATAATATTTCATTCATGATTCAAAATCATTCATAAATGCAGACATAAATGTATATGCATAATTTCACTAATGTAGTGTGTGAGATTCCCTATTCCATCGAAGTCATTTAGTTAAAAACAACTCTACCTGAGTCGTGTTCTCGCCTTCGACTACGTTCACCTATTCCTACATCACTTGCACTCGACAATTCATCAGCATTGACAATCCCAAATTAAAGAATACTAAATGTCGAATTCCATATCAATTGCAGGAATAAAAATACATACAATATTTCCTCACAACTGAATTATGAATTATGAATTGAGTTCTATAGTAAAATCGAACTCTCTCTTAGGTGGTAACTTGGTAAGATCTTCTGGAAATACATCTCGGAACTCTCCAAGATTGATCTTTGATTCGGATATCATCAGTTAAGGATTAAGGATGAAGACATTCTTAAAAATGCATTCCGAATAAGGTATGGGCACTATGAATTCATAGTTGTACCATTTGGTTTAACTAATGCCCTAGCAGCATTCATGAACCTCATGAACAGTATTTTCAGAGAATACTTGGATGATTTTGTTTTAATCTTCATTGATGACATATTGATCTATTCTAAAAATGAAGAAGAACATAAGAAGCACCCGAGGATAGTTTTGCAACGATTGAGAGATCGTAAGCTTTACGGGAAATTATCTAAGTGTGCCTTCTTCTAGGAAAAGGTGCAATACTTAGGCCATGTCATATCTACTGAAGAAATTTCAGTTGATCCTGTGAAGATAGAATCAATAATACAATGGCCAACACCTCAAAATGTTTCTGAAGTTAGGAGTCTTATGGGACTTGCAGGATATTATAGAAAATATGTGGAAGGGTTTTCCAGGATAGCAGCACCAATTACCTCACTTCAAAAAAAGGAAAAAAGGTTTGAATGGACTGAGAAGTGTGAGGAATCATTTCAACTCCTAAAGCAGAAATTGACAATAGCACCAGTATTAACTATACTAGATCCCAATGGACATTTTGTAGTAATTACAGATGCCTCGGGTGAAGGTGTGGGAGAAGTGTTGATGCAAGAAGGAAAGGTGGTTGCATTTGAATCACGAAAGCTAAAGCAATATGAGATGAAGTATGCTCCGCATGATTTAGAACTTCTAGCTATTGTGCATGCATTGCAAATGTGGAGGCATTACCTTTTAAGGAAGCCTTTTGAGCTAAAAACGGATCATTTAAGATTGAAGTATATTTTTACACAACCTAACCTAAATGCCAGACAAAGAAGGTGGCTTGAGTTTCTAAGTGAGTATGACTTTGGTATTGAATATATCAAAGAGAAAGAAAATAATTAATTAAAAAATAATTACTTGATATTAATTAAAAATAATTACTTGATATTAATTAAAAATAATTATTGGGCTCTTCTAGAAGCTTCATGACAAGGTTTTTGTAGATTTTATTTAAGATAAGATTGTATATATATTTTTAATGAAATAAATATTGATTGAATTTCTTGGATTACTTGATATTAATTAAAAATAATTATTGGGCTCTTCTAGAAGCTTCATGACAAGGTTTTTGTAGATTTTATTTAAGATAAGATTGTATATATATTTTTAGTGAAATAAATATTGATTGAATTTCTTGGATTACATATCTCAACTAATATATTAACATAGATTTAGTTCTATGCATTTTCAATATGATAATACATGCAATAGTTTTCAATGGCATTCAAGACATTAATATGACTAAAATTCAACCCAAAAAAATTAATGTATTATAACTCCAATGAAAATATCTATGCATAGATTTTAGAAAGGTTGATGAAATAAAATCAACACAATAATTGCAAGTTACATTATAGATGGAAATAACTTTCAATTTGATTAATTTTGCCACTTCAACATATTATCTTATCTATAGTAGTATTTGTTTTCATTCAAAATATTAATAGGCTTGACAACTTGACCAAAAATTTCAATGAATGACAAAACATATTCAAAATTCAATGACAATTTATTTTTGCAATGATTGTTTCTAAAATCAACCAATCAAATAATATATAATATGGTCAAAATATGTGATATATGCAATAGTTTCATCTTGTTCAAGCAATTAATAAAATTGACATTTGACTCAATAATTTAAATTAATAAAGACGTGAGGAATTCTAGGAAGATGGCATTGCGTGGGATGTGTTTGATCACTTGGGCTAGGGCATCTATGCCATAGCCGAGCTCTTTCTCAGCTTCTACAGGCATCCAGCATGGGGGAGATCGGGTGTTGGCAAGGGGGAGTGTGGAGATAGGGTGGGCTTGTCTATTTCGTGTGCTGGTTTGTGGTTCTTTTCTCACTCATTTCTTGGGGGTTTTTCGGTGTTTTGGGGAGGATTGTGGTTTTGTGTGGCATCCTTCTAGGGTATTATTCTTCAGTGTTGTCATCTTTGGGAGAAATTATGTGGTAAGGGTTTGTGTTTTTTGTAGTCCTTATTGTTGATTGAATTGTGCCCTATATTTTGGGGGTTTAGTGGTTTTTGTTTCTTCATGTGAGGGAGTTGCATGGCTGCTCAAAAAGGACCTATGGGTGCTTCGGGCACACAATTTCACAATACTTTGACAAGAAATATTTCTTCTTCCTAAATGTTGGAGAATATGATGTTTGTCTTAGCTAGTTCAAACATGGGTGAATACTCTTCTCAAGCTGGAGGTTTCATACCAAAGAAGGTTAATGGATGTCTAGAAACAAGTGACAATAGGTTTGTTGTTATGATTTATCTAGCTTTGGTTAAGGAGGACATTGAATATTTCTCTAGGAATGCTTTGATCTATAAATCTATGGGGAAATAAGGCATTTGAAGGGGAGCCTTATTTCTATAATCAGGTTGGTGTTTTTATTAAACCTTTGCATGTATGACTTAACCCTGGATAGAAGAGATTCCTTCAAGGGTTCCTATTTGGGTAAGACTTCCTTGGTTTCCTTTGGAGTTTCAGAGAGAAGACATCTTCAATCTGGTTGCAACTTAGCTAGGGAAGCCAATAGGCCCCTAACATTAAACTATGGAAAAGAAGGTAATTACCTATGCCCATGTTTGTGTTGAAATTGATTTAAACAAGCCCTTCCCCGATTCCATGGAATTTCGATTGGGATCTAGTTCTTGGATTCAATAGCTTGATTATGAAATGTTGTCATGAATATGGGCATTTGTAGAAGATGTGTCCCAAATCTAAATCAGTAGGGGACTTTAAATCAGGGACAACCAATGCACCTCGTAAACAAGATAAAGTGAAAGCTCCTATGAGGGAGGATAAGGAATGTTTCATCCCAGTCAAAACTCAAAATAAAGGTTGGGGTCTAAAGAGGACCCTTCTGGACAGGTAGGTGGATGAGGTCTTCAATACGTTTGATGCCCTTGAAGATCTGGAATAGTCTGATGGGGCTATTGGTAATATACCTGCTAGCCATGATCTTTTTGAGGTAGGGGTAATAGGTAGGAAAGAGATCAATGCTAATTAGATTGAATCACTAGAGAAAGCATTTGGGGTGCACATGGAAATAGTTACCTCCCTGACGCCCATGGGTGAGATGGAAGGTAGTGGAGGTATGGAAGTGCAGGTGATCTCAAATTCTATCTGCTTGGAGACTTATGGTAGAAAGGATTTGCTAAATGGGAGAAAAGGTATAGGAACTTCCTCTGTGCTCTGGAAAGGTGCTCTGGAGAAGGCCCTTAAGGTGGGAAGGATGAAAGACCAGGAAAAGGTAAAACTAGTTGGTGAGACTTTAGTGGAATTTGGTGTTGTGAAGACCATTGATTCTCACTTCTCTCGGTCTTAGAAATGATTTTACTCTCATGGAATGTAAGGGGGCTGAATAGAATCCCTAGACAAAAGCCTATTCAAGAGTTCATTTGGTCTTATTCTCCTAATGTGGTTTTTATTCAGGAAACTAAGTTATCCGTTGATGGTATGTTCAACACGACTGCTAAAGTTTGGTCAAGATGTCTTTGCCAATGTATTAGGGCCCAGGTTAGTTCTAGAGGCTTGGCTTTGTTATGGGATCCTCACAAGATTGTCCTACTTTGGTGGATCTATGGCAAGTCCTCTATCTCCTTGGCGTCCACTTGCTACGAGATTGGTAAGATTCTTCTTTTAACTAATGTTTATGCTCCAACTAATTTTGTGGGAAAATCCTTGCTTTGGTCACATATAGGATTTGTTCGCTCTCTTCCACCTTTGTTCCCTTGGATTTTGGCAAGAGATTTAAATATTGTATTATGTTTGGAAGAGGAGAGGGGAGGTATTACAAGGCTTGACCATTCTATGGGGCTCTTGAGGAGTAACATTGAGTTGCTGAGGGTTGTGGATATCCAACCTTCCAATGGTTTATTTACCTAGAATAATAGGAGATGCGGGGTTGAGGTTATATTAGAAATATTAGACAGGTTCCTGGTTTCTTGTTATTGGATGGAGGATAGCTAGACTACCAATTCAAAGATTTTGGATTAGAGAGGATTAGATCATTGGCCTATCCTTCCGTTGGCCACTAAGTTTAGGATGACTAACAATCTCTCATTTAAGTTTCAGCTTATATGGATGAGGGATGCTTCTCTTCAGGATCATATGTTTGAATGGTGGAGGGAAGGGAAGCCTGCTTATGGTGCTTCTATGTTTTCCTTTGCCAGGAAATTGCAACATGTTAAGTATAGGCTAAAAAATTGGAACAAGATGAGTTTTGGTAATATTTTCTCTACCAAAAGGAATGCTTAACAAAGGGTGAATACTATCACCCATCAAATTAGAGAGCAGGGTATGTCTGATGCTTTAGACAGAGAAGAGGCTATTACTTTAAAAAAACTAGAAGAATGGGAGCTCTAGGAGGAGATTTTTTGGAAGCAGAAGTCTCAGATTGATTGGCTATAGGAAGGGGATAGAAACACAAGTTTTTTCACAACTCAATAAAGGACAGAAGATATGGTAGTACTTTCAATTCTCTCATTACATCGGAAGGTGCTCAGGTTTCCTCTCATAGGGAGATTGCTCAGGAAGCCATTAGATTCTTTGGGAATCTGTTCAAAGAATATTTTGTGCCTGATCAGGCTGAGGAGGTATTGGTTCTTGATTTCATTCCTTCCATAGTCACTCCGAAAATGAGTGAGGCTCTCATTAAACCTATTTCCCTTTTTGAGATTGAGGCAGTGGTCTTTGGTATGAAGAAAGGATAAGCTCTTAGGCCTAATGGTTTCCCTATAGAGTTCTGAAAATCTTTTTGGGACATTGTCAAGCTAGATCTGTTTGAAGTTGTGCAGGAATATTTTAGTAACAAGCAAATGCTTAAGGTGTTGAATTCTACATTTCGTGTCCTCATTCCTAAGAAGGAAGGCGCCAATTCCCTTAACTCATTTAGGCCCATTTCTCTGTGTAATGTGATCTACAAAATTATCACCAAATTTATTGTTGAAATGTTAAAGCCTTGGATCAGTAGATTAATTTTTAAGGATAAAGGGGGATTTATTTTTGGAAGACAGATTTTGGATGGATTTATCATAGCCGGTGAAGCAGTGCATTTCATGGTTGTCTCTAAGGAGAAGGGTATGTTTATGAAGCTTGATATGGACAAATCCTACGATACAGTCAGATGGAGTTTTCTATAAAAGTTTCTCTTGTCTTTTGGATTTGGAAGTGATTGGATTCGTTGGGTTATGATCTGCATCACCTCATCATCCTTTTTTGTTCTTATTAATGGTGAGCAAACTGATTTATTTGGTGCAACTAGAGGCCTTAGGCAAGGAGATCCTCTCTCCCCCTATTTATTTATTTTGATGGCTGAAGGTTTGGGAAGATTTCTCAAGTCTCAAGTCAGGTAAGGTTTGATTCAGGGCTACAGGTGGGGCCATGGCATTCCTCCCTCCTCCCATCTTCAATTTGCGGATGACACTACGTTAATGCGGGCTGCTAGAATCAATGGAGCGATCAGTTTTAGAAGAGCCCAAGATATTTATGTGAATGCCTTTGGATAGATGATTAATGAAGAAAAATCTCATATCTTTTTCTTCAATACTCCTGCTCTCATTCTGGTAAGAATTGCACAAATTTTTAGGTTTCAAATTGGTACCCTTCCTTTTGTTTACCTTGGAATTCCTCTTTCGGTTCATAGATTTCTTGGAGCTATCTGACAAGAAATTTTAGATAAGTTTCAAAGCAAGATGTGTCACTAGAGTAATAGGTGGCTCTCAATTGCTGGTAGAGTTTCCCTTTGAAAGTTGGCAGTCTAGGGGCTTCCCATCTACAAGTGTTTTGTGTAGAGAGCCCCCACAAGCTTTATTAAGGAATTTGATGCTCACTCTAGATAGTTCTTATGGACTCATAATTTTCTCTCCTATAAGTGGAGTTTGCTTAAATGGGTTAGTGTTTGTAATTCAAAACACAAGGGTGGCCTTGGTTTGTGGAAAACAAGCTTGAATGGTTGCACTCTTGCTGCTAAGTTGTTTTGGAGATGGTGCATAAATCAAGATCAAGGATGGAGTATTATCCAAAAGATTAAGTATCTTGGTGATGTGGAAAGTAAAAATGTTCCTTGGTGCAGCTTGAGAGGAAATGGGTCAATCATTTGGCCCACCCTAAAGAGAGGAGCTCATCTAGTCAAGAAGTGTCTCTTTTGGATTTGCAAAAGAGGCTCTGAAGCTTTATTTTGGAAGGATTCTTGGGATGGATATCCTCCTATTTGTCTTAGTTTTCTCATCTCCGGCCTCTTGGTGACATCTTTATGGTAGCTGGCCGGAGTAAAGTTGAGGATTTTAAAGTAATTTCAAGGTTGGGTCATGGCGAGGTAGTTAGATGGAAGGAACCTCAGGAATGGCCACTTGGAGGTTCTATAGAAGAGAGGGAAACTCCTACTGGATTATTAGCTAGGAGATTTTGTAATTCTCTTAGATGTGTTGACATCCTTGCTTGGGGCCCTAATCCATAGGGCAAGTTTTATGTGGCTTTTGGCTATCAAGAGCTAGAACGAATGACTTTTGCAAAGGTGGATGTTCCCTAGTGGAAGCCAGTTTGGAATAGGTTGGCTTGGCCCAAGTGTAATTGTTTCTTGTGGCTTTTGGTACAAAATAAGTGTCACATCTTAGAGAATCTTCAGAAGAGGGGCTTCCATGGGCCTTCTATCTATGTTTTATGTAATAAGAGTGAGGAGAAAAGTTTGCACCTTTTATTCCATTGCTCCTTCACCATTGATATTTGGCATTGGTGGTGGGGGGTTTGGAAGCATGCTTGTGTTCATGCTAACACTGTGGTGGAGTTTTGGAATAGTCTAGGTAGACCTCCTACTAAGACTCCCTTTCTAGATGTGGCTTGGGACATTGGTCAAGGTTTTATTATCTGGAAGGTGTGGTTGGAAAGAAGCCGCAAGATTTTCCAGGATAGGATGAAAATGGTGCAACAAGTGTGTTTGAAAGTTTTAAATATGATTTAGGAGACCCTAGCTGTGAAGTGTGACCTTTTTGGGGATTTTGATCCTAGTGAAATGCAAGTGATTCAAAGTTTGAATATTTTTGGGGTAGGCTTCGATGATGCTTTATGTAAGAAACTACAGTTCAGGAGAAGAAATGCTAAAAGGAAGGCTTGTCAGGATAGTAAGTGGATGCCTCCTCCTCTGGGATATCTTAAGATTAATACTAATGGGTCCTCTAGAGGAAATCTCGGGCATGCTGGGGTTGGAGGAGTTGGCAGAGATAGTTCTAGTAATGTTGTTTTTCTCTTTTCTAACTATAAGGGTTTACAAACTAATAACTATATGGAGGCTCTTGCTATTCTTTTGACCCTTGAGACAGGTTGTGCTCTTGGGTGGAGTAAGAATTTGTGTGAGTCTGATTCCCAAGTTGTGGTTGATATGTTGAATCGGCAGAGGATGGAGGATGTGGAGTGGCATTTGGCTATGGTGGGTAGACAAATTCTCTCTTTGAGTTATTCCTTGGAGGCAGTTTCTTTCTATATGTTCCCCATGAGTAGAATAGAGCTGCTGATTGTCTAGCGAAGTGGGCCTCAAATCACTAGGAAGGGTGGAGATTTGAAGACTGGGTTCATCTGCCCTCAGAGTATGTTCATTTTCTTGAAGGTTTGGTCAAGGAGGATTTAGCGGATTAGTTGTTGCTCATTTGGGGGCTTTGTGTTGAGTTCTTTGTTTCTGTATTCTTTTGTGGGCTACTGCTTGGTTTGATTTAATAAATTTTTACCCCCTTTTTAAATAAAAAAATGAATAATGACGTAATTTACAAAAACAAAACAAAAACAAATTGATTTTTGCATTGACTCTTTCCAATATCAACCAAAAAAAATCAAATAAATGACAATTTAACAATGATCTAAATATAAAATAAAATATAAACTACAAGATTCTTGCTTGAAAAAATAATTCTATATGATCATTATCAGATAAAAAGTTGCAGGGTACTCCGTGACCATCACGCCAGTATTAACGATATTGTTCTTTCTCAATCCATCCCTTTCTAATTTCGTCTTATTCGTGGACTTTTTCACTCTAAAGTTTGGCTGCTCTAAAATGGCCATTATCTTGCCCGGTAAAATATACAGAAAAATTTAAATGGCTATCTGTTCATCGCAACATATGGCTTATAATTCTCCAACCATTAAACTTTGTTGTCATGTACGAAAGTTATTAGAACTTGCTATTCTTATTTCGTCTCATTCAATTTCACTGTTCAAAAACGATCATTATCGACTTTCCTGGAACGCGTTTGGCAAGTTTACGTTGCAAAATATAACTTTTTTAGATTTACCATTTTTGAGAAAATGTTTTTGACAATCAAATGTATATAGATTAAAATGAAAATATTTTTTGCTTCACTGATTAGATATAGAACTGTTGACTATAATCAAGGCTGTTGACCATTAATAAATTTTAATGTTCTAAGTATTAAATCTATATATGTTTAGTTTGCATCAAAAATCGTGTTAAACGAAAAAATATAAGATGTGCTATGTTTTGAGATTATTTTATTTTTAGATTTATTTCATTTTGTTTTTTCTTTTTTGTGATTGGCTGTCTGTATTTTCGGTGGTTTTTTTTGTTTTTTTAATTTGAAAACACAGAAATATTTTTTTTAACCAATCAGATATGATTATTTTTTTATTTTCTAATGTTTTGGCTACCATACATTACCGGCAAAGTTTCTTGGCTGCTGTTCGTTTATGGCAAAGTTTTCGCCCTACATTTTGCACTCTTGATGGGCAGAGAATATTTTAATTTTCTATATAAAGAGTTATTAATTTAGCATAGTAAAAAATATTAATGTTAAATTATATATATTAAATTGAGATATATAGTAAATTATAGCTTTATAGGGCTTCAGTCCTAGCTCGCCCCTTCATGGATCGCAATCCTCATGGTCTTGGTGCGGGTTGACACCTTTCCATTATAGTGAATATAAAAAAAGAATTATAGCTTTATAATATAATATATATATATGAATATTTAAATTAAATGTAATTATAATTTATAAATTGTTTTTTAATATGTCAAATTTTTTTAATTTAAATTAAAAAATATTAATTATTAAGAATAAAAAATTAATCAAAATTTATTATATTTTTTTCTAAATTTAATAAGTAAATATTTTTAATGACTTATATGTAAATATAAATAATTTTAATATTTATATTGATTATAACATGATTAGTAACTATACATTTAAATTAAAAATGAAGCATTTAAAAATTTTGGTGGAAATCTACTAGGATTAATTGTTTTCTCATTAAATTATTATAAACAAATTTTTAATTAACCTAAATCAATTAAAGAAATTTCTATTTAGATAAAACAAAAAAATAATTTTTATAATATTCTTAATTTATCAATATTTTAAATATATTAATTTATTAATAAATTTCTTAACACCATAAAAAAATACAATTTTCTAAAATTTTGTAATATTATTTTTTAAAGATTTTTATAATATTATTAATTTATTAATATTTAAAATTTAAATCTCAATTTTAAAGTGGTGCCCTAATATAATATTTGTATTTAAATAAAATAGATTTTTAGAAGATGCATAATAGTTAAGTTTAACAATTATTAATTTTGGTATTTTATATATTTGAAGAATATTGTGTTTATATTTAAAATTTAAAATTCAATTGATTTATTATATTTAATAATTTATTAATAAAAATTTTACCACCACCAAAAATATCTTATGTCATCTACAAAGACTATATAATGTAACTAGTCTAACCTTATAAAAAATTATTTATAATAATTAATAAGGTAAATTAATAAATTTATAATATGTATTTAGCTTTAATATTAAATAATTTTAAATATGTTTTTGAGGAGATTGAATCATTCTGAATTTTTTTAAGGGAAATTCAATCAAATAAAAATAAGTTTGAAATTTGGATGAACTAATTGCGGATGCTGAATCTTTTGTGCGACCCCTTTTCCCAGTGTCCCATAATTTTTCGATTCCCACCATATTTCTGTTTGTTCGGCATCACACAATTTCATCGATTGTGAGCATTATCTTGGCATTTTTTTGGACTTAAAAGGGCACAACGAAAGCTGGTTAATTACAAAATTGAAGAATGGAAACAGAATGGCATTCTGGACTTGAAGTGCAACCTGTAATCATCACAGTCAGTGAAGGAATGTAAAGTCATTTATTCACATCACACACAGCTCTTCTACACCTCCGATTAATTTATAGGATATTTTTCCCTTTAACGGTAGAGAAATCGAATTACATTCAAGAAATGACTCAGGATATTATTATAGGATATTTTTTGCTTCAGCAATTTGACATTTTTTAAAAACTTTGCTTCAGCATTTCTCTTATTTGTTAATGGTGTCCCGGATTTTACAATCCTATCACGAATCCATTTAAAACTTTTTAATTTACAATTTTTTTTTTTGCCAATGTAATTGAATCATTTACATATACCTACATTCACGGGGGACCACTAGAACAAACCACATATGCTTGCCCTAAAAAGGGGCTTTCCATTCAATTTAAAGAAAAATTTTTGCTCACTGTAACTGAAAGAAGGGAGCCATGTTTATATATCATGCATAATATATTTCTGGACAGTATGAGTTCCAGAATTACATAAGAAGAAAGTATCTGCAATATTTAAAACCTAATAGATTCATTTGCCTATATAGATTAAATAACAAGCTGATAGGCTACCAATGCTGACAATTTAGATCAACATGAGCAATGCGTCATATAGATGAAACACCATGAATGAGACCATGTGATCACACATCAAATGTTAGGCGAGGATTCAGTAGAAGCTACTGTTTGGAGTCTGGACTGGTGTATCAATAGGAAAGGGCTGACGGGGCATGGCAATATCAACAGTTCCTTCTAACATTTGTATCACTCTACTCATACAAGGCCGGTGAGAAGGGTTGTACTGAATGCACCACAGTCCCAACATGCTCAACTTCTTCGCTATAATTTCATCTTCATCGTCTGCTATATTATCTCCCCTGAGGTTTCGAAATTCTCCCATTTCCACCTGTTTGAATGCCCACTCTGGATAGTTAAATTTGCTGGATCTGGTTGCTTTCATGTCAAAGTTCTTTCTTCCTCCCACCATTTCCATGACCAACATACCATAACTGTACACATCTGATTTGTCAGTCACGGGTCCATAGTTTCTAGACCATACCTCTGGGTTACACAAACAGGGGTTCCTCTAGCACCCGTTATAGAGACATGGCTTTCTTCTCTATCTATTATTTTCGCCAAACCAAAATTTGCAACCTTCGGTGAGAAATTGACATCCAACAATACATTATGAGGTTTTATATCGCAATGTAATATCTTGCTTCTACACTCATCATGTAGATATGCAATCCCACGAGCTGTGCCCATTGCAATGGAATACAATTGTTTCCAATTCAATACATTTTGATCATCACCATGGATATATTTTTCAAGGGAACCATTGATCATGTACTCATAAATCAAAGCTCTTTTAGACCCCTCCAAGCAATATCCCACAATTCGCACAAGATGGAAGTGGTGGATCTTTCCAATGGTAGCCACTTCATTCAAAAACTGAATCTGACTATGTTTCCATTTATCAAGTATTTTAACGGCTACCATACATCCATTTGCAAGCTCAGCTTTGGATACTGTACCGAAACCTCCTTGGCCAAGTCTTACTGAAAAATTGTTGGTGTATCTTTTAATCTGACGATACGAATATCTGTTAGGAATTCCTACTTGTAAAAAGTTCTTAACTGAAGGAGGCATGGAGTCAAGGAGATCCATATACCCTCTAATATCTTGCTCCTCTTGCTGCACTCTTTTCTTTCGACTAATCCTTCCGTATATGAAGATGCTGATTGATATGATGAACACACGAGATATAGCGCCTAAAGCTACAACAAAATTCATAGTCAAATCTAATGCAACAATCTAGTGAATAAGGTAAAGGACCACTATCCATTCATAGAAATTTTAAAAGAGATAAATAATTTTTGATAGGAAAAAGCTCATAGTCTGAAGTAATTTACCCGCTTTATATTTTGCGATCACTCGCCATTTTCTCACCCACCATTTGTCCTTATGGAGAAGTTTTACTGGAAAAAGAAGAATTGTTTAGTAAAAATTGAAACACAGATAATGCTTATTTCTCAATTTGTAATTTCTCTTCCAAATTCGAAGCCCTGAGCCAATTGTGATTATTAAATTTGATAAGCCTTCACAATATCTCAATATCTCTGCACTATTAATTATTAAATTCAAATATATAAAACATGCCGCCAGAGCAATTGTATTGGTGGGAACCGTCACGACAAATACACGCATGAATAGGAGAATTAGGTTAAAGGATATGGTATAATTTTGTTTAGAGTTAAAGATATGGTTCAATTTTTTAGGTTCGGGGTTTAATTTGGTTTAGTGTTAGGATTAGGGTTCAATTTGATTAAGGGTAAGGGTTCAACTTACTTTAGTTTTAGGTTTAGGGTTAAATTTGATCTAGTGTTTAGAGTATATTATTCAATTATATTTAGGGTTAGATTTCAATTACTTTTATGGTTAGGGTTCATTTTGGTTTAGTCTTAGGGTTAGGGTTAAAATTGGTTAAGAGTTGGGTTAGTGCTCAATCAAGTTTAATGTTCACTTTACTTTAGGGTTACGATTAGGCTTTGTGTTAGAGTTTGATATGGTTATGATCAGGGTTAAATTTGGTTTGGGGTTAGGGAGACGATATGGTTTTCTTTAATCGTCAATCACGTTTAGGGTTAGGGTTCAATGTGTTGGCAATTTGGAGGAATTGATTATGTGTTGCATTGATGTTTGTCATTGATGTCAACACTAGTTGTTTTGCTGTCTACCAGGTTCGGATAGAGCGGTTCGATTATGATGTTGATATGGAGATCTTGTCTAGTATGTTCCGGTTGTTGGAATTGGTTTGGATTCGTTATTCATGTGTTCTTGATGCATATCACATTCAGTTGGTTCGAGATCTGATGATCTGGAAGCTATCATTTGTTCTAGTAAGCCTTTTGGTTATCGGTAGAGCTTTTTGAAGATCTTTTGATGAATCCAATAAGTGGTGTTGGTGCGTCTTCTAGAAGGTTATCAGGATGTTGATGGTTATCTTGTTTGTGTTTTAGTTGATCGGTGGTGTTTCATTTGGATTATGGCAACCTATTATAGGTCTGGTCTAATTCTATTAGGTTATGGACCGACATATGTAAAGTGTTGGTTGATGCTCTTGATGTGTTACCAGTTGGATTTATTGATTGATTTATGTTGTTTCAGTCTTAGGCCGACTTGTTTATCATTGCTTTGTGGGATTATGTAACAGATTTATTGTATTATCTTTTAGGTGGTTGACCTAATTGTTTAAGTCCCAGGTTGCTATAAATATGATGTAAGATCTCTTTGTAGATCATGGGATAAAGGTTATGGGATTATCTTTGTACGAATAAGGTTGTAATCATATGCAGAGGTTTTTCTTGATCATAGGTGCTTGAATTGGGTTTGTGTAAGATGTTTAAGACCTCATGTATTGAGTTTAACTGGAAATATACTCAGGCATAGGAGATGTTATTTTTGTAATTCAATCTTCATTCTGGATTGTAGTCCGATGTTTTCTATAGTCAGTGAGGCTCCTTTTGTAATGAGCAGTGTGTTCTAGGTCATTGGTCTTCCTACATGTGCAGGCCCCTTATTGTAATATTTATTTATTTGATCAGTGGATACATATTGTGGGTCTCCAATCCCACCATGGTTTTTTCTTATTGAGGTTTTTCATTTATAAATTTGTGGTGTTATGGTGTTCATCTTTGTGGTTGCATTGTTGTTTATTGTTATATGTTTTTATGTTTACCAGTTGTTGAGTAGTTGTGTTAATAAGGTTAAATTTTTCCATTTTGGTAGAACACTAATTTAGCCCCCCACCCCCCTCTCAGTGTTCTTGGATCCCAACAATTGGTATCAGAGTCTGGTGCCTCAGAGTAAGTCTAAGAGCTTGAGGAAGATCCAGTACCGAGAATCTATAGAAATAAGTTTGAGGAAGGAACTTCAATTAGCACTTGAAGACTATGTTGTTGAAAGGTTGAGGAACATGAAGCTACAAAATGAGTTGAGATCTGCGAAGGAATTCATTTTTACTCTATGGGAGAGGTTGTCTTCTACACAAGCTAAATGGAAAGAACTTAGTGATCAATTACATAATCAGGATGATGGAGAGAAAAATGCTTTAAAGGAATCATGTCAGAAGATGAGTCAGGAGAATGGTGTCAGGAAGAATGAAATGCAAGCTCTAACCATGAGAATGTCTAAGGAGATTGAAGATTGGAAGAAGAGTGAAGAAAATATTTCTATATCTCTGAAAGATAGATATGAGGAATGCATTAGGTTGGCATGTGACAATGATGTGTTGAGAACTGAATTGGTGCAATCACAGAACAATGAGCAAGAGTTTGAAAGAATGATAACAATCCTAAGAGGAGATTTGGATGTTGCAAATGACTAAAAGGATAAATTCAAGGTTAGTTTTGCTAAGCTTGATGAATTATTGAAGGATCAAAGAGACACTGGAGACACTAGAGGTGTTGGATTTGAGCATGGCGAAAGCTCTGATACTACAAATTAGGATGATACATCCAATCAGAAGGACAACCAGAATCAGAAATCACCGATAAGGCAACCCAATGCACATAAATTTAATGGTAGATGTTTTGTTTGCAATAAGTTTGGTCATAGAGCACCTCAATGCAGAAATAGAGAAAATTAGATTAATAATACAGTTCTCGGTCAGTCTTCAAATTGTAAAAATTTTGGTCATAGGCTATAAGATTGTAGAATGAATATGAGATATCATGCATGTGGAAATTTTGGACATATGGCTAATCATTGTAGGTCGAGGAATGGTCAAGGTTACAGTAAGGCAATTCAAAAGAGTAATGTCACTTGTTATGCATGCAACAAAGTAAGACATATTGCTAAATTTTGCAGAAGCAAGAACCTACCGGTTGGAAATGACAAAACCGATGAGAAGGGAAAGTAGAAGGTTGATGATATTTTTAAGGAGCATGAGAAGAAGTGGGTTATGAATTTTGAGGATCAACCAGCAGAATAAAATGCCCCAAATACTCATTTGGTTGAAGCATATACTCTGGTTACTCAACTGGGAGAGCAGAATGTTCCTACATTGACAGGAAACTCATCTGGTAACTAAGGCATTATCCTTAGGGGGAGGAAAATTGATGATAGATCTTGCATTGCCCCTAATAGTAGTCTACAAGCTTGTTTTAGATTTTGGAGAAGTCAGTTTGAAGGTTAACCAATTAAGATTTGTTGGATCTTGGATCTGGTTTGGTTTACCAGTAAGTCACTTTATGAGCTATTGTTTGGTCATACATCTATAGTTAAGTACTTCAAAATCTTTGGTACCGAATTGGAAGTTTGATCTTAGATGTGATGTAGGGATATTTCTTGGTTATTCAAATGAAAGCAAAGCATATATATGTTATAACAAAAGATTGCAGATAATTGTGGAGAGTGTTAATGTCAAGGTGGATGAGCAGTACAAAGGTCAAATAAGAACTTATGAGAGAGAATCAAAAGTGGAAATGGTTATAACTGAATCGGTAGCACATGTATTGGAATAGAATGTTGAACCAGTTACTCTGGCAGTATATGAAAATTCAAAAGTAACTGAAGATCAGAGAAGAGAAACATAAAGTTAGAAGACTCCCAGGTATGTAAGGTTGAATCATTTAGAAGATTAGATAATTGGACAAGAAGAAGGTTGGTAGTTGATGAAGTATGCTTAATTTCTTTAATTGTATCGACATCAGTAGATGAAGCATGTAAGGATGAATGTTGGATGAGAGCTATGGAAGAGGCGTAAGATCAGTTAGAAAAGGACAATACATGGATTTGGATTTTATTTGAACTAGGCTTGATTGGTTTGCAAAGGATATTCTCAGAAGGAAGGAATTGATTATGTTTTCATATACTTTCTTAGGAAGCTAGGATTTTTAGATATTTTTAAGGATTTTTACGTATGGTTTTTGGTTTATAATGACTTTACAGTATGTGCATATATAGATGTAGATTGGGTTGTAGATATAAGTAACTCGAAAGGCTCATCTGATGAATCTTTATTTCTTGGAAACTTGTTTCATGGATTAGAAAGAAACAATCATGCACTTCTTTATCTAGTGTTGAAGCTGAGTATTTTGTCGTTGCTAACTGTACATAAGTTGTATGGATGAAGAAAATATTGAAGGATATAAGGGTAGATTGTAATGAACCGGTAATTATTCACTATGATAACTCTTCTACTATTGACATATCAAAGAATCTGGTATTTCATTCCAAGACAAAGCACATTTATATAAAGTATAATTTTCTAGAAAAGAAGGTGGAAGCAAATGAAGTTGGACTAGTTTATATGAACACTAAAGAGTAGATTGTAGCTATCTTCAATAAACCTTTGTCTAAGGAATCATTTGAGTACTTCAGATATAGATTGAGGGTCTCTACCCCTCCGATAGAGACTTGAATGATATTGACTAGCATTAGTCCGACATGCATCTATCAGAACTATCATTCATTCTAGATCGATGTGTTGGTGCTACTACTCAGGGCGAGTAGTCAACTATATGATTCAGAGGATTTGTGATTTTTATTTGATGTTTATGTCAGATTTTTGACATTGACGTCAAAGTGGGAGAGATATTTATGTGAAAAATAGATATTAGAGCTTAACAGAGGTATCAATCTAAGGGGGAGACTGTTGGCACAAGGAGGAGGAAAAAAATTTCAGATTGGTTGTATCCCATTGAGGGAGTTTGATCTGTTGGTTCAGAACTTCATATCATCTTGGGGAGATTGTTGGATGTCTTCCTTTGGGGGAGAATTGTTTGACATTTCTTAACACTTGGATGTTTTTCACATCTAGTGTTACCATCAATGCCAAAGGGGGATATTGTTGGCAATTTGGAGGAATTAATTATGTGTTGCATTGATGTTTATCATTGATGTCACACACTAGTTGTTTTGTTGTCTACTGGGTTCCAATAAAGAGGTTGGATTATGATGTTGATCTGGAGATCTTCTCTGGTATGTTCTGGCTATTGGAATTGGTTTCGATTGGTTATTCATGTGTTCCTAATGAGTATCACATTCAGTTGGTTCAGGATTTGATGATTCCTAAGCTATCATTTGTTCTAGTAAGGCTTTTGGTTACTAGTAAGGGTTTTACCGGTAGATCTTTTTGAAGATATTTTGATGAATCTGATAAGTGGTGTTGGTGCGGCTTCTAGAAGGTTATCAGGTTGCTTATGGTTATCTTGTTTGTGTTCTAGTCGATCGATGGTGTTCCATTTGGACTATGGTCACCTATTATAGGTCTAGTCTAATTTTGTTAGGTTATGGACCGATTTATGTAATGTGTTGGTTGATTCTCACGATGCGTTACCAGTTGGATTTATTGATTGGTTTATATTCTTTTGGTCTTAGGCCGACATAGTTTATCATTGGTTTGCAGGATTATCGAACAGATTTATTGTATTATCTTTTAGGTGGCCAACCTAATTGTTTAGGTCCCGGGTTGGTATAAATATGATGTAAGATCTCGTTGTAGATCATGGGATAAAGGTAATGGGATTATCTGTGTGCAAATAAGGTTGTAATAATATGTAGTGGCTTTTGTCAATCATAGGTGATCGAATTGGGTTTGTGTAAAAGGTTTAAGACCTTCGATATTAATCTTAACATGAACTATAGTCAAGAATAGGAGGTTTTCTTCTTGCAGTTCAATCTTCATTTCAGGTTGTAGTCCAATATTTATTCATATGATGAATGGATAGATATTGTGGATCTCCAATCCCACCGTGGTTTTTCCTCATTGAGGTTTTCCATGTATAAATCTAATGTGTTTATGTTTACCAGTCATTGAGTTTTTGTATTAATAAGGTCAAATTTCTCCATTCTGGTAGAACACTGATTCACCCCCCCATCTCCATCTCAGTGTCCTTGGATCTCAACACATTGTGCTATTTAATTAGGTTTAGGGTTAGGGTTGAATTTCAATGTGTTAGGATTTAATAATGTTTAGGAATAGGATTCAATTCGGTTTAATTTAGGATTATGTTTAGATTTAGGGTTCGGTTTGGCATATTGTTCAATTAGCTAATGGGTTAGGGTTCAATTTTAGGAGTACCTTTCTATATGGTTTAAAGTTAGGGTTTAATTTTGTGGAATGTTAGTGTTAGGGTACAACTTGGTTTACGTTAAGGTTTAAGGTTAAATTTCATTTAATTTTTATTTAGGTTAAGGGATATGGTATAATTTTGTTTAGAGTTAGGATACGGTGGATTTTTTTAGGGTCATGGTTTAATTTGGGTTTTTTTGGGATTAGGGTTCAATTTTGTTTAGTATTCAATTATTTTTATGGTTAGGTTTCAATTATGATTATGGTTAGGGTTCATTTTGGTTTATTATTAGGGTTAGGGTTAAAACTAGTTAAAATTTGGGGTTAGTACTCAATCTAGTTTAATGTTCAAATAGGTTTAGGATAAAGGTTCAATTTGGGTTAGTGTTTAATAAGGTTAGGTTTAAATTTGGTTTAATATTATCTTTAGGACTCATAGATTATTTAATTTATTGTATTAAACCTTAGCTATAGTTAAACAATAATGGATAGCTTTAAATCCTAAACAAAATTGAATTCTAATTTTGGGAATAAAACTTGTGAATAAGGTCAATTTTTGGGTTTCAAATAGGGTTAGAAATAGAGTTTAGTTATCATTAGCATTAAATTAGGGTTTTTGTTAGGATTTTATAATGTTGATGGTTATTGGTAAAGATAGGGGTGGGGTAAGATTTGGGTTAGTATTTAATTGGAATAATTAGGATTAAAATTCAATTATGGTTAGGGTTAGAGTTCACTATTAATGTTAGGGTACCATTTGGATTAGGGATAGTGTTAGTGCTTAATTTGTTTTATTGTTAGGATTTAATTTGGTTTAATATTATATTTATATGATTCTATTTGGTTTATAATTATAGTTTAAATTGGTTTGGCATTAGGGGTAGGGTTAAATTTGGTATAGTGTTAAGGTTAGGGTAAGATATAGAATTAGAGTAATGCTTGACTTAAAACACTACTTTGGTTATTTTCTATTAATATTACATTAGGTTTAGTGCTAACTTAAGATTATGGTTAGGAATATATTTCAATTAAGGTTTTAGTTAATATTAGGGTTGAAAAAAAATTGGTTTTGAGATGGGGTATAATTTGGTTTAGTTGTGGGTTTGATTTAGTTTAATGTTTAATTCAACTGGATTTGGGGTTATGCTTAAATTTGATTTAGTTTTATGGTTAGGGTTCAATTTGGTTTAATATTAGCTTTGACTTAATGATTAATGATGTTAAAAAAAATAAGCACTATTAATAAGAAGAATACAGATTTTTTTTTTACATATATATATATATATATATAGCCATGAAAATGTTTCATGTTTCCCTTTTAGCATTTAATCTTTTCCTTCTATCAATCTTTTTAGAAAAATATTGTCTATACTAGATCTCCATTTATCCAAAAGAATTTTATAAATGTTTGATAGACATCATTTCATCCTGATATAACTTCTAACATTTGAATTTTTTCTTGTGTCAATTTGAAAAGAAAAAAAACTTTTGATAATAGAGACCTACATTTGTATAAACAATTGACATACATGCTTTGACAAAGAGATCATGAGAAATATCTTGTGTGAAAATTTTTAAACATTTAATTTTATTTTCTATCATTTTTCAAAAAACCGTTTCTAATGAACTTCCATTCATCCAAATAATTTACATAAATATTTTGACGCAGAGCTCATAAAAATAATTTTCTCCTAAAAAATATTCTAACATTTGATTTTTTCTTTCTTTCAATTTTTACAATATATCTCAACCTCTGGAATCAGCCTTCAGATTTCCAAATCTGTAAATCAGCCCTTGGAGAGGTGGCTATTGGCACCTGATTGGTTTGTAATTTATTTCATTGCTTCATTCAATTAAAAAAATGTTGCTTTGAATGAAACCTACAGGAACTTTTTGTGATTTTAAAAATTGTCTTGTCTATTCTTTTGAATATAACAAAACACTAAAAATATAAAATTTTACTTCTGATAATAAAGAAGATAGAAACTAAAACCCAACAAATCTTAATCACACCGAAGGTGTTGAGCAGCTCACTTAAAATATCAACAGTGCAAAGTTCTTTACACGGAATGCAAGACAATTGAATAAATCACAATCGTCCATCTTTCCATCCATCTTTCCGTCAGTTCATTTTCATCGCCGGTTTTACTCCGGAGATGTTCGCCATTCCCGTGTTGTGTCGTTAACGTTGTAATTTCAAATGCTTTCGCGTCGTTCCCGTGTTGGACGGTTTTCATTTTTTCGTCTCAACAATTTATATTCTCAATTTCCCCCCTTCTATGATTTGATAAGGTTTTGTACATCTCTACCGGAAAACTCGGGCGTAACGTCAGAATACGGTAGCTATTGGTTGCTATGTTTCATTAATGAAATTTATTGTGAATGTGCACCCTTCCGTGGCTCCTTTCTATGGTTCGATGTTATTGCCATGTCATCATTGGATTCCTATGAAAAAGCATTACTAATTAAAGAATTTCTTCATACTTTTCACTGTACGTTGTTTAAATTTATACTTTTTAAGTACTTAGTCTTTATTATTATATAAATTATACTAATCGGTAATAAAATATTATTAAGTTTGAAATATTGTTATTTATATTTTTTAATTAAATATATTATAATTATTTAAATTTATTAAATATTTCAAGTTCTTATTTTTGCTGATAAAAATATTTATTATGATCAAAATGTTTAAAAATAATATTGTATTAGTCAAATTTAAATAATATTAATTTTTGATATGGATGTTCTTGTTTTTATTTTAATAATATAATAAAAATATTATTTTTTTTAATAAAAACTTTTATATTGTTCAAAATATTGTTTTGTTATTCAATATGTGCTTAAGCTCAAAAAAAATCATTAAGAACCAAAGATTAAGGGTATCCATTCCGTGAAAGTCACCTAAGGCATGCTTCTAACCTCAAACAATATGGTGTTAGGGCCTTGGACTCACAAGCCTTTGGAGGTGGACATAGGGAGAGGTAACATGCATAAATCCATATTAATAGCAAAACTTGGATTAAATGATGAATTATGAGAGGTTATTTCTAAAGGTATAGAAAAAGTGAGATAAAAAAAATTATTGTAAAGATCTAATATCTTGGTATGATATAAATGCATCCATCTATAAGATGTTATGATCTTTGTGTTGAGGATGTTCTTGTTTTTAGTTTAATAATATAAAAATTTAAAAAAATAAATTAATAGAGACTTTTATATTGTCCGTGAGACAAATAGAGAGATAGATAAGGATAGATTGTATCTCTTTCCCTCTATATCTATATCTCCTCAAATTTATTCTTCAATCTCTCCTTCCATATCTATCTCATTATTTGTCCATCTCTCTACCCTTATGGATCTCTCCAATTGACCTCATATACAACACAAATGTATGCAAAATATAAATAAAAAATATTGTTACAACATTTGATCATCCATTTGTATTATGCAAATCTTTTTCTAGCTTTTTCAATTTTTATTATATAACTACTCCTTAACAACCCCCCCCCCCCCCCAACCCCAGCTACTTTGATTTCTATTCTATAACTCCTTTAAGATCTCCAACTCCTTTAGTTTCTATAACTTAACTCCTTTACAACTCTATGATCAATAAAATATAACCTTGCATTAATTTGGGCATAATTAATTGATATAAGAGAGTAAATGTAATTAGCAATAATTTAAAATTAATAACTTAAATGTAGATGAGAATAGACTCAATCTTTCTTGCCCTATATCTCTATCTCTCTATTACTATCTCCCTATATCTCATATCTCTCTCTCTCTCTCTCTCTCTCTCTCTCTCTCTCTCTCTCTCTCTCTCTCTCTCTCTCTCTCTCTCTCTCTCTCTCTCTCTCTCTCTCTCTATTTATTTCTACTATATCTCACCATCTATATCTCTCTTCAACTCCTAAAGGCTTCCCTTCAAACCTCTATTGTTTATATTTTATCTCTCCCACATTCTTGTGTCTTAGCTAATAAATTGGACCAAATCCAAAGAAGATTCCTTTGGTCAAGAGTTGAGTAAAAGAATAGAATGTCTCTCATTGACTAGGAGAAGGCATATCTTAATAAAAAACTTGGTGGCCTCAGTATTCGAGATTCCCACTCCTTGAACATTTCCCTAATGCCTAAAATCAGATAGAGGCTAATCTCTGAAGCTGGGGATTGGTCTTCTGTTATGAATTCTAGGTACCTTCAAATGAGTGATTATTATTCCTTTCTATACTCTATGGACCTCTTGAAGGAATCCCATATCTAGAACAACCTTTATCAAATCCAAGCATATCCTTTTGAAATGAGTATAGTGGCAAATTGGTAGCAGTCTCAAGGTGAGATCTTGGAAGGACCCTTGTGTTTTGTCTGTCCCTTTGGAATTTCACCTTATTTTTTATGCTATCAAGGGTATTCTGATGGCAAGGCTTGGTGTATTAGTTTGTAATTATTGGATTCCTAGATCTCCCTCCCCCAATGGAATCTGGATTCGACTAATTTTGACCATTCAGTGAGAACAGTGGCTTTAGAGATCCTCAAGATAATCAATAATATCAACTTTTCTAGATAGGAAGTTGGTGATAGATTGATTTGGGCCCCCTTTAAGGTCAAGAAGTATTTGGTTCTCTTAGGCTATGAATTATCTTCTCCTTCTCCCCCAGCCCAATTTAATTGGTCGAGCCTTTGGAAAAATAACATGATCCCTTTGGTGTGTTTCTTTAGATGGACTGTATTCCATGGTAAGACCCTCACCATTGCTAGTTTATGAAAATGTGGCTTCTAGTTTGTCACTAAATGTGTGTATGAGAAAGAAGAAGAAATGATCAATCATATAGTGTTTCACTGTGATTTCTATTGAACCATCAGACAAAAGATCTACAATCTATTTTTTATTAACTAGATTTGTTTTGGACAGTTGATAGATTCTATTTCCAAATGGCTCCCCACTTCAATCTGTTCCCTTATACAAGAGCTATGGTGGCAGAATTTCTTCCATTCGGGGTGGTGTTTGTGGAAAGAAAGAAACAACAAAATCTTTAGTGATAGGAGGTGTTGCTTGGAAGAGCTTATCACTACCATTATTTCTTATGTCAAAGAGGACCCGAGTAGCTTTTTAAAAAGAACATACTCTTCTCCCCCATCCAATCTAGATTAGAAAATTGTGAAGTAGTGGGGCTTAGCCTACTCTTTGGCTTGATTCATAGCCCCTCCCATTGGATTCAAAAATTCAATTAAATGCCTCCCCCAAATCTAGTTGGCTGAAGTTAAACTTCGACGACTCATCTTAAGGGAACCCAGGTCAGGTGGGTGGGAGTGAGGTCACCTAGGACCATAAAGGCAATGTCGTGTTGGCTTTCGTGGCAAAATTGAGAATAAAAACCTTGAGCTTTGTTGAGGTGGCTACCACTTATTATGATTTAATCATCATCATTGAAAGGAATTATATCCACATTACTATTGAAGGTGACTCAAGAAACACAATCCTTTTCCTTAAAAGTAAAGCCTTTCTAGATTGGAAATGTGAAGGGTTGGGGGAAAAGGTCAAATCTGTCATTCATAGCTTTATCTACGTCGACATCATTCAGACGAGGGAGGATAACCATGTTGAAGATAGGCTAGCTTCTTTAATTCCATTTTTCAAGAATTTAAAAGTATGGACTAATTCTTGTGATCTTTTGAATTTTGTTCATGTGGAAATATATACAAACATTAATTATTATGATGGGTTATAATTCAAAATTCACCTATTTTATCCTAGCCACCCTTTTGGCAAGTCAATTTCTACCAGATTGGTGGACATTATTTTCAAGTAGTAGTGTCATTTCTCCTTGCAAGTGCTATGAAAACTGAATTGTTTATTTTTGTTAAGAAGCTCTCGATGTTGGAGATGGGGGGGGAGGTCTTAATCCAAGTAGAACCTGATAATTGTGAAGAATTCAAGTGAAAACCAAAGCTATGGTAGAAAATTATCAAGGGGAATTTAGATAACTATGTGGAGGGCATACAGGGTTTTGACCCGTAGCTCTCAAAAAACTTTGTGAAGGTATCGCATAAGGGAGAGGTGCAGATTGTTAATGCCACCTTCAAAGTCATGTTAAATTTGATTGCACCCATTACTGGACTACCATAGAGCAACATTAATTTTCCTAAGAAGTCGAATGTTTCACATAAGGAAGAATTCAAGCGATCCTTCAAGGAGGGCGAAGGAGTGTCGAAGTTGCAAATAAGTTACAATAGAGAAGAGCTCCCTAGAAAATGGAAGGATGCAAGCCTTCTTCTCATGAAATTATTCACCCTCAATGACTGTTATAAAATATTTCACACTTAGATATTTCCCATGCTAAACCACTTGAAGTATGAGATCTACATGAGGTTTTCTTTCTAGGTTTGTTCATCTTTATCCCAATCTATTGCTAGAGCTAAGTCAAGGAGCTACTTGCCCCTTCATTCAGGTTTAATTCTTAGGCTATATAATTTTCATCTAGCTCTAACCACTTTGAGTGGGTCCCCTTATAATCCCTCTAATCCCCTGCCAAACACAAATATGGTAATTGAGATCTTTGGGCCCCCTATGGCTAGAACCACCTCAAGTTTTGGCTATACCTATAAGCCCAAACGTTTCCCCAACCATTTCAACCCTAGCAGAGAGGTGAAGAAAAGCCTTCTCGTACCCCATCCCCCCAAAATGTGGAGGTGTTGGAGTCTAGTGAAGAGGAGGAGGTGGACTATGAATCTTCTTTAGATTTATAATCTGAGTGGTCTCTCATCGCATCTGGGGAGGTGGCATGTTTTTCTTCTAATCAAGAGCCCCCTAACCCTAAAAAGGCCCCCATAGATTCTGAGGCTATGATTTTAAAATTGATGGAGAATATGGAAAGACAAGAAATGGTTATCAAAAGGCTTCTCTCATAGTTTGATGTGGCAATTACAAAACTCCATAGACTTGAGGTGATCATCGAGGTAGGGGAGGGAGAAGATAAATGGTTTATGGTATTTAGAGATGAATTTGTTTGGGAAGTGACAAGTGATATGGCTGAGAAGTTGGAGAATTGAGAAAAAGTGGAAGAAAGATTTAATGAGCTCTATAAGAAGATGATGCAGAAAAATGTGAATGAAATTATTCTAAAACTAAAAGAGAACCAAGAGCTCTTGATGGGCAAGATTGAGGAAATGGACAAATGATGTCGAGATATTGTGATAAAAAATTCAGCCTCTCTTAAAGTCATTCAAGACGAAATCTATAGGAAGAGAGCGAAGTGAAAGCAACATGTTTTGTCTTCTTCTACATCAGTGGAGCACCCTACTTCCATAGTCAATGACACCCTGAATTCCAGTACCCCTAATTTTGTTGAAGATTAAAACAAAATAATTTCCTTCTCTGAGAAAGTTCTTAGTTTATGTAAGGATTGGAAAGAAGGTAATGTTTCCACCTAGTAGGCCATCTCTTTTTGTCTTAAGTAGTTGGTTAGTATTGCTAGTTTTGTAGTGTTAGTGGTTTTCGATGCTAGCTATGACTCTAGTTTTGTCTGTGGTAGTGGTATTTTGGTGGTATTTATTTGTTGGGTTTGTTTTTTCTAGGTGTGCCCTCTTCATGCGCCCTAGGTGGCACTTTTATGCAATAATGTAATACTTTTAATGGTACGGGCCTATCTTGCTTTTTATAAATCATAACATAATTTTGTTCCTTTTCCACAAAATGTAACTACTAAGAAAATAATTCATCTACAATTAGTGACACAATTATTACAATAGTGCAAACTATCAATGCAATCTAATAGCTACTAACCTTCACTCCAACTTAAGAAAGATTTGGAAGGTGATAATGATGAAGGGGAATTAGTGATAAGAGGGATAAGGGTAGATGGATTCCCAAAATATAGATAGCAAATAAACACCCAAATTAGCTAAATTTTGATTTCACAATAGGGGTAAATGATTAAGGACATGAAGGAGAGGAATTGACAAAATACTTTGAAATGGGACAAAAGTAAAATAACCCATTCAAAAACTATCAAATTAGTTGTTAGAAATGGGTCATATCCACCAATATTTAGAAGGGGAAGGGAATCATGCAAAAAGGATAAATAGACAATTTGAGTCCTAATATCTCCACTAGCAATGGGTATAAACATAAATAACTACTTCATAGTTATTTTTTATTGTCTTGACAATCTCTAAGAGAAGAAATTAAGTTTTAGACATTATTGTTTGCGATGTGTTTGGTACCTTAGATGAAATAATGCCCTTTTGGATGGTTTGTGACCTTCATACAATAGGCTTGTACCAATGGCATACTTGTAATAGATATGTTGTCACCCAATTAAATTTTCCAATAGAGTTCAAGATACTAATATGTTTCGTGCACTTGCAACTAAGAAGTAGTAAACAATATGACATTGCAACCAGATTTGACATATGTATAATGAAGATTTGTGTTAGGTGAACTAATTTGTATGTGAATATTAGAAAGAGAAGGGATAGTTGAAAAACTTGTCAATATAGGTTGAGTATATTGGTATAGTATTAGTTTGAGAGTAAGATAGATTTATTTATCTATAACTTCTAAAATTATATTATTAGTTCATAAAGAGACTAGATCATGAAGCTCACATTAGGCCTCATAAACATAATCTAAAATTCTAAGAATGAAGTTTTATATTTCTTTGTTTAAGAATGTTTATAAGTGCAAATTATAGTTTCATAGAAAGGAAATATATGAAATTTGGTTAAACAAAGAGAAAATAAGTCTTCTTCATTGAGAAATATCATTAAATAGTACAATATGGTATACTTTTGTCTTTATAAGAAAAATGTTAATTTACAACTAATCTAATAGACTAGATAATCCTAATATGTGTTTCTCTTGACAATTTTGTACATTTTGAGCAAGTAAAACAATACAAGAAAGAAAACTATTGATAACTTCTTGAATATTAAAAGATAGTTTTATCAAGATAAAATTATAACCATCAATACGAAATAGAACAGACCCTAGATTAAAGAAAATTGCATGTCTTTGTACTAGATTCTTAGGAAACAATGCTCCAAACCTAGAATTATTTAATTCATTTCTTGCATAACCCATGAGAAACAATAAAGAATAGTACCTTATAGGATCATCATTATGCAAAGATTAAATAGACAAGCAACAAGATAACACATGATATACCATGGGAAAGTCTTTATGATGAAAAAACCTAGCCTCCAAAAGCATCCATACTCCATGTATTATTCAACAATAAAGCAATACAAAGCACTTAGAAAGTTACAATGAATACTTTCAAACCATTGAACCATCCAATGCATTCCCGTGTGTTCAAGAATGATTCCAAACATCCTATCAGATGGTTCACATATGGAAACCTCCAAAGGACTCAATACAATAATAGCCCAAACCACCAACCAACCTTAACCACTAAACATGTGCTTTCTTTTATAGACATGAGCTCATGAAAATACAATGAAGTGGTAAAGTAAAACTAGATGCTATAAAACCATGTGAACACAACAATACCATTGACCTTCTACATAGTTTGTAATCTTCATACAAAAGTTGTAGAATGTGGCACTACATTTGCCAGTTGTATTTTCTTGAAAATTTCTAAAAGCCTTTCAACAAATTCATTTCTCTTCTATCTTGTTCTATCACAACACCATTATTAGAAGCTCCCATTTTAGCACAGGTTAGAAGTATGTTGTAAAATGTAAGTGAGTGGGCCTCATGAAGTACTGCAGCGTAGGAGGTAGATGAATTTGAATTTGGTTTGGCTATGCATGCCATAATTGACTGCTCCCTCAAATGAGTAACGAAAACAAAAGGGAGATAATTGAATGGACCCCACAAGAGTCACCTAAATAGTGTGTCAGCTTAATGTGTGCTCTTTAAGTCGGGCCCAAAAATTGTGGAAACAAATTTATACCTATACATTGTGTTTGTTTGAATATTTCTACAACCTTTTCAATAAATCCATTTTGCAGAAGATTTGCAATTCATTATATTCCTATGAGATAGTCGTGTCAAACCGTTCATTCACTTTGCCTACACTTTAAACTTTTGTGTGCAAGTCTACTGAAGCATTGCAACTATGGCTCTAAAACATTCTCAACGAACTCATTTTATGCATATTGTTTAGAAATAATCCCAACAACCCACTTCCATTTTGTCATATCCTTGGTATCTTTACATCTCCATTATGTAGTCTTCTTCTAGCCAACATTAACGACAACAATCTACATTGGATTGGAATGGATTTCTATCAACTACTACAACTTGACCATCATACCATCTGAAGTATTCACACATATTATGGCTAGCATGAAATATAATTTTATATTATTATCTTACGAGGATCTAGATGTCTATCAGTGTGTTCTTCTATGCATGTATGTAGAATTCTAGATTGCTCTGAAGACCTCCATAAAACAAAGGCAATTGATTATGAATGAAAAATATAGTTTGATGAATGAATAGAAATTGTTTTTCTTTCTATCTTGTTTTGTTTTGCTTTGTTTAATTTCTACTCCCCTATTTCTAATAGTGGTGTCAGAGCCAAAGGTAGAAGATTTTGACGTTGTGGATGGAGTAGTTGTAGAAAGCAAAAAGAAACAGAAGAGGCTAGTTTAAAAAAAAAAGGAGAAGTTTTTGCCTATTGCCTAACACAAGTGCATATCAAGAGGAAGGAGAGCAGTTTCCATGGGTATATGTAAAGCCCATAGATGTGAAGTTGTAATAGAAGAGGTTTGTAATAGTAAAGGAAAGAAAGGCAACATTTTTTGAAGAGTTTATAGCTGCTCCAACCTAAGTTAGCTTCAAAAATAACCAATGAAGGAAGATCTTTATTTTGAGAGGCTTAGAGGAATCTATGGTTGAAGAAGTTTTCATTTCTTTAAAAAAATGTTTCAAAGCATGTTTTATAGGATCTTCAGTGGAGGAGTAAATTTTCCAGTTCTAGAGAAGCCATAGAGATTGTTGCCCTCTGTGGTAGAGTTTGAAGTGAATGAGGTTAAAAAAAAAGAAGAGCCATGGGTCAAGCTGCAGATAGAAGGAAACCACAGAGAAAGTATCTAGAGGTTGTTGAAGATAGTCAAGACAAAGAAACTACCAGTGAAAGAAGCCCAAATGAAGTTTGTTAAGTGTTATAGTTATTGAAGTGTTTGGATCGATGTTGAGAAGATTTGAAAAAGCTTTGAGAAATTTTAAAAGAGCCAGTTGTAAGCTAAAGACAAGATTGTGTTGTAGGTTGAAGGTGTGTAAGTATGTTTTAGGTCTATCAAAAAATCAGAAAAGTATTGCTGAGATCACTGCAAAGGAGAAGAAAGGAGGGAATTTGCACTAGTATAATTACAAGTGTCTGAACAAGGTAAGTTTAATTTTTTTTTCAATGAGAAAAGTTGTTAGAGTAAAGAAAGAGAAAAAAATTGATTTGGAAGAAGAATTGAAATAATGTAAGAAAAAAAATTCTAAAATGAAAATTCTTTTAAAAGAGAAACAACTGGAGAAATGTAAACTTTTAGATGAAAATTATAATCTTGAAAAAGAATTGAATGAACATAAAGATAAAAATGAAAAAGAAGAAAAATTAAAGTTATTTGATGATGTCAAAAGGAAATTTAATGATTTGGAAGAAATGTCAAAAATGATAGAAGAAGAAAACAATTTACAAAAGAAAGAAATATCAAAACTGAAAAAAGAGAATGAATGTTTGAAGTTAAATTCAATTGTATGTGATGTATCATGTAGCACAGATGATTCCTATGATTGTATAATTGATAAGTGTGAATGAGTTTGGGACAAAAAATATAAGAAAGAAGATGAAAATGTGTTTGCAAATTTTTCCAATTGTAATATTGATAACAAAGGATGGTTTCAATAAGATGTTGGTTTGAGGATAATGAAGAAAATGGGTTATGAAGATAAAGGTTTCGAAAAGTATGGGCAAGGAATTAGAGAGCCCATTGAACCACTAATGAGGCCAAAATATGAAGGCCTTGGATATGTCAAATGTGAAAATGATGTTCAAAACGATATATGTTCATACAAATTAGTTCAAAGCATGCAACATATTCAATGTTCTCATTGTAATAGAGGAGGACACACCAAAGACATGTGTTGGGATTTGCATTCATGTAAAATTTGTGTGGTTTAAGAAATCATTTCGGAAAGATGTGTTGAAATTAAGAAGATAACATAGAATCTATGGCAAGATATATAAAAATGGATTGTGGATGGACCTATGGATCTAGTTGGGAAAAATTTACAAGTATGTCCAAAAGGTTGTACAAATGTTCATATGTGAAGGCCAATAGAAGTCATGAAAGGTTTGGATGCTCAAAAGAAATAACAAGTGTTTTGAGTAAAAAGAAATCTTTGTCTAAGAAGACAACTACATATTGTATGATGTTTTGAAGACTTGAAAACAAAGAGTTTGAGAGATTGCCACAATAGTTGAGGAAGCCAAATAAATGACAAAATGTCTATGCAAAGAAAGAATTTTAGAGTCTGTGGACTTCATTAGAGACAAAAGAAAAATTGATAAATGAATCTAAGCATTGTGAATGCCATAGCATTTATGGTAGTTGTGATTTAGGGGGAGTATTGGAAAATAATCCCAACTACCCACTACCATTTTGTCATACTCTCTATATCTTCACATCTCCATTTTGCACTCTTCTTCCAGCCAACACTAAAGACAACAATCTAGATTGGATTCAAATGGATTCCTATCAACTACTACAACCCAACCACCATACCATATGAAGTCTTCATACATATTTGTCAAGCATACATGATTCTCAAATTGGGTGGACCCAAAAATGCATAGAGACTTTGTCTCAATCCCCAAACAGTTGGGAATAAACCCACGTAAAATAAAATCAAAACAAACAAGGAGACATGCAAACTTTCTAGTGCCTATTGAGGTGGAAATTATTTACAAAATAAAAAACAAACTAAAACACAAAATCTACTAAAATTACAAACTATTGGCTAACAATCAAGAGTTGCAATCATACATACAAAATAGAGCTTCTTTGAGCTCACTACAAATCAAATTGCTCACTTGGAGCTGCTTACAGATAGGAGCAATCATCACTCAATTGATAGACCACATAGCTAGCAGCTATCCTTGCTCTACTAACAAACTAGACAGATACATACATACTGTTGTTGTCTAACTTTTTATTCTCTGCTCTCAATCTAGAGCTGCTTCTCTTTTCTTCTCTATTCTGTTGAATTGGACACTAATTGGAGAACATTCTCCCTTTTTGTCTTGTGGTTGTCTTCTCAAAAAGTCCCCCCAAAATTTCAAAATTCAAATGCTCAGTTACCTCATTTAATTCTTCTACAATCCGCAGTTCAAATCAAGAGCTATTGGGATGGAGATCCCAATACAATCTCATCCAGGCTATTTTGTTGCTCTCTTGATAGATAGGTGAAGACTTGTGTGGGGATACACCTCCAAGCTAAGGGCAACAATAAATTTCAACACATATTATGGCTAGACTAAAATATAGTTTTATATTGTTATCTCAAGAATATAAGAAACAAGATGAAAATAAGTGTGAATGTGTTTGGGACAAAGAATATAAGAAAGAAGATGAAAATGTGTTTGCAAATTTTGCCCTTTGTGATATTGATGATAGAGGATGGTTTCAAAATGATGTTGGTTTGACAATAATGAATAAAATGAGTTATGAAGATAAAGGTTTCAGAAAGTATGGGAAAGGAATCAGACAACCCATTAAACCACTAATGAGGCAAAAATATGAAGGCCTTGGATATGTCAAAGGTGAAAATGATGTTCAAAATGATATATGTGCATACAAATCAGTTCAAAGAATGCAACATATTCAATGTTCTCATCATAATAGAGGAGGACACACAAAACAGGTGTTGGGATTTGCATCCATGTAAAATTTGTGGTTTAAGAAATCATTCTAAAGAGATCTGTTGGAAGAAAGAAGAGAAGATAGAATCCATGGCAAGATGTATAAAAATGGATTGTGGATGCACCTATGGATCTAGATGGGAAAATATTACATGTATGTCCAAGAGGTTGTACAAATGTTCATATGTGAAGGCAAATGGAAGTCATGAAAGGTTTGGATGCTCAAAAGAAATAACAAGTTTTTTGAGTAAAAAGAAATCTTTGTCTAAGAAGACGAGTACAGATTGTATGATGTTTTGAAGGCTTGAAAACAAAGACTTTAAGAGATTGCCACAACAGTTGAGGAAGCCAAACAAATGAAAAAATGTCTATGCAAAAAAATAACTAGGGAGTCTGCAAACTTTATTGGAGACAAAAGAAAAATTGACAAATGAATCTAAGCATTGTGAATGTCATAGCATTTATAGTAGTTGTGATTTAGGGGGAGTATTGGGAAATAATCCCAACTACCCACTACCATTCTATCATAACCTATATATCTTCACATCTCCATTCTACAGTCTTCTTCCAATCAGCATTAAAGACAACAATCTGGATTGGATTTGAATGGATTCCTATCAACTACTACAACCTGACCACCATACCATATAAACTCTTCATACATATTTGTCAAGCATATGTGATCCTCAAGTTGGGTGGACCCAAAAATGCACATAGACTGTTGTCTCAATCCTGAAACAATAAGGAATAAACCTACAAAAAATAAACTCAAAACACACAAGGAGACAAGCAAACTTTCTATTTTCTATTGAGTTGGAAATAGTTTACAAAATACAAAATAAACTAAAACACAAAATCTACTAATCACAAACTATTGAGTAGCGATTAGGTTCTGCATTCAAAAATACAAAATAGAGCTTCTTTGAGATCATTTCAAATCACATTTCTCACTAGGTGCTACTTACAGTTAGGAGCAATCACTGCTCAACTAACATACCACATAGCTCGGAGCAATCCTTGCTCTATTGACAAACTACACACAAATTGTTGATCTCTAACTTGTATTCTCTGCTCACAATTTGGAATTGCTTCTCTCTTCTGTGTTTTGTTGAACTGCACAATGACTGGAGAACATTCTCCCTTTTTGTCTTTTTATTGTCTTCTAAAAAATTGCCCCCAAAATTTCAAAATTCAAATTCTTAGTTACCTCATTTAATTCTTCTACAATTTGCAATTCATGTCAAGAGCTATTGGGATGGAAATCCTAACACAATCTCATCCAGGTTGTTTTGCTGCAACACTCCTGACAAGTAGGTGAAGAATTATGTGGGGGAAAACCTCTAGACTCAGGGAAACAATAAATTTCAATGCTCTCGCTTTGTCCTGAGCCAACAAACTCAATCAAAATACAAATCTACTACACCTAGATTTCTCCTTAGTTGCTTGAAACTATCTTTGCTCAATGGCTTGGTGAAAATGCCTACTAGCTACTACTTAGACCTGCAAAACTCTATTTTTATTTCACCATTTTCAACGAAACTTCTAATGAAGTGACACATGATTTCAATGTGCTTGCTTCTTCCATGAAACATAGTATTTTTACTCAGTGCAATTGATGAAACATTATCACGAAAAAATGTTTTTCCATCCTCTTGTTCTTCATTTAAATCTGTCAAGATTCTTTTCAGCTAAATAGTTTGACATGTTGTTGCATTTGTTGTTATATATTCAGCCTTAGCTGTTGATAGGGTAATAATGGGTCGCTTCTTAGAAGCCCATGAGATCACACCTGAACCCATATGAAACACATACTCGAATGTGCTCTTCCTATCATCCAAACTTCTTGCCCAATGACTATCTGTGTAACCAACTAGCCTAAAATCATTTACAACATTATACAAAATGCCACATCTCTTGGTGCCATTCAAATACCTCAAGATTCTGTTACTCGCTTGCCAATGAGTGTCCTTTGGAGTCTCCATAAATATGGAAGTTAGACTGACTACATGCATTATATCAATTCTAGTTGCAGTCAAATACATAAAACTTCCAACCAAACTCTTATAGTTAGTCAAATCAACATTGTTGCCGCAATCTTCCTTATCAACTTAAGGCCTATGGTTGTTGGTGTTTGTGCAGATTCTGATACTATGTCGAAGATACATGATCCTCAAGTTGGGTAGACCCAAAAACGTACAAAGACTGTTGTCTCAATCCCCAAACAGCTGGGAATAAACCCACAAAAAATAAACTCAAAAACACAAGGTGACATGCAAAGTTTCTACTTTCTATTGATCTGGAAATTATTTACAAATCTACTGATTACAAACAACTGGGCAGCAATCAAGATTTGCATTCAAACATACAAAACAGAGCTTCTCTGAGCTCACTACAAATCAAATTGTTCACTTAGAGCTGCTTATAGTCAAGAGGAATCACTGCTCAACTGACAGACCACACAGTTAGGAACAATTCTTGCTCTACACACAAACTACATACATACACACAGACTGCTGCTGTCTAACTTCTATTTTCTGCTCTCAATCTGGAGTTGCTTCTCTCTTCTTCTCTATTCTATTGAACTGCACATTGACCGGAGAACATTCTCCCTTTTCATCTTGTGGCTGTCTTCTCAAAGACTTCTCCCGAAAATTTCAAAATTCAAATGCTCAAATACCTCATTTAATTCTTCTGCAATCTGCAGTTCACGTCAGGAGCTATTGGGATGGAAATCCCAATACAATCTCATCAAGGCTGTTTTGCTGCTCGACTGACAGGTAGGTGAAGACTTACGTGGGGATAGACCTCCAAGCTAAGGGAAACAATAAATTCCAACACATATTATGCCTAGAATGAAATATAGTTTTATATTGTTATCTCAAGAGGTTCCAGATGTCTATCAGTCTATTCTTCTATGGATGTATGTAGAATTCTAGATTGTTCTGAAGACCTCCATAAAATAGAGGCATTTGTAGGATGAATGAATACAAATTGTCTTTCTTTTTGCCCTGTTTTGTTTTGCTCTGTTTAATTTGTGCTCCCCTGTTTCTAACACGTATTAAACAATCATGGCATATAAGACCACCTCTTTGGGGCATACCGTAAACTTCTCTATGATTCCGCTTAGGACACGGGCAAAATGCAAGTAACCGATAAAATAAACGCTTTGATGGATGTTCATAACCTGCTCCACATTCAACACGGGCAAGGAAGTGATGGGCATGATTGTTGATTCAGCCTGCAAATTTCATTTATTTAAAAGTTTTTAGAGCCGTTTCAGTAAGTATCTTTGTGCGCACCTTTCTAGAGGCGATTTATGATTCCATTTGTTTTAAAGTTTTCGAAGCATTTTCACTGAATCCATTTTCTATATCCCTGCGATGATAACATTCCACAAAAAGTTGTCTTCTTGAGGCATTCTGTGAAATGATGAACAAGTTTTGGTAATGACTTCAATTTTGAGTGTTTGACTGACGTGCAGATCAACAAGAGCATTTCCAACTAGAATATCTGACAAAAACCTCCCTACCAAAATGCTTCGATGGATATCATGCACCGTTCACAACACACACTTCGGTGCGAGGGAAAGCGAGAGAAACTTCACAGGTACAAATTTCAATCAGGACCAAAGTTTCTAAAGACTTTTCAACCAATCAACTCAATGTATATTTTGTAAACAGAGTAGTTCAAACTCTATGGCTTGACATTTCCAATTGAATTAGCTTGAAAATTTGTGTAGTCTTTCCAACAATAATATTTGTGTAAAAGCTGTGACTGTTGCCTGCAAACATGCATCAATGAGATAATGTTTCTTTGATAAGTTATTTTTTATGCTTCCACATTCGCGTGCTAGTCTTCTAGGACAGTCACGATCTCGGTCTGTTATGCTTTGGTTGATGTCCATACACTGTTTCAAGGCTTCTTGTCCACACTGGTAGGTATGTTTCTGTTTAGTTTCTTGGTAGTTATAATGTCTATCTTTCGGCGTTTTCAGTAACTTAAACATCTTAATAAAATTACCGATAGTCATATATTCATCAGAATTTTTAGATGCTTCAAAAACTTTGCGGAATGACCGATATTGTATTTGTATTGGGGTGGAAAGATCCGCATGGAAGTTCATCAGTTATGGCAGTTGCCATTTAGTTTAGGAAGCCCGATAATATCAATTAAACAGTGATTAACTAAATAAGATAGAATAACCTTTTCTTTTAATGACAAATAATGACCTAGAAGCATTTGAAATGTGTATACATCATACTGGCTCAGTAAAGAGTTTGATGCAAAGTTTGAAAATTGGCCCAACCTAAAACAAGGGTAACAAGTTTCCATTAGCAAAACATGAAGTATGTTTGAGATATGATCAATTAAACAATAGGCTGTCACACATTTCCATCACAATATTCTATATCTTTTAACAATATTTACTAGCTAAAGGTCGATATGATAAATGCACATACTCTTTTGTTAAGCAAGTCTACCAAGTAACAACTCATAATTGTTTGATATTGCATACAAACTTTTATGTATCATAGCTATCATTGGTTCCTTCTATCATCATGACTCTGTAATTAAATATGAGTACACCTTAAGTTTCAAATGTCTTGCAACATTCACTATCTTAAGAATCATAAATAAGATTCTTCTAATTTTAATCCTAACCGAAACCCTAACCTCTTGGATGGAAACCCTAACCTGTTGGAGGCTAATCTTACCGACTCATTATCTGTATGCATGACACAAATAGATTTTACTTGGATTCAGATGAATTTGCATTTACTCCTCCAGGCTCCTCAATGTACAATATGCAAGATTGTTATTTAATATTTTGGTTGTTTCTCCTACTAGAAAATGTTAGAAGAGTCTAGACGTTTGCCTTTGACTGTAGAAAAATAGAAAAAGAAGTGTGCTGGGTATACAAAGCGAGACAGGGGATCTGTTCAAAGATGTTTCAAACTATATAATATCATGTATGAAAAGAGTTAAAGCTTAGATGTTGATGTTGTAATGTTTAAATCTATTTAAAGGATCAGTCAGCATGAAAAGAAAGATGGATTGCTGAACAAAGAAAATGACGGAGGATGCCAGTCAAAGATTGTGAAACCTGCACCCAAACATGTAGCTGTCAAAAGAGGAACGAGGGTTTGTTCCTGAGAGAAAGAAAAGGCAACAGTGAAAGCCAGTCGAGTCTTGCCAAGGGTGAGAGTAAGTGTGCTTGAATTTGCAGCCTGTGTTCTATTTCTCTTAGGGTCTCTTTGCAGCCATTTAGCAGAGTTCTTTTTTGTCAAATTATGGTGCATTTCCTTGCCATATTAAACCGCCACTGCCATGATTCGGGTAGCGTAGAGCCTGAACTATATCGAGTTAATGTTGTTTTCTTAAATGAGCAATCTTGCACTGTTAAGTGTTTTTATGGTTTGAAGTTGCAAACGGTTTGTGAGGAAGGCGGAATCTATGAGGAGTATTCTAAGCAAGGAGGATAGCTGAAAGCATCTTCATAGTTAGCTTTTACAAAAGATCAAGTGATTATTGCTAAAAGAAAGGTTGCTTTGAAGGAGATCACAAAGATATGAGAAAAAGTTGTCTATTAAATGAAAAAAATAGTTGTTGAACAATCCAAAAGACAAAGATAGGGAAAAGATAAAGACTGCAAAGACAAAGAGTCCAGTAAAGTGGTAGGAAGATGTCTGCAACCAAGTAAAAATAGCACAACAGTTGTCATAGTAAAATCAGAGTTTGAAAGATGCACCAATACATTTGGCAAACTTTCCACCTATCATAGGTATCATGCTTCCCTCTAGTATCATGACTATATAGATTAAATATGAATACAATTTAACTTTCTAATGTCTTGCAACATTCACTATCTTAGAAACATAAATAAGAAGCCCCTAATTTTAGTCTCGATCGGAACCCTAACCCTCATTCTAACCTTCAAACTAATTAATTTAATTTCTTATATGTTGCATGCCATGAATCCGATTAGCATAATAATATATAAACTACAATAAGAAATATCCTTTTCAGAACATATATTACATTTTAATGAAAGTTTTTTGATACAAATAGATATCTATATAAAATATCTCAACATTTTTTATATATTATTAAACAAATACTATTTATCGATAGCAACATATATGGTTGTAGCACTAGCTGATTCCTCTCTTAATAATAATATCTTCCAGCTGCAATGATGGAAAGAGAGGCAGAGGATATAGAAACAAAACAAATTATAAATAGACTATAATAGAGACAAGATAGAAAAATGAGCTTTATAGCTATGAACACTTCATATATATTCATACATAAAAGATATACAATCTGATTTAAAACAGAGTTGTTGCTCTTTCCAATCTAATGCATCAAAATAGCTCCCCAGTTCTGATTTTCTGTTACTACAGCCACATCATCTACTCTATATTTTTCATACTCTATTTTTTCTGTGTTGCTCTCCTAGCATTACCTCTTCTACAATACTTCTTACAAATTAACTTTTGTATTAAAATAATATAGCTTCTAGACTCTTCTACAAATTCTAGAAGAAGAAGAAGAAAACTAAATAGTAAATTATATTTAGTTCAAGTCCATTTACTACTATCTTGTATGTACATCAAAAAGATTGCAATCAATATTTTTAATTCAAAAAACTGTCATGTTTGGAGTAAGAAGGAAGGCACGGGCATGGTAAAGTTGAGTAGATGGGATGGACAACAGTCTACGGAGGAGTAGGTGGGTAGTTGAAGATTAATTTCAACACTCCCCCTTAATCACAACTGCCATCTATAATACCTAAGTTGTTTTGTTGATGCACAAAACTTTCCTTTCCCAATGGTTTGGTGAAGATATCAGCAAATTGGTCTTCTAACTTGCAATGTTCCAAAATTATTTCTCCATTGTTGATCAGCTCCCTGATGAAGTGATACCTTGTGTCTATATGCTTGCTCCTTTTGTGAAATACTAGATTTTTTGATAATGCTATAGCTGAGTTATTGTCACAATATATCTTTGTTGCACTTTCTTGTTCATACCTCAATTCTTTCAACATTCTTCTCATCCAAATGGCTTGACACGCTACCCTTGTAACTGCTACATACTCTGCTTTAGCTAATGAAAGAGTTACAATTGGTTGTTTCTTTGAAGCCCATGATACTACGCCTGATCCAAAATGAAAAGCATAACCAGAAGTGCTCTTCCTATCAACTATGCCGCCAGCACAATCACTATCCATGTATCCTATCAGCTTGAAATCATTTGACATTGAGTAAAATATTCCATAATTCTTTGTTCCACTAACATATTTCAAAATTCTTTTTCCAGCATTCCAATGTGTAACTTTTGGAGACTCCATGAACCTTGAAATGAGACTAACTCCAAACATTATATCTGGCCTTGTGGCTATTAGATACATGAGACTACCAACAAGTTTTTTATACAAATTTGGATTTACATTAGCTCCTTTGTCATTTTTACTCAACTTCAAACCTGTCACTATTGGTGTTGGTGCTGATTTGCAATTCATCATATTAAACCTCTTCAAAATATCATTTACATACTTAGATTGTGAAATGAAAATACCTTTATCATTTTGACTTACTTCAATGCCAAGAAAATATCTCATTAAACCCAAATCAGTCATCTCAAATTCTTTCTTCATAGCTGATTTGAACATGCCAATTGAAAGATCACCAGTGAATATCAAGTCATCAACATATAAACAAACAATTATGATCTCACCTTGCTCATTCATCTTGGTATACAATGTAGGCTCACTGTTGCACCTATTGAATCCATTTTGTAAAAGATAACTATCAATTCTGCTATACCATGCTCTTGGGGCTTGTTTGAGTCCATAAAGTGCCTTCTTGAGCTTGTAAACCTTGTTTTCATGACCCAAAATCTCATATCTGGGTGGCTGGTCCACATAGACTTCTTCTTCTAAAATACCATTTAAGAAAGCTGATTTCACATCCATTTGATATACTGCCCACTTGTTTTGAGCTGCTATGGCTAGTATTATTCTCACAGTGTCTAAGAGAGCAACCGGTGCAAATGTCTCATTGTAATCTACCCCGGGTTGTTGTGAATAACCTTTTGCCACCAACCTTGCCTTGTGTTTTTGCACATCTCCATTTGCATTCAATTTTGTTTTGTAAATCCACTTCACTCCTATCACCTCTTTTCCTTATGGAAGACTAACTAACTCCCATGTTTCATTATTTTCAATTTCTTCAATTTCTTCATCCATTGCTTGCACCCATTTTTCTTCCTTAATAGCTTCTTCAAAATGAATTGGATCATCTACATGCGAGTATAAAGCAAAAAGAGAAGTCTGACCTGCATTATTTTCACCTTTATTTTGTTCATAAATCTCCCTTAAACTTCTGATTTTTTGTCTCCTTAAGCTTGCTAATGTAGGATTGGACATGTCACTTGAATTTGTTGAATGTGGGCTTGATGGTCCAGCACCAAGACTGTCAATTGAAGATGGTGTTAATTGCACATTTGAAGGAGTATTTGCTTGAGTGCGTGGGGTTGTCCTTACACTTGATGGTGTCATTTGTTGTCCACTTTGTTGACCTTGAACAACTATAGGAGGAGTCACATTTGAATGAGTACTTAGTAATATAAAATCTTCATTTTCTTCTTATGGTATGTTGGCTGCAATATTGATTGTTTTGTCCAAAGTTCCATCCCATGATTCATCTTCTATGAACTGCACATCTCTACCGATTATAACCTTTTTGTTGATTGGATTGTATAACTTGTATGCCTTTGACTCATCACTATATCCCACAAATATACATTTTTCTCTTTTGTTGTCCAACTTTCTTCTCAACTCATTTGGCACATGTGCATATGCCACACATCCAAATACTTTCATATGAGAAACATTATGTTTTCTTCCACTCCATGCTTCTTTCGAAATCATATTGATAACACTTTTAGTAGGAGATCTATTAATTATATATGTTGCACATGCTACTGCTTCAGCCCAATACTCATTTGACCAATGTTTTGCCTTCAACATGCTTCTTGCCATTTCTATTATTGTTCTATTTTTCCTTTCAGCGACACCATTTTGTTGTGGGGTATACCTTGCAGTAAATTGTTTGTGAATTCCATGGTCTTTGCAAAATCTTATGAAGTCATTTGAGATATATTCACCTCCTCTATTTGTTCTCACTGCTTTGATGTAGTGCCCACTTTGTTTCTCAACAAGAACCTTGAATTGACGGAAATAATGAAACACCTCATGCTTATGTTTTAGAAAGTAGACCCATATTTTTCTTGTGAAGTCATCAATGAATGTCAAGAAGTAGTAGCTCCCACCAATGGAAGGTGTTTGCATTGGTCCACACAAATTTGAATGAATAATCTCTAATGGTTTGTTTGCATGAATTGACTTTCCAGCTGGAAATGATTCTCTATGTTGTTTACCCAAAATGCATCCTTCACATATTTTATCCGGTTTTTCTATTAGTGGCAACCCCTTTACCATTTTCTTTTTATGCAATAAATTTAAGTTTCCAAAGTCTAGATGCCCAAATCTTAGGTGCCATAACCAATTTTCATCTTTAATTTTAGCTTGATAAACTACTTGGAAGACTGCTGCAATTTTTCCTTCATGCACTTGTGGATTCATTGTGTTATGTTCTTGAGAAAACTCTGCCTTTAAATCTTATTTTATCCTTAGGGGAAACATTCTATTGCTTGTTATTTGGACTTTTGCTATGAGCTGATTGCTAGGAAATTTGTCTAAAATTGTGCATTCTTTGTTCTTAAAATATACTCTATACCCTTTTTGAATGAGTTGCCCTATACTCATTAAGTTATGTTTTAGTTCAGGAACAAAATAGACATCTGAATTATACTTTTTCTCCCCATTTTGGTTAGAATGTTGACACTACCTTTACCCATAACTGAAACTTTGTTGTCATTCCCCAATGTTACATCTGATTTTACACTCTCATACAAACTAGAAAACATTTCTAAATTTCCAGTCATATGATTGCTACAACTCGAGTCTAAAAACCATATATCTTTCTCACTTTCTTGTGCAACATTACAAGCTATGAACATGTTGTCCTGAGTTTGATTTTCCTTCGTAAAACTTGCACTTTGTTGTCTAGAATCATATTGCTTCTTTCTACATTCATTTATGTAGTGCCCAAATTTCTTGCAATAATGACATTGGACTGAGGATTTGTCATACCTTTGGCTTTGGGGCTGATTTTGAGTTGATGTTTGATAGTTGCCTCTTCCACTTGTGTTTGATGGGCTGCTACCTCTTCCACTTGAGTTTGATGGGCTGCCTCTTCCACCTCTATATGAATTTCTTCCTCTACCTCTAAAATTTGTTCTCTCCCTGCCTCTACCATGGCTGATTGAAACTTGTGTCTTGAATGCATGCTCCAAATTTGAATTTGTTGACCTGCTCAGTCTATGCTCATGAGAAATGAGTGAAGCATGAAGCTCATCCACTAAAAATTGTGAGAGATTCTTTGTCTCTTCTATGGCCACCACAATAGACTCAAATCTTGTAGGCAAATTTCTCAAAACCTTTTCAACCACTCTTCTTTCTTCAAGGTTTTCACCATGAGATCTGATTTGGTTTACCAATCCAATGATTTGAGTGAAAAATGAGTCTATTGTATCTGATTCTTTCATGTAGATGGTCTCAAAATCCCTTCTTAACATTTGCAACTTAGCTATTTTTACCTTTTCCATTCCTTGATAGGCTGTTTGAAGAATGTCCCATGCTTGCTTGGACTTTGTTGCTGCTTGAATCCTTGGAAAGATGCTTTCATTCACTCCTTGAAAGATGAAGAAGAGGGCTTTTGAGTCTTTCTTTTTATTTTCCTTTAATAAGTCTTTCTCTGCTTGAGTTAATGCATTATATGTTGTTGCATCTACTGGTTCTTGGTAGCCATTTTCAGCAAACTCCTATAAATCTTGTGCACAAAATAATGCCTTCATTGTGATTGCCCAATAATCATAATTTTTCCCATTAAACTGTGGGATCTGTGGATTTGTCAAACTTGTGGTTGGAGCTGCCATTATAGACTTTGAAAAACCCTTCTATCTCTTTGAAAAAAAAATTCTTCAGTCACTTCACCCACTAACCTTTAACCTTCAGCTCTGATACTACTGATGGAAAGAGAGGCAGAGGATATAGAAACAAAACAAATTATAAATAGACTATAATAGAGACAAGACAGAAAAATGAGCTTTATAGCTATGAACACTTCATATATATTCATACATAAAAGATATACAATCTGATTTAAAATAGAGCTGCTGCTCTTTCCAATCTAATGCATCAAAACAACTCCCCAGTTTTGATTTTCTGTTACTGTAGCCACATCATCTACTATGTATTTTTCATACTCTATTTTTTCTGTGTTGCTCTCCCGCATTACCTCTTCTACAATACTTCTTACAAATTAAGTTTTGTATTAAAATAATACAGCTTCTAGACTCTTCTACAAATTCTAGAAGAAAAAGAAGAAAACTAAACAGTAAATTATATTTAGTTCAAGTCCATTTACTACTGTCTTGTATGTACATCAAAAAGATTGCAATCAATATTTTTAATTCAAAAAACTGTCATGTTTGGAGTAAGAAGGAAGGCACGGGCATGGTGAAGTTGAGTAGATGGGATGGACAGCAGTCTACGGAGGAGTAGGTGGGCAGTTGAAGATTAATTTCAACATGCAATAATGGATCGTCTGACTTATGGCGTTAGCGACAAAAGCTGCAGGGCACTCCGTGACCATCACGCAAGTAGAAAAGACTTTGATCCTTCTCAATCCCTTTCTTATTTCATCTTACCCGTAGATTTTTGCTCTCTAAACTTTGGCTGTTCTGAAATGGTCAGTATCTTGCGTGGGAAAATATACAGAAAAGTTTTAACTGGCTGTCTATTCTTCACAGTATATATGGCTTATAATTCTACTAACTTGCTTTTCTCATTTCGTCTAACTCGTGGTTTTTTAATTTTTCCCTCAGATATGAGTTTTCTAAAACGACCATTATCTTTCATTGGACACGTTTCGCAAGTTTGGTTTACTCTCTATTCTTATCCACTCAAAAAATATATTTTTGCTATTACCATTTTTGAGAAAATGTTTTTGACAATCAAATGTATAGATTAAAATAAGAATAATCTTTGCTCCAGCGTCCGATATTTTAGTGATTGCTTACCATATTTCTGTTTATCCGGCACCACACAATGTCATGGATTGTGACAATTTTCTTGACGATTTTCTGGCCTTGAAAGCGCACTAGGAATGCAAACAGAATGGCATTCTGGACTTAGAGTTCAACATGTAATCACCACAGGCAAAGTTAAGTACATCCACCACAGCCCTTCTCTCCCTCCAATTAATTTAGGGGAGGTAAGGGATGGGAGGAGCATTTCTATTAATTTATTTATATAAAGAGATTTGCACGTAGGTTGTTAATGATGTGCAGAGTTTTACAATTTTATCACGAGTTCATTAATACTTTTAAACCTGTAATTGTTCATTAATGTAAAAGAATCATATACATATACGGGTAATCACTAGAACAAACCACGTATGCTTACCCTAAGAACTGGCTTTCTAATCAATTTAAAGGAAATATTTTTCTGTCTGCAACAGAAAGAAGGGAGCATGCATTATATATCATGTATTATATATTTATGGACAGATTGAGTTTCACCATTACAAAACAAGAAAGAACCTGCGATCATTAACCTGATCGATTACATTGCCTATATAAATTAAATAACTAGCTGAAAAGTTACCAACGCTAAGGGTTGAGATCGACATGAGCTATTAATACATGCGATGCGAAATAGATGAGATGCCATGAATGAGACCACGTGCTCGCACATCACATGCTAGAGGATGATTCTGTAGAGGCTGTTATTTGGACTGATGTATCGACTGGGAATGGTTGAGGAGGAATAGCGATATCAATAGATCCTTCCAACATTTGAATCACCCTACTCATAGAAGGTCGTTGAGAAGGATTGTATTGAATGCACCACAGTCCCAACATACTCAACTTCTTGGCTATAACAACTTCTTCATCATCAAGTATAGTTTCTCCCCTCAACTTTTGAAACTCCCCCATTTCCACTTGTTTGAATGCTCACTCAGGATAGTAAAATCTGCTAGATCTGGTTGCTTTCATGTCAAAATTCTTCCTTCCACCTACAATTTCCATCACCAACATACCATAACTGTACACATCTGATCTATCAGTTATTGGTCCATTGCTCTTCGACCACACCTCTGGAGCCACGTAGCCAGGGGTTCCTCTCGCACCTGTTAGAGACACGTGGCTTTCTTCTCTGTCTGTTAGTTTTGGCAAACCAAAATCTGCAACCTTTGGAGAGAAATTAGCATCCAACAATACATTATGTGGCTTTATGTCACAGTGCAATATCTTATTTCGACAATCATCATGTAGATATGCAATCCCACGAGCTGTGCCCATTGCAATGGAACACAATTGTTTCCAGTTCAATAAATTTTGATCATCTGCATGGATATATTTTTCAAGGGAGCCATTGACCATGTATTCATAAATTAGAGCTCTTTTAGACCCCTCCAAACAATATCCCAAAAGTCGCACAAGATGCAAGTGGTGGATCCTTCCAATGGTAGCCACTTCAAAAGTTGAATTTGACTGTGTTTCGACTTATCAAGTATTTTAACGGCTACCATACATTGATTAGGAAGCTCACCTTTGAAAACTGTACCAAAACCTCCCTGGCCAAGTTTCATTGCAAAATTGTTGGTGTATCTTTTAATCTGACGATAAGAATATCTGGTGGGAATTCCTGCTTGTAAGAAAGTTTCAACCGAAGGAGTTGTGGAGTCAAGGGGATCCATATACGCTCTAATGTCTTGCTCCTCTTGATGCTCTCTTTTCTTTCGATTAATTCTACCGTAAATGAAAATGATGATTGATATAATGAAGACACCAAATGCAGCGCTTAAAGCTGTTACAAAATTCATAGCACATTAGAAGTCTAGTAAATAGTTAACGGGCCATTATCCATTCACAAAATTTTTAAATGAGGTAATTAATTTTATTTTTTTCTAAATCCATAGTCTGAGGTAATTTACCTGCTTTATATCTTGAGATTATCTCCCATATTCTCTTCCACCATTTCTGCCTCTCATTGAGAAGTTTTTCTAAAAGGAAAATGAAAACTATTTAATAAAACTTCAAATAAAAATAATTCTTATTTCTCAATTTGTAATTTCTCTTCCAAATTCAGAGCCCTAAACCAAGTTAGATTTCAAGTCTTCAGCGTGCTTTCCATTTATCATATGATTATAAAAAATTTTATTTATTCAAAATATGTCTAAGCTCCTGATTATTAAATTTAGATATATAAAACTTACCACCAAAGCAATTGTATAAATGAGCACCGTCAGGACAAATGCACGCCTCAGGGACACAATAACATATCCCGCCAGAGGCTTCACAGGAAGGACACTCGTCACTTATATTCCATTTCATTTCAAAACCCGTGTGAAGAAGCTCCCTGAGATTCTTTTAATCAGTGATGTTATAGCTTTTGTTGTTCGGAATGACAATGCCATATCGGTCTCCACTATGGAAATTCTATTGTAGTTACTGATTATTAATCTCCTATATCATACAGATTATTTGCTTCTCAACAAATATTGAAAAATAACACAACTACAACTCCACAAAACACATAAAATACTCAACACAGTGAACACGATATTTTCGGACAAATTGTCCCTGGAAAAACCCCAAAGGGAAAACCAGTTTTGCAAATGAGAAATATATTAAACTTCAGCAAAATAAGAGATACAAAATTCCTTGCCTCTCACTGGCAGAACCTCGACAATCTCCCAATTCCTCCTGCTGATATTCCTCCACTGCACCTCTTGCTAACAGTGCAAGACTGTTTGCTATTACTGCAAACACATTGGCTAACACTGCAAATGCTCTCCAAGATGTGTTTTCCAAATGCCCCTAGACCTCCTTTTATACCACCCTCATTGATAAACCAATGGTCGAGATTGATTCTCAATCAACGGTTGAGATTAAAACAACCCAACAACTAATAAGAAAATCGATTTCTAGTTGCTTCCAAAAGTGGTCAATTAATTAACAAATAATTGTCCCTACTCTAACTAATTAGTTAGTAAAACAATTATTTACTAATTAATCACATCTGAACAAACAGCTGTTCAAAGCTAACAAACTAACACTCCCTCTTAGCGAGGAAGCTATTCTGCAAGTAACTATCAATGCGCTCATACCATGCCCTGGGAGCCTGCTTGAGTCCGTACAAAGCTTTCTTCAATATGCACATGTGGGTCTCTTTGTTGTGTGCTACAAAGTCTTTTGGTTGTTCTATGTATACCTCCTCTTTCAATTCTCCATTAAGGAATGTTGTCTTGACATCCATTTGATGGATCTGCCATCCCATCTGCGCTGAAATTGAGATCACGGCTCGTATAGAAGTATACCTAGCCACTGGAGCAAATGTCTCCTCATAGTCTATTCCCTCCTTCCGAGAGAACCTTTTGGCCACAAACCTTGCCTTGTATTTCTTGATGCTACCATCTGCACCATGCTTGATCTTATAGATCCAACGTGATCCAACGACTGCCCTATCTGTTGGTCTAGGCACTACCTCCCACACATCATTCTGCATTATTGAGGTATATTCCTCAACCATCGCATCTCGCCACACTTGATGTTGTATAGCCTCCTAATAACTAGAAGGCTCACTATCTACCAACTGACTAACTAATTCCACATAGTTATTGAACTTGGCTAGTTGTCTCCTTTCTCTTATCCTCCTCCTAGGAGCTCCCACTAACTCCTGAGTATCTCTTTGTTGAACCTCACGATTCCTGCTGCCAACTATAGAGGATGAAATATCAACCTCCATGTCCTTTTGATTCATCTCTTCTTGCACCTGATGCTCTATACTCTGTGAACACTCTCCACCCGAGCCATTCCTAGTACTAGTAACTGTACTTGAGCTTTGCTGCCCTTGACTTGATTGAGTGATTCTTGGAACTTCAGTTGACTGTTCACTCTGATCATTTGCTGGCAAATCTCTGGGCCTTCTAAATGCCTTGTCTCCATGAACTTGACATCACATCGAACAACAATATGCCTGGTCCCTGGAATGAATATTCGATATGCCTTTGAGGTTTCACTGTACCCCACAAGGTACCCCCTCTCTGTAGTCTGATCTAACTTGGTACGTGTATCACCTGGAACATGGCAATATGCCAAACTTCCAAATATCCTAAAGTGACTGACATTTGGCTTCTTCTCTATGAAAGCCTCTTCTGGTGTCATCTTACCTAGTACCTTATGTGGAACCCTATTCTGTATGTACACTGCTGTACTACATGCCTCTACCCATAAGTAGCGGGGCATATCCTGGTCATGTTGCATAGCCCTTGTTGCCTCTGATATAGATCAGTTCTTCCTCTCAGCAACTCCATTCTGCTACAGATTGTAAGGAACAGTCCACTCTCTCTTGATTCCTTCCTTGGTAAAGAACTCCTGGAATTCATTCCCTTTGTACTCGCCTCCATTATCTGACTGAAGAACCTTAATCTTCTTTCCTGTTGAGTTCTCCACAAGAGCCTTGAACTCTTGGAAGCGACTAAAAACCTCATCCTTGGTCTTCAAGAAGTATATCTAGGTCTTCTTGGAGAAATCATCAATAAAAGTAACATAGTACTCATATCCTCTGAGAGATTTCATTGACATAGGTCCACATATATCTGAATATACCAAATCAAGAACACCCTTGGATCTAGTGTCACTCCTTGGAAAAGATGCTTTCGCAAACTTCCCCAACACACATCCTTTACATACGTCATCATTCTCTGTGCTCACCTCAGGAACACCTGTCACTATCTCACGAAGCATTTTAAGTGCACCATGATGTATATGGCCCATCCTCCTATGCCATAGCTCTCCAAGATCTCTAGGATTAGTATTGCTCATGAGTGCCTTAGGAGTGTCAAATTGTAGCCTATAAAGGTGTCCGTTCCTAACTCCAATAGATATAGGTGATTTCCAATCTTTATGCTTAATCAAAACATGCATCCCTCTAAAGAGAATATTATACCCTTTATCCTAAAGGACAGATACAGAAACCAAATTCATACCTAAGCCTGGCACATGCAACACATCATGAAGGGAAATTACCTTTCCATTCTCCCTCTGAAACTGAACAGTCCCTTTGCCAACTGAGTTGAGCTTGGACAAGTTTCCCATAGAAATCTGGATACTGGTGTTCTCCTCCTTATAACTGGAGAAGTACCCTCTTACTCTTGTCATATGAAATGACACCCCACTGTTTATATGCCAAACACTCTGTGAGGTTGAGCTAACCATACAAGCTATGAGTGCAAACTCATCTTCCAATCTACTAGAGAGCTCATCTGTACTTGCTGAAGTTGCTACCTACTTCTTGCCCTTATTTTCATTCTTCTTCCTTTCTGGGCAATCACTGACATAGTGGCCAAACTCATGACAACCAAAGCACTTTTCCTTAGATAGGTCCTTCTTCTTCTTCTCACCTTGTGAGCTTGATCCTTTGCTAGACCCCTTCTTTGATTTCCCCTTTCCTGCTAGGGCAACATTTTCCTGTTCCACCTTACTTTTCTGACTCTTGTTGTTGGCTCCATTAACAAGACTAAGTCTAAACTCCTCCTGAGTGAAATCACTCCAAAGTCGATCCCAACTCGATAAGGTGTCTCATCCACTGATAACTTGAACAAAGACATCCCATTGTTTAGTAAACCCATTTAGGGCTATTCTGACTAGCTCATCATCACTGGGACTATCTCCAACAGCTGCTAACTCATCCTTGACAAGTCTAAGCCTGGTGAGGTAACTTGTGACGTCTTCTCCCTTGTTCATCTGGGTATTCTTCAACTTTTCTCTGAGAATCAGCTTTCGATTGGTGGTAGCATTCTGGTACAGATTCAGAATGGCGTCCCACATCTTCTTCGCAGTATCTAACTCTGCGATATGTGGAACAATATGATCCTTGACACCATCAAGGATTATCCTCCTTGCCTTGGCATCATCCTTCTTGTATGCTGCAAGCTGTGTTGCATCTGAGGGAACATCTACAACACTAGTAACATACTCCTTGATACCACTCTCTTCTAGCAATAAAGAAATTCTGGCTTTCCAGACACCAAAATTCAAGGCACCATCCAATCTGTCCTAATCTCTCAAACCAGCTACGGCCATCTCAAAGAAATAAAAGAAATAACTCGAAAGAGGTCAAACTAGGTTTTATAAACCTTTAATTTCTTTTCTTCCTAGGGTAAAGCTTTTCTATCCTCAACTTAGCTCTGATACCATGTGGAAATTCTATTGTAGCTACTGATTATTAATCTCCTATATCATACAGATTATTTGCCTCTCAACAAATATTGAAAAATGTATTGAAAAATAACACAACTACAACTCCACAAAACACATAAAATACTCAACACAGTGAACACGATATTTTCGGACAAATTGTCCCTGGAAAAACCCCAAAGGGAAAACCAGTTTTGCAAATGAAAAATATATTAAACTTCAACAAATTAAAAGATACAAAATTCTTTGCCTCTCATTGGCAGAACCTCGACAATCTCCCAATTCCTCCTGCTGATATTCTTCCACTGCTATCTCCCAATGCTATCACTGCACCTCTTGCTAACAGTGCAAGACTGTTTGCTATTACTGCAAACACATTTGCTAACACTGCAAATGCTCTCCAAGATGTGTTTTCCAAATGCCCCTAGACCTCCTTTTATACTACCCTCGTTGATAAACCAACAGCCGAGATTGATTCTCAATCAACGGTTGAGATTAAAACAACCCAACAACCAATAACAAAATCGGTTTCTAGTTGCTTCCAAAAGTGGTCAATTAATTAACAAATAATTGTCCCTCCTCTAACTAATTAGTTAGTAAAACAATTATTTACTAATTAATCACATCTGAACAAATAGCTGTTCAAAGCTAACAAACTAACATCCACAGCTTTCATCACTTGGGGATGGGGATAATTTAGAAGGAAGGAAGTAGCACTAATCGTGTCTACTTCTGCATTCCAAACACTTGATGCGCTGGAGAATGTTGCTGTACGAAGGTTCCGTGTTACGAACGCTTCCCAATTTGTATTTATCAGAAAGATAAAATACATCATCATTCCAGTCAAAATTTTGATAATAGAGGCTGGACGGAATCCTAATATTTGCAGAGCAACCATGAATGGTTCTATCACAGGCAACTCGAATGGTTTTCTTTGTATAAGATGACTCTGTGATCCTTTCAATTACCCTAAGCTGGTTTTCGAAACAAAGCCCTCTAAAAGATTCCATATCTAATATAATGCTTTCATTTGTTCTGCACGGAGCAAAAATATAGCCACAGTTATTGAAGGGGTATTTGATAAGGGACTGATTGCATGTATGAGTCGAACAACTCTGATACGAAGGATACGGATGGACATTTACTAAGAAGGCAGCAAAGCATGTAATCAGAAAAATGGGAAACAGAATCGATTGAGCCATGAAAAGTAAAGGAATGCAAGTTGTGAATCAAAAAACTCCTTGCCTGGGCTTTGTAGAAGTTAAAAAGGAAGGAACGCAGAAATAGTGAGCCGAGGAAGGAGCACAGAAATACAGAGTCTCTTGAGCAAATGCAATGTCATAGATCCGCAAATAATTCAAGCAACGTGAAAATAGTTAGTCAAGAAAAAACGCAGAAATAGTGAGTCAAGAAGAAACGCAGAAAGAGTAAGTCAAGGAATGAACGCAGACAAAGCGAGTCAAAGGCAGGAACGCAGAAATAGTGAGTCAAGAAGAAAAACAGAAATAGCAAGTAAAGGAAGTCACACAGAAATAGTCACTTCGAATAACAAGAGGCTCTTGACCACATGCAATGGGATAAAGCCGCAAATAATTCAATTACTTACTTTGCTTCACTAAATCTTTATAATAATAAAAATGAGTAGGTGGAGAAAAGTAATTTTAACGCTTTACTAAATACTCGAAAGCAAAATGCTTTAATTCATGTTAATTTATCTTAATTTTGTTGCACTCAAAATAATACAACATATATCACATAACATAATAACAGTGACATTTGTTTCAACTTTAGTTACTTTTGTCGAATGCAGTTTCAGTTTTAAACATAATTAAGTAAAATAAAATATAGAGCTGTTATTAATTTTTCAGTTAGAATAGAGTGTGGAGGGGGCACAAATTCAATATACTTTTGTAACTCTTTTTTCGAACAGCTTCAATCACATTCTTTAGATTTAATATATTATTTAGTATGTGGTTTAAAGCTGATCCTCTTCTCTACTACAAACTAAAAGAAAAAACAGAAAGAGAGAGAAAGAGGTAAAGGGATCTGATTTCTAAGAGGTGAGATAGTGCAGATGCTAAAAAAGATATTGAGGATGTAAATGGTGTGAGCGTCCCTTCATTCTACCTCTTTCATTAGCTACATCTAAGGTCCATTCAAGTTCAACCATACATTAGGAGAGGGATATTTTTGTTATTACTATAGGAGGGTAGGAGACTAATACTTTACTGAATCGAGTGTCTTGGGAAATGCAAAGTAGAGATCGGGCCTTTGGGAGAAGATTGAGTTAAGCAATTTATTATCAATATGCCAAATAAGCTAGGTATGCAAGCATTATGTTTTCTCAAATATAGAAGTGATTAAAGAGAGCTCTTAGTATTGCATTCTATCTTCAATGTTGCATATCATTCATCAATAAGTAAAGTTTTAAATAATAAGTTTTATTAGACAAATTGAATAAGATTGTACATGTTCGAGGCTGACTTACTCTGAGTCACACGTTGCAATTGATAGGTCCTATTTGAGCTTACCTAAGTAATGTGTTTGAATGGTGCAAAGGATGTATAAGGAAGAACAATTCATTTTGTGGAAGTGTGAGATTTTATGTGAAGGATTGTGATGTGTGGAAGATATAATTAATATTATACACGATTATGAAGCATGTTGAGTCTATATGTTAGAGTAGTTTGGCCTTTTTATTCTCCATATTGATAATTTTGTTTTCATATGGTGCACCTCATCCATCATTAATACAATTAAGACTACTTTACATGGTATATTTTGATGACCATCTTGTGCTTATTGCACAAGTTTCTTGTGATTGAGATCACCTATTCCTCTTTAGGAATCACAATTGCTCAACCATGTACATTCCTAATATTATAGCTCAATTATTTATGATTGATTATAAGCCATCTCTAATTGTTTTTCTATCAATAATTAATCTTGAGGCTAAGTGTTCGAATCCATTGGTTAATGCTACTTTTCACTAACAAGTTATTGGTGGCCATACCTATTTAATTTACAACTCACTCCAACATTTCATGTGATGTTGGCATAGATCTATGCTTTGTTAGAGTAATTAAAATAATCACCTAATGAATTATCAAATTAGGTCCTTTATTACTTTATTACTATTAAGCTAAACATAGCTCAGTGCTATATTTAGCACATGTTGTCTTATTCATTATGATGTGACAAGCTCTCTTCCTCTAGGGTTTCTTTGTCATTTCTATAAGGACTAATCATATCATTTGAATTATTAATCTTTTTTGCATCACTACAATTATCAAGTTGATTAAATATATCTTGTTTGATCTCCATTTGTCACATGCATGTTTCTTATAGGTGATTCATGGTTTGTGGGGTTGAACAAATAACACCAACATGGTACAAAAGATCCAAATTTACTAAGTTCCTATTCAAATTTTCAGGGATCTAGCCCTAAATAATAAGGTCTCAAAGTGACCTCACAATTGGATTCAGAGCATCAAAACACAAATATTTTCTATTCATTCACCAATTAAGGACACATAAAAAGAGAAAAAACAAGGACACATAGATCTAGGCAATATTTTCCCAATTTTTCCATGAATGCCCTTAGTCAAATGCAATTAAAAAGGTTGCAAACTTTCTTTGTACTTTTTTACTCTATTTTTTCATATTTTTTGTTTTTCCAAAAATAATCATCAAAAAGAAGGACAAGCTTTCAAAAAATTACAAAATTCAAATTATTTTTCTTTTTCATAAAAAAAAGAAAAAAGAAAAAGGAAAAATCAAAACCAAAATAATTTTATGGCGTACAACATTAAAAACAACAACTTATTTTTTGGTTTCCACAAAATAGGAAAAAAACATTAAATTAATTTTTTTACACATTCATCACATGAATCTCCTTGATAACCCTCCCTTTCATACATCATTAATTCCAATTTTTCCTCTTTCAATGGGTTCTTACGTAGCCCATTGGTGCATCACTTGACATGTAGTGTAAAAAGACCCACATGCCATTAGTAGGTACCTAGTGACTCAAAGTCCCTTTCTTCTTGCCTAAAGGGGGCCATTTTTATCTTTCCCATAACTTTTGTATATAGTGTCAAAATTAAGAAAATGAATATTGTTAAAGTGATGGTTTCGAACACTTTCTAGTGGTGTCACTATAATCATCAAATTATACCCGATGTTTATGTTTTACTTAGTCAAATTCAAATAATTCTAAGAACTTTATAGTGGTGGTTCTCTAATCTTCAAATTCTACCCAAGAATTATGTTTTACTTAGTTGAATTCAAATATTTTATTTTTTATAGTTTCCAATATTATAGCTTTTCATATTATCTCTAATTTTCATGATTATTGTAGCATTGTAAAAGTGATTCATAGCTTTCATATCTATATATGCAATTTTTCTATATTCTACTCTAGGTACATTTTATTAATCTTTTAATGTTTGAACACATTGGTCAATGACATGCGTGTTTTAGTAGATATAAAAGAATTTGTTTGTGGAAGAAGAATTCATTTTATTTTCTTTATGTATGTACATGAGTTTTTGGGGTCTAAGTATTTCATTTGAGATGGTATCATGAATTAAGACACCATCTCCGTCTACATCTTCAATTATTTTCCATCATATTGGCATTGGAAAATTCATGGACTGTATTCATTCAATGCAATAAAATATTGTTCTTCTTAAAATACCTACTTGGGATTCCTATCTTGCAGACACGCCATCCTTGTTTATGGAGTCTAATATGGTAGATTGAGAAGATTTTCTAGAGGATATTCATCTCCTCTTTGTTGAAAGCCTTATTTGTGTTGTCATCCCATCTTCATCACCTATGGATCTTGTTCTACATCTAATTTCACAGTGTCTTGGATTGTAAGCATATACATTGATTTGGCATGCACCTAATTGGTTTCTAGCATCACCATCCTTCATAGATATAACCACACTTGAACAATTTCTAGATGCATAAAAAATTGTGATTTAGATTATTTTAGTTTATATCACTTCTCATATCACTAGTAGATATACTTTTTCCTAAAGGGAGAAACTTTATTTGTAGGTGGTGAATTTTGTTCTATGTTTAGGCCTTCATCCTTAACACATGTTCTCCTTCGATATTGGTGAATTTATATCCTCATTTTCTCTCTCTTATTGCGTGGACATTTATTATAGTTTCTGACAATAATAATCCTTGAGGGATCACATTGATTCTTATTTCCCTTCTTTCACTAGTGTACTTATTTTATTTTTTCTATTTTGAAGATGAGATTATTCTTCCCATGTGGCTTTTTCATTTTCTATAGTCGTGAGAGATTTCATTGGTTTGTACATGCACACCTCAATAGGCCATGTTTCTGAGATCCAAGCATTCATACACTTATCCTTACATTCATCATTAGGCTTTTATCATCTCCCTCAATTAACCTTAAGGGAGTGTTAGAGTAATTAGGGTAATCATCTAGTTAATTATCTAATTAGGTGCTTGCTTACTTTGTTACACTTAAACTTAGGAATTCTTTTATATTTCATTAAATTGAGCTATATTTAGAACATGTTATCTCATTCATTATGATATAGATATTTTTCAAGCTCTCCACTTCTAAGGTTTGCATCTAGGGTTTCATTATCCTTTCTATAAGGAGTCATCACATTAATTTTTATCATTTTTGTGTATGAATACAATTATGAGGTTGTTGAGAAAATATATCTTGTTTGATCTCCATTTGTGACAACTGTTTTACTTGTAGGTGATTCACGGGTTTGTGGACTTAAATAAATATCTCAAATATAGTTCATTCAAAAGTGTCATGAACTTCATTACAAATATATATAAAAAAAAATATTAAAATAAATTTAGGGAGCTCAAATATGAGATTTACTATACAAATTGTATAGGTTTAAACTTAATTAAATATATTTTTTTAAGGATGTTGATTTTCATGATTACAAGTCTACATTAGGATATATTTTTTAATTTTGTTTTGGTCCTATTTTTTCGTAGAGACAAACACCATGTGATTACTCTTTTTTCATTAAGGTTGAGTATCAAGGAGTATTAAAGTTATTGCTAAGAATATTTGTGTTCAAGATATCCTCACTAAGCTTGGCATTCAAGCCATTAGTAATCTTTTGTGATAATCAAAGTTCCATTTAGATTTCAAAGATCTTGGTCAATCATTAGAAGACAAAACATAGAGAGTTCCACATATACTATCTTTATGAGTTAATTTAGGAGCAGGTCATCAATTATAAGTATCATCTTTCAAATAAAGAAGATTGGAAATATCTTCACCAAACCCTTCATTATGAGCAACTATCATCTCTTGCAAACTATTTTAGGGATGAAAGACATCATTCCTTAAGGGAGGTCATGTAGACCTCTTTTACTTGAAATATTATTTTCTATGAGCTTTTCCCTTCTCTACATTTTATTGAAGGTACCTAATATTGCTACACATAGTCTATGACCTTGTTTGTCTACACCATCTAAGTTTTGTTTATGTGAAGGATATGCATTGGAAAGATGTTTGAGCATTACTTACTTTTTAATTTAGTTCATTACTATTTTTCTCTATATGCACCTTATTAGGCTAAGCTCAAGTTGTAAGTAGTATCAATGTGTTGCATATCTATGTCTTGTGCACCTAATTGCCATTTAACTAGTCCTAGTGAAGTTGTACTCATTTTATTTGCTAGCAAACTCCATCTCTTATACATATTTGGCTTTATTAAGGTCCATCTACTATAGGTGTTGAGCCATAATTTTTGTTATATGTTTTATACATTATCTCGCTGTATATAAACATCTGCCTATTATGTACTTTGGTACCTTATTCTTTGATTTGAATATATTTATTTTATCATATTGAACTTCTATATCATTATGCTTTCCTTTAACATTACTACTATTGTGTTAATATTATTTAGGTGTGTTGATTATGACACACTTGAGAAATGAAAAAGCTGCAAAAAAACATATAATAGACTAAAGAAAAAAAAGATAATAAGATGGGTCTCTGTAGAATTTTATACAGATTGAATTACATGAGCAAGTTGATCTCATGGTGGAGAATTTGTACCCTTAAAAGAGAGGTCACAAGTTCAAATCCTATAAGATGCAGAATATGTATAGGTGTTGCTTCAGCTAGATGTCTTTTGCATGAAGTATGTAATATAAACCATTTGTGGACCCAAATACTATTATGATAAAACATCATATATCGACAGAGACGCGTGTGGTTCTCGAGCAGTGGGCGGTGGGAGCGACTGACTTACCGTATTGATGCATGTCTTTCGTTGTCGTTTTGGGTATTTAATGTTTCAAATTACGCAGAACTTTCCTCTTCTTACTTTGCCTTATTCTTGGAGTATTTTACACTTTTATCTTTTCTCGAACAAGTTTCTCAAGTTTTACTTTCTGCTTTTTCTGATCCACGAAGTTTCCTAAAACAAGAATTTTGTTTGCTTCACTGATAAGATATAGAATTACGACTATGAGTTTTAAGGAAACTCCCATAGCAAACTCTGGACCATTTTATAATTTCATTACTCGTTTCTAACTATCAAATAAAAAAATGATATTAATTATTGCATTAAAAAATAGGATTTAAAAAAAAAATCAAAATAATCGTATTGAACAAATCTTGTTCTAAAAATAATTGTTCTTATCAAGAAAATAAACAAAAAATAAAGTTAAATGTTGTAATTTCATGTTATATTCAACAAAAAGTTCCACTTTTTTCTTCCATTATGATGAGATAAAATGTAAATGAAATACAAACGTATAGAGAAATACTATAGATTTGATTTAAAAGACAAGTTATGGAGATCACGAGGGAAAAACACTCATAAACATTAAAAAAATCATACTTGCTATTTATTTCAAAAATAGAATTTACAAAAACGTGTTAACATAGATTGCAATATGTTAAGAGGTGAATAAATTTTTCAACTATCTAGAACTAATATGTACCACTTCTCTATCTAATGCTATCCACTATTTTCTTATTCCTTTGGAGCTATGTGTTGGAGCTCAAAATTGCAACCCCTAAAGGTATGCCAAGCCTTATGCTCAAGTTCAACAATCAATTATGGTCAACGAATGGAATCAACCAATATGATTACTATTTGTGCACTTCTGGCTCTGCTAAACCAAGACGAGTGTACCTTCCCTATTGATTATAAGCATATTATAATTCTACACAATCCTTCGTATTCTGCTACTCACTGGCATAAGTATGAATATAAACCAGGATTGGATTCTAATTCCTATGAGTATTCTAAAAGTGAAACTGAAATTGAAAATGTATGAAATAATAATGTTTTTAGAATTTATTCTTTCAGATGATGAGTGCCTTCTATCCACTAGGCAACTGAGTCAATCGTCTACCTCTTTAATGTTTTTGCATCACTCTGTTACACAATTTTTATATTCACATCTTGTATGAATCTGTCAATTATTTGATTCGTTATATGTCTAATGAGTTATCCTATCACTGTGATATATCACCATGAATTTAATCTCTCCTTGAGAGAACCAAGCAAATCATACAAAGATGTTGAAAATTCTTTGACCAATCTGACATACCCTTGATATTCAAATTAATAAAATAAGAAATCCACAACATATAGGAATCCTCGAATAATCTTGACTACTTTAGCTAACATAACAGGTGGAACCAAATATGGAAAGCATTCAATTGTATTATGCGCAGACATCCACTGGATACGGTAGTTTGAATTTGCTCAATATAAAGGATTTATATACAGAGATCATTTCCAATATCCAAGATTGTTACTTATAGCATGTCGATGAGCTCCACATCCATTATTGCAACAGAACCCAAGGTTTGTAACAATGTCAAACTTGCTCACTGTTTGATGGCAGAGAGTATGTAACATAATGAAAGAAGACTGCATATAAACCATCCCATTAATACCTTTCATATGGTTGTCATGTGCAATGAGTGTCATCCTGCATTATAAATCATGTTCTTTTGCTGGCTACTTCCTTCTTTCACATGGATATATTGACAGATAACATAGGTTTTAGCATTTTAGGGTAAAAAAACTAATTTTGAAAATACTCATTCTTCATTCACGTATTATCTATAGGCACCAAGGAAATATATTACACAACCATCGAAGGTCCAACTGGCATATATTCACTCAAGTATATATAGCCCTTATTATAAAATATGTGGGTGATACGTAATCACTAATTGCATGAGATATCAACTCCCCGTCAAACTGTTTATAGACCCTTTTTTTCCTCATCGATAAGACAACAACAATGTCTTCCTCATAAGGGTATTTCGTTGAGACTCCTTTTGTATTTCATCGGCCTATGGTGTTACATTGATATAATGTTTTATTATAAAATTGACCAATCATTTAATTATGATCTTTGAAGCTGTGAGTAGAGGAACGACCAAATACTGAAGAAGTCAATGAAGCTGTAAAAGGGAGACAAAGAGGAGTTGTAGTTGTTGTTGCAAGGAGGCAATTTGCAGTAGCAGAAACACAATTAAGTGTCAGATAAAGGTAAGTTTATATTTTTGATTCAATAGGAAAAGCAGTTAGACTAAAGAAAGAGAAAACAAATAATTTGGAAGATGAGTTGAATGAATGTAAGAAGAAAATTTCAAAAATGATATTTCTTTTAAAAGAGAAATAAATGGAAAAATATAATTTTATAGATGAAAATTATAATCTTGAAAAAGAACTAAATGAAGTTTAAGATAAAAATGAGGAATTAGAAGAGAAATTAAAGTTACTTGATGATGTCAAAAGGAAGTTTGGTGATTTGGACGAAGTGTAAAAAAAGTTAGAAGATGAAAACAGTTTACATAAAACATTTGTGTTCATCATTTGGTGAAAGTGATTTAGCTAAAACTGTTTGTGATAAAGAATATAAGAAAGAAGATGATAATGTGTTTGCAAATATTGCTAGTTGTGATATTGATAGCAAATGATGGTTCAAAAAGCACGTTGGTTTCAAAATCATGAAGAAAATGGGTTATGAAGGTAAAGGATTAGGAAAATGTGAACAAGGAATTAGAGAGCCTATTGAGGCTATAATGAGATCAAAGTATGGGGGTCTTGGATATGTCACAGGAAAAGAAAATGATGCTACCAGTTCAAGCAAAATAGCCCAAGAAAGACATTGTATTAGGTGTTCTCATTGCAATAGAGAAGGTCACATTAAAGACATGTGTTGGGATCTACATCCCTGTAAAATTTATGGTTTAAGAAATCATTCTAAAAAGATGTGTTGGAAGAAAGAATGGAAGAAAAAATCTATGACAGGTTGTATAAAAATGGATTGTGGATGGACCTATGGACCTAGTTGGCAAAAGCTCACCGGTATGTTCAAAAGATTGTACAAATGCTCATATGTGAGGATTAATAGAAGTCGTGAAAGGTTTGAATGTTAAAAAATGAGGAGTCAAAAGAAATCATTGTCTAGCAAGTCAACTACTGATTATATGATGTTTTGAAAACTTCAAACCAAAGAAATTGAGAGATTGTCATAGCAGTTAAGAAAGCCAAATGAATTTACTAAAGACAATGTTAATGTTGAAAAGTGCAGCAGTTGTAGCAATGGCCAAGTAGAAAAAAAATTAAGAAGAGATAGCAGACAAGAAAGGAATTAGAATATGCAATAGTATTCATGGTAGTTGTGATTAAGGGGGAGTGTTGGAAATAATCCCAACTACCCAAACCACTAAGTCACTTCCGTATCCTCCAGTTTGTAGGTGGCATTAATGATAAAGATTAAAGAAAATATTCATTGGATTGGAGTTGGAGTGGATTTAATCTTACCTATCAAGTTGTCCTATCTAGTCCCAAATGCTTTTTGGATAATCAATATTTTATGTATATTTCTGGAAGTTTCTTCCGGCTTCTTCTAGCTTCCAGAAAGATCCAAAGACCTTCATAAAAGAGGCATTTTGTAATCAATTTGATGGATGAATGAAAATATGTTTGTTTTGTATATTTTTGCTCTGTTTTTTCCTCCCCTGTTTCTATCACTGCAGTACTTCCAACTACGATATGCTTTGATGGAAGTCTGAACACTGTCCCAAGTTGTTGTTTTGGCACAAGCAGGAAAGATATTGGATGCACAGCTCGTGAAATTTTTCATTGCATCTACCGCTTGTAGATGCTAGGAAGATTCTATCACCTTCTCAACAAAGACACCATTATTGCAATCATGATTCACCTGTCGTGTATATTATTTTCCATATTTTGCATCCATCCACAATTGCAACGACACCTCAGTACAACATTTACAAAAGCTCGGAATGTGGATTGATTGCTTGTCTACAATAGCATCTCTAACTATAATATTTGACAAAAATCCACCTTCTACTGCTTGCATGGATATATTTTTCATAGCCTGTTCTAAAGCTATCTTGTTAGGGAAAGATGGAAGTGAAGGTGGTGAAATATGGCTTTCATCTGCTAATTGGAGGTTTTAAAACCTCTTTAGCAAATTGATTCAATACATCTCTGCAATCAACTAGTTCTCCTACCATATGCATTCATTTGGAAGTCTGTAAGGCATTTTCAACCTGTCTATTTTGTGCGCATATTGCATAAGTATGAGACCACGTTTCTTTGAAGCATTTTGGAAAGTAGTTCATGCGCCTTGTCTCGCCGGTGCTTCACTTTTTGTGTTATGTCTCTCGGGGATTGAAACGCCACCTGCCAATTTACATTTGGTTTGGAAGCTTCTAAAAGCCTTTCAACAAATCTATTTTGTGAGACGGTACTGCTCCATACTTTGTCTATCAGGCAATTGCAATTTTCATCATTTAATAAGCTCCTCTATACTTGCAAATTATAAGCCCATACCCGGTTCCAATGCTCCCATTTCGGCGCTGGCAGGAAGGAACTTGAATGTCTCAAAAGTCTCCTCAACAAATACATTTTTCAAAATCTCCTCATGCAACATCTCTTCGTGCAACCTATTTACGGCATCCTCATTTTTTATTGATGACAGACTTTAACCATTTCTTCGATCCTTTATCTCTCTGCGATCGCTTGCTTGTATAGTAATATTGCCTTCATCATCAAGGTTCCACCATCAAAATTTTCTTACAGATTCCACTAATAATGTTACTCGTTTTTATTATTCATCGTGAAAACTACATCGATGAAATAATATCAAAATTTACAAGATCAAAATTTTCCTTTTGTGATAATGCTTTCCGGGTTCCACCATCACTCATCGATGAGATAATATCGGAGGAAGACATTTATTTTCTTACAGATTCCACTAATAATGTTACTCGTTTCTATTATTCATCGTGAAAACTACATCGATGAAATAATGAATAAAAATGGGGCCAGAAATGATTTAAATAAATTTTAACTATTTCTCATATGATGCTTTTTGCTCATGTGTTGTAGATGCCAAGATGTATACTAGATTCGATTAATTGAAACCTTTAAAAATAACTGTTGGTCCAATTATACTTGCATATTTATATTATATTATTTAAAATGATTTAAATGAAATAATGAAACCAAGCTTGATAATGATATTGCGATGCAATAACTCCTTTTGATATAAATATTTAAAATGATTTAAATGAAATAATGAAACCAAGCTTGATAATGATATTGCGATGCAATAACTCCTTTTGAAATGATATGCTGGGTTCTATTCTTATGGGAGCCACATTTATCCCACATATAGCCTAAACCTAGAATCCATCACTCAATATGAATTTCAATAGCCTGAGTGGATTTAATCATAATATTGATTTATATTATCAATTTTTGAAAATCAAATTATTCACCCTTGTGTGTATTATTTAAATCACAAAAAGATTTAAAATCAAGCTCCAAAATGAAGTTGGTTTACCAATAAATCGTTTTGAACTGGTGAGAGGAATAATTTAGAGTGAGTTCGTGATCATAAATTGATTATAAACAATATCAGATGGTGTAAAATAGGTTTTTAGCATCTGGAACCAACCTTGAAAACTAACCAAACCATACCATGAGATCACGAGAATTGGCAAGTGTATAGACATTTGACCAAAGATTAAAATGCATCATATGGCTATAAAGAATTCATTTTTAGGTAAGGGATATTCATTTCCGAAGTAGGCCTCTAACTGACTTTTAGCTTTATGTAGCTAACACACTAAAAATTTCATTTGGTTTTGATATTGAAAAAATATCAAATAGACTATTGGAGCTCTACAAGCTTTCACAGGATTTCATTGTGATACAAACATTTGCATGGATCAATTTGTTTGGTCTGAAGGTCATCTGGGTGTGAAATATTAATTTGTGTATAAGGCAACATTAACAAACTTTGCAATGTGAGGGCAACAAATTGAATAGATTGGAAATGGATTGGGCTTAGGAAAAATATTAAATGAGGTCTTGGGATTCTGAAAATTGACATGGTGGGTCATTATTAAATGGACAATTGCAAGGAATAGCTATTTTTGTCAAAAGACAAATTAGGCATTGTAATATTGATCCCTGAAAAATGGCTACTTGAAAGTCTTGCAATTTGTAGACTGTAAACTTGTCCCAAAAACCTAAAACTTGCCACTCCGAGAACATGTCAAATTTGACTGCGACATGTTGGAAATGGGCAAACATACTTATTTATGATGGACGAACATAATTTCAAAATAAATTTACTTGTCAGACTTAGGATTCACATAGGTAATTTTTATGGTTTCCAACACAATGTATTGATCCATAGTACTCCCTATTATTCTATTGTCTATTATTCACAAAAATTACTATTGTAGTTCACTCTTCTTCTTTTTTCAACACACTAATTGTTCTCTTTAATTTTCCTTTTATTTTTCATATCTCATTTAAGAAATGCCCACCTGCATTAAATTTCCTTCTAAATCAACTTGCTACTAAAAAATCCTCAATTTGGGAGTATAAAATAGAGACCTCCAAAACAACATTATTGAGTGATTCCAAGCGAAATGTGAGGGCAAGATATAAGCGATACTATTCAAAGGAGAGATTATGTATAAAAGTAAATTATGTATAAAAGTAAAGGAGAGATACTATTCCAAGCGAAATGTGAGGGCAAGATATAAGCCGATACTATTCAAAGGAGAGATTATGTATAAAAGTAAATTATTTTATATAAGATTATTATATTTTCAATACTCCCCTTCATACTATTCTATTCTCATGAAAATTATACATTTTTGAGAAAAATCAATTGAATCTAGAGATCTCTAGAGTTCGATGTACATTGCTTCTAAAGTTTCTTCTAATGGCTCTAGAGAGACTACCACCATATCTATTTTTGTTAAAATACTTCTTAGGTGCTTAAAATATTGTTAAGTGATTTGCTTTATAAAAATGTCAACAAGCTACTACATGGACTTGCAATACTTTAATATTTTAAGATGCTCAACTAGCTCCCTTATGAAATGACACCTAATCCTTAGATGTTTAATTCATCCATGGAAGAACATATTCCTCATCAAGAATATTGATGATACATTACCACAAAATATAATTCTACCATCATCTTGTTCTTCTAAATATGCTAGAATTATTTATTACCAAATACCACAATAGTTTTTTGTATTTGATACTATATATTTATCATCACCCAAGGATATAGAAACTATTATGTATGTATTAGAAACCCGAGAAATGGATCTTGAGTCCATGAGAACAAAATATCTTGACATGTTCTTTCTAACATCTATTATTCCTTCCCAATCAGATAGTCAATGTATTTGTTAATATTATTTCAAAGTTGTTTGCGAGGTGGCATTTTGGTTAAGTGTTTGGCATCTTCATTTTCTTTTCGGCCCACTCTTCCGTCTATTCATGCATGCCACGTGGCATCACGTCGCTGCTCTAAGCGGCTCGCCTTTCTCACCTTGCATTGAGAGAGAGCGAAGCTGCTGCATGGCGCAGGTTTTTTCTTTGGCATAAGTATTCTCGACCCTACCATTCTCTTTGTGATAGCAGTGAAACTTGGTGTCTTTGTGCTTCATGTCCTAGTCCCCTTTTTTGTGCTTGACTTTGAGTCTCGTCTGAGTTGCTACGCGGCCTTCGATGATTCATGAGTCAAAATATTGTTGGTGTCGTGGTTTCCTTGTTTTGGCAAGTGCAGAGGTCGCCATTATGCAGTTAGCTTAATGACATCGAAAGATTGTTTTTGCCATTTTGGTTGCATGCATCTCTATGGATGCCACACAAGGATGTTCCCGATAGGGAGTGGTTGCTGGGTTTTTTCTTGTGCTTTTTTGTTGTTGGTTAAAGGTCAAGGACTATTTATTTGTCTTCCCTCTATTGTTTTAGGGGTTCAGACTTTAAGAAAAGATTATTAGACTTTGGCACTATAAATCATGTCTTTATGTTAATTATGTTTTGTGGATGATAAATGTATCAGACTGTGCCTATGGCCTTTATGGTTATTTTGTTTGAAGCATAATAGATTAACTTTTGTGCTATTTTCTGATTTAGTGACTTCTATGATATATGTTGTGAGACTCTACGGATTAAACTATGTTGTTAAACTTGTTATCTATTAGATGAATGGTGTATGTCATATTATGTTGAATGAGTCTTGTTTGATTATCTTCTCTTGCTATATTGGGTATGTAGATTGTTGAATGGGCCTTAAAACTGCAAGTACTTGGGTTTTTTGTGCTACATATGTTTCAAAAATATTATGGCGCATCGCCTAATTAGTGTACCCTTTAAGTTTTATTTCTCCCTTTTCTCCAACCATTGTATGAAGCTTCAGCTTCTCAAACTCGGAGGTTATTTAGTGAACTTCGTGCAAAGGTCCCCCATCACTGAACTTCCCATAAGGCTGCTAGTGTTTAATGCAAAATTAGTAGTCAATAGTTCTTTTTCTAGCATGCCCAGTAGGACTTGATTTGTACTTAAAGCCTAAGTAGGTCTATGAACCACAAACCTATTACCAGGAGTCAAATAGCTTCAAATCCCAGTTTACTTCTACCACCCATGGGGACCGTTCAATCATCTGCAGCTACTTCTTCTTAGAATTTACCTATTATCCCTATGACAACCATTCCCACAGTAATGGTTCAAGTTCCTCCCAGAAATTTCATGACTTGGAATAGTGATAGTCCCCTTATTCCTCCTGTTTTACTTGCAGTATGGGGCCCTATTCCTACTTTAGTGCTAAAAGCCATCCCTAAATTCATAGGTGAAGATTCCAAGATGTCAGGGGAACACTTACAAGAGGTGGTTGATGTTTGTATAGTCCATAATGTTATAGAGAAGAATGTAGCTCTGAGATTGCTTGCAGTTTCATTTAAAGAAAGAGATTTAGATTGGTATAGATCTCTTACACCCAATTCTATAGTTGATTTAGATCAGCTTGCTGATCACTTCTTCAAGAGATTTTTCAGATAAGGAGGATAGGTCATCTCTGATGCAACGACTGATTACTATGAAGAGACCTCCTCATCAAGTAGCAACAAAATTTAATATGAGGTTTCAAACAACCTGGCAAATAATACCCTTGTCCGCTCACCCACCTGATTTTGTCTTCTATTTGAACACATTCAATTCAGATATATCCGTGATGATCCAAACTCTCAGAGATAGTACTCTCCCAAATGCATATGATTTGGTAGTCCAAGGAGAGAATAATTTCATTGATATCGGGAAGCTTGTACCATGACCGCTCATGTTGGTCTTCCCTGAAGTATCAAATCAAGTACCCGATCCTATTGCACTGAGCACTTATGCACCCCAATCCATGTACCTATCCCCGGATCCCAACAAGCCAGTATGTCCTCTTCTTCAGCTCTAGCTGCGAAAGTCAATGATATGAAAAAAATACTAATCTCTTTTTCTAATGAGATCATTAACCTAAAAAGATCCCAAATTCCCTCTACTAGACCTCCTTTCCAGTAAAAGTTCTAAGGAAATAAACCCTCATATTAGTAAAACCAATATGCAAACAACCAAGCTCCCTCAAGTCAAAAAAATGGCCAGATAGCCCCAATGCCTAATATGCTGCAAACCATCTATCCTAGTACTAATAAAGAATTAACTGTAAGACAAATTAAATTGGTGGATGACACCAATTCGTGGTGTTTCCCATGTAGCCAAGCCCACGCTCCAAGAAACTGTTTGAGGGGTAATTTGCAATAAAAAATTGCAGATCAACAAAGTCAAGGTGCTACCTCAGATGCGAGGGTTTATGCTTCCCTTGGCATTGACAATGTGGCCCTCATCGCTCAAATGAAAGACATGTCAATGGAGCAAGAAGCTGAGATAGCCCCAGATCATGCTTTATTTTCTTGGATGGAAGATAAGGATGTTGTAATCATATTTGATATATTTGCATTGCGTTCAAGAGCTCCCTAGGTACACTCAGACTACAACCTTCAATCGAAAAGATGGTTCACGAGAGATCCTATAAACGTACAAGGGAAGTTCAGCTCAGAAAAGGATCCTAAACAACCCGTGGTTATTGCCACATATAAAAGGAATAATTTTATCTCCTATAAGCCAAGAGAAGTAAGAGTGTATGTGCCATCAGTATTAAACATGGTGGAACAACTAAAGAAAGCCCAGGCTAATGTATCTTTATGGGATATCCTTAGCATCTTGGAGCAAAAGAGTCGGTTAAAAGAAGCTCTAGTAGAGATGGAAATACCTGCCACTAGGAATGTCACAAATTTGTCTCAGGCCAATAAGGAAGGATCTGCGGCTTCCATGACTCAATCATGCCTCTCAGCCATACTAACAAATGAGGCCGAACCACCCATGTCATAAGTGGAGGATAAGCCTAAACCAAATCCATTCTATTTGACTCTCATTGTGGGAGACAAGTTGTTGCATAATTCTATGATAGATTCCGACGCTAGCACCACCATCATGACAAAGTACATTACCAAGGTTTTGAACATCAAATACAAACGTCTAAGTAAGGGTGTTATGCAACTAGATGGAAATAAAGTTTAGACCGTGGGTCTTATTAAGTCTTCCACTGACACAATTCACATGTCCTAGTGTCATTGTGTCTCAGGAGGTAGTAGTCATTGATATCCCCCCCATTTTTGGCCTCTGCCTCTCCCACGACTTTATTGCTAAAATAGGAGGTTACCTATCCTTAGACTAGTCTCATCTTATTCTCCGGACCCAGCATGGTGCCAAATTCAAAATCCTTTCAGAACCCCTACATGCTGAGCATATAGCTAATCAAGCTATAATCAACTTTGAATCAACCCATACCTCCATTTCTGATGAGGAAAAAAAAATGTAGAGCTTCTAGAAGATGAAGAGGTGATCGGTGACATCACACTAGAACAAGAGGTCCTCCTTAACGAATTCATTAACTCTAACCCATATGCCAATTACCATGCTATAGGTCTTGGTACCTATTGTATTTTTTATGAGGATCAAATTATTCCAAAATTGACTAAAGAACCACTAACCAAGGAGGGGTTGTCTTCTACGCTCTAGACCTTGCACTTTGATGGTGTCAGATGCAAATTAGGTTCAAGCATTGAAGTTTTCCTTACATCGCCCTCTAGCGAACAAGTCCTGAGATCTTTCTGCCTATAGTTTGCTTGTTCAAAAAGTGAAGTAGAGTATGAGGGACTAATTCAAGGCTTGAGATTAGCAAAGCGGATGGGGATTAAGCAGTTGAAAGTATTACAAGATTCTGAGCTAATAGTGCACCAATTCTAAGGGATCTCAAGTGCCAAACATGTCTGCATGAGGTCATATCACCATAAAATATGGGTTTTGATCAAAAAATTTGATGCTTTCAACATCCAGAGGATACCTCGCAAGGAAAATGCAACCACTGATCGGATGACTACTATTGGGTCAAAATTCGATCCTACTACAAAATTGTTTACCAACCCTCAAGCAATCTGCGTCATCGTTCAACTAGGTATTCCACACAATGACACCCATTGATAAGTATTTTCAAGTGATGAACATATTACTTTGTTTATCCAACACTCTGGTGAATTTGCAGCTCAAATGGAGCCTAAGGTAAAAGAAGCCTACAAAGATCAAATCATTTAGTTGAAATCCAATAAACTCCCAAATGGACTAATCACCCTGTAGAATCTATTTGATCATGATGATGGCAAAAATGAAAAATGAAAATTCACAAGTGACAAGGATAACTACACTACAATGCTAGTGGGAAATGGGAAAATGCTCAAGGTTGGAAAGGAGGTTTCTCCAGAAAACAAAAAAAGGTTCACTCGCTAATTTGAGAAATACCTTGGTGTGATTGCATGGTCATACAATAATTTGAAAGGTTATACTTCCAATATCATCCAACATATAATTTAACTTGTTGATGGTGCCAAGCCAATCGAACAAAAATAAAGGTCTGCTAATCCAAAGATTGAGACTCTCATGATGCAGGAATTGAAAAAATCAATAGTTCAAAATTGTTTATCCCATTAAGCACAATACATGGGTATCAAATTTGGTACTAGTCAGGAACAAGAATGGAGATATCTAGCTTTCTGTAGATTTTTGTGACCTAAATCAAGCCTCCTTGAAACTCTTTACAACCAATGGAGTAGTTGTTGCACATTGTGGTTGGGTCGGATATATTCTCAATGTTAGATAGATTCTCAAGCTATAATCAAGTGCTAGTCAAGCCAGAGGATCAACATAAGACAACATTCACCACTTGATAAACTTATAAGGCACTGAGATAAGGGGTGAATCAATGCAAGCAAAAACTTAATAAATATGATTACACCTTTTACAATTCTAAAAATCAATATGCATGTAAGAAATAAAACCACATAAGCAAACACCCAATAGAGCATGCAAAGCAATATAACACAATGATTTTCATGTGGAAACCCAAATGGGAAAAAACACAGTGGGAATTAGTACCCACAAGGATCAACTATTTGGAGAATAAAGATCTGACCGGTTAAGGTCATACAACACCCTGTTAGGAGTGCCATCCGGTTAAGAGTGATTTGTCTCGGTTAAGAGATATTACAATAGGGCCTGTTAGGACCTAGCCCTATTAGGGGCTACTCAGCTAAGGGATTGAAAAACACAAGCTAATGTGTCACCTTGTTAGAGGATTTTCACCTTCAAACCTATTAGGATCCTACCGCACCCTGTTAGGAGTGACCTTGTTAGAGGATTTTCTTATTGCAACTATTAGGGAACAAGTTTGACCAATCTATTGTTAGCACCTTTGTGCCTGATTAGATCCACTTCAGATATACTTCTACCATAGACTAAACATCAAAACCTAACTCCTTCCATCGCACAATCAAATTCTCACTCTGATACATAAAATCATTGAACTAACATCTCCTTATAAAGAACTTTGTTAAGTCGGCTAAGAACCTTGGTACAATTCCCTAAGTTCATTGAATATAGTCACCTTATTCATTTTCCCTCTCATTACACTTTACTTATGTCATCCAAACAAAACATAACTCAAAGATAAAACATAAACTCTACTAGTAACCGATCAAAGTAACTTTGCATTATCGGTTCTTTGTTCTTCTTCCGTGTGACTATATTTTCGGTCATAACTTGCTCAATACATTGAATCTGTTGATGTGATATCAATCAAAGACTCATACCAATGTCCTTAACATATGTTCTGAACCGCAATGTCTAACTCTTTGCCAATCTTCCGTACCAGTCTGATGATCAAGCAACTATTCCTGATTACTAGTTGCCTGGAACTTAGCAGTTTTGTTGTTTAACAGATTCCACTATTGCTTAGGCTATACCGGTTGGTCTAAATTACTTATATGACTAACAAAACATGGTTTTCATCAATGAAAACACAAATAAAGTCATCAATTAGCCTATTACATCATCATCAAGCCAACAATCTCCGCCTTTGGCATTGATGACAACACTTAGGAAAAAATAATTCTCAGTGTCACATTACAAAAATTATGACTCAACTGACTCAACTCAAATACAAAACTCCCCCTTAGATGTTACATGTTATTACAAAATTTTGACCTGACTTATACTACTCCCCCTTTGATAGAAATGGCAAAGGTAAGAAAATACATTTGAAACAAATGAGTACAATACATCAAAATTTGCATTACCAAATGTAAGAGTTCAAAAGTCTACAATTACATTTTGAGAAAAACATTAGCAAAATTAGTCTTCAAGACTTTCAAATCTTTCTCCCATGTCTCCAAAAGAGTAGATGTTATGTCAATATGTCTTCTGATCTGGTATGCAAGTTCTTCCATAGCATCAAGTGTACCCATCTCAGGTGTAGTCAAAATTGCCTTTGTCTCTTTTTAACCTCTCTGCAAAATTTGTAACTTAGGGAATATGTGAGTCTGTAACTCTTGCAGTGATGCAATCCTCTTTACCTATTCAACGTCCTATGCTTTAAGTGTCTGTTGTATACTTATAAAAAATCTACCAAAAACTATTGGTGAATCATTTAAGGAGTCAAATGATTCACTCAAAACTTTCAGTTCTTGCTCCTCCACCTTCTTCTTCTTATCGATATCATCAACAAACAATGAGAAGTTGCAAATAGTAGACAAAATTTTACCTCCAGTCTATAATGCTTCCTTGATCTGGTCCATGTTAACAGTAAGACCTACTCTGTCTCTATCAATAGCCTTAATCAATTGCTCAATTCTTTTCTTCTCATATTCTTTCTCAATATTATATAAAGTAGCTTCTCCAAGACTCTTCATTTGCTCCCCTACTGATGTAACCAAGTGGTCTAGTTTCTCTATAGGAGTTGAGAGACTATTAGTCTCAGTCTCCGGTAATAGACTAGAAAATATCTCAACAATATTCTGTATGGCTTGTGCTTCTCTCCTTTGTCCTCTCATGATCTTCTTCTTGGCCTTGGATTGCATTGCAGATGCAATCTCCATCAATTCTGTATGACTCAACATATGCATGTTTATTGGTCCTTGAAAAGATACAGCGTCATCATCTTCATCATCATCAGTAATCTTCTTAGAAGTAAATGATCGGTAGATCACTTTTTGGTCTTGGTCTTCTTCTTTCTGCTTATCTTCTTCATTCACCAGTGGCTCAGTGATTTGTAAATCATCCATTTGTGAATTCACTTTTGTCTTTGTTTCATCTTTATCTTTACAAGTGGGAGTCACTTCTGGTATCACTGGTTCTTCTACTATGAGAGTAGGAACATTAGGCACTGATGTAGTAGTACGAATGGAGGTCTTGCCACCTTCCAGTTCTTTCTCCATCTGAGTAAATATCTCATCAATCTCAAATAAATCTGGTAGTTCACCTCAGATTATCGGTGCCTCACGAATAAATTCTTCCTCAAAAGATACAATCTATTCCAATTCCTCTTTCTCTAGTCCTAAAAATTTCTTCAAAAATTCCTCAGTCTCAACTTGAACCGATTGGGATTCTCCAACAAGCAATCTTGTCAATCTCTTCTTTGTTCTAAATAATAGTTTAGATTTGAAAAGAATGTCTTATGCATCCTCCTATCAGGTCTTTGGTTGCAAATGCATTAAAACATACTCAATTATTTCTTTGTCTTGCCTAATAGTAGACTGACATCTAGCTTCTAGTTTATTCTACAAAAAATCAGGTATTTGACCTTGTAACTCAACTAATGATTTTCTATAATGATTCATGGAACCAACAACTAAATCTTCAATTTGTTTCTTCTCTTCCTCATCAAAATTATTTTAATTCTTATGTACACCAACCAGTATACCATAATTCCTTATGTTCTCCAACAATTTCTCAAGTATAATGGCTTTAGTTTCCTATGGTTTAACTATATTAAAAGTAGGTGCCCCAACCACTTTTGACTTCTTACAACTTTCTCTTAATTCCTTCTTGCCTCCTTCAGATTTCATTTCCTCTGCCTCTTCCTCTGCTACAACTCTATGTACTTTTTCTTTCTTTCTCTTCCCTCTAGCTTTAGGTGCTTTTGGTTTTATCTCCTTAGTTTTTCTTCTGATTTGTATCTTAGGAGGAGGAGGGGGCTTCTCCTTAACAACTGCACTCCTTGTGTGTCTTTTGATAGGTGCACTAGAGGTTCCTTCCTTTCCAGCTTCAAATCTTGTTCTAGCTTCAGCAATCATTTCTTTTGTAAAGCCTTGTTTCACAGAAAATTGCACAACTTATTCTCTAACTTTTTGAGAAATTACGGATTTTCCCAACTTAGAATGTACCTCTGTTGAATTCTCCTTGAAAATTCCAATCCTAGTTACAATAGGATCTACTAGTTTAGATAGGAGGTCTTCAGCATAAATAATCAAGATATCTTCTCCTACCTCATACCCCATAGGCATAACCCATGAAATTCTTGGGTCAGCAACCTCCATTTGGCATGTATCATTTTCAACCATAAAACAAATAGAATCTTCATACCTATTTACTACATGCACCGATATATTTTCGAGCTATCATGCATTCTCTTCTGGAAATCCTTGAAGTATCCCTAGATTCTCTTTTTAAACTCATTACCAAGAATCTTAATATTGTTCTTAATTTGCAACATTGCTGGTGTATCCAAAGACCATTGAATTTCACCTTTACTGGGAAAATAGTTCTGGAAATAGAAAAACAATCCAATAACCAATTGACCAAATTTGAATTTTTGTCGCTTGTCCTTCTTGATTGATTAAAGATTCGGCACCAATTGTTTTATCAATGCTTTAGCAGGATCATAATTAGCATTCTCCATCAACGTCCAGTAAGTTGTGTGGATATTAGCTCCGGGAATGCTATTCATTTTTCTTGAATGATATACCCTATAACTGATTACCATAGATGCAAACTTCACCACTGGATCATCAATGCCATTCTTAGTCATTGCATGACCCTCCCATTTAGATTTAGTCAATCAAGTAACATCATCGTTCGGGATTGTTCGTAACACAAGAACTTCACCAGTTGCCCATAATTTGGTGACAACATGGATAGCCTCTTTTGTAGTCTTCTATGGTTTATGTAACCACACAAATTGATCATGGATTTTGATCAAAACATATATGACATTCTCTTCTTGAAAATCATCTATAAAGTTCATAGCATGATGAAAACCTTTATCGATAACCTTTCTAAATTGATCCTTTATCACACCTTGTTCATCACACAGTGTTTGATATTGATTAAAGATTCGAAAACTTTCCAAATCCTCTATTTTGAGATGAATGTAAGATCGGATATCTTCAACATGCAAAACACCATGGGGTATGCTAGATAGGGATCTAGCTGGATCTGTCTCCATCAACTTATGAGGATGCCTCTTGAATTCTGGTCGAGGCCTTTCGATAACACCAACAATGTGTGGTGTATCCATTGTGAAAACTCAAACACAAAATCAGATTCATAGATAAATACCTTTCAAATTCTTCGCAGCTAGGGTTTCTGGTCTGAATGCACTTTCACTGATTCACTTCTTTTCAAATCTTCACAATAAACTCAGAAATTCACCAATGTAGAAATCAAGTGCTCTTTTGTGCTTCTATTGCTTGTCAACTATGTTCTCGAAAATACTAGGTGAGAAATAAAACTCTAATACACCTTTTTATTTGATTTTACAAACTACATTAAATACAATACCGGTTGAACTTACCGTAATCACCATTCAAGCCTAAAACTTGTTACCAGTTCATAAATCACATTCAATCTACCGGTAATAACTCAAAATTACTTCATAACATCATAATGCATCACAATATTCAAATTTGACTTATTGCACACCATGTAGGGCATTCGAAAATGGATTTGACAATATACTCCCCCTAAGCTTCATGCATAGCTTAGTTTACCAGTTAGGGATTCTCCACACCAGGTCAAGAATTGGAGTCCTCCGATGGTTTCTCCTCACTTTTCTTCATCCATGTCTTATTCATCTCTCTTATGGTTTCCTCCACATCTACCTTCTTTTTTCCTTTCTGGTCAATAGACTAATTAACTGGTTTATTCATTCATTCTCTACAAAAATTTCCAAGGTGTCCCAGTTTGTGACAATGGAAACATGCCATTCTAGATGCTCTCTAGGGTCCAGTATTGCCTCTACCAGTTCTTCTCTAGAAATTCATAGGAACATGTCCATAGTTGTGAGAAATTGAACATGTCACATTCCATCTATTCTCCATTTCATAAGGACTAGACCAATTTACATAAGGTCTTTGCTAACTAGGGTTTCTCCAGTCATTGTAAGATCTCCACCATTCACCATTAAACCTCAAATTCATGTAGGATCTCTGATTTTTTTTACTCTTGACCTGCACTCAATAGCTCTATATCCATACTTGTTGCAATTGAAGCAATGTCCATTAAAAGTACTAGGTGTATAACCTTAATATGCATTAGGTCTATATGCATCAAAAGTACTTGATCTACTTCTACAAACATTAGTAGTATGACCTACCTTATGACAATTAAAGCATACTGGTTTGTAGGTTCTCTTATTGGTGATCTTATTGGTCTTAGGTGTAGATTTTCCTTCATGCATGGTGTCCTTGGTACTAGATGGCTCTCGTTGTTCAAAGGTTGTGTATCCAAAGCCATGTGTATCTCCACTCTACCTTTTCATCTAAATTTGCTCATCAAGCATAGTAGTGCTCTTATTGAATATAGATGATAACTTATTAGCATTAGCCTTCTTCTTGGTAAGCTCCTCATTCTTCTTTGTAAGACTTTCTCTAAGAGACATAGCCATGTCTGGATCAGCTTGTATTTCCTCTTTTCTTCTCTTTCCTCTTGAAGATGTACATGCAGGTTACCAATCTCCTGGTTCAACTTAACGATCTCATGCTCGTGATCTCTTATTTGGTCTTCAACTGTCCTCTTGACTTCTAACTCTTGACTCATCCTGATGGAAGGCTTCCAACTCTCTCCTCAAATTTGACTTATCATCATTCAACTTTTCCACCTCATTAACCAAGGCATCAATATTTTCTTCCTCAGATGAACTATTTTCACTAAGTTCCATCAACTACTCAGCCAATTATTTTCTCTTAGCCAATGAAGCTTTGTAATTGACCTTGAGTTTATTATAGGCTTCTTCAGATTCTGAAAGCCTGTGTGAAAGCTCTGTGTAACTCATTGAACCTTCCCCCATGTTAGCCTTAGAGATCCTTCCCAAGTGGTTAAGCCTTAATGAAATTAGGCATTGAGACGGGGGGGGGGGTTGAATCAGTGCAAGATAAAACTTAATAAATATTATTACACCTTTTACCAATCTAAAAAGCCAATATGCATGCAAGAAATAAAACCACATAAGAAAACATCCAATAAATCATGCAAACCATAACACAATGATTTTCATGTGGAAACCCAAATGGAAAAAACCACGGTGGGAATTAGTACCCACAAGGATCAACTATCTATAGAATAGAGATCTGGTGAGTTAAGGTCATACAAAACCCTATTAGGAGTGACACCTGGTTAAGAGTGCTTTAGCCCAGTTAAGAGCTATTACAATAAGACTTGTTAGGACCTAGCCTTGTTAGGAGCTACCTATCTAAGGGATTTCAAAACACAAGCTAATGTGTCACCTTGTTAGAGAATTTTCACCTTCAGACTTGTTAGGTTCCTACCACACCTTGTTAGGAGTAACCTTGTGAGGGAATATTCTTGTTGTAACTATTAGGAACAACAAGTTTGAATTATCTATTGTTAGCACCTCTATGCCTGGTTATATCCACTTCAGATCTTCTTCTACCACTGACTAAAAATCAAAACCTAACTCCTTCTTCCACCGCATGATCAAATTCTCACTCTGATACATAAAACCTTTCAACTAGCATCTCCTTATAAAGTACTACATTAAGTCGGCTAAGAACCTTGGAACAATTCCCTACATTCATTGAATCTAGTCACTGTATTCATTTTCCCACTCATTACACTTTACTTATGTTGGCCAAACAAAACATAACTCAAAAATATATCATAAACTCTACCGGTAACCAATCAAAGTAACTCTGCTTTACCGATTCTTTGTTCTTCTTGCCTATGGCTATTCTTCTGATCTTAAGTTGCTCAATACACTGAATCTACTAATGGGGTTTCAATGAAAGACTCATACCAATCTCATAAACATATGTTCCAAACCACAACGTCTAACTCTTCAGCAATCTTCCGTACCAGTTTGATGATCAAGTGACTATTCTTGATTACCAGTTGCTTGCAACTTAGTAGTTTTGTTGTCTAAAAGATTACACTACTTGTTATGCTGTACCGATTGGTCTAAATGACTTAGATGACTAAAAAAACATGGTTTCTATCAATGAAAACACAAATAAAGTCATCAATCAACCTATTACATCATCATCAAGCCAACACCACCAAGTGGGGAATGTTTGCTTACCAGAAGATGTCGTTTGGATTGTCAAACACTAGTGTGACCTTTCAAAGGGCCATTGATCTGAATTTTAAGGAGTTAATGAAAAAAATCATTCTTATCTACTTGGATTATTTGACTGTGTTTTCAAAACACATGGAAGATCATTTTGACCACCTCGAGCTAGTCTTCCAAAAGTGCTTAGAATTTGGTATCTCTTTGAACCCAAAGAAATGTATCATTAGAGTCCCGCAAGGGAAATTGCTAGGGAATGTAGTGCCTATAGAAGGAGTCTTAATTGATCTTGATCATGTGAAAGTAATAAAAGTGCTCCCTCTTCCTGTCAATAAGAAATATGTTCAATCATTCCTAGGCAAGGTTAATTGTGTTAACCGTTTCATCCCTAACTTCATCAGGATGGTAAGTGTTGATATGTGGCGACTGATCAGCAAAGTACTATACACTCAGCAAGTGTTGATATTTTTTGTTGATGAAAACTGACCTTGTAATAAAGCCCTAAAAAAGGCCGACTTTGTTTATTGCCCTAAAAAATGCATGTTATAAGCGGCTGGGATGCTTAAGGCATTGCAAGGTTGATGTACTGTTTTTGCTAGATAATAAGAAAGATTGGACGCCTATTTATGGTGGACGTAACCCATTCTGGGTGAACCACATTAAATCTTCGTGTTATCTGTGTCCTATTTTATTTCCTTATCCTTTAGTATTTAAATCTGCATATAATTGTTAGTTCATATTTGCTTCGGATCTGCTTGAAACCCTAATAGTAAGGCCTATCACACTTATGCTCAAGAAAGACACACGTTTTAAGTGGACCCCTAAAGAAAAGAAGGCATTCGAGAATATCAAAGATGCCATTTCATCAGGTCCAGTCCTTTCTAACTCTGACATGTCGAGGGATTTGTTATTGTAGACTTTCTCCAGCAATTACAACATTACTGTGATTTTAACCCAGAAGGATACAGATCAAAAGGGTGAGAACCTGATATCTTTCAATTCAAAGATGCTAAAATAATATGAGGCTAAGTACAACTTTGTTGAGAAACAAGCCCTGGCCATTGTCAAAGGCTTTAATAAATTTTGACATTTTATTGCCTGTAACAAAACTAATATATATGTCACTCATCCTTCAGTCTGAGAATATATAATGGAAGGTGACATTACAGAAAAAAGAGCTAGCTGGATTACCAAAATCCTAGAGTATGACATCAATGTCAGACTGACTAAGGTAATCCATGGAAAGGACCTTTGTGAATACATAGCCAATGAGTCAAACCCTGAAGAAACTGAGACTACTATGGAGGATGTCATGATGGCCACCTCTAAGATGACAAAAGCATGTTGGGTCATAGACCGAAAACATTTTATGATGACTATGATCTTCCCATCCGACATTTCACTTGAAAAAAGGAGGTTCTACAGAATGTAAATATCACACTTATTCTCAAGAAAAACACACGTTTCAAGTGGACCCCTGAAGCAAACAAGGCATTCGAGAATATCCAAGATGCCATTTCATCAGCTCCAGTCCTTTCCAACCCTAATGTGTCGAGGGATTTCTTATTGTAGGCTTTCTCCAGCAATTACAACATTACTATGGTTTTAACCCAGAAGGATATAGATCAAAAGGGTGAGAACCCGATAGCTTTCAATTCAAAGATGTTAAAATAATATGAGGCTAAGTACAACTTTGTTGAGAAACAAGCTCTAGCCATTGTCAAAGGCCTTAATAAATTCTGACATTTTATTGCCTGTAACAAAACTAATATATATGTCACTCATCCTTCAGTCTGAGAATATATAATGGAAGGTGACATTACAGAAAAAAGAGCTAGCTGGATTACCAAAATCCTAGAGTATGACATCAACGTTAGACCGACTAAGGTAATCCATGGAAAGGGCCTTTGTGAATACATAGCCCATGAGTCAAGCCTTGAAGAAACTGAGACTACTATGGAGGATGTCATGATGGCCACCTCTAAGATGACAAAAGCATGTTGGGTCATAGACCAAAAACATTTCATGATGACTATGATCTTCCCATCTGACATTTCACCTTAAAAAAGGAGGTTCTACAAAATGTAAAATAGCGGATAATATCGCTTGGTTGAAGGGGTTCTTTTCAAAAGAAATTTTCATGGAATTTTACTCCACTGTGTGGACAAAGATCAAGCCCACATGATCTTGTAGGAGTTCCATAATGGAATCGTAGGGGTCCACTATTCAACACAAACCACTATCATTAAGATCACCTCTGCTAGATATTTTTTGCCCTCAATGTTTAAAGATGCACATGCTTTGGTAAGGAAATGTAACAAATGCCAATTTTACATTGGCAGATGTAGGAATGCAGCAATGTCACTCAAACCAATAGTGGTCGAAGAGTTGTTCACTCAATGGGGTCTAGAATTCATAGGAATGGTTAATCCAGCAAGCTCAATTGGACACAATTGGATCCTTATGGCCACTAATTACTTCATTGGATGGTCTGAAGTTATACCTCTAAGAAATACTATAGAAACAAAAATCCTGGCATTTCTAGAGAAGTTAGTATGCTAGTATGGCCCACCGAAGACCATAATATCAGATAATGCACAAGCGTTCTTAGGTTCTTGAGTGACCCAATTCACTCTCAGCTAAGGTATTTACCTAAAAAATTCCTCAATCTATTATCCACAGGGAAATGGCCTAGCTGAGTCCATCAACAAGAACTTGATAAGACTTATCAAAAGGACCGGGTCTGAATACAAAAGGGAGTGGCATCATCACCTGAGAAGCCCATTATGGGTAGACCGGATCACACCTAAACAAATCCTCAAGAACTCTTTGTACAAGCTAGTTTATAGTAAAGATTCCTTATTCCCTATATCCATAGAAATCCCCACCTTATAGCTCATCAAATTTATTGAGGTGGAAGAAAACGAGCCCATGTAAGTAATATTAGTGGAACTCATGGATTTATAGGAGGGAAGAGAAGCAATGTTTCACTCACTTCAAAACTGCTAGTAAACTGTTGAGAGATGGTTTGATAGTAAGAAGAGTCCTGATCTAGGATTCAAGCGGGGAGATCTTGTCTTGAAATATAATGAAAGAGCCGCTAGGCTAGATCAACATGCAAAATTTGATGGTTTATGGGAGGAACCTTTCCATATAACCAATTGCAAGGGGGTTAAATGCATTTGTCCTTCAAAACATGCAAGGAGAGTTCCTCAAAATCCTGGTTAACGGGTTTCACCTTAAACATTTCTATTAAGCTTTTTCATTCCCATGTAAATAGTGTATTTTTAGTATGCCCTTATTTGTTTAATTATGATCCTTCATGCATTGTAAAGAAAAAGTAAACCATAACATAAGCTATGAACAAGAAAAAGAGACACTATATTATATTGTAGTATCTTTCTATTCAATGCATCAAAAAGGATCATAGCCTATAAGTTTGTCAAAGCAGGGTGGTGGGTTGTTGAGGCAAGGTGTGAAATTCTTTAGTCAACTTCTTCATCCTTTTCCTCTTCCATGAGGAATTCAAAATCATCATCCTCATCATCTTCTTCCTCCATCCATTCATATCCTGAGTCATTGTCAGACTCTTGGAATATTGAGACATACACCAGATGTGGAAGGATGTGTGGTGTTAGGATCTATGAGAAGATGTAGTCTCGAAAATCAATGTACCAAGTTGTGCTAGCTAGAGAAGGCACTATTATATGGACTTGGAGGAGAAACTCAGCAACATGCTCTACTTGAAAGTGATGAGTAGATAATGACATCGTCTTTAAACTGTCGATAAGTAGATACCAATCCATGTCTTCTCTGGAAGCTATGAAGCGTTGCACGTCCGAAGCCAAGGGTAAACCTCTTAAAGGAACAAAATATTGCACTACATCCTCAAGACCACCCAAATAATATAATGGGAACAATGTTTGAGTCAGCTCCATTGCCAGATAATCATTTGTTCCAATGTCTAGTAATAAGGCCACGAAGCATGAGCAAATGTCTATGTTGACACGGTATCTATCTACATCATCGATAAATTCCTCCCCAAGCATCCATTTGATAGCAACAATAATCAAAGGGCTTTTTCATTATGTCATACTTTGTAACCGCTGGTCTGAAACGTTTCATAGGAACATGACCTGTGCCTTGCTGTTGGTGAGCCTAACAGGAGTGTCCATGAATTTAGAAACTCCATCGTTAAGCCAACTATTGTGCAAAAAGATTTCTGAAAAGACATATTTATAGCCAATTTCCAGCCTTGGATAATGAATGAAAATAAAGAACCAACACCATTGATCCTTGATGTGGTTGTCCTTTCTCATTACTCATGCAAGTGAATGAAGTTGGGCCTGAGAATTATGTATGTCTTGTTTAGAGCATCTAAAAGAGAAGCAACATACTCAAACGCCACACATATCCTCAAGTACATTTTAACTAAACCTAGTAAATTGAAGGACCGTTTCAGCTCGTGTTATCTTTGTTGGTCGTGAATGTTTTCCTTAATAAGGAGATCTGCCCTAACAAGTGGATCATCTCAAGTAGCTCAGAATGATGACGTAGTAGGCAAATATTTTTTAAAAAATGCAAATGGTGATGCTTCTTTGTGTTTCATCATTAATACCGTATGGAAAATGAGATGGAATACATGCAAACTGATACCTGTAATAAATGCACCTTTTTCACACACAAATCTAGGCATGCATTGCTTTTAAGGAAGGAAGCCTCAAAAGAGCATGCAAGATATTAATTTTTCATCTCAAGTGCCAAAGTCCTCCAGAAGTGTCAGGAACTTTGTCTGCAAAGAAATGGAGATAGCAGAAAGGAAATTCCCAAGGCAAGATATGGGTGGATGTGTACAGAGAAATCGCATATGCATCTCACGCTATGCCTCCGAAGCCAGAGTACCCCAAAACTAAGCTCAAGTAGAAAGATGCACACCCATGACCCCATGGGGGTAATCAACTCTTTGAAGATGTCATTGAGCCTGATCTACACAAACAAACAAAGGGCCTCAGGGAGGTTGCATGCACAAGAATGTCAAACCATAGGAATGAACCATAGTTTAGGACATTTAAATTCTGGAATAGTGACATTCCCCTATTCTTGGTCCCCATGGTTCCACATTGTCCATAATTTGTTGCAGCATGTGTGAGAATATTCATGCCACACTCTCCTTTAATATAGGGATCTTCTTTGTGGGTTGTCATAACCCCAAATTTTATTATGGACATGTTGTGTTGCCCCAGATTTGAATCGCATAGATTTTTGACAAAGATGCTATGGAAGATTATTGGTACTTCAGGCGAGACAACATCCCCTTTTGTCAAATTTTTGTGATTAAAACTCCCAAGTTCCCAGTGGCCTACAATGACCTAAAGAAAGATGACCTTAAGGACATCACCTCTACCATTGTATTCTTGTGCGGTCATGATAGTGACTGGGAGATCTCAGCTCCCATGATGGGGTTTCTTTTTAAATGGTGAAAATAGAAAGAGCCATTTCATTTTGACTTCTCTATATTGATAGCCAAATAAATGATAAGGCAGTTGGTCAAGTTTGAGCAGTCATGATGGTTCAGGTTCACTTCTTTCCTAGTTCATTTGTTCGTACACCAAAATTGTCGTTTCTTTAGTCAATACATGCAATTGGCAACCCATGATGAGCAAGGAAGCTGGATGCAGGTGTTCACTTGGACACCCATCTTGTCGGCCACCTATGATACATATCATTTTTCAAATTGTTTCTTGGCCCCCATCTTTCATGATTTTGGTGTTATTCCTTAGGAGCCTCTTGCCCGATTTTCCCAGATCCAGGTGAATTGGATGAGTAAGTATGAACGCCCCCGCTATGATTGGTTCTTGGGGAGAGATTTATCTTTCATCCGTGTACATGTTTTTCCTAACAAACCATTCCACCTGCCTACATATGTCACTAAAAGAACCTTGGCCCTTGAAATATTTAGGCAGCTGGTAGAGGTTAAGAAGGCTATAGGGTTAGGGAAGCATGATACATCCCTAACTGAAGACCACAAGGCAATTGGTCCCATCATCCTCGAATGAAAGAGTATCACTGAGAAGGTTTTGACCTCCAAGCTAGTGCAACTTGAATTGGTAATAATTGATGATGTATGGAGTTATGACCCATATGGGTGCCTGCCCACAAAATATAGAATAAATGCTATCAAGTATGTGCCATGGAGCTCATGGGAAGGCCACACCAATCCTCCAGTGAATGACCCAAGCATCTATGTTGATCCTAATGATTTTCCCATAGTTGAACACCCTTGATGGTTGAGTTTCTACACTCCCTCGCAAAGGCACAACCCAACTAAGCCTATTCCCCAGAATATGCTAGGGACCATGAAAGATGATTTTTGGCCTAGAAAGAAGAGAGAGCATTTCTAGATTTACCATCAAGAAACTCAACAACTCAGGGATAATGTGGAAAATGCTCCCTTGGACAAGTATTTTGAGGATGAATGTAAAAAGAATGGTAATGATGAGGAAGAGGCAAGTGATGAGTCCCCACATGAAGAGTCATCCCCTGGGGAAGCTCAACAACAACAAGTGGTGGACGTTATAAATGTAGAAGAGAAAGGTGTTGAGGCTGACATTTCAGTTCCTTTTGCCAGCCCAACTTGGAAATGATGCTCCAAATCTCCAAAAAGACCAGCTGATAAGAAGATTTTCCACGCCCCATCTAGAAAGAAATAATACATAGGTTCTACAAATAAGGGTTCATCTTATTGAGTTCTTGCGGTTCCTTCAGCCACCCGACAAGCGGTTACTTCTACAATTTAGGTACACACTACTCCTTCCCTCCTCTCTTCTCAATCTTTAGTTTCCTTAGCCCCCCAAGTTGTACCTATGCCTACCCAGGTCCCTACTACTCTTACATTAGCACCCACCGGATTTTCGATTAAGCCTCAGGTTGCATTTGTGACCACTCCTTTGCAACAAGCCATACCATTGTAGGTTGCTTCCTCGTTCCCTGCCCCTAATGTGATTTTTCCCTACAATGTGATTCCCACAGAGTTCAACTCCAACCCCTGTAGAACGTATGCTTTGTTTTGAAGAGTCCACACCTCCACCCAATGTCGATTCAACATCTGTTGATCCAACTTTTTCAGGAGTGTCTCCCTTTGTACCGATGTTCTCTGTGACCACGCTTGCCCAAGCCATTCAAACAAACTTTGGTGGTTCCATTTCCTCTTTTCCCTATGTCATTCCTCTCGGTTCACCATTTTCGTGTCAAGCTATTTCCACCTTAGATACTTATTATCAACAGTTCACCTACTCCAAGACTGTGCGTCTTAACCAGGCCAACAAGAGGAAGGAGAAGGATGGACAGAGGCTAGCTCGACCACATGTGTAGACATATTTCAGTGAGGAGAATTAATATCTCTTCTTTGAAACTATGTTTCCAAAGGTCAACAAGTCAAAGGCCCAAATGAAGCCAGATGATTACTCCTTGCATGATGTCAGGGTTGATCTCATGAATGCCACTAGAATGGATAAGGTACAAATGATTGAAGAGACTTCAAAGATCATGTCTTCTAATTTCATAAAAAAGAGTCATTGTCTGGATAAGATGAAAGAAAATCTCAGTCATCTCAGAGAATCCTTGAATCTTCACAGGAAGTAGGACAAAGCTAGACCTATTGAAATCAACTATTTTCAAGGCTTGCTAGCTCAAGAAAATTATGAAAAGGAGAAGTTGCAAGCCGCCTTGAATAACATGAGTTCTTAGTTGAAGGGGCAAGAGGCGAAAAGGAATATAGCACTAAAGGAATTTCAAGAGAAAGAACAAGAAGTGTAGTAGCAAAGAGTAATTTTTAGAGATTCTACCCAAATTCAAGCTCAGCTGCAGGCAGAGGTTCGCCTAAAAGAGGAATACGCTCATAATTTGGGCAATGTGCAAGTCACTCTTTCTAAGGAAAGAGAGAAGTTTGAAACAACCACGCGTGAAATGTAGAGTATCCTCAAGAAAAATGAGAAGGAACTCCAGAATGCAAAGGGATTATTATAGCAAGAGAAAAATCGCATAGCATGGCTTTAGGAATCTTTTTAGGATAAAGGCACCAGGATCCTTTCTTTGAAGCATCAAGCCACTCATGAACAGGGAAAAAATAAAGATCTACAAAATGAGATAAGAGTGAAGGATGATGAAATTGTGCACTTATCTCAGCTTCCCCCCCCCCTTTGGAAGTTCCTCAAGATCTCTCCCTGGTTGCAGAAGAATTATTTTTTTCTCATTAGGAGGAGATTAAGAAGTATTGCCCCTTGCTCCATCCTATGCTGAGGTTACTAGGTGAAACACAGTCTCTTTGCGCTGGAGTGGTTGTTCTCATTGACATAGTTACAATCTTAATTGGTCCTAAGATCCCCATAGCCCAGAGGTTGATTCAGTGGCTATATGTCGCTTCTGATGAAGATTTGATAGTGAAGGGAGTTGCAAGTCATAAGAAATTGATCAGGAGGGCCAATATTTTCATCAATCATCACAAGGCAACCATGCAAGGGTTAGTAGCACTTAATTCCTTGAGGATTTTGGTTCCTGATATCGAGTGATGTGTGGACAAATTTGAGTACCTTGGCCTGCCTTTTCCTTTTCCTACAAATGGCTCTGTTTCAGGGGTTGAGGAAGTTAGGAGCCAAATTGAGAAGTTACAGCAAGATCAAACTTTCCTACAACTTCTTAGTAGTCTTACTTTAGCGGAGGAAGTCGAGTAGCTCCCACATCCCCTGGCTAAACTCTATGCACTTCTGAAGATGGTCCATGAAGAACTAGAAATCTTTCCATTTGATAAAGTTATCTATTTGGACCAGAGCTGCAAGATTGTAGAAGCTCAGGTGTTGCCTTCTGAGGAAGATTGGATCCCATTGTAGCAGGTCTTTGATTTTCTTTTCCCATTTCAAGCTTAAAGTTTGGTCTCCAAACCAACAATTTTGGGTCCTAGCATTCTGTAGGTAGAATTCCCCATTTAGTTGCCAGAAATGTTAATATTCTTTCAAAGTTATTTAGGAGGCGGCATTTTCATTAAGTGTTTGGCCTCTTCCTTTTCTTTTTGGCCCACTCTTCCATTTGTTCATGTGTGCCACATGGTGTCATGACATTGGTCTAAGAAGTTAGCCTTTCTCGCCTTGCATTGAGAAAGTGCGGAGCTCCTGCGTGGCACAGATTTTTTCTTCGGTGTAAGTGTTCCCAACCCCGCCATTCTTTATGCGCTAGCAATGACACTTTCCATCTCTACGCTTCATGTACTAGTCCCCTTTTTTGCACTCGACTTTGAGTCTCCTCCGAGTTTCCATGTGTGCCTTTGATGATTCATGAGTCAAAATATTGTTGGTGTCATGGTTTTCTTGTTTTGGCAGGTGCAGAGGTTTCCATGACGCAGTTAGCTTAATGACATCAAAAGGCCATTTTTGCCTTTTTGGTTGCATGTGTCTCTATGGGTGCCACATAGGGATGTTCCTAACAGGGAGTGATTGTTGGGATTTTTCTTGTGCCTTTCTGTTTTTGGTTAAAGGTCGAGGACTATTTATTGTCCTTCCCTCTGTTGTTTTAGGGGTTCAGACTTTAAGAAAAGATTATTAGACTTTGGCTCTGTAAATCAATCATTTATGTTAATTATGTTTTGTGGATGATAAATGTATCAAACTATGCCTATGGCCTTTATGGTTATTTTATTTTAAGCTTAATAGATTAACTTCTGTGGTATTTTCTGATTCAGTGACTTTTATGATATATGTTGTGACACTCTGTGAATTAAACTATATGTTGTTAAACTTGTTATCTATTAGATGAATGGTGTATGTCATATTATGTTGAATGATTCTTGTTTTATTATCTTCTCTTGCTATATTGGGCATGTAGATTGTTGAATGGGCCTTAAAACTGCAAGTACTTGGGTTTTTTATGCCTCATATGTTCCAAAAATATTTTGGTGCATCACCTGAATAGTGTAGCCTTTAAGTTTTCTTTTTCCCTTTTCTCCCCCCATTGTATGAAGAGTCGTCTTCTCAAACCTGAAGGATATTTAGTGAACTTCACAATAAGGTCCCCCATCACTAAATTTCCCATAAAGTTGTTAGTGTTTAATGTAAAATTAGTAATCAATAGTATCTAACCAAATCAAAATCTTTTATAGTAGTATACAAAAAACCATATCCTTTGGTGCCATTAACATAGCTTAGATTTCATTTACTTTCTTCCAATGGATGTCCTTTGGTGTCTTCATATCTATCTATAAATAAAGCATACTACATGAATTATATCAAGCCTAGTTATTATCAAATATATTAAACTTCCAACAAATATTTCTATATGGCTGGGTTCACATTATTTCCACAATCTTCCTTGCTTCATCTCAAATTTGAAAGTTCTAGATATTTTTCAATTAGCCTGTCAATCAGGGCTTTAGTCAAGATATCACCACTTTTTGGCCACTCATGATCTTGCACATACCCCTATAGTATATTAAGTATAGAATGTGACACATTTTTTGAATTCAAGAAATGTGATACCATTTAAAAGTTATAGATCAATCGACCTAGTAATCAAGACTTTAGTCAAAATATCGCGACTTTTTGGCCCATCATGATCTTGCACATACCCTATATTTAATCCCATCGAATTGACATCAAAGCCATACATTATATGTTATAATTTTCATTGAATATTTTTAATAGTTGTACCCATGGCTACAGAAGACTAAATAGTTTATAGTAGTCATCATCATTTAATGGGAAAAAATATAATTTGTAGGCAAAGATAATGAAAATCATTATGGTAAAAATAAAAAGGAAGATGCTAGTCAATGGATTCACTAATGTAGAAAAATGAGTAATATATACATAGCTCTCAAAAACTCCAAAAAGACCACCATGAAGGAGACAAGAAGGAAATATGGAAAAGCATTGAGTTTTATAGAGGCAATATTCCCTAGACTATGATGCATTGGAAATCCTACAAAGCAACTACAAGGGAATGGATAAAATGAGATTGGTAAGCTCCAAATGATCTAAAGAGATTTTGAATATCTTCAAATGAAGGATATTATGTCCATTTTGGAATTTCATACAAGAGTCTCTAGTTTGATAAAATGAGTGAGGATAAATGTTGAAATGATAGAAGATTTAAACTAGAAAATTGGGAGCTTAGCAAATTCTCCACTTGAAAGGGGGAATTCACTAAGCTCAATTTTCACTTTGGGAAGCTTTACATTCAAAAGAGGGGGATGAATATACTAGATCCAATCCCAAATTATGCAAGGATTGAATACTAAGTAGATTGATTGTAATTGAAATGCAATTGAACCTCTTTTGTAAGTTGACTAGTTGAATTAAGGCAAAGTCTGAAAATGAAGACAAAGTATGCAAAAACAATGAGCTACAGACTCGGGATTTCATCATGCACCTAGATATTGGAATTTTGAGATGTCAGAGTTGCTCTGTAAAATTAGGAAAAAGTTGCACAGACCATGTGTTCGGACAGGAGCGCCCTCCAATGAGTCCTCCAAACTTTTCGTGTGTTGAAAAGAGTTTCTCCATCTCTATGAATAAAGCTTAATTCTAGGAGTACAACTGCACACTTGTTTCCTGCACATAGAAAGAAAGGGAAATGTGTTGAGAATAGGGGTTTTCCTTTAGGTCAAACCCCAATTTTGTAATTAACCAAGTGGTTGAAATAATGTAAATGAAATGACTAAAAGTAGAAATCCTCCTCTTTGAGGGAATGTTGAATTTCTTGAGAATGAAATGTTTATACTTCCTTGTGAATATTTTCTTGCCTCCACATGGAATTATGATTTCATGATGTAGAATAATGATCTCCTCTTCAATGCTTGAAATATTGACTCTATTGCTACTCCAAAGCTTTAAGGAAGACTCAAAATGATCAATTTCTCTTGAATGCTTGATGTAATTTCCCGATCTTGTGTTGTTATTAAATGAGAGGGGAAATCCTTCTTATATACCTACCAGTAGGATTAATTGATTGATTTTTTGACTTGAGCCAACATAGGGGGGATTTTCTTGCTTCAAATTTGAGTTAGGTCCAAGAGATGGGATCATGATAGGCCCCAATTAAGAGATCCCAGGGTGCCACACCCTGGTCTTGTGCTATTTTTGGATAGGATCAAGGTGGCCCTTGAGTACATTATTGGATTGGAAGGTATTTTTGGTGAGCATGAACATATTCATGTCTCTGATCAGGCCAAGGGGTGCAAACACTAAGATGAAGACCCAAATGCAGTCAAAAATTATGAGGGGTGCAATTTTAGGACGTTAAATTTAGCCCCCACTTTAGTTGGAGTATAAGCTTACACAAATACTATCGGTAAAGTAAAAGGAATTCAAATTGAAAGACTTTCACCACATCAAGGAGGCAATATTAACCAAGCCCCCAGTGGACTTTACGATCTTACGAATTCAATGATAAGGTAAAAGGAGAGATCTTGAGAGAGAAAGAGAGAACCATGACTGAAACTAGTAAGGTTGTCTTACTATGAGTCATGAAAAGAATAATAAAAATTACAAAGCAAAGACAAAGTTTGCTAAGTAGCTTAAAGTATCAAAAGAGAGAACCATGAGCAGAGTGTATGCGCCCACATTAAAGTGATTGTGTATGCCTTATCGAGAGAAATTGATTTAAGGTAGGGTACACCCAAAGAAGACAAGCACATTTTCACAATAATTCAGCCCCAAAGAGAGGATAAATCAAAGGATAATTAATAAAAAGCATGAGGTGGTTTCACCTAACTCTGGAGTCAGTATGCTTTTTATGATAGCTCATGTATATAATGTATATGTATATGTGTGTAGAATTGTCCCCATCCTACAAAGAAAGGAAACCACCATGGAAGAAAGGAACACATGTGTCTTTTGAGTCAACATGAAAGAGATAAAAGAGATCTCAATGTTTTTTATCTTCCTCAAGTAGACACCACTAGGGACAAAAAATACAAGAATAAGGGAAACAAATAGAAGAATGTCAAAAATAAGAAAGATAAGAGAGAGAGAGACTCTATGGTGCTAATGAAGCTAATCAAGCATGTCATTCTCCCCTCGATCTTTCTAATCATTATTTTGGGAAGGTGGACAACATGCAAGAGGAGCCACATCGAGAATGGTAGATGGAGCTATCACAAGTTCCAAACAAGGACCATTCTCTAATGCTGAGTCACTTTATTCATTACTAGGAGTTAGGATTAATGCTTTTGAAAATTTTGTTGATAAGTTATTGTCGACATCAACATATTCATATTCATCATTAGACATATTAGGATCAAAATTTTCATCATTAAAAATATTCTCACCTATTTTTTCATCAAGATTAATACGAATAGGAGCTCTAATAGGAATAGAACTTGAACCATCATTTGTCTTAAGCATTTTGTGCCTTGGAGAATTAGGTTGAACTTCTTGTTTAGAAGAAAATAGAATCATGTCAATTGTTAGTGTTTTAGGAGAATAAATGGTTTGGGAAGCAACTTCGCAAGCTCTAGCACAATGCCTCCATCGACATTCTCTCGCATAATGATTTCATCTAGTTTTGGCTAAAGGTTGAGACAATTTAGGTTCATTTGATATAGGTTTCATCTCTTCTTTTAGGAAAGGATGAATGGGTTGAGGTCTTTTAGTTTGGACAATAGGACAGGTGAGGCACTTTTGTCTACAAGATGAAGGAGGATGAACCACACCATATAAAGGAGGAATGGGAGGTGTATGAAGGAGATCGGGTCCATCATGATGATGAGGTATAGGTCTAGCCTTAGGAGGAAAAGATTGATGTTTAGGGGGAAGAGTTTTTCTACCTTTGGGAGGAGGAATGGACTCATCCATAGGAGAAGGATTAGATTCTTCTTTAGGAGGGGGAATATCTCCTTTTTTAGGAGAACAGATGCTCTTCTCTTTAGGAGAAGGAATAGGTGCCTCTTTAGGAAGAATATTATTTTGTTCCTTGCGAGGAAGATTAATCTTACATCTTGAAGGAGTGGTCTATGATCATCAAGAGGAATACTAAGTGTTAGATTTATAGGTTTACTCAATGACAAAATCATTTCATTTTTCCAATTTTAATATGATCTAAAGAGAGCATCACTTCTAGGTTGAAGAGGCTTGAATTGTTTGGACCAAAAATAATCAAGACAAATATCTCCACACCTTAGTGTAGCTTCAAATATTATATAATTAACAGTTAGGATTTCACAACTATGAGAAAATTTCAAATGCTTATGAACATTAGAAGTGATCTCTTTCAGGGAAGAGAGCCAAGGATGTCCCAACTTGACATGAAATTGATTGGATGTAGGAATGATAGAAAATTGAACATCTCAGCATTTAGTACCAACATCAATAGGAAGTGTTATAGAACCAATAGAAGGACAAGAGAAGCCATCAAAAACTTTATCTATCACATCAGTATCATCATATATCACTTGATTCAATTGCAAAGTATAAAGAGATTCTTCAGTTATAACATTAACCATGCAAGCAGGATCAATAAGCCCTCCTCTAGCGAGTATACCTTTGATTTTTGCACTTACGTATAATGGGCCGTCAGGTGGCTTAATGGTCTCACTAAGATCAAATGTTATGTACAAATCTTTAGAAGGTTCTTTTTGATCTATCAGGTTCACCACATTATTAGATTCAAGGGTCACAACATTGGGAGAGTAAGAAGGGTTATCAATCTCAATCACATTAGTGAAATGGGATGGTAAAGGATCGGTAAAAATTTGAAGGTTCTAATTAGGAGGAGCTACTGATTGGTTTCCTTTATCATTTACACTTGCCATATATATAGTATTGTTATCAATCAATTCTTGAATCTTACTTCTCAATGAAAAATACTTCTCAGTGTCATGACTAGGCTAATGATGGTATTGACAAAAAGATTTAGCATAAAAGTAAGGTGAATCTGTCTTAGATGGATCAATTGGTTAAATGATTTGGGGAAGTTTTAACACATTCCTTTGTATTAACTGAAACATAATGCTATGCAAAGATTCATTCAAAGGAGTAAACTCTTTTTCTCTTTTAAAGAATTTAGACAAAGGAGGCACACCTGTAGTGGCTGCTACTTGAGTGTTGTTGATGTTATTGAATTTGATGAACCCTTTATTTGGTTTGAACTTCACAAACAATTTTTGACAACTATCACCCTTATCACTTAGAGTCATGGAAGGAAATGATTGTTCCAATTGACTCACAATTAGTTTATAATTGTGAAGTATTGCGCACAACTGCCAAAAAGGAAGTAAACTTAGTTAAGAGAAGTTTATCCCTAATATCCTTTTGTAAATTAGCAATAATTTTTTTTTGAATGTCTTGATCGGGCACACAAAAAGAAATTTGAGAATACAAATGCTTATATCTACCAATAAAATCAGTCACTTTTTCTTTAATTCCTTGTTTACAATGCATCAAACCAGTCAAAGTAACTTTAGGACCAATGTTATTGTGAAATTATTGAATAAAAGCATCAACCAGTTGTTGAAAAGAAGTAATAGAATAAGGAGGCAAAGAACAATACCATTGCAAATCTCTATCCCTTAATGTTCTAGTTAATAATTTTTCTAACAACCTTTGATCATGAGCAAAGTCACTACACAAAGTTTGGATGTTTTAACATGAGTTAAAGGATCACCTTTTCCATTATAAAGTTCCAATTGAGGGACTTCTACATGTTTAGGAGGGATAAATTTAACAATGTCATTGGATACTAGACTCTCTACATCAAATGTGGCCACATTATACTTGGTTTGATTCATAGAAGCTGTTTTTGTTGTAAGGAAGACACTGTTTGGGCTAGACTATTGATTGTAGCTTAGGTAGAAGGATTAAAATTAAACATGTTGGATTGAGAGGGTGGAGTGATATTGTTGAATGAAGGAAGAGATTGAGAATAAGGAGGTAGGAAACTATGATAAGTAGGTAATGGAGAAGATTGGGTAACACATGGAAGAGTCATAGGGGGAATAAAGGAATTGTGATTGAGAGAGTTGCCCTGTTGACTAACATTTATAGGTGATGAATGTGATTGGGTAACAAGGGGAACACTCATGGTAGGAGGAATGAAAGAATAGGTATTGACCCCATGACTAATATTTATAGGTATAACATTTTGTGTAGAGGTATCCATGATGTTTAATGTGAAAGTAGGAACACTAGTCATAGGATTTGTCAAAGGAATGGAATGATTAACTTGACTAGGAGGTTGTGTATAACCTATGTTTTTGACACAACTCTTCATAGGAATGATATTAGAATCTATAATATGAGAAATACCACGCAAGATATCAACACCATGTTTATCACTTTGAATAATTATTTTTAATCCTTCAATCAATGGGAGAGCTTCACTTTCTGGGTATTCTTGACTCATCCATTGTTGAAGATTGTCAAATTGATTGTCCATCTTCACCAATTGGTCAACAAATACTCTAGTTAGTGAATCCTCCTCATTTTCAAAATTATCAAGAGGATATTTAACGGGAATATCTATAGGATTGGAAGAAGCACCAATATCCTCATTAAAAAATCTAGCCAAATTAGGCTCCATTTCCTTCGTAATTAAACCTTGGGCAACCTTAATTCTACAACTTCTCCTAACAGGGATACTATAGGCAAGTCTAATAGTAGTAAAACTCATGCACTAGGGAAAAGAAATTGGAAATAAAATGCAATCTCCTAGGAATTTAAAATTTAAAATTAGGGATTTGTTAAAATGACCTCTTAAATTAAATTTGAATTTAAAATTAGGGCATAAAATGACCTCTTAGTTTTAAAATTTTGAAAGGAGGGAAAATCAAAATTGGGTTTGTCCAAATCTAACCTCTTAATTAAAATTTTGAAAGTTTGAAATGTTGAAATATTGAGCCAATCAATTTAATTTTAAAAATTAGGGTATATGTAGTTAACAACTTAACTTTAAAATTTAAATTGAAAATAGAAATATTGAAATTCCGACTTGTTTTTGACCTTAGGATGACCTAAAATAAAATAAAATTCACAAATCTCTTGAATTGTGTAGTAAAATACAGTCAAAATAGGCTCTTGAAATTTGAGCACAAAAAGTTGAGACCGAGGTGGTAGCAGCACAGTCCGAACACATGGTCTAACCAACTTTTTACCAAATTTTTGGGGAAGCAAGATATTATGATTTTAATGTGAATTATAGAAGAATATGGGAATTGGAGATGTCTAGATATATGAAAATAAGCCTTGAAAGTCGAAATAGGACAGACTAAAGATGTTTGATAAAATGATTAATTGAAAGAAGAGAAAAAAGGGCACACTTAAGGGCATAATTTTATGATGTTTAGAGAGAAAACAAGAGACTTTAGATTTAATTGAATCAATTAAATTCTTAAGGAAAATTTGAGTTTGCACAAGATTAATTCAATTCTAAAAATTAGTGTTTGTTGCATAAACCGCTTAATTTAAAAAAATTAAATTAAAAAATTTGAATGTTGTAAATTGGAAATTGAATTTTAAAATTGATGCAAGGACTCAAATCTGAAAATTAATTCAACATCTACATAATTCACAAGGGCAATTGTAAAATAAAAAATTAGGGTATTTTTTATTTAACTAGACTTAATCTGGAAAACTTGAAAAATTGAACATGTAAATGAAAACTTGAATTGTAAAATTAAATAATTCTTAGATTTGAAAAAAATAATCCAATTTAGACATATCACAAGCTCAATTTTGAATCTAAAAATTAGGGTTTTTGTGAATTTAACCTATAAATTTTTTAAAATTGCAAGGAAATTAAAATTTTAATTGAAAATTTGAACTGTAAATTGCATACACTCAAATCTTAGAAAAAAAAATCAGAATTAAGGGTGTAAGGATTCAAGTTCACCAAAATGTAAAGTGGAAAATTGGGAGCTTAGAAAATTCTCCACTTGAAAGGGGGAATTCACTAATCTCAATTTTCACTTGGGGAAACTTTACATTCAAAAGAGCAGGGTGAATCTACTAGATCTAATCCCAAAGGATGCAAGGATTGAATACAAAGTAGATTGATTGTGATTGGAATGCAAGTTACCCTCTTTTGTAAGTTGACTAGTTGAATTTAGGCATAGTGCTGAAAATGAAGACAAAGTATGCAAAAAGAACAAGCTACAGATTTGGGATTCACTCATACACCTAGATCTAAGAAGTTTGAGTTGATTAAGAGCTGCTCTGCAAAATTAAGCAAAATTTACATGGATCGTGTGTCTAGATAGGGGTGTCCTCCAATCGATCCTCCCAGCTTTCCGTGCGTCAAAAAGGGTTTCTTTGTATTTATGAATAAAGCTTATTTCCAAGAGTACAGTTGTGCACATGTTTCCTGCACATAGAAAGAAACAAAAATGTGTTGGGAATAGGGGTTTGCCTTCAGGTCAAACCCTAGTTTTGGAATTAACCAAGTGGTTGAAATAATGTAAATACAATGACTAAAAGTAGAAATCCTTCTCTTTGAGGGGATGTTGACTTGCTTGAGAATGAAATTCTTATACCTCCTTGTGAATTTTTGCTTGCCTCCACATGGAATTATGATTTCATCAAGTAGAATGATGATCTCCTCTTCAATACTTGAAATCTAGACTTTATTACTGCTCCAAATCTTGAAGGAAGACTAAAAATTCTCAATTGCTCTTGAATGCTTGACATAATTTTCTAATATGGTGTTTTTATCAAATGAGAGGAGATATCCCTCTTATATACTTGCTGGTAGGATTAATTGACTGATTTTCTGACTTGAGCTAACATAGGAGGGATTTTCCTACTTCAAATTTTATTTAGGTCCAAGTGAAGGGATCAAGATAGGCCCCAAATAAGATATCTCAGGGAACCATGCGCTAGTCCTACCCTATTTTGGGGCAGGATCAAGGTGGCCCTTGAGTACATTATTTGATTGCAAGGTGTTTTAGGTGTGCATGAGCATATTCAGGTCTCTGATCAGGTCGAGGGGTGCAAACACTAAGAGGGAGACCCAAATGTAGTCAAAAATTGTGACGGGTGCAATTTTATAATGTTACATAAGAGTAGAGGATATTTGAGAAAATCCTCAAAACTATGCACTCTAAGTTTGACCCATTATCTATTTATATTGACAAGGCCAATGATATCTTAATAGTAGTAGTGGATGGTTTTATCATGATATTTTTATATATTTGCTTCAATTGCATAATTAGAGACATGGTGATGTTATTTGAAGTTATTCAAAATATCTATGATGGATGTATGAAATAAACATAATAAGTAATTAATTATTTGTTATATGGATATATGGTATGGTTTAAAACTATTGTGTCTACCTACCTTTGTATGTCTAAGTCGATCCAGGATATTTGATCACTCTCAGAGAAGGGAAGGAGAGTGTCATCAAGGAGTGAGGCACATGTATAAAAAGAGGTCAAAGTTTTCATTAGTACCAAGATAATATTCTCCACCTTTTAGCCATCCAATGTGTAAATTTATAAATTATGAATAGTGTACTTTTTGTCTTAATGTACATAATTAAAAATCTTAACAACATTTTAACAATATTTATGATTAATATTAATTAATTAATATTTAAGATATAAAATTATAGATATTCTGTTGCATTGTCTCACTTATATCTTATGCATGAATTAGATACATTAATGTAAAACAAACGGGACATATTTTCATTGTTTTACACAGGTTATACCAAGTAACACATTAGATATATTTAATTATAGTCAAATGACATAAAATTGTATTTATTTAGGTTCTCCTTTCAATTTTAAAATGATACAACCAATGAACTAACCATCATTCCTTTTATCATCCTCATTGAATCCTCAAAATGTACATAATTTATATGAATAACGTGTCTATTAAAAATGGCCTTGAATACATAAATTTTATTAACATGGATTATCATGAAGAAATTGAGCATAGGATGTGTAATGAAAGTCTTGATATATATAAAGGTGAACACTAATTATTTCATGGAATTCTCTAATTAGAAAGTGTAATCAATGGTGATAGAGAGAAAAATATGATATTAAATTCAATGCTTCCTACAAAAACATTATTCTAATGATCATTTTTAATTTCTTCCACTTGAATGAATTTATTTGAAATGGTTTTTTGTATATTGGTGATTGGCTATGAGGAGGTTATATTGAATTATTTTCATTAGAACTAATTAAAGTGAATGTCACAATATACTGAGACAAAGGGAGGGTGAATCAGTTGATCCCAATTTCAACTTAATTTCAACATTAATAATCATAAATTACTTCGTCAATCATATGTTATTAAATATTAGTGGAACTTAATCTAATCCTCTTAATGAGCATTAATTAAACAACATGATGGATCACACATCCACATAATAGAAACCAAATATAAAAGGAAACCCAAGATGGGAAAAGTCATGGTGAATAACTCCTAAGATCTATTGCCTAAATTCATCCTCACAAATAAGTGAATTAATTACGATTGTGACGTATGAACCAACTTGTAAAAGACACCAATCTCCATTTGTTTTTGTGGGCACCAACCAAAATCTCTGAGCACCAACTTAGTAGGTAAGAAACCAGTCCTATTGAATTACAAAGATATGATTTGTAAAAATTTAAGATTGATTACAAATCTTGCACTTTATTTTTTCAACCTTCAACATTTCTCTTGCAAAACATATGATCTTTTGATAATGGTTCACTCTAATTAATATGCTACATAATGAATCACCCTCATATTTACAACAGATTAACTTGTACCCTAAAAAGTACACTTATAAATTAATCTATGACAACTATTTATGTGTTATAATTATATTTACAATTACAATCATATGTTGGACCAAAACATATAATTTAATCCACAATTTTACCGCACTAGTTTTCTTATGCAAATGTCTCCAAACATATAATAGGCCAAATCCAAAATTCCATAGGATATACCAAAAAAATTATAATGCCATATAATTCGTAGTGTGGCCCTATCTATTCCCAGTAGTAATCATAATGCTAGCTCTAGTGAGTGCATATAATAAGACTTTGATGAATCCTGTTGAAACAATAATGTGGTAAATTAACTAGCACAATGACCCTTTTTGTCGCTTCAAACTTGTTGATCACTACACCCAATCTTCAAAAACTATGAATTATGATGCATCATGTGTAGAAAAAATCTCCTTTCAAATGATGAGACATAATCTGTGCACATGAAGATATGTGGATAAAAATAAGTTACCTAAACAAGCTCAATCTCTAGGTAACTGAAATATTCTGGATCAAACTTTTGGATCACTTCAACCAAAAAGTATTGATGAATTACAAAATTACTTGTATCATTCCTCAGTTGAATCTATCACCATATCTAGCCATATATACATATACAATTGACGATTCTCTAATATTTGATGTCAGTACAATACATTCGTCAATCTTCTAGATGTCATTGCATCAATGGAAAAACTAAATTGCACAACTAGTACTCTCCTAAAATCATAGACAACACTATTTGACATAAATGAAGACATATGTTTAACACTACCTCTAATGGAATAGTAATAGTAAATATTGTTAGATAGTTCAAATAACCGGAAGACAACTGAGAGGGGGGGGTGGTGAATCAGTTGTCAAAGATTAAAAGAACATTTAGGAATTAAAACTTTAATACCATAAACCAAAACATTAATACCATATGCTTATATCAAATACTGGAATTATAGTTAATCCAATTAAGCATAAACAATAATAAGAGATTAAATACCATCCATATGACACCAAGTTATATATGTGGAAAACACGGTAAAGGGAAAAACCATGGTGGGAAGCCTACCCATAGCCAGATAATACTTTTGTAGTAAGTATGTAAATTACAATTGAGGGGCCTGCACTTGCAGGAAGGACAATAGCCTAAAGAGAATTGCTCATCACAAAAGGAGTCTCACTAAGTACATAGAAATCCAGACTACAATCTGGAAGAATGAATGAACTATAAAGATAGCATCTCCTATTCCTGAGTATAGTTCTGATTAAGCTCAATACCAGAGGACTAAATCCTCTTACATTAAACCAACTTGATCTCCAATGATTGACCAAATCCTCAGCTTGAATAATAGTGCAATATTCATATATTACATATCCATATCCCATTCCCTAACCATAACCTATGATGATCTACAATGAGATCTTACATCACATATATACAAACCCTCGACCATAAATAATTAGGTTGAGCATCAGACAATAAACCAATTACATAATTACAAAACATGTCAGCCTTGGACCAAACAAATAATATCCAACACATAAGGCATCCTGTAAACATATTGAGAGGTCCAATCCACATGTTACATTAAGCCAGTCCATAACCTAGATCAATCGGGACCGAATATAGGTCCACATGCTACAACAATGATCTCCATCTACCAAGTCTCAAACATGATCACCAACAACATCCTGAATGCATATCAGAAGTTGCACCAACACCACTTATGCATATCATCAAAGATCTTCATCAAATATCTACCAATGAAACCCTTGCCATAACGACAAGCCCAGCTTCCAAGCAAACAAGATATCATTCGATCACTAGTCCAAAACCAACCGACTAAATATAAACATGAGTATCATGAATAAGACAATTCCATAACCAAACCATACCAAAGCATACTGGATCATGTCGGATCTAATCCAATCAGAAACCATACGTCCTACCAAGACTAGAACGGTGCTGGTAAAGCACCCCAAATAACTAGTGTTGACATTAATCACAAAACATCAATGCAACACATAATCATTTCCTCCAAATGGCCAATAATCTCCCCTTTTGGTATTGATGGGAACAATAGATGTGAAAAACATTCAAGTTCAACTTGAAATGCCAAATAAGTCTCCCCCAATGGAAGAAAACCAACAATCTCCCACATTAAGATATAGCAATGAAATTCTGAAACAAAGACCAAACACCCTGATAGGGAGATTGAGTGAGAAGTTACTCAATAAGCTTAAATTGGTCTAATTTGTCAAATGGACCCACGAATATGATTTTCTATTGTATTCAACTAGTGTTTGGCAACATCAAACTCCAACAACCACACCTCTCCTCAAACAACCACCCTATTGTGTGTTATGTAACTTCCTTATACTAGCTTGTTTCCTCAAAGGTACTCAAAGTTACTCAAACCCTCCAACATAGGTCAACACCTCAAAATGGTGTGTTGACTATCATGAAAGGTTTAGTTAGGTCCTTTATGTATATTTAAACTATTTTAGACAAGTTAGGAAGGTTCATACATCATTTGGACAATTGGGTTCAACCTTTGTGAAACACAGGGCTAACAAGGGCTACTAGCCCGTGGAAGGCTAATTGAGTGAAATTTGCTTGCATAGGATGATGATGACCTTAACTATCATAAAACCTAACTGGGATAGTGTTAATAAGGTGTAAACCCAAATATTTCCCTAGTTTTAACACCTGAGAAGTTGGTATGGTGATTATCCACATTTTTAGGCAAATAAGTAGGGTTTGAGAGGGTTTTATCCATGTAACAAAGGAAGTCAATGCTAAACTACAAAACAAGCCCCCAAATTCATGAAAGACCTCTACCAAATCATTTTAAATAACTCTCCATCCCTTCCCTACATGACATTATGACAAACACTTTCCACACAAACCATTAATTGACTGTTTTTAGTACACTTTCAAGGTAAGAATAGCATGGAAACCTTCACCAAGGTATGTGGTAAATTAAAAGAACTTTTCCAACACCTTCTACAATATTCCAAGGCATTGATATGTACACAAAGAAATTTTAGACCAAAAGAGTCATTAAATCCCCAAAACTGGGTACTTGCTGTCAACTAGAATTAACATACACTTGCAAGATGAAAAGTACATTGTTTGGAGCTCCAAATGCATAAAAAAATCCTTGAATGCTAGTGCAGACCTCTACCTCAAGTTTTCTCACTCAAATTGGTCTTTGAGCACAAACATGTTTGGTCTTACTCACATTGCGAGGCAAATCCATTTCCAATTTGCCTAGCATATGCTCAAAAACTCTTCTTTCTCACAACCCTGGGCAAAATGTGAAATATTTACACTATAAATGTGCCATACAACTTGTCTAAGTCCATCCATGGGAGCCCAAACCTGGATTTAGACAAGTTGATGCATTTTTGAGGCCCAAACCCTTGACAGGGGAGTCAAAAGCCAAAAATGAAACTAATTTGTACAGTGAACTTCCAAATGCTTCACAAATGAAAATAATACATAAAATTAGTTGAATGTACATTAAGAAAAATCTCCAGCAAGTACAGTATGGAAAGGAACTGTCCAGTATGGAATGTCACAAGAAAAAGAGTTGAAAAACCATTAAAAAGCCAGAATTCTTGATATTTCCAATTGACAATGTCTTCAAATACAATTGCCAACCCTATAAAAAGAAGAGGGAGGCATATTTATAGCACCATGAATTAGTTATATTGTCTTGTATGGACAAACAACTATAGGAGGTTGTCTTTTACAATCTTGTCTTAAAAATGACAGCTTTTCCAAACAAGAAAGCAACTTCTGTTGCTCCAAATGACATTTTTGAGCAACCTAACTTATCTATCCCTCCTAGACACTTAGGAATGATTAAAATAAATCAAAAAACATGTCCCAAAACTTTCCCAATCATTTCTAGGCCTATAAGGCAATTTCTCACTTTTTAGCCCTTTTTGGCCTAGAAGCACAAAATTGACAATTCAAGCCCTAAGAAGCAAAACTAGATCTCTCAAGAACAAAATGAGATCAAACACATATGAAATGACTAAAAAAAAACTATGAAATAATTTCAAAACTATCAAGACACTTAAGCATGAAAAATACCAAAAATGGAGAGTATAAGCCAAAACTAGGTGCTCCTGCACTATACTCCCCCAAAGACAAAGAAGTGATGTGACTGCTTGAGGCAACAAAGAAGTAGGAATTGCAGACTTAGAGAAATCAGATTGATGTACCCAAGTGGCTTCTGAAAGTGTTTTATCTTTCCACTTGATAAGATGCTCCATGTACACTTGATGGCGAGTCTTCTTGTAAACTCTTGAGTTGAACACCATTTCAGCTTGAGGAATGGATGGAGGAGGCAAAGACAGGTCTGAAAGTGACTTGTGAAAATCTAAAACTCTATCATCCTCCTTAGGAATCTAACCTTTTAATGCCACCAAATATCAAACATTGAAAATAGGAGACAAAGAAAGATTAGTAGGCAAATCAATTTTATATGCATTAGAACCATACTTAGCCAATATCTTGCAAGGACCTATCCACCTCATTTGGAGCTTGCTGGGAACTCCTTTTTTCAATTTAGACTTGTTAAAATTGACCACCACAAAGTCCCCAACTGAAAATTGAACATCCCTCTTTGATGCATCCACTCTAGCTTTCACTTTTTGTGAGGTATCTTGAAGAGTCTTTCTCACTTGCTCATGAACTTCCTTCATTGATTGAGCCATGCCATCTATTGTACCACTCTTTTGATGCATGTCACCAAGATCCCTTAACTCCATGACACCCCTTGAGTTCATACCATAAACAATCTCAAAGGGACTCTTACTAGTTGATATGTTAACACTATCATTGTACGCAAATTCTGCTAGATGGATGAGCTAATCCCAACTTTGGCCATATTCCTTTGTTAAACACCTTAAGAGGTTGCCAAGAGTCCTATTGACCACCTCAGTTTTCCCATTAGTCTGTGGGTGATAAGCTGAACCAAAAGAGAGATTAGTACCCAATCTTTTCCATAATGTCTTCTAAAAATGGCCAAGAAACTTAACATTTCTATCAAAAACAATGCTAGAAGGTAAACCATGGATTCTAATCACTTCCTTGAAAAACAAATAGGCTATATGGATAGAATCATGTGTAGTCTTTCAATGAATAAAGTGTGTCATTTTACTAAATCTGTCCACAATCACAAAGATGCTATCAAAACCAGCTTGAGTCTGAGGTAAGCCTACTACAAAATCTATGCTAACACATTCCCAAGGCCTTGTAGGAATTGGAAGAGGCTGATAAAGACCAGCATTAGAAGTATTAACTTTTTCTTTCTGACAAACCATACATTTCTAATTTGTCAAATGGACCCAAGGATATGCTTTTCTATTGTATTCAACTAGTGTTTGGCAACATCAAACTCCAACACCCACACCTCTCCTCAAAAAACCACCCTATTGTGTGTTATGCAACTTCGTTATACTAGCTTGTTTCCTCAAAGGTACTCAAAGTTACTCAAACCCTCCAACATAGGTCCACACCCCAAAATGGTGTCTTGACTATCATGATAGGTTTAATTAGGTCCTTTATGTATATTTAAACTATTTTATACAAGTTAGGAAGGTTCATACATCATTTGGACAATCGGGTTCAACCTTTGTGAAAATAGGGCTAAAAAGGGCTACTAGCCTGTGGAGGGCTAATTGAGTGAAATTTTCTTGCATAGGATGTCAATGAACTTAACCATCATTAAACCTAACTTGGATGGTGTTAATAAGGTGTAAACTCAAATATTTTTCTAGTTTTAACCTCTGAGAAGTTGGTATGGTAACTGTCCATGTTTTTAGGCAAATAAGTAGGGTTTCAGAGGGTTTTATCCATGTAACAAAGGAAGTCAATGCTAAACTGAAAAAAAAGCCCCCAAATTCATGTAGGACATCTGCCACATCATTTGAAACAACTCTCCATCCTTGCCCTGCATGACATTATGACAAACACTTGCCACACAAACCATTAATTGACTGTTTTATGCATTATTACAGCACTTTGACTGTTTTTACCGCACTTTCAAGGTTAGAATAGCATGGAAAACTTCACGAATATATATGGTAACTTCAAATAACTTTTCCAACACTTTCCACAAGATTCCAAGGCATTGATATGTACACAAAGCAAGTTTAGACCCAAGAAGTCATTAAATCCCCAAAACTAGGTACTTGTTGTCAGCTAGAATTAACAGACACTTGCAAGATGGAAAGTACATTTTTTGGAGCTAAAAATGAATCCAAAACTCCTTGAATGCTAGTACAAACCTTTTCCTCAAGTTTTCTCACTCGAATTGGTCTTTGAGCACAAACAAGTTTGGTCTTACTCACATTGCGAGCCAAATCTATTTCCAATTTGCCTAGCATATGCTCAAAAACTCTTCTTTCTCACAACCCTGGCCAAAATGTGAAATATTTACACTATAAACATGCCATATAAATTTTCTAGGTCCATCCATGGGAGCCCAAACCTGGATTTAGACAAGTTGATGCATTTTTGAGGCCCAATCCCTTGATAGGCCAGTCAAAAGCCAAACATGAAATTAATTTGTACAATCAACTTCCAAATGATTAAAAAATGAAAATAATACATCAAATGCCTTGAATGTACATTAATAACAATCTATAGCAAGTACAGTATAGAAAGGAACTATCCAGTATGGACTGTCACAAGAAAAAGAGATGAAAAACCATTAAAAAGCCAGAATTCTTGATATTTCCAATTGAGAATGTCTTCAAATACAATTGCCAACCCTATAAAAAGAAGAGGGAGGAATATTTATATCACCATGAATCATTTATGAGGTCTTGTATGAACAAACAACTATAGGAGGTTGTCTTTGAAAATCTTGTCTTAAAAATGACAGCTTTTCCAAACAAGAAAACAACTTTTGTTTCTCCAAATGACATTTTTGAGAAACCTAACTTATCTATCCCTCCTAGAAACTTTGGAATGATTAAAATAACTCAAAAAACATGTTCCAAAACTTTCCCAAATCATTTCTAGGCCTATAAGACAATTTCTCACTTTTAAGCTCTTTTTGGCCTAGAAGCACAAAATTGACAATTCAAGCCCTAAGAAGAAAAACTTGATCTCTCAAGCAAAAAATGAGATAAAACACATATTAAATGACTAAACAGAACCTATGAAAACATTTCAAAACTAACAAGACACTTAAGCATGAAAAATACCAAAAATAGAGAGTATAAGCCAAAACTAGGTGCTCCTGCACCACACCCACTGTGAATAATATCTCTGTAAAGCTATGAATTACACATATATCTCTACCCCTAATGTATACAAATCCACTATTTTTTTCTTTTTTACATCAATATCTCTCCCTCTTTGATATCAATGCCAGAAATATGACAAAAATATCAAAGCAAAAACATAAACCACTGAAACACAAAGCTGACTACTCCCCTTGAGCAGTAGCATCCCCACTTTGGTGCTGAAATGAATGATCTCTAATAATTCATACTGGAATGATGCCAAAAAGAATCAATCATTTCTTTGTCGGAGGGGCAGAAACCCCTTACCTGTCTCTCAGGTACTCAAATGGTTCTTTAGGCAAGGTTTAATGAAAATGTCTGCAATCTTCTCTTTAGTGTTTACATAAACCAACCTAGCTTCATTTTCTTCCACCTTCTCCTTCAAAAAGTGATATTTGATAGATATGTGCTTAGTCTTAGAATGAAATTCCAGATTCTTTGATATGTCACTAGCAGTAGAGCTATCATAGTGAATAACTACTGGTCCAGTGCAATGCACTTTGATATCCTTCAACATTTGCTTCATCCATAGAACATGTGTACAGTTAGTAGAAGCAACAACATACTCAACTTGAGCAATAAATAAAGAAGTACATGATTGTTTCTTGCTGATCCATGAAACCAACTTCTTTCCAAGAAAGAAAGCTCCACCAGAAGTACTTTTTTGGTCATCAACATCTCCAACCCAATCAACATCTATATATGCACATAAAGTAAAGTCATCATTTTTAGGGTACCACACACCATATTCTGATGTACCTTGCAAGTATCTAAAAATCCTTTTCACTGCACTCTCATGATTTTCTCTAGGATCACTCTAAAATCTAGATGCAATACAAACAACATTCATTATGTCAGGCCTAGTCTGAGCTAAATAAAGCAGACCTTCAATCATAGATTTGTATCTTGTATGATTTACTGGTATAGAAACGTCTTTCCATGTCAATTTCTCACTTGTAACCATAGGAGTACTTACTGGTTTAGAATCTCCCATACCAAACTTCTTCAACAATTCCCTAGCATGCTTAGTTTGACAGATGAAAATACCTTTGTAAGTCTAAGTAATCTGCAAACTTAAGAAAAATTTCATTTCCCCAATCATAAAATTTCAAATTCTTTCTCCATATTCTTAGAAAATTCCATACACAACTTATCTTCACCTCCAAAAATAATGTCATCAACAAATACTTCAATAATCAGTATATCATCATAAGTGATCTTATAATATAAGTTACTATCAGCATTACCCTTAGTAAAACCAAGCTTCAAAAGATATTTATCCAACCTTGCATACCAAGCTATATGTGCCTATTTCAATCCCTATAAATATTTCCTTAACATGAAAACCATGTTTGTATCATCTGATAGTGAAAAACCATCAGGTTTCTCAATATAAACTTCCTCATCAAGATCCCCATTCAAAAATGCACACTTAACATCCATCAGATAAACCTTGTAGTTCTTAGGGGCAGCATAGCCATGAAATAATCTTACAGCTTCAATCCTAACTACAGATGCAAAAGTCTCTCCATAATCAATTCCTTCCTTCTGAGAATATCCTTTACAAACCAATCTAGCCTTATTCCTTACGACTTGACCATCCTCATTCATTTTATTCCTAAAAACCTATTTAGTTCCAATAAGATTCTTATTTTTAGGTCAGGGAAACAAAGTCCATTTGTTATTCTTCTCAATCTGATCTAATAACATGCTTTAATTACTGATACTGATTCAACTTGAGAAATTAAACATAACTCATTAGTTGCCAGTATTCTTCTTTTCATCACTCCATTGTTCTTATCCCCAATGATATGATCTTCTAAATGATTCAGTCTTACATACCTAGGAGTCCTCTGAATCATTGTTCCTCTTGCCAGTTCTTCAATTACTGTTGAATTTTCTGATACTATCAAAGTAACTAGCTCAACACTCTATTCCAGTAAAGATGCTACCGGTTTATCATTTCCACTGCCAGTTCCTTCTCATAAACTCTAATTTGACCTCTATTCATCTCATCCACCTTGACATTAGCTCTCTCCACAATTCTTTATAATCTCTTGTTATAACATCTATATGCTTTTCTTTCATTAGAATAACCAATAAATATGCCTTCATCATATCTAGGATCAAATTTGCCAATGATATCATCTCTTTTGATATAACATTTACTACCAAAGATTATGAAATAATTAACTGTAGGTGTATTACCAAATCATAATTCATAAGGTGTCTTACTCGTTTCTCCTTTGATATGTACTTTGCTGAATGTATAAATTGTTTTGCTCACTACTTCTCTCCAGTAGATATGAGGTATACTAGCTTCCATCATCATTGTTCTAGTAGCATCCAAAATAGTTTTTTTCTTCCTTTCCACAACTCCATTCTGCTGAGGTGTCTGAGGAGAAAAAAATTGCATTCTTATCCCATGCTTCTCACAAAAGTTATTAAACTCACCTGATGTGAATTATCCACCATGATCTGACCTCAAATATTTAATCTTCAATCCTGTCTTAGTTTCCACTTTAGCCTTAAATATTTTAAACTTTTCAAAAGCCTCAGATTTTTCCCTTAGAAAAGTAACCCACATCATTCTAGAATAATCATCAATGATTAGCATGAAATATCTATCACCTTAAAAAAATTTAACTCTAGCAAGGCCACACAAATCAGTATGAATAACATCAAGAGCATCATTAGATTTATGTTGTATACTCCTAAAAGAGCTTCTGACTTGTTTACCCATTTAACATTCTTTACATTCTAGATTATAGGGCTTCACAATCTTAGGTATCTCTCTAACTACCTTAGTTGTACTTATGTTTACAATGTAATTAAAATTCACATGAAACAACCTCTTATGCCATATCCAACTCTCATCAATTTATGTAGTCAAACATATCTTCTTACCAGAATTCAAATGAAATATATTACCTTTTGTCTGTGTACCGATTGCAATCTCCAAACCAGATCTGTTAGTGATTTTATATTTTCCATCCTTGAACTGTAATTGAAATCCCTTATCCACCAATTGTCCTACACTCAAAAGATTATGCTTAATACATTCAACAAAATAAACATTATCAGTATTTTTCTTACCATCTAGTGATATAGTTCCTTTTCATTTGATCATACATGCTTTGTCATATCCAAATCTAACCAAACCGCCATCAAATTCTTGCAAAGATAGAAATGTCCTTTTATTCTCCAATCATATGATGTAAATATCCACTATCAATTACCCATTCATCCTTGTCTTCAATTTTAGTAGGAAATGCCTTCTCTTTAGGTACATTCTCTTCTAGTGTCATAACATCTTCCTTGATAGCCAAGAACACCCATTCCTTTCCATTGCCGGAACCACTAGTAGAATCTTCTACCTGCTCATCATTAGAGTCAGTAATACCTTCCTCATTTGCTATGTAACATGATTTATCTTTGGTTTTCTTGTACTTATACTTGTTCTAATATCTAAGGCCAGGCTTAAAATATCTTCTAACTCTCTCTTCAAATCTTGAATTCCTTTCAAGACATCTAGATGCAAAATGACCAATCTTATTACATGCAAAACATTTAAAAGGTGGTTTTCCTTCATACTTCCTACTAGTCCTTTAGGTACTCTTCTAGAAAATAGTACTTCAAGTTGCTCAAACTCATCATATTCTCTCTTCATATCATCCAATTAATTTGAATATAAATCTTTCCAATCTTGCTTACCAGTTGTTGATGCATATGCATGAAAAGCAGGTTTAGACTTCACAGATCCAAAAGGTCCAAATTCTTCAAGCTCAAAAGAAGATAATTTCCCAACCAAGGTATCTCTGATGATAGAAGTATTAGCCATTGTTTGAAATTCAATAATAGTAGTAGCCTTCATTTTGTAAGCTGGCGGTAGGATTCTCAGGACTTTAGAAACAATTCCATCTTCACTCAAAGTTCCACCACAACATTGAATTCCCATAACAATCTAATTTACCCTTTCCATGAATGCAGTAATTCTTTCATCTTCTTTCATCTTTAGGTTTTCATATCTCACCCGGTAACCATCAAGTTTAGCAATCTTCATAGTAGGGTCACCTTGATTAAGAGTCTCCAACTAATCCCATATAGCCTTTCTAGATGATTTGTTAGTTAATCCCATTATTTGTTGATCAGAAAGTGCACACAAGAGGGCTTCTCTTTCTCTACAATCATTCTCAGGCTCCCTATCCAAATTTGTCAGAGGAGGATTGCTAGATGCCGGATTATGACATGTAGCACCATTCCGTGTGATCTCCCAAATCTCTTTTCCAAGACATCTTAGATGATTCTCCATCCAAATCTTCCATACTGTGTAATTTGTTCCATCAAGCCTAATAATATCCCTCCCAAAGATAGCTCTAGATGAACTGGATGAACTTGAACTGTTAGTCACCATAGGATCTTCCTCAAGTGGTTAAGCTTTCTATAGAGAGGACCAAAGCTCTGATACCAATTGTGAGACAATTCAAATAATTGGAAGACAAGAGGGGGGGGGGTAAATTAGTTGTCATAGATTACTAGAAAATTTAGCAATTAAAAATTTAATACCGAAACCCAAAACATTAATACTAGAATTCTTAAACCAAATACGGGAATAGCAGCTAATCCAATTAAGCATAAACAGTAATCAAAGAATAAATACCATCCATATGACACCAAGATTTATACGTGGAAAACCTGGTAAAGGGATAAACCATAGTGGGAAGCCTACCCATAGTTAGATAATACTTCTGCAGTAAGTATATGAATTACAATTGAGGAGATTGCACTTGTAGGAAGGCTAATAGCCTAGAGCACATTGGTCATCACAAAAGGAGTCTCACTAACTAAATATAAATCCAAACTACAATCATGAAGAATGAATGAACTGCAAAGATAGCATCTCCTATGCCTGAGTACAATTTCGATTAAGGTCAATACCAAAGGACTAAATCCTCTTACATTAACCCAACTCGATCTCCAATGATCGACCAAATCCTTTGTTAGAATAATATTGCACTATTCACACATTACATATCCATATCCCATTCCCTCACCATAACCTATGATGATCTACAATGAGATCTTACATCATATATATAGAAACCCTCAACCATAAATAATTAGGCTGGCCACCAGACAATAAACCAATTATATAATTGCCAAACATGTCGGCCTTAGACCAAACAAATAATATCCAACACATAATACATCCCAGAAACACATTGAGAGGTCCAATCCACATGTTACATTAAGTCGGTCTATAACCTAGATCAACCGGGACCCAATATAGGTCCACACGCTACGACAATGATCTTCATCTGCCATGTCTTGAACATGATCACCAACAACATCCTAAATCCATACTAGAAGCTGCACCAACACCACTTATGCATATGATCAAAGATCTTCATCAAAGCTCTACTAGTGAAACCCTCGTTGTAACCACAAGCCAAGTTTCCAAGCAAACTAGATAGCATCTGATCACCAAACAAAAACCAATTGACTGAATATGAACATGAGTATCATGAATAATCCAATTCCATAACCAAACCATACCAGAGAATACTGGATCATGTCAGATCCAATGCAATCATAAACCATACATCCTACTGGGACCAGAAGGGTGGTGGTAAAGCATCCCAAACAGCTAGTGTTGATATCAATGACAAAACATCAATGCAACACATAATCAATTCCTCGAAATGGCCAACAAAGACTTGATTAATTCATTTGATGAATATAAACAAAATTTATTCTAGAGAAAATAGTTTAGTAAGCACATCAATATTTCATGGTGGGAATGTAGTTGCCAATTGTATAAGTATTACTATCTAACTAGATAACTATATGCTAGCAATGTATTGCTAATTGTTTTGTAGAATTTATCCTATTATATTGTTCCTACAAATGTACCTCTAAAAATACAAAATTCATCTAGCTAAAGGACCACGTCTTAAGGCTTGTACATCAAAAGACTTGCTGATTACATAAAATAAATACATATTTTTTAGAAGAATTTTCCTTTTAGAAGAAAATCCTGATTCAAGTTGAAGTCCATCAAGTTATCTCATGAACCCCATAAAGGTATAACCTTGAGTTGAATACACAAGTTCTCCATCCTAAACTCTCAAATTATAGACACTAAATTATCTAACAACAATCCATACTAAGCTTTGCATATATAAAAATCTCTATAAATTTGTTGCATGACCCTTGTAAAGGTATAATTATCAATCATAGTCTTCTAATCTTCCTAGGAAATAATCTATATTAATATCAACACTAAATCCCTTACCTAGCCTCAAATATAAAACTTCACAAAATATGCATTCCTCAAATTTTTCATCACCAATATTGAAATATAAAATGAAAGCATGAAAATAAATCCTAAAATTCATCTCATGCAAAGTGCCATCTCAAAGTGAGGACATAACTTTTATTTTTATTGATTTATTTTCATCTTTATTCATTTATAAAACCTATGGTTGTATAGAATAAACTTCAAATTATTTTATGGTAAAACTGATGAGATTTAAGGACACCAAATAAATAAGTATCTTATACAGATAAATACCAAGTATTTTACAAATTTTTAGGAATTTGTAAAACAGTTCGATCCTTTTTATCAGCTCAAATATTGTAATACTAAGAAAAATGACATATAGTTGATATTTAGTGTATTAAACTAAGTTAGTAGTCTATAATATGCTACACTTAGTTCTGGTTTTTAAAATTTCAAGTTGACTATTATAAAAGTATATACCATTTGAGAGTTACTTTCCATCATCATGATCACACTCTATTTTAATAGACACATTTTATTTTGCAAAATCATTGATATTTAATTATTCTATTTTATAATTATAGTCTATTTAAACACTAATATCATGTTAGAGTGGTAATTAGTTTATTATCCAATGTTGAGTTAGTTTATCATTATAGTTTTATTTGAATTTTTTATTTTTAAGTTTATCATTTATATTGAATTGCCACTACGTATTAATATTAGTGTGATATTAATCATTTATAATGGATCTCAATATATTTTCAATAGGTATTATATATTTATATAATGATTTTACAATATTATTTGGATGATTTATTAAAATAATTTTATAATTTATTTTGGATCACAATAGTGTTTCTTAAATATGATGCATATGTGTTATCTATAAATATATTTTTAATAAATGTTTCTTTAGTTATTATGTTGGATATGCTATATTTTTTTAAGTATTTAGGTTAATATTGCATGACTAATGAAAAGTTGAGTCTCTCAAGTAACAATTGTAGTGATTCCCTAGTATACTTGGCCTTATTCGAAGAGGGAATTAAGATCTTTCATGGTAAATGTATCATGTATGTTGACTAATTTTTATTTATTATCATCAATATTAATAATTTGAGTTTTGTTTAAGTTCACCTAACTGTCAAATCTTGGATTTGAACTTAAGAGTACATATTTTAGCTCTTTTAATATTTATTTTGCAATTATTGGATTCAAATAAAGCTCCTGATATGATGACATATGGGCTGATTTAAAATTAGAGTATTTATTATGTTTCTTAAAACTGTAATAAAAGATAAGTTTTAAATATGATTTAGGTGGCTAATTCAACATATCTTCAATAGGTTGATTGTATTTAGACAATGGATCTTTACTTAGACCTTCCATGAAGTTCTCTTAGGGTTGGATGTTTGAGTTTTTATTGTAATTTTCCCATCATAAAAACAAACATAAAATCCTCATATCTCCAATAAACAACATGCAAAATCCTCATATCTTCCCTTATCTTTCATTCTTTGCATGTATTTCATGGGTTCAACCTAGGGTTATAACACTTGAAAGAAAACTTTCAGCCATACATATGCCAATTTGCACATATCCCAATTAATATTTTAATAAAAAAAATAAAAATCCACATGCAAAGTATAGACAACATATCCATAAAATATGACACAAGATATACCCTAGGAAAACTCCCATAAGGGAAAAACCTAACATCCAAAAGCATCCATCATCCACGTATTATTCAGTAGTTCAACATTACAATAAAACCATAAAAGAATCTGAAACCCCAACCATCAACAAGCAATCCACATGTGAACAAGAACATAACCATACATCTCATGCCATGCTTCCAACCTCCACAAATGCTAAACTTGGTTCACTCAAACAACTACCTTTGTGGTTACTTTTATAGACACAAGCTCCCACAAAACCATCAAGTGGTATTACATCAAAACCATGTGCCAATACCATGGGCTAACTACCCGACTGACCCCACATCTAATATTGTGTACTTTATTAAATCGCATTCCCTAATATTTAAACAATATAATATATCCCAATATTTTAATACAACTCTTCAAGTAGCCTCGAGAATATTTCCAAGGAATCTCTACATGTTACATGTTCATGTGCAACATTAAATAAATAAATATTACATTATACATCCATGGGAAACTCACATAATAAATCAATATTACAATTATAAACTTTATTATGCAAGGTGTACAACACCTATTTTTCCGACATTCTCCCACTTGTTATATATATTTCACAAGGGGCAATAAGTAACCACATCCTGAATAAGGGAATAATCGCTCTAGCACAGACACCATCATGGAATCAAAGTGCTCCATGTACTCCATCAAGATACCTATGACAAGAAACAAAGTGACCACCATCTCATACATGAATTCTCACACCCTCCACCATGCCACTACCACTAGAAATGATAATGCCATCCAAAGAGAAAGCCACATAACTTGTCACAAGAAATGATAAGTCTTTCCCCCACTAATATCCAAACACAAAAAATTGATCGAAAGGTATTAAATGGATTAGTAGCTATGAAGAACCAATAACCGTAGCTGAAATAGCACCCACAACTAGTGCTAACACATCCAACTATTCATACCTTCAACATATACAAACATATCAACTTAATCTCATATTATCAACATATACAACCCATAACATGCAACAATAAGCTCCAAGTGCAATACTTGACACATATGTACACCTAGAAATTCCCATTGCATAGATAATGTCAAATATAAAATCAATCCACTAACAACATCACATATAAGGTGTTACCATAACCATGTAGGATCAAGAAACATCCACATAAATATGTATAACTTGTAAACCAATAATCTATAAGTATAACTCTCACAACAAGTCTCCACAACTCTCTCATGTTCTCCACAACCAATAAAATAAAGATATAAAGGAACCTCCATGCCATCTCCTACATGAAAACACATGAACACAAACTAGTGAACATATAGCTCCAAACAACCCCAAACCAATGTAATGTGAAATTAAACACCAAAGAAGATAACCAAGACCAAAGAGAGAAACACTACAAATCCAAACCTATAGCATGTCCTTCTACATAAACCTCTAAATGCCAATTGTTTCAAGTGTGATATACTCTATAAAACCCCAAATGAGAATAGCATAACAACACCCAAAATCGTTCAATCCCTTGGACCAAACAAACACATATAAAATGTAATCAACATGGATGTAAGCCTCTCATAACCAAGAAAGTCAAACCACTACCATACCCAAACCTTGAGAATATGCTGAATAAACCATCTCCTAAGATCAATCAATAATGAATGTCATCATACTAATAACTCAAATGCAAAAGGAGATAACCAATGCCAAACATCTGTCAAACTAAATCCTCTAGAACTAACTATCTATTCATAGCTAAGTTCCATATCTATGAAAGATAAGCATAAACATAATGCACTTAAAAGGAATAATGGGAAATACCTCTCAAGTAGTAAATCACCAAGTAGACCAAGAGTTGGGAATGAGAATTCTCATTCAAGACATCGAATTCATCATGTGACATCTAAGAACAATCTCCTCTTAAGTCAATACTAGGTTAATGCTCCTTGGTCAATCTGTTGAAACCATCAACCATCTCAAAACATGTCTCTAATCATAATAGAATATTGACATCACATGTGTCTCTATGTATCCATGAGTACTTGTAACTAATCAATACATGCCAAACTGTAAATCCAACATATAATCACCATGAAGTAATCAAGAAAATGATCATGTACCCAATACAAAGAGAACTACCAAGATGGATGTCAACTCTCTAACCATAGAATCAGGAACATAACATGACAACATGATCTAATCATCTCCTCCAAGGAGATAACATACTCCTAACCATATTATGCATAAACTATAAGCTATCCATCAAGAGTATACCATGACATAATATCAACCATCCTATCCAACAAGGATAACATGTCAAATGAAATCATAAACCACACCTCAACCAAGGAACTCTGTTAGTCCTCCAAGATGTCCACATCCTCAAATATGATGAATATCACCATATCCTACAAGTGTACCCACAAATGTGAAAGACCCTTTTATAGAAATAAGATCTAAGGACTCCAAACACCTATACACTAGGAAGATCATCTTCCATCTAATGGTGAATCCACATCACTACCATCAACTCCCACTAAACTATGATACCAAGCTCTCCATAACATTGTGATAACGAGTGTTTTATTGGTTAGAATAATTTTAGCCCTATTAGAAGTTATGGCAAAATTTGTAGGAGGAGGGGAGTGGCGAGCGGGAGATTCAAATTTCAAATAGGGTGATGGCAGACTTTCTACGATTGGTGTTGGTGATCATGTAGGTTCCTAGGCCTCCCAGGGTCCTGTGGGGGACAAGGAGACAAAAAAATTAGTTCAAGATAAAGATTCAAAAGTAGGGGACACACATGATAGGGGTAAAGTAAAGAAATGGACGACTCTATTTGGAGTCAGTCCTTCGGTGCATTATGGACTTCCAGAAGTTAAAAATCTCTATGATCCGGTGACAAGGATTTTTGCTATATTTGTGCTGCATAAGCTGGTTGATTTCTCTATCTTTGGTCTGGATATGACTTTGATTAGGCAATTTGCTAATTTTAGACCTAACATTGATGTTGTTAGGAACCTTATAAGGAGAAAATAGTTTCTCAAAGGCCAAGTGGATGTGGCGGGTTTTCCTAGGGGGTTTTTCTTCTTTTCTTTTAATAATGAAGAAGATTTGAATAAAACACTCTGTGAAGGTCCGTGGATGTTCGGCAAGTCAACTTTGGCTTTATAGAAATGGGCTCCTAACTTACTATTGGATGATTCCTTCTTCGTGTCGGCTCCTATGTGGACGTGTCTTCCTGTCCTTCCATTGGAGTTTTGGAATGAAGAGGCTTTTAAAGGGATTGTAGGCTCCTTTGGGGAACTCCTGTCGATTGACCCGATGATTGCGTCTAGATCTAGGTTGGTTTTTTCTTTTTTTTTGTGTTAATGTTAATCAAATGACAGATATGCCTCAATCCATTGAGATTTTGTGTAAACTGGGGAAATTGACCCAAGTGATTGAATATGGATCTCTCCCGTTTGTGTGTTTTTATTGTAAAAGGTTGGGTCATTGGGCAAAATCCTATCCTTCCAAGAAGGGTAAGCATAGTAAAACTGATAGTAATCCGAAGCAAAAATTGAAAACAAAAGGGAATAATGATGCTCCACCTTCAGAGTTAATTCTTGAGAAGGAAGTGACCGAGTTGGAAAATGAGGAAAATAAGGGTATGAATAACTAGAAGGAAAACTCTGATTGCACCTGTTGTAATAGTCAAAAAGAAAGTAATGAGGAGGGAGAGGATGGTACTCAAGACCTGGTTCAAAATACTGAATTTGCAAATTTGAAGGTTGATCTTATCATCTAGGGTAAAGTTGTTGATTTATCCAGTAATGATGTTTGAGCTTCATCTAATAAAAAGGAAAATGAGGAAGACTTTAATGAAGCTCGGGACTGTAATATCTAGGAAATGGTTCCTTTGTTGTTATTAACCAATGCAAGTCCTAACCAGACAGGAAATATGAACCTGAAATCCCAATTTATAACTCCTCCTAGAAGCATGGAGATGGTAGGTCTTGAGGGAAATCCTAGGATTTCTGATAATAAAGAAGGCAAGTCAAATAAGGGAGGACCCAATGGAGGTATTACAACCAGAAGCAAGAATAAGAAGGTTGCAGATGTTATAAATCAGAAAAAAAATAGGGGAGACCCTCTCTAAAGAATCAAAGGGAATAAGAAAGTTGGAAGAACTGTGCTGATGGAACACAAATTTCCATCGAGTCAACCATATCTATGGTTAAATTATGATGATAATTTCATGGAATATCAGAGGGTTGAACACCCCCCACAAGAAGGATGTGCTGTATAATATTGTCAGAGATCATAAACTGGATGTAGTTCTAATTCAGGAAACTAAGATGTGTAAGGATAAAGTAGGAAAAATTAGAATTTTCAAAAATAATGGGGTGATTGGTACTAGCTCAAAGGGTGCCTTAGGAGGCACAACTATCTTTCAGAATCAAAATTCCATTAAAGGTAAGAAAATTGCTTTAGGGGTTAACAAGACCTTAGTTTTGCTTGAGCATATCAGGGATAACTTTGTCTGGGTTGTCTCTAATATCTATGCACCTAATACTAAAGCTGGAAGAACTAAATTTTGGAGGAGTCTGGCAGACAAGAGAAAAAGGTTTTCAAATAAAATTTGGATGATTATGGGAGATTTCAGTATTCCCTTAAAAGAGGATGAAAAGATGGGAGGCCAACCTTTGCAGTTAGATGGAAGACAAGATCTCATGGAATTTATCAATGATCAAGCTTTGATGGATGTGGATCTCAGAGGGATTAATTATACCTAGACCAATAGAAGAACTAGCCCTGATCTCCCTTGATTGGCTCTTTAAGTATAATTGTTCTTTGGCATCTATCATTAAGATTGGTTCTGATCATTATCCTATCTCTTTCACTGCCAATCCTACTTCCTCAAAATATAATTTTCTATTTAGATTTGAAAAAGCCTGGTAATCCCACCCCTCTTTGGAAAATTTTGTTTCTGAGTGGTGGAATTCAGAGGTTGAGGGTACTGCTTTATTTAGAGTGGCCAAAAATCTTAATATTATCAAAGTCAAAGTCAAAATATGGAATAAAGATACTTTTGGAGATATCTTCAAAATGAAAGCTAATATTAAGATAGATATTAAAGAAGTTCAGGATAAAATTCAAGTGGAAGGCCTTTCTGAGGATTTGAGAAATTTTGAAAATGGGTTGCTTTCCAAATACCATAAAATTATCTCTAATGAAGAAACCTTTTGCAGACAAAGATCAAGAGCATTATTTTTGAAGGAAGGTGATAAAAATACCCGGTTTTTCCACGTGACTTCTCTTAAGCATACGACAGCCAACAAAATCTCCAGTTTATCCAATAATAGGGGTATTTTGTCAAATGAAGATGAAATTAGAAAGGAAGCTATGGATTTCTTTTGTAATATTTTGGGTGGTGAGGATTCTCTGGATATTAGAAATCAAGACCTTCTTGCTCAAGCTATCCCTAGCATTTTAAACGAGGATGACAAAAAAAATCTATCTAGGATCCCTTCGAATCATGAGATCAAAAAGGAAGCTTTTTCCTTTCTTGGAGATAAGTCTCTTGGTTCAGATGGATTCCCTATGTTCTTCTTTCAAAATTTTTGGAATATTGTAGAGATTGACATTTGTAATGGTGTTAAAGAATTTTTTGGGTCTACATGGCTTCTCAAAGAACTCAATGCTAATTTTATTGTCCTCATCCCTAAGATCATTGGAGCTGATTCTCTCAATAAGTTTAGACCTATTAGTCTTTGTAATTCTTTTTACAAGATAATATCTAAGGTTCTCACTTCTAGAATGCTGGATATCCTTCCTTGCATAATTTCTGCCCAGCAAAATGGTTTTGTCCCTGGTAGACAGATTTTGGATTCCATCATTTCGGTTCATGATGTTGGCATATGGACACTCCAATGAGACATTGTGTGTGATTGAAGGTTTTGTCATTGATGGAAACCTTGCAATCCTATGGCACCAACAAAGCATTACTCAGGCAACCTTGCAATCCTATGGTACCGACAAAGCATTACTCAAGCAACCTTGCAATCCTATGGCACCAGCAAAGCATTACTCAGGCAATCTTGCAATCCTATGGTACCGGCAAAGCATTACTCAAACAAAACCGGCATCAGCAAGATCAATCTACACCAGAACCGACACACAAGATGTACACCAGCATAGAAGGAAATATGTATACCGACACAGAGGCTGATAGGATTTTTGATATGCAATATTTTGTTTATTATTGTAAGCCGACTTGGAAAATTGTAAAATGACTCTTGTATATACAAGATATCATTGTAGACATTTGTAGTATATGGAAAGGAACCATAAATAAATTATAAGGCAGACCTAATGTGCGAATTGTAGGTCAAGGGTATATGTAAAGAACAGAGCAAGAACCGGTACTGAATCTGGCATTGAAGATGCTATTGTAAAGCAGTACAGAATATTGGATTTGTGTAAACCCTCATTGTAAGTTAGTGTGACTTCTTATTGAGCAGTGAGCTCTAGGCAGTTGGCCTTCCTGCATGTGTAGGCCCCTATTGTAAGTAATATTCTCTTATTGGCCAGTAAGTGAATATTGTGGGTCACAAATCCCACTAAGGTTTTTCCCACACCAGGTTTCCTCGTTAAACATCTTGTGTTATGGTGTTCTTTTCATGTGGATGTTTTTGATTCTATTATTTGCATTAATTCTTGCATACCGATATACTATTACTTTATATTCTGCATATTCAGTTTTAAGAAAACTTCATTACCGGTCAGATAGTGATTCACCCCCCACTCTCAGTATCCGTGGGAACCCTAACAATTGGCAACAGAGCCTAGTCCTCTATTTTTAGAAGCCTAACAGCTTGAGGAAGATCTTGACACTGGCAAAGATGGAAAATCTGATGAAGCAACTTGAAGGAGCTCTTACTAACTATGATGCAGAGAAGTTGAAAAATATCAAATTAGAAGATGATTTAAAAGCAGCTCAGGACATTATTCAGGCACTTCAAGAAAATATTACTATTACAAGAAACAAGAGAAGAGAGCTTTGTGAAAAATTGCAAAATGAGAATGATGAAAAGGAATCACTAAATGATATGATAAGCAAATTGAAACAAGAGATCATGACAACAAAAAATGAAATGCAGGATATGACTATGAGATTTTGCAAAGAAATTGAGGATAGAAAGAAGAATGAAGAAGAATTGACTAGAAGATTAAGTGATGCAGCAAATGAGAACACAAGACTTAGCTATGAAAATGACATGTTGAAGATAGATCTGATGCATACTCAGAATGACTCAAATGAACTAATGAGACAAAAAGAGATCTTGGAAAGGGAATTGGAAACTGCAAATCAACACAAAGAAAAATTCAAGAAAAGCTCAAAAGAACTTGGTACCTTATTGAAGAGTCAAAAACCCAAAGGTGACACTTTTGGAATTGGATTTGAAGTTGGAGAAAGCTTCGGTACTGCAAATACCTAGGATCAGAGCAAATCGGTAAGACCTTATAATACTTACAAATTCAATGGAAAATGCTTTAACTGCAATAAATTTGGTCATAGGGAAAATGAATGTAGATCTAGGAATTATTAGAACATCAATCCTCCCACTGGTCAATGCACCAAATGCAACAAAATTGGTCATAACTCTGAAAATTACAGAATGAATGTAAGATGTTATGTTTGTGGAAGATTTGGTCATTTATCAAATAAATGCAGAACACAAACCAGCATAGGTTATGGGAAAGCTATTCAGAAAAATAATGTAACTTGTTATGCATGTAACAAGATTGGTCATATTTCTAAATTTTGTAGAAGTAAAGGTACACCGGTAGATAATAGAAGTACTAGCTTGAAAGGTAAAGAAAAGGTTGAAGAGGTTAAGCAATAATTTTCAAAGCAATGGATTAGAAAAGGTGATCTAAATATTGGGGTTACTCCTCCACTGGTAGAACCAACAAATGCTTCACCGATAGGACAATATGATGCTCCACCGGTAGGACAGAGCAATGCTCCACTTACAGGATGTTCTTCATCAAATTGAAGAAAATTATCTTGAGGGTTTGGCAATCAAATAACACATGTGCTATTATTCCAACAGTTAGAGAAAAGAAGTTGAAAATCCTTCATTACCAACAAATAAAGTTAAGTTACTACATTACCAGCAAGCAATTAATGTGGTACGTAGCAGAAAAGACATTATAAAATAAGGTTTTTGGCTCCATTTCATTTCACCGTGAATTCAAACTTTCAGAGAGCGCAAAGATTTATGAGCTAAGGCATTCCGAGGAAAGAGGCAAAGCACTTCAACAATCAATCCATCCAAAGGCAAAAAAAGGTATTTATCATCATGGTATCCTCCTCTGCACCTGAATTCATAGCAAACCCTATAGTAGTCGAGGTTATAAAATGACCTAGGCCCATGTTTCAGCTAGTTCCCGAGGTAGATAAGAAAGATGACAACACAGGTGCTTTTTCCCTAATTCCAAAGGGTGTTGTTTATGCAGAAGACCCTAGAATGTATATTCATTGCAACATAGAGGAATTAGGTGATGAAGAAATTTAAAACATATATAAATCTATTATATGTGACAATGCCAGAAATGTGAAACCTAAACATAAAATTGTTGAAACGCTAGGATTCACTGAAATCCTCTGCATTCCTGAATTTCCCAAGGAAGTGGTTAGGATAGTTCTTAGCAGGGTACATGGCTCATTCTTTTGGCTTGACTCAGTGCATAAAATTACAAAGGTAGCTATGAAAGCAGTAACATGGTTACCTTCCACCGGTACTAGACCTGACAAAACCAAGAAGGTCTCCAATGACTTGGTAATAAACCTAACTGGTGCAACATCCGACAAGAGATCATTGAGGGTTAATGATGTGACCGATACAAATGTTAGATTTCTTAGCATGATTCTAGGTTACAAAGCAACTCATGCTAATAGGCTTAACTCTATTTCCAGTTTATGCACAAAGAGTGCTTATGACATGGTTAAGGACAATGTGAAAATTGATATCTGTGAATGGTTAAAAGATGAATTAATTGACAATTTAGCAAAAATCAAGAAGGATAAGAAAGGAACCTTTAGATTTGGAAATTTTTTTGTATGCTTAATGTTACATATAACCAAATAGGCTCCCGGTATAGGCTATAAGGATTTTGGATTCGACATACCGGTAGGAAAAAAATTGTTTGACTTATTCAACAACATGGGTGAAAATAGAGAAAAGAATATCAATGAGTATTTTCAAGCACTAAAGGTCAGAATGAATAAAAGAATCAAACTATCATAAGAAATTGTCAACAAATACAAGGATGATAGATGCTTTGTGATAAAAAAGGATGAGATCTAGATGGAAGGAGTCATCCCAAGAACAATCTGGGTTATAGAGATGGGGTATGAAACAGATGACCACATAGTGGAAACTTATGCCAAAGCACTTCTGGAAGCCCCCAATGAACCAAAGGAAGAAGTATTTGGTAGTGCTGAGACCATTGAAAGCCAAATTCAATCTAAAAAGAGAGTAAAGAAAGTTGAGGCATTTGTGAGGAAAGGAACCAGACAAGCAAAAGCCATAAAGGAAGATGCACTAAAGAAAACTAGCATAATAGAAGATGAGTTGGCAGCCCAACAACCTGAAACTCATCTATCACCGGTGGATACTTCCTCAAAAGGAGATATGCCAGCAACTTTCAAAAGAGTTGTTAGGAAAAGAGACCCCTCACCGGTATGCACTCCTTCACCTAGAAGGACAAGACAGAAGAAACAAGCTGTGAGGTCTCCGGTCATGAAAGCCACACCTAAGAAAAAGCTGACCCCCAAAAAGAAGAAGAAGACAAACACTGACTTGGCCCCTTTTGACATATTACTGAATGAGATCACAAAGGAAGGTAAATTGAAAAACATAGGGAAAATCTATGACACCCTATCAGATGATGAGAAAGGACAAGTCGAGGAGACTGTTTTATTACACATGGACATGTATAAATTTTTTTTGATGCAAGTCCTAAATGAAATTCCTGATGAATTATATAAAAGACTTGAGGCTAGAAGGCAAGGAATAGTTGAGTTGGATAAGAAAATTAAAATAGAAAAATTACTTGCAGTATACCCAGTCAACTCACCTAAGGAAATTGATGATCTGATAGCTCAGGCCAATTGGACAATTTTTTCCACTGCACACCGGAAAATATCACTAATGGTAGGTAGAGTTACTGAAGTTTCATAGGAAACAGAAGATGGTTGGGATACATTCTTGGTTGAAAAAGAAAAACAAGAAGAATATAGGAATCCCCTGCCCATTCTGGTATATCAAAAGGACAAAGGGAAAGGTAAAGTTGGTGGACCACCAAGTATCAAGATTAGAGACAACTTACCCCAACCTCCTTTGAATACTCCACCGGTAAAAACAACAATTGCAGAAGATCAATTGGAAGCTGAAAGCATGGACACAGAGGATAATAATCCTAATCCTGAAGTCCTATATACTGTGAATGTTGATACTCAGAAAATCAACATAGTGGTCGATAAGGATACTACAGATAAATCAAAAAACAAAGAGCAACCGGCAATAGAAAACAAAGAGCAACCGACAGCAGATTCAGAGAAAAAGATGGAATCTGGAACACAAACAAAGCAACCAATAGAGTTAAAGGCTCCAGAACAAATGCCACCGGTAAGAAATGATGCAGGAAAACCAAAGCTTAAAGAGATGGAGACACAAACAGACCTACCAGAGGTCAATACTAGCATGGTCACTTCCACCGACACTCAGTTTGTTGGGTCACCATCAAATGTAATAGAGGTATTGCTCGAATCTATCAAGAAAATAAATGATTATAGCTCACAAGCTTATAAAGTGATAGATGATTCAATTCCAGTTTTGAAATCAATAGCTCCCAATTGTAATATAGCCAACAAAGATTCTTTAGGCCAGTTGGATACACTTTGTAAATATATTTCTGGAAATTTTGAGCAAACAAAGGAAGAAACTATAAAAGAAAATGTAGAAAAGAGAAACAAAAATTCTTTGAGGAAGGAATAAAGAAGTGCAATAGGGAATTTGACATACTTCTACCAGAACTGTGCAATTTATTGAAAGAGTACAAAACTCTGTATAAAGACACCTGTAAGATAAACTTTTTGACCATGGATGTAGACAAAAAGATGAACAAGGTACAGGAAGAGATCAATAAACTTGCTGATAATTTTGTTAAATCACCTGATACATTATCAGTTTTTGAGGAAAAGATAACAAATTTTGAGGAAGAATTTCTCAAATTAGAAAGAGAAAAAGAGAAAATAATAAACAAGGCAAAAATTTTGAGATCTAAACTAAGTCCAAGATTGGATTATTTAGCATCTCTGCATAAGGAAATCTCAGAGGCACTTACACAGGGTAGCAAAACACTGGCAGAGCACTTGCAGCATCTCACCGGTATAGTATATAGAACTAATATAGCAATAAAGGAGAGCAAGAAGTTTATGGATGGCATAAACTTAATTTTGGGAGATATTCTTCAGATAATAACTACCCAACTACAAGGTTGAGGTTATGAATTGTTACAACTACAAAATCTACTAACCTTTGTCATTGATGCCAAAGGGGGAGTAGTAGATGAGAAAATTCAAAGCACAGGGATGACATGCTTAGGGGGAGCTCTCACATTTTTGGTCTACACAATTTTGGATATCTTTTTGAAATTTCTCATGAGTGTTGCCATCAATGCCAAAGGGGGAGATTGTTGGCATCTGGACACTCCAATGAGACATTGTGTGTGATTGAAGGTTTTGTCATTGATGGCAACCTTGCAATCCTATGGCACCAACAAAGCATTACTCAAGAAACCTTGCAATCCTATGGTACCAACAAAGCATTACTCAAACAAAATAGTGTACCGGCATCAGCAAGATCAATCTACACCGACACCGGCATAGATGATGTACATCGGTATAGAAGGAAATATGTATACCGGCACAGAGGCCGACATGATTTTTGATATGCAATATTTTGTTTATTATTGTAAGCCGACTTGGCAAATTGTAAAATGACTCTTGTATATAAAAGAGATCATTGTAGACATTTGTAGTATATGGAAAGGAAGCATAAATAAATTATAAGACAGACCTAATGTGCAAATTGTAGGTCAAGGGTATATGTAAAGAATAGAGCAAGAACCGATACTGAATCTGGCATTGAAGATGCTATCGTAAAGCAGTACCGAATATTGGATTTGTGTAAATCCTCATTGTAAGTCAGTGTGACTTCTTATTGAGCAGTGAGCTCTAGGCAGTTGGCCTTCCTGCATGTGCAGGCCCCTATTGTAAGTAATATTCTCTTATTGGCCAGTAAGTGAATATTGTGGGTCACAAATCCCACTGAGGTTTTTCCCACACTGGGTTTCCTCGTTAAACATCTTGTGTTATGGTGTTCTTTTCATGTGGATGTTTTTTATTCTGTTATTTGCATTAATTCTTGCATATCGGTATACTATTACTTTATGTTCTGCATATTCAATTTTAAGAAAACTTCATTACTGGTCAGATACTGATTCACCCCCCCCCTCTCAGTATCTGTGGGAACCCTAACACATGAGAATATTCATTCTCTAACTGTCGCTAAAAAAGAGGGTTTTTTTCTGAAGCTGGATATGTCTAAGGCCTATGACAGATTGGATTGGCAATTTCTTTTCATAATAATGATAGCTTTTGGGTTTGGGGAAAAGGTAATTCAGCTATATGTTCTCAGCTGACTAGTACTACCTCTTCTTCTATTATTATTAATAGATCTCCCTCTAGTTTGTTCAAAAGTTCTAGAGGCCTAAGATAGGGGGATCCTATCTCCCCCATCTTGTTTACTATCTTGGCAGAAAGTTTGGGTAGATTTATTATGAGAAGTGTGGAGGAAGGAAAACTCAAAGGCGTTAAGCCTTCCTCGTCCAACTTAACCTGTACTCATGAACATTTTGTAGATGACTCTATTACCATGGGAGAAGCTACCATAAGAGAACGTAGAAATATGAAGATTGTCATGGATTCCTATGAAGTTGCTTTTAGGTAAAAATAAATTGGGATAAGAGTTCTTTCTTCTTCATCAAAACCCCTTTGGGTAGATAAAGAAGGATTGAAAGGATCCTTGGATATAAAATTGCAGAGTTTCCTTCTACTTATTTGGGTCTCCCTCTATGCTTAAATCCTTCAGATAATTTATGGATGAAGTTGGTTGATAGATTTAATTCCAAACTAGCTGGGTAGAAGGGTGCCCTCCTCAATCAAGCGGGTAAGGTGATGATGCTTAAGGATACTCTTAAAAGTCTTCCTATCTATGCCCTTAGTTTGTTTAAGATCCCCAGGAAGTTTGTTGAGGCCATTGAAAGAATTAAAAAAAACATTCTCATGGTCGGGAGTGGAAGATAAAAATAGAATCCCCCTTATTGCTTGGAATAATATTTGCACTCCTAAGGCTTTTGGGGGCCTGGGAATAAGGAACATTATGACTATGAACAATGCCCTATTAGCTAAACAAATTTGGAGAATGAAAGGGGAGGAAAGGGAATGGAATTCCATTTGGAAAAATAAATACCTTCATATGCAACCGTCTGATGAACAATTAATGGATAATTCCTTCCTTGTGGATGGCTCTGCTACTTGGAATGTTGTTCAAATGGCTAAAGTCTAGGCTGCTACTGGAAGAAAGTGGAAACTGGGTAATGGGAGAATTATCAAATTTTGGGAGGATAGATGGCTAATGGATAAACTACTGGAGGAAATCCCCATTCTTTATGAATGGAAAGATTGGTTTAAAAGAAGGTATGGAGACCTTGTTAGGGACTACTAGAGAAATGGTAAGTGGATTGAGTTTAGGCAGGATTGTCTGGGCCTAAGATTTTTGGAGACCTTGCTCTATTCCAAAATCTTCATGGAGCATTCTGAGGATTGTATGATTTGAAGGAAACTTGTGATGAGTGATATTATGTTTCTTCAATTGTCTGTATACATTACAAAGTTTCGGATGAGATTCCTTTGTGGGCGAAAGTGTGGATGAAAAATTTGACTCCCAAAATTAATGCCTTCTTTTGGATCTTTATCCAAAATAAGGTGCTAACCCTTGATAATCTCCATAAGCATGGATTTGTTTTTCCTAATAGGTTCTCTCTTTGCTACATGGAGGAGGATTCTACCTACCATATCCTCTACAAGTGCACTTTCAGTCAAGATATTTGAAATATAATACTTAATAAGTGGAAGTTGAGATCGGTTTTCCCAAACTCATTGGAAGAGTTCTGGCAGCAATGGTTTTGCCCTAGCTCTAATTCTAAAAATGTTGAGCTTTGGAAACTTATTTTCCCCATTATCACCTCGAACATCTGGAAGGAGTGTAACAATAGGATTTTTAAGGAAAAAAGTGTGAACCCTGAAGTGGTGGTGCATAAAATTTATAGAGGGATCCATGATTGCTTATATGGCATTGATATTGGATTACCTGCTAAGGAAGATTTTAATGAAAGATGGAACCTTTCCAATAGTAGAAATAGCAAGGATAAAGGTAGAGATGGTCTTTTCTAGAGCTTTCCTACCCAGGGATGGATCAAGGCCAATTTTGATGGGGCATCTAAGGGAAATCCTAGTAATGCTGGATATGGGGGTATTGTGAGGAATTTTGTTGGAGGTTGTCTTATGGCTGTTGTTGGTCCTTTGGGTAACCAAACGAGCCATTATGCTAAAGCTTCAACTGCCCTTAATACTTTGATTATTGCTAAAAATATCAATCATGATAAATTATGGTTGGAGGGAGATTCTCTTAATATTATTAAATGCCTAAAGGGTGAAGCTGAGCCTTCGTGGTCTATCGAAAATATCATTTTTAAGGCCAAAGAAATTATTACTAGTTTTAAATCTGTTATTATTGAGCATGCCTTTAGGGAAAAGAATGTCGTCACGGACGATTTTGCTAACCTTGGCATTATATCCAGAAAAACAAGCATATGGAATGGTGAAGCGAATATTGATTTTAATATTAAAGACCTCATTAGAAATGACAGAATTATGGGGAAAGAAAGATTGCATTTTAATCATGGTTGTATTAATGATTAAACATCAAAACTTTAAAAAGGAGATGATAGCTTGTCAAAAGGGAAGAGTTTTAAATAAGAATATTAAAAGTTCTCACGCTTTGTGCATGCTTATTTTCAAGTGTCCGAGTCTCATCTAGAAGCTTGATTCAAATTTGCTGAAGCAGAAAAATTACAGAACGAATTCAAGAATGGGAGGTGACCTTAGAAGAGAGGAACTCGATAACCTTTCAAGATGGCAAGAGATGCCCAAGGTCTGGACGAAGCTAGAGAAGGGTTTTATGATGTCGTTCATGGAAAAAATTATGGATTATGACAAAAGAAGAGTTAACTTGGCGGTTACTAGAGTGACTAAAAACTGGAAAAATGGTACTTTCAAAATATATGGTGTCAAATTCAAGCTGGACACAGACCTCATATCTAGGGTCACATGTATGCCCCATACTGGACTCAATTTCTTTAGGGACCTAAAATTTTCCAATAATGTTGTGAAGCTCTTTTCGTGCAAAGATAAGGAGAGAGATAAATTAGGCAAAGCATCTGGGGGGTATTATGAAGCGTCTAACATTAAATTTTTCTAGGGTTTTGTGCTTAATGCCATTATGGAGTATATCACTATGGAGGGCCGCTTCACTAGGGTCCATACCTAGCACTTTGGTCTTCTGAACCACTTTAGGCATTAGAAAAGGGCGTCCCTTCCTTATTACCTTTTCAGGTCCCTGTCGTGCTCATTGAACAAGCACAATAAGAACCCCTCTTCTCCTGTGCTACATTATGGTCTTATTTTGCTCATTTATGAGCATTGTAAGATTTTGGCGATTCAGGAAAACAAAAGGTTGTTGGTGTCCCCGGGAAAAGGCAAGAGGAAAAGTGAGGATTCTGTGCCCAACAAGGATGAGCAAAAAAAAAGTAAAAAGGATAAAAAAGGTTCTACAGAGAAAAATGTGGAGGACAGGGATATGAGCCATAAACATAAGGATGTGGAGGTTGATCTTGAGTATATGGGAAAATAAGGTAGTGATATGGAGACTGATGATACTGATAGGGCAGAGAGTTGGAAAGATGAGGAAGTGGGGGAAGAAGAAGGAGGAGAAGAGGAAGATTTCGATTAGAAAAGCTCGGTCAAGGAAACTTCCAGAATGGACAGTGGTAATGAGAAGGAAAAATGGGAAGAGGATGAGGGTAATAAGGAGGAACCTACCCATAGTGTGAGCCCTGGTGATCTCAATAACCATTCCATGGAGGAGTCAGATAACCAGAAAAAGCAAGAGGACAAGGAAATGGAAATAGAGATGAACAAGGATAAGGAGGATATGAGCATGTAAAAGGATAGAGCTGGTGATGAGATGAATACTGGTATGCTTATCCTGGATAAACTTAAGAACCAGTCTGATGCTCGTCTGGGTTTTGATAGATGGGTTTATGAAATAATTAATAAAATGTAAAAAGGCTAACATTAGGAAGAGCAGGACAGAAAGGTGAAAGCAACCTGGAGGAATGGAAAAAGGAAATGGATGAAAAGGTGGATAAGCAGGAAGTTCAAATCAGAAAGCTGGAGGAAGGGAAGGCTACCATGAAGAACTTCCTGATTTTGATTCCGGAGATCCTCAACTCTGCAACCAGGAACATGGAGGAAATATCTAAATACCTTGATGGTCCTAGCCCTACCAAGTCTATTGTGGACCTTGATGCTGAAGAGGCTTCTACTGAGGCTGAGAATGTGGATAGTGCTCCTGGAGGTTTAGCTAAAAGGACCAGGGTGAGCTTGAAAAAGGTTACCTTGGATTCTTCAAAGGAAATCCCAATTCTTAGGGAGAATATCAAAGAAATGCAAGGGATTATCGAGAAATTGGCTAATTCCCTTAAAAACATAATGTAATTTGTCTTTTTTCTATTTTTGTTGGTTGTTGCTGGTAGTGTTGGACTTTTGTGTTGGCTTTTGTCCTAGCACTTGGTTGGTTTTTTCATTGTCTGTCTCGTTTAGTTTCTTAATGCTTTTATCTTTTATGGTTCCTTTATAAAGGGTTTTGGGGTCCCTTCAAAACCTGATTTTCCTGTAATCAAAAACATTTTGATAACCATCTCCTAAATGAATATCATCCAAGTCTACACACATACAATTGAAATATCAATAATATCAAATAAACAATGAACTTTGAGCCAAGAAGATACAAAACTACCAAGAAATAATTAGGGACTGATCCTACACTACCACATCATCACTATCAAAATCTCTCATTGAAAGTGTATATATAAGCTATTCATGACATCATGATAAAACTATCTTCTAACATGAGAATCAACCAAATGCATCTAACAATCAAAGAACTCAAATTTGACATCATGAGCTCCCAAAAGCCAAAGTAACCATGATTTTCAACCAAGAAGATGCACTACCATAACCAATCAATAATGCAAATAAAATCATCATTAATCAAAGCACTTGCAAATCCAGTCATGCCATGAAAAAGTTCCTAAATGGAAAGAATATACATGACATCATGATCACCTCTATGAAACAAGCATCTAACTCCTAATGTGTCTAACCTATAAGAATGACATAGTCCACACTATATATCCTCCTCCATGACTATACCTGGTAACAACGTCTCTCCTCCTCAACATGACAATAAAATCAACAAAGCAAGTGACTAAAACAAGCCACCAATCTGGATTTGCACCAACAATTAAAGCTATATAGGCATAGACAACCCATATCCAAGCCATAAATTCAATCTTATAAGCATAGGTTGCCTAAAACACTATATAAATTATAGACACAACAATGAAAAATTCATACTCAAACCAAAACTAATAACCATATCAAGATGAGAGCAATTTAAGATACAATAGCAAGTGTACAATGACATAGACTCCAAATCTCCAATATGTAACTTGTCATAAACTTATAATGTCCCCATAGTCAAAAGAACCAAAAAACAACTCATACCAATATATCAAAAAATAAATTATATCAAACCTACTCCATACTTGAACCAAAGTTTAGTTCTCTCCAAGATATTTTCGTTGATTATTTGAAGTCCAGAAAATGACTTTGTATGCTCAAGTTATGACCTCTCAAAGTCTTAAAGGTAAATTTAACTTCGAAATAACATTTCACTATCAAAATAGAAAAATCTAGAAAAACTAATCATATCAGAACATAGTACACTGAGTCACCTTTTCAATGACTATAAGAAGTTGAAAATCCGACACCATATGCTTAAGTTATGCTCTTGTTAGAAACAAATAGCCTATTAGGCTATATGCAAGCAAATTGACCTAGAAAAATTTTCTCCAATATGCACATAAAATAATTTTAAATTTTTTCCTCCATATGCCACCAAAATACATCTTTCAATTTTTAATAGTCTCAAGGGGGACCCACTAGCCGGTTGCACCCACCATTTATAAATGACATATAAATGTACATTAGGTGCTATTTTTTTAATTTTGAAAGTTTTATCTCAAAAACTTTTTTTAAAACAAATTGTAGTAAAAAATTATATTTTAAAATAACTTTGGTGAAAAAATAATTATTAATTTTTATTTTTATTTTTCTTATAACAACCCACATGGGGGGGGGAGGCCCTCAACCATAGGAGGTGGTCTAGGAACTAGGAGCCCAAGGGCTCGCTGACATCACTGACACTCAAGGGAAGGCTTGTTGTACCATTTAAAAAACTTCCACTCAGCACAATTTATTTGTTTTTTTGAATTTTCTAGGTAAATAAATTTCTAATGAGAACTTTAATTTTTTAATATTTTATTTTTTGATGATGCTTTGGTCTGTATAGATGTACAGTTGTATGGACTGAGGCTGACTTTTTTAAAAAATTCTTTTAAATTTTTAAATATAGGTAAATTTTATATTGATCTTCATTTCTTAGCTAAATTGGATCCATTCATGAGGTCTATTTTGTCCCACAGGGTTATTTGTGAAAGCTAACCCCCAAAACCCTCATATCAAATGAGAACCAAGAAACCTATCTGGCTCAACATTTTCCTAACCCCAAATCTACCAATAACCCATCATAACAACAAACCTAATAGCTTTATATCTACAATAAACAACCTACAAAACTCTCATATATTTCCTTTTATTTCATTCTTTTCACGTATTTCATGGATTCAACCTAGGGCTATAACACCATAATGTTGCCCCCCTTGGTCGTTATTTGGCATTAATGTCAAATGCTAAGTAATCATACTAGATTTATATTTTGCTTTGGTTTGGCGTATTCAATGTAACCTAATTAAGTGTTGCAAATGGGTTACAAAAGTACTCCCTATGTGATCATGTAACTTAATTGTCCCATGATCAATATTGCACAAATTAAAGTCTAATTGACTTTAGGCATAAAATCTTTGCAAATGAAATTAAACTTCCTAATGACACTTGAAGGTCCTAAGGCATATTTTCATAAACCTAAGATCTTAAAATGTGTTGAATAAGGTTCGAAAGGTAATATCTTAAAGTCAATTTAAGTGACTAGTCTGTGGGCATATTATATTCAATTTTTTACTAAATCCAACCAAAATGTGTGGTGAGTGGACAAAGTGTGTTATTGACACTTTATGATGGTCATTTACACAAAAAGAAAAAGCAGTTTTTTGTTTTTCCCTTTCTTGAGCTAGGGCACAGGAACACAAGATAGTTAGCTTTTTAACTATTCTCAACAATGTCAAGGTTTTTGACAACATGGGAGAGGTGGCATGAGAAATCTTCAGTCTTCCATTGTTTCAAGGTGTTTTTTCTCACTTATCTCTGTCAGTTTTGTGTTAATCTTTGCAATTAATTTGTATTGTCATGGTTGTTTGTTTTGACAAATTCTTGGTATATTTTTTTTATGTTTATCAGTGTTATTGCTTGTGTTAAAACTATTTTAACATAATTGTTATTCATTCTATCTATGTTAAAAGAGAGACAAAAGGGGGTTGTGATTTGTTTTGAAAAAAGGGGCTTTAGTGAGTTTGTGAAAAAGAGTCGTGTTTGGTTACATGGGAGCTTCACTTAGTGAGCCTAGGTTATATAATGTGCATTCATGACATACTAAAGAATCCCCCTATTTTCAAAAAACATTGCCGTAGAATCTTTTTTTTCCAACCCCTCTCAATACACATCTTGAACTAAAAGCCCCCAATTTTCATGAAATATTGCATTTTTCATATCCTTAATTAAAAACCCCACTATTTTCACCAATAGGTATATATTGTACCCTAATTTTTGAGATATTAAGCCTCCCAATATAAATGCATGTCATATGATATTGCCTAGCCAATGACACCCCTGTGTTTGGTTAATATGTATTCATTTGTTACTTTGATATATCTGTTATTTGAGTTCATATTTCAACCCTCTATTAGGTTTTGGTGAAAGTAAAGGGTTAAATATTTGTCCTTGCATTTGTTTGTTTCTACCCTAGTAGGGTTTCTTGCTATGATCAAATATATTGAAATGTTAAACAAGCCTCTATTTCAAAAACTTTTTTTTGTTAAGAATGTGTCTTAACAAACCCTAGTTTAGGTCAATATTCTTATTATGAAGACACTTTTACTGTATTATTGTTAAGTTTTATACAACTGTGATGGAAAAATAATGTAATCATTTTTTTGCGGTGATTTTGTTCTCATTTTCTTATTTATTGAGAATCTAGTGATAGTTATGGAAAAATCTATTTTTCTTCAGTTAAATAACATCATCCAGTTTATATACAATATTGAAGGCAATCAGAAATAGAGTTGTGGTTGCACAGAAAGATACACATCTCTACTATTATGAAAAGAAGCTTTCTTTATGATTTTGAGAGACTTTTTTTATTATACAGTTTGTGATTGTAAAGAAAATTCTTGATAGACATTATATTATTCTAGAACAAATTTTAATACATCATATTGATGTGTATTTATACTATATGCACAATGGTATTTTGTATATGAACCTAATCAGTCTTTACATGATACTACTATGTATGTTTTCACAAATGCACAATGATGTTTTATATTGGAACAACTAAACAATATTGTACTACCGCTTCTAAATCTCAAATGTTGTGAGAGTAGGAGATGTTGGGAAATGAAACAGAGATAAAAATTTGTATGTAAATTCAGACAAAATTGAAGTGAAAAGTTTTGAAAAGCCAGGGAGGCATTGCAAAACCTATTAGTGAGATAGCAAAACCTATTAGTGAGATAGCATTGTTAGTGTGACATACAAAACAAGCAGTGAGGCATTGTAAAAGAAAAAATTTCATATAAGCCAGTAAGGCAATTTTGAGTGGTTTTAATCCCCAAGATAGTTTCCACTCATGACATATCATTGTTTCATACTCTTGTGTATGTTTTGTTTATTCTGTTGTTTATTCTATTTGCTTTACATTTCTGAAATGAGTCAAAGTTAAAAAAGGATTTAAAAAGTATAAAATTATGTACAAACACTAATTCACCCCACCCCTCTTAGTGTTCATTGTACCCCAACATGTCGTATGAGAGCCAAACCCTTGTTTATAAAAGAACTAGGGGTTTTCTAGTAGGAGTACTTATGGCTAGTCTAGAGGGTCTATCCTCTCTTTGAGCACCCTTATTTGATGGTCTTGACTATGCCCTTTGGAATTTTAAAATAAAAAAGTCATTTAACTTCTCTAGGTTATAAAGTTTGGTGTATAGTTTAAAATTCTTATACTACCACTACAACACCTTCCACTCTTGATGGGGAGAAGGAATATGAATGTGATGCCAAATCCTTTAACGCAATTTGTTGTGGCTTAACTAATGGTGTTCTAGTTAAAATAATGGACTCCAAAAATGCTAAAGTTGTCTAGGATAAACTCTAACATATCTATGAGGGAAATGAACAGGTTAAAGAAGTAAAATTGCAAAAATTTAGAGCTAGGATTGAAAGTCTTAAAATGACTACAACTAAAAAAATTGAAAATTATTTCTTGAGAGTTAAGGATGTTGTGAACTCAATTTAGGTTACTAACACCTAAATTTGATTCAAAAATATCAGCCTTAGAGGAAAGAGATATCAACAAAGTTACATTAGATGCTTTGTATGGATTACTCATTTCTTATGAAATGAGGATCAATGACAATTATTCTACTAGAAAAGAGTCTACCTTTAAATATGTCTAAAACCATAGTGACAATGTTTGTAAACCTGAAAACCTAGATGAACATGACGTGATCTTTGTAAATTAACTAAGAAGAGGGTCAAACAAATATAAAGGGAAATTACCTTTTAAGTGTTTCAATTGTGGCATGATTGGACATTATGCCTCTCAGTGTATAAATAAGGATCTTGATAGTAAAGATGAGCATCTTAAAAAATTGGGAAAGAAAAAGTTGTCTAATTACAAGAAGAAAAATATCTTCAAAAAGAAGAAATGTTTGTATGCTAATATTATAGACAACTATTTTGATGAGTCTCTTGTAGAATGAGAAGAGACATTATTTATGGCTATATTAACTCCAAATGAAAGTTAGAAGAACATTGATTCAGAAAACTTAGGATCGGAGATTGATCTTGAAGGAGAGAAAAGATGTGCTCTCAAAGAAATAAATAAGTTGAGAAAATAAATTTTTTCTTTAAAAGATCATAATAAAAATAATATGAAACTTACTTTTGATCTAACTTTTCAAATTGAAGAAGATAAAAGAATTCTTGAGGTAGCTCGAGAAAAACTGAATGACAAAGAAAAAAAATGTTGTTCTTTAGAAGTAGAAAATGTTAATCTTCAAAAGAAGCTTGACAAGTCTTACAAAGACAAGGAGTTCTCTGAAGGACAATCCTCAAAGCGAGATGAAGCTGGGAAGGAGAAGTCCATTGACAAGAAAAGTAAGTATCCTCTAGATATAATTTTCATTTCCATTGTTATGTTTTAATTGCAATCAAATTGGACATAAAGCAAATCAATCTAGGATTATGTCTAGAAGAAAGCCAAGTCTTGTAAATGGTAATCTTAACAAATTTGTAAGTAATCTTAGATGTTACAAATGTAATAATTTTGGGCATAATGTTTCTTTTTAATAATCTGATTTTATAGAATAGCTAAACAAGTCAGATAATATTATCAAACAAAAACTAGTCTGAAAACCAAAAGGTAAATCTGAAGCTTTAGTTGTTAAAACATCCCTACATTCAGTAAAAAATAATATTTTGGTAGTGGATAGTGGCTGCTCTCACCATATTATAGGTGATAAGAGAAAGTTTGATTTTTATGAAAACTATTTAGGAGGAGCTGTGAGGTTTGGAAATGATCATTGTATTCAGATCGTAGGCAAAGGTACTGTGTTACTTGACAACGGAACTCCAGTGCATCATGTGTACTATCTTGAAGGATTGACACATAATTTTCTTAGTGTGAGACAAATTTGTAATAATGGCTTTCATGTTTCTTTCAATGCACTAGGATGTGAAATAAAAAAGAAATCAAGTGAAACCATAGCTGTAGGTTTCTAAACAAATGGAAATATCTATAATATTTATGAAAGCAAAAATGATAAAAAGGAAACAAGTGTGTGCTTTATGAGTCAAATTGATGAAACTAAGCTCCGGCATAGAAGGTTAGGGCATATAAATTATGATAACCTAATCAAAATTAGAAAAAATTAGAATGTTAGAAATATGTTGAATCTGATTAAACCTAATAATAGTGTATGTAAAGAATGTCAAGAGGGAAAACAAATTAGAGTGATTTTGAAGCTCAAAGAATTTTCCTCCTCAAAACCACTACAACTGGTACACACAAACTTGTGTGGACCTACAAGAATAAAGTATTTAAGAAATGAAAGGTACATCATGCTATTTATTCATGATTATACAAGATTGACATGGGTAACATATTGGCAACAACAATGAAGGAAAACTGAGAAGGGGGGTGGATCAGTTTTCACCGAGTTAAAAAATTTAAGCACATTCATAGATTTGATCAACTACAGAAAGAATAAAGATAAAACACAATAACAACAACACACATGACACCAATATTTTGACGTGGAAAACCCAATTAAGGGAAAAACTATGGTGGGAACCTACCCACAATAAGATGATACTCTGTAGTAGTATGTGTAAATATTACAATAGGGAATGCACATGTATGCAAGCACACTACCTAGAGCTCACTACTCAAAATATAATGACCCAAAAGACTCCAACCCTTAGGGAAGGTTCACTACCTTACAATAAAATTTGGACTATACTCTGGTTAAGATTACCTAAAAGAATAGCATCCTGTAATACCTGATGACAGTTTTGGTTAAGCTCATTTGTTTGTCCTACAACATTCTATGCTCAATACACCATACTAAAATATGAATTCTATTATTCTCACATACACCACTCTATGATAATGCAAACACAACCACCATACATGAATTACATGAATATAGCACCTATTTATGTAATTCATCAACCTTGACTATAAGGTCGGCTCAAACCCTCAACACCTAATTAAAAGATTACATCACATGATACATAAATTTAACCATCAGATCAATACAATATCATAGACGATATATAATGGACCTAAATCAAATCTTTGAACATGTAACACCACTAGAAATCTTTCTAAGATCAACCGCAACACATTACACCACTAAAAATACCGCATAACACGAAGAATATCACTGGACCCAAAAGATCTTCAATACCATGCACAATGATTAGTGTGAACCACCAAAATAAATAGGACATGATTAGGAAAAAACAACAAAAATGTTAGAACCATATACAATATTTGCACCAACACGACTTAATAGAATCTTCATCGATCCACACACTAACACTCAAGAACACTTGACAACAAAAATTTAGACTAGAATGATAACTTGTGGAGCACCAAATGACGAGCCATCTGAAATGAAGATACACATGAACATCCAAAATACTCTCCCAAATCTGTGACTTAAGATAAGATCTCACCAGAGCACAATGAATCAAATACCAAACTCTGCTAACCACTAAACAAAAAAATCAAATCTCAATCCAGATCAAATGATATGATCAAGTAAAATATTGGATCAGTGAAACCAATAAAGAATGAAGTATTTCTAGTTGATTCAGTATCCCAAATAGATAAAGAAATAGATCAATTCTTTATAATCACTAGAGCACCAAAGAACAAGAATATGTTGACATTAATGACAACAACCTATCCTAGCAACAATAATATCCAACATAGCATTCTTGCAATGTAAAGCAGAAGCTTTCAATAGGTTCAAGGTTTTTAGAAAAATGATTGAAAAGAAATTAGATCTTAAGATATAATTCCTTAGATCAGATAAAGTTTCAGAGTACACTTCCCAATAATTTATGGATTATTGTGAGGAACATGGGATAAAAGCCAATATTCAGCCTCCAAAACAACACAACAAAATGGTGTTGTTGAAAGGAAAAATAGAAGAGTGAAAGAGATGGCAAGAAACATACTTCAAGATGTAAATTTGTCAAATATTTTTTTGAAAGAAGCACTAAATACTGCTATTTATGATTTAAATAGAGTGCAATTATGAGTTACCACTAAATTCACTCCTTATGAGCTCTGGTACGGTAGGCTAGGAAATATTGGCTATTTCAAAATTTATGGTAGTCAATGCTATATTAAAAGGGATAGTGATACTTTTGGAAACTTTGGATCATAATGGGAAGATCCACTATTGCTAAAGCTAGGAACTTCTGAAAGGCCTTGGATGATTATGCTTTTGGTCAAATGGTGAATAGGTAGAAAAGATCTTTATTTTCCTTTAATACTCTAGAGCCGAGGCCAAAGAAAATGGCCAGAATTCTTGAATGTGGAATTGAAGCTTTACCTTCTATTTATCTAGGTTGGCCTCTAGGTCTTAAGCCCCCTGACTCTTTTTGGAATGCTCTAATTGACAGATTTAACAAGAAGCTGGCAGGATGGAAGGGTGTTCTACTTAGTTAAGTAGGTAAGATTCAACTTCTTAAATCTACTCTCTAGAATCTTCCTATATATGCTTTGAGTCTATTTAAAATCTCATATAAATATGTGGATGCCATTGAAAAAATTCATAAAAAATATCTATGGTCTGGAGTGGAGGACAGGAAAAGAATGTTGCTTAATGGTTGGGAATTGGTATGTAGACCTAAAAATTCTGGAGGTTTGGGTCTCAAGAGAATTAGAACTGTAAACAAGGCCCTCCTTGCCAAGAAAATCTAGGTAACCTTTACTTCTAATAGTGAATGGAACAGTATCTTGAAAAGTAAATATTTGTCCAATCATGACTCTCTTAACTCCTTCCTTGAGTCCACTAATCCACGGCATAGGTCAGCTCTTTGGAATGATATGGTCAGAGGAAGAAATACACTTGAAAGGGGCATAGGATGGTACATCATAGAAGGTAATCAGGTCATATTTTCAGAGGACAGATGGGTTATGAAGGAGACCTTAAAGTCTTGTGAGAGCTTCTTAGTGTGGATTCATACCTGCAAAACTTTATTTGGAAGTCAGGTCAAGGATTATTGGAGGAATGGAGAGTGGGTGGATCTCTACCAGGTCAAATCGGATCTCTCTACTATTCAAAATTCTCCATTGGTAGTAAAAATTGGGATGAGTTAGCAAGGTCATCATCTTGTCTAAAGGCCTAACCCCTCAGGCCGCTTCTCAATCTCTTCTGTTGTCTCTACGCTATCCCTTTCTTCTACCCCTCCCCCTATTTGGGCCAAAACTTGGATTAAACACCTTATTCCTATGATCAATATCTTCTTTTGGATTTTTCAGAATAAGGTACTCATAGTGGATAATCTTTGTACGCGGGGCTTTCAAATACCTAGCATATGTTATTTATGTAAGGAAGCAGTGGAATAGGCTAATCACCTCTTTATTCATTGTTCGTTCATGGCTTCAATTTGGGGAAGATTTATCTCTATCTAGAATTTATCTTGGGTTTTCCTTAGGTTGTTAGAGGGCCTTTTTTATCAATGGAATGCACCCTCTTTAAACCCTGCTATTGGCAGACTGTGATCTTTTACTCTCCCCCATATTGTATGGGGAGTATGGAAGGAATGAAATAATAGATTATTTAGGAACAAGGAGGATCCTAAGAATATGGTCTTTGAAAGGATTTACAAATTAATTATGGAGAATGTGAACAACATGCCTGCTAATGAGAGTAAAAAGGAGACAGTTGTTTGCACCCCGTATGATCTTAAGATGACGAGAGATTGGCATATAAAAGGGGATATATCAAAGGCATCCAAACAATGGAAGAAGGATAGAGAAGGTGTTACTTGGGCCCATCCCCCTAAGGTATGGATAAAATATAATTTTGATGGGGCAGCCATGGGAAATTCAGGGCCAACTAGGAGTGGGGGGTGTTAAGAGATCACTATGGTAACTTTGTTTCAGCGGTGGCACTCCCCTTGGGCTGTCAGTCCAGTCACTTAGCCAAAGCCATAGGAACATTTTAGGTCATTGACCTTGCTATAAAATTAAACATTAAAAATATATGGATAGAGGGGGACTCTAAAAAATTTATTGAATGCCTTTTAGGTAATCCCCCCCCCCCTCATGGACCATCAAAAATTAGATCGACGAAGCTAAATCCCTCATTAGCAACTTTGATAATGTTAAAATATCACATGTGTTTAGGAAAGAAAACATAGTCATTGAATATTTTGCCAATGAAGGAGTCAAGTTCTCTGGCCGACAAATGTCACAATCCTACAAGGATTTAGAAGTGGGGGTGAAAACCTTAATTGGATACGATGTTATGAATGAAAAACTTGTCATTTCAAAAAATGATTAAGCAGATTAGAGAAAGGTACTATTTCATTCACTACCACTATGGTGCCTTAATTACCCTTTCAAATCATGTGAAGTGGCACACTTTATGGGTGCCTAGGCATTCCTATAGATTTGTAGCCAAGATTATCTTCTTTGCAAGTGAGAATAGAGAAACCTGTGAAAAATGGGGGGTAATAGGAAAAGGGTGGAGTTGAAAAGCTGTGAAAAGCACCAGAAGAACCAGAAGGTATAGAAACAGATTGATAAAGGGGTGCTGAAACCTTTCCTAGAAAAACTTCATGGTGCTAACCCAGACATTGTGAGGTATTTCATCAAAAAATAGGAGGAAGGTATTATTTTGTCTAAAAGAAGAGTGATAATTAATGAGGGTCTTATTGGGGAAATTATGCGTCTCCCTATAGGAGGAATTAAATTCTTTTGTGACAAGAAAGTATCTGATCAAGCAGTTTTTAAATTCCCAAAATTAGAGGAGGAGAGGGAAGCTCTAGTTAAGGTCTTGAATAACTAATTTGAGGCCAACACCATAAAGAAGCTCTGGAGGGAGGTACTAAGAGTGGTGATGGAATACATAACAATGGATGAGAGATTCACAAGGGTTTATGGCTACCACTTTGTTCTCCTCAACCACTTTAGGTACAAGGTCAGGGTTTCTTTCCCCCATTATCTATTATGTTCTCTTAAACACTATATTCTCGAACATCGTAAAAGTCTTAGGAATGTCCCTATTTTGCATGTTGGTCTTATCCAGCTCATCCATGAGCACTTTGCTAATTTTATTTCTCCATATAATCCCATTTTTCCCTCGGACTTAGAAGGGTATGATACTAAAACTAGTGTGTCTGATGGTAATTTTGATGGGGACTCAAACTGGGAAGAGAAAATCACTCCCCTCCTAAAAAGGTGCCTAAGAAATCCCCTTTGAGAAGGCCTTTAGGAAAAGAAGAGATCTCTATGAAGACCCTTTCCAAGGATAAAAATAAAATGAAAGCCATTCCTAAGAATAAGTTGGTTTCTTACTCTGAAGACTCATCAGGTGACCCCTTTGATACTTATAGTTACCCTTAAGATTCCCATTCTTCTCACCCTGCTACTAATAGAGAGAAAAAGCCTAGATTTCCTAAACTTCTTAATGTGGATGAATATTACTTCAAGTTGGACAGGGAATCACCAAATGATGTGTTAGCTATTGCCAGGAACAACACAGTAGACCCTTTTATGGTTTTTTAATAGGCTTTTCATGAATTCAAGGACATTAACCTAAAGAACAGGGCAACTGCTAGTAAACTAGATGAGTTGGTTTAAAAAGTGTAGCCTTAGATGACCAAAGGGGCAATATGGACTAAGGAAGAAAAGTTATCCATGTCGGAGTGTCTACAAAGAATGATGGAACTTATTGAAAAAATGAAAAAGCAAAATGAGAAGAAAATCATGTAGCTTGAATGGGAAGTTAGCAAAACTAGGGAAACTTTGATTATCATAATGAAACAAAGTCACAAGATCATTAAGAATTATGCGGCCACGATGCATATGATAGTGGATAAACTGAAAAAATCCTAGGAGGGTACCCTGATTATGGACCTTGATACTGATAGAGAAAAAGGCCAAAAAGAGGAGTCTTGTCCACCCAAGAGAACTAGAGCCAACCTTAAGAGAAAGGCAGAGTCATCCAATCAATAGCTTTAGGACCTGAAAAAGGCAACCCAAGAAATGACACTTTGGAGAATGAGATAGTTGAGACTATGGAGTCTTTAGGTTAATGTTATTCTTGTTTTTGTTTCTACTATATTTTCATCCGGTTTGTTGCCCTTTTGTCTATTTGATAGCTTTTCCATGCTGGTGAACTTAAACTTTTTATTATTTTTGTTTGTAAGTTTGTGGTTTCGGGTCCTTGTAAAACCCATTTTTTCCCTAATCAAAAACTTTGATTCACATTGTGATGAAGGTATTTTTATAGGCTATTCTACTCACAACAAATCTTTTAAATGCTACAATAAGAGGCTAAAAAGAATAGTAGAAATTACCAATATCAAGGTAGATGAAAAGTTGCAAAATGAACATCAAATTGATGATATAGATAGTATTGTCCAATCTATAATTAAAAATTGTATTGTACAACCTAAAACTAAACAACAATCTAAAATTAAACAAAATTCTATTGTAGAACACACACCAGATGAGAGGAGCAATCAAAATACCCTTGCAAAATTGGCTCCAAAAATGTCCACTAAGTTGCTATAAAAAAATCATCCTGAAGACCTTGTAATAGGTGATACATCTACTGGAATACAAACATGAAGAAAAAATGCAACCACAAAGAATCAATAAGTCTATTTGTGTTTGTTATCACAATTAGAGCCTAAAATATGCAAAATCTAGTAAAGATTCTCTATGGAACAAGGCTATGCAAGAAGAACTTGATCAAATAGAGAATAATATGAATTGGGAACTTGTTCCTAGGCCCTTAGCTAAAAATGTAAGTGGACCTGTCAAATGGGTCTTTAGAAACAAACTTGATAATAAAGGCAATGTGATCAGAAATAAAGCAAGGTTAGTATGTAAAGGATAATCGCAGATTGAGGGTATAGACTTTGATGAGACATTTGCACCTGTAGCTAGACTTGAGGCCATAAGAATATTATTAGCCTTTTCTATATATAAAAACTTTAAAGTGTTTCAAATGGATGAAAAAAATGCTTTTTCAAATGGTAATCTTGAAGAAGAGGTCTACATGGAACAACCTAAGGGTTTTGTGTGTGTAGGCAAGGAGGATCATGTGTACAGGTTGACAAAATCCTTGTTTGGCTTAAAACAAGATTCAAGAGCCTAGTATGCTAAGTTAGACAAGCATTTGAAAGAACAAGGTTTCTTCAAAGGTGATGTAGACAACAACTTGTACTTCAAAATAAAAGGTGTCTGTATGTTGATTATTTTTGTCTATGTAGATGACATCATTTTTGGTAGTAATGATACCTATATTTGTTATGAATTTCTACATATCATGAAATCCAAGTTTGAAATGTCCATGCTGGGTGAAATTTCTTTCTTCTTGGGTTTACAAGTCAGCCAATAAGAGAAAGGAATATTTATATCTCAAACCAAGTATGCCAAAGAAATGCTAGAAAAATTTCAGATGAATGGGTGCAAGCATGTTGGTACACCTATGGAAACAAGCTGTAAAATTCAAAAAGAAGTTGCTCAGCATAATATAGATCATACAATGTATAGGTCTATGATTAGTAGTTCATTGTATTTAACTACAACAAGACCTTACATTATGCATTCAATTTTCTTGTTTTCTATGTTTCAATCTACACCTAAACAGTCTCATTTAAATTTTGTGAAAAGAATTATGAAGTATGTTTTTGGTATACTTGACTTTGGTTAATGGTATCCAAGACACAATGATTTCATATTAATAGCCTATATTGATGCTGATTGGGTAGGTTGTCTTGATGATAGGAAAAGCACCTCTGGTGGTGCAATCTTTCTTGGAGGCAAATTAGTAGGTTGGCATAGCAAGAAGCAAGACTTTGTGCCTCTATCCACTACTGATGTAGAGTACATTATAGCAGCTACATGTTGTACTCAAGTTCTCTGGATGGTACAAACTTTAAAAGACATTTATGTTACTATTTTTAAACCAATGCCCATTCTTTGTGACAATATAAGCACTATAAATATCTCAAAGAATCATGTTCAACATTCTCAAACTAAGAACATCGATATCAAATATCATTTTATTTGAGAAAGGGGTTTAGCTAATGATGTGGTTTTGGATTATGTATCTTCTCATTATTAGGTGGATGATATTTTTACTAAGCCCTTACCCAAAGTAGTGTTTGAATCTTTGACTTGGTGTCTTTCCTCTCAAATTCTTGTTAGAAATTACTCCTCGCAGTGGAGTAAGGGGGAGCTTTCTATGTTTATTTTTACCCCCTGTCATACATGTTTTGGCATTCTGGGTCTTCCATAGTATTTTGTATGATGTGTTGGAACCTATAAATAAATGAGTTATCCACAAAATCATAATATTCCAAATTATTTTCCCTTAAGTCTATTCATTTTATACAGATAAACCTAACATGTCAGTTCTTTGTCATACATAATTCAATGTGTTTTCTAGCTAATAATCTCATAGGATGATGTAAATCAACCATTAACAGACCTACATCCTTAATTCATTATTATCCTACCTTTCTAAAAATGCCCATTTATTATTTGTGAACTATATCCTAAGGCCAAAATTTTAGTTTTCTGTATTTCATAGGATTTATTCACTATTGTGTTATTTTTATCATGAAATAGTGACAAAACAAACTGTATCTCTATTTCACAAATTCATACCTTTGTCACACAAAAAATTAGCGAAACAGTGAAAATGAACATGAAACACATTAAAATTTTCTATTTTCCCAATACTAAATCTCACTTAGTTAAGTATCTCACAAAATAGTAGAAAAGGAAGTAAGGCATATCTTTTTTTCTCTATTTTGCAGGCCCCATCTCTTAGTATACTCAGTGGTCCAAGAAATAGAAAAAGATGTATCATAATGTCATCATTTTGTGGGGCCCATGATTTATCATACTTAGCGAGTTGCGAAATGGCAATAAGGGAGGCAAGCCTATAATATGTTGTTGTTTTTCCAAGAAGGAACATTAAGGAATTTGAGGGGTGTGATTTAGTGATAACTAAGTAAAAACCACTAAGTCACAAGGAGAACACAGAAAAGGAAAATTCATATTGCAATATAGTGATAACAGTATAAGATAGTGTCACTATTTCAGAAAAGGTTGGAATAAAGAACAAACAGGAGTAGCAACATAGTGATAAGCATTGTCGCTATTTCAGAGAAATAAAATGTAAGTGGTGACACTTATTTACAAAATGACAAAAACCATAGGCCAAAGCAAGTTGGCAGTAACACCATCATGATTTTGAAAAATGGTTGGTGAAGTGCTGAATCATATGAAAGAATTAAATGCATAAAGGACCATAAGGATTGCCATTAAAAGTCAAATTTCAATTCATAATCTTCATTCCAAACTTAAGAATTGCATTGGTTGAGCTCTGTAATGGAGGAAACAAGCCAGGACATGAGCAACATACATAAGTATGTACCCAAGTGCCTCTCCAAGCTACTTCATTTTTCAGGAGTACTTGAATTTTTACAATGCCTAAGAAAAAGAGTGAAACTAAGGAGATAGAGAGATCTAAAAATAATGAGGGTCCAGACATAAAACCTAAGATCACAAACCTGACCAAGAGGCCAAGCCAAAAATCAATTCTAGATACATTGCCTGGCTCAACAAATATAGGGGCCAAGAATTTTTTCAAAGAGAGCATGCAAGGTTGTAGGGATGTCATTATTCTTGTCTTGGGGAGGGAGTTATTTTGGTACTTTTACAAGAATAAAGATGGGAAGATCCCTATATCAAACCCCTAGACCTATGATATGGAAATATTAATTGTGCCAAATGTCCTTATAGACCACGAGCTAATTCAAATCTTGGTAGATCATTATCACCCTATCACTAAAATTGTTACGATGTTGAGTGGGAAACCTTTGGTGATAATTACTAGGACTGTTGTTATTGACTGTTTCACGTTGAATAAACAAGCCCTCAGGAAGGTAGACCTAGAACAATTTTTGATGGATTACAATAAATTGCATAGGACATTCAGGAAGGGTGAACTACCATATTATAGGAGAAGAGGCATAAACAATCAACCTTTGATGATAATAGGCATTGAACCTTTCCCTATGGATTATTTTATTGTGTACTTCCAAATGACCTACTTTGCTTTATGTTAGATATTGGGAGAAGATATTAGGGCTAAGATTCCAATATCTTTAATGTATATGGCATTGAGGATACAAAATTCTGAGGTGAACCTAGAAGTTTAATTTGCCTCAGAGATTGAGAAGAAGCTACATGAGAAATTGGTAGCATGGAAGGAGACAAAGACTAATAATTTTGATCTTTACTCTTTATTGTGTTACTTAACCCTGTTTCAAAATAAACAAGCCTTTTCACAAAGGATAAAATTAGGAATTGTAGATGAAAAGGGAAATAGATTCTTAGTGCAATTCTGGTGATACTTGTGGGATAAAAAGTTTAGAGATGCAGACTACAAGTTTTTGTGAGACTCCTTTGTTATCACCATCTTTGGTGTGTTCAATCATTTGGTTGAAAGATTGTTTCCTAATATAAGAAGAGTAATGAGGCCCCTAGCATGTGACCCTGAGAAGGGCCACACTCAAAAATTTGTTGATTTGTTCTACTTGGGGGAAAACACTATTATTAGCATCTATTGGTGCCCCAAAACTCCTCATTTTCTACCTATGTTCATATCAAATAAACTTCCATTCCTAGAATTATATGGCAGGTGTCATGGCCTAAGAAGGAGTTGATTTCACCAAGAAGAAAATGAGCATTCATGCCACATCATGTGACATTTGTTGGATTCTCTATGACTCTAATATGTTGGACAAATAGAAAAAATCCATTAAACCCATTTTTTTTATTAAAACCTAGATAGGAGAGAATGTATGATCCTGAAAAATAACACTGGTTCTATTATTAAATTAGTCTAGCATGAAGTCCTAATAGAAGAGGGCTTGGTCAGGAATCTCACATCATATGGAGAAATTATGGAAAGAAGAAAGAAGTAGCAGGTCATAGGGGGGATAGAAGAGGAAAGAAAGAAAAGGGACCTCACTTTCCCAGGATTCCATGATGATTAAACAAATGAACTCAAAAAGAGTTGAATTGTGTTTAAATAATTTTGAGAAAATATAAGGCAAATCAATAGGTAGTAGGTCTCCAGCAAAATAGGCCAAAGTTCCACCTAAGAAACCCTAAGGGGTTGTAATACACACTATGTATCATGATGACTCTGCAAAGGAGGCTGATCACATTCCCCCCTACTAAAAAACAAAATCTTGAGAAACTAGACCCCCTAGTCCCTTATGATGAATTAGAGGCAGAAGGTGATACTGACAAAGTTGCTAGTGTATTATGGGCCTTGAGAGGAGAAGGAAGATCAGAGTAATCACAAATTGACTCACCAAGGTACAAAAAAGAAACTCATGGCTATGAGGCCCAAGTGACAAAAGGAAAAAAAACTGCTAATATTACTTATGAGAGGGTGGTCACTTCCATGAGGTTCTTATATGATGACAACTTCATTCGCACCCCTGAATTCAATTATTTTTTGTTGATGAAAAAAATGAAGGAGTTTGAAGAAACAAAACAAATGAACGTCATGGGAGTGGATGAATCCAAACATGAGGAGGTTATTTCTCAAACCTTCAAGGAGATGCAATTTGATGAGATACATGTTACCCTTGCAGAGGAAAGGGAAATGGTCTTGAAGAGTAACATGGTGATCATTCCAAGGATGACCATAAAGAAAATATTCTTATTGGATTGGGTGAGACAACATGACGACCCTATGTTGATTATTGAGTTTGATTCAAATGAAGGGGTGAGAGAAACATGGTATAATCTTGATATAGAAGTGTTAGCAGCATGGGTGAGATCCCAAAGTAGACATAAACCAAAATTAGCTGATGTTGTAAAGGAGACACAAGGGACCACAATCTTGAAGACTATGAAAGATACCTCTCCACTAGAGGCAACCACTATGACTATGCATTTTGCAATATTCACTAGAGATGTAGTAAGACACGTGTAGGAAAAGTTTGATAATTTGGAGGTAGGGCACAAAGACATGAATGATGAAATAAATAGGTTATATATTGAAAATTCTATTTTAAGAAAGTCAGCTTAGGGACAACCTAACAACTAAAATAAGGCTATTGTTTTACATAAAAATTCCTCACTATAGCCAACTAAGAGGACTAAAGACAACAAGGAATGAAATGATGAAAATAAAAGATATGAGAAAGAGATCCATGACATGAGGATGGCCCACGAATAAATTCTATAAAAGATGCCACAACAGACCCTTGACACTTTTGAGAAAATTCTATCACATAGGTTTAAGCTTATAATTGACAAATTGGAAGAAGTATATGGGGGCTATGAGACCTTGCTAAAAATGATAGAAGTGTTTAAAGAAAATAGGCCCAAATTGGAGGACTTATCAAAGCGATGGCAACTGGCATACATTACATTGGTTACTTTTGCAGAGTAACTCAAAGAAACTCTGATGTCTCTCCCAAAATCAAAGAAACTAAGTGAATGGTTCATACTATTATTGATGAGCTCAAAAATGTTACAAATAAGGAGCATAAAGTAGGGGCTAAGATTGAATCCTTCTGCACATTTCAACACTGGACTATCCCTTCCAACATAGATAAGGATAAGCACCTCAGGGGTTTTAATGATTGGAAGAGTAATTTCAGCCAAATGGTGCAAAAAATTGTTACGCATACGACGGAAGAGAAAGACATCAGTGTTTATTTCTTCAATGTATAACAAGATAGGATAATCACTCTGGATATTGGGTATGGCAGGTTACAAAAATTTTGGACCTTGATAGATAGGAAGTAGAAAAATCATTTGACCAACATGCCTCTCATACTAAATTTTCAATGGCCCAATGATTATAAAGTGTGTCATTGGGAAACTAATCATCTCAACAATCTAGGGAGTTAAGGACATGGAACATGGGCCGGTGAATATGAATACTTCCCAATTAAAAGTAGAACGTTGCCAAACCAAAGGGTCACAAGTTACTACTCGTATAGTCTTGACAATGGGATTATTAATATTCACCATGATTTCTTATTTCAATGTTATGTTTTCATTTCTTCATGTTGTTCAAATATTCAAAAAAATTTAATCTTTTGATTAGTTTTGATAAACAAATCAATTATGAAAAGGCACATTGTAATAGTCTAAAGCTTTTCGCTTCTCCCCATTTTGTATATAAGAGAGAAACAAATACCGATAAAGAGATAGAATAGAATATAAAAAAATGCTTTAAAAAATAGGAAGATAATACAAAAAAAAATTGTATCCCACTACAGTGGCGATATAATACAAGAATACAAAGTTTTTGGTTTAGTTGTTTGTTGATTATTTAAGATAAAATGTTGTGTGGTTGTCTCCAATTGTTTTCCTTCCTTGCATTTTTAAATCATGTATGAAGAATATTTCTAATTTATCAAAGCAACTCTTACTGTTTTGTGTGATTTATTTGATTATGTTCTATCAAGCAAGATTAAAAATCTATTTGATTAAATTACAATATTTAGGAAGGAGTGATTGGATTAACAAGAAGAATCATAAAATATTACATTCTTGCATATTTGTATAAGGTATAAACACTATTAATGCCAAATAACTTGAATAAAATTAGAAACAAGATCAAATGACTCTGCAGTCCTGAATGAGGCACTGATCATAATGATATAAGATATTTTCATTTGAAGTTGTAGTTTCAATTTATTTGTTTTTTCTCTTTGAGAAGTAGGATAGAAGTAGGAAAAGATAATATATTCACTTCATGTAATTGTGCTATACTAAGTGAATCTAAATAGAGAAATAAGAGAAATCATAAATCTGCTAAATCTTAAGTTACACCTGCCGAGGTCCTACAAATCCTAAAGAGTAGAAGATATCTCTTAAAAATAGAATCTTGTTCGTTGGCCAAGTTAGTTATCAAACTTGATTATAGAACTTAGCACACTCTTAGGGTTTCATAATCTATTTATTTGGGAACCAACATGATGCATGTTGGTACATTGTACTTTCATGTACCATGCATCATGTTTTATTGCCCCTCTCTTTCAGGATGTTTATTTTGTCTCCTTTGGCATTGTTCTCAAAATGGGGAGCATTTGTGATTTGCAGTGACAAGATATTGATAAATATGATGACAGTGATATGATACAGTTAAATTTGATAATAATTTGCATAATGCTACAGAAAATGGTTATTGATAGTACTTATTGACTATGATTTTTAATGTTTAGTAAGATTTATCGTGGTTTGGACAGTATTTGTAGTGTTTGGGAACAATGGATTATTTGCATTGTAGTGTTTGGAACAATGCTTGAACAGTAGATTATTTACATTACAGTGTATGGAACAATGCTTATTTCCAGTGATCATTTGCAGTGCTTTGGACAGTAATTATGATTATTTGTTAGTTTTAGTGATTGTGATTTTAGTGATTTCATTTACAGTTTTTGTGACTCTCTTTGAAGTGATTCCAGTGATTTCATTTACAGTTTCTGTGACCCTGTTTGTAGTGATGTCTATGATGCTTAGTATTCAGTAAGTTAACAAAGTAGTGGTTTCTGACATGGTTATTATATTATTATCATTTTATAATATCTTATGACAATGATATCTAGACTGACAATTTGTGTGATTTTCATAGGACAAATCATGTGCTTACAATGTCATTTTTGGTATAGATATATCTTTCAGTTGAAATTTGGCTTTGATCTTTTTGAGTTTATGATATTTGACATCAATGTGAAAGGGGGAGTTTGTTGCCCCTATTGGTCATTGTTTGACATTAATATCGAATGCTAAGACATCATACTAAATTTATATTCTGCTTTGGTTTGGCTTATTCAGTGTAACCTAATGAAGTGTTGCAAATGGTTTACAAAAGTAATCCCTATGTGATCATGTAACTTAACTATCCAATGATCAATATTGCACAAATTAAAGTCTAAATGACTTTAGGCATAAAAATCTTTTCAAATAAAATTAAAAGTTTTCATTACACTTCCTAATGACAATTCAAGGTCCTAAGGAATATTTTCATAAACCTAAGATGTTAAAAAGTGTTGAATAAGGTTCGAAAGGTAATATGTTAAGGTCACTTTAAGTTACTACTCTAGCATGGGCATATTATATTTAAAACTTTATTATATCCCACTGAAATGTGTGGACAGTGGAGAAAATGTGTTTTCGACACTTTATGAAGGTCATTTTCCCTTTCTTGAGCTAGGGCACAGGAACACATGGTAGTTAGGTCTTCCATTGTTTCAAGGTATTTTTCCTCACTTATCTTTGCCAGATTTGAATTAAGCTTTGCAATTAGTTTATGTTATCATGGTTTTTTATTTTGACAAATGCTTGGTATATTTTTCGGTGCTTACGAGTGTTATTGCTCATGATAAAACTATTTTAACAGAACTATTATTCATTGTGTCTATGTTAAAAGAGAGATAAAGGGGGGCTATGATTTGTTTCAAAAAAATAAGGTTTAGTGAGTTTGTGAAAAAGAGTCTTGTTCATTTAATATGTATTCATTTCTTACTTTGATATATCTATTATTTGAGTTCATATTTTAACCCTTTATTAGGGTTTGGCGAAAGTAAAGAGTTAAATATTTTTCTTCGCATTTGTTTGTTTCTAACCCTAGCAGGGTTTCTTGCTATTACAAAAGATATTGAAACATTAAACAAGCCTATGTTTTGAAAATATTTGTGTTAATAATTTGTCTTAACAAACCCTACTTCGGGTTAATAATCTTGTTATGAAGACAATTCACTATATTATTGTTAAGTTTTATACAAATGTGGTGGACAAATATTATAATCATTTGTCTACAATGATTTTGTTCTCATTCTATTATTTATTGATAATCTAGTGATAGTTGTGGAAAAATTTATTTTTCTTTAGTTAAGAACATCACACAGTTTATATACTACATTGAAGGCTATTATAAATAGAGTTGTGGTTGCATAGAAAGATATACACCTCTTTTCTTATGAAAATAATCTTTCTTTGTGATTCTGAGAGACTTTTTCTATTATATAGTTTGTGATTGTAAAGAACATTCTTGACAGACATTACATTGTTCTGGAATAGAATTCGATACATCATATTCCTATGTATTTATATTATATACACAATGGTATTCTGTATATAAATGTAATTAGATCTTACATGATACTATTGTGTATGTTTTCACAAATGCACAATGATGTTTTATATTTGAGCAACTATAGCATACTGCACTATTCCTTCTAAATATCAATTGTTATGAGATTAAAAGATGTTGGGAAATAAAACAGAGATGGAACTCTATATGTAAATTCAAACAAACTTGATTTGAAAAGTATTGAAAAGCAAGTGAGGCATTGAAATCCTATCAGTGAGATAGCATTGTCAATGAGACATACAAAATATCTAGTGAGGCATTATAAAAGAAAACTTTTCATATAAGCCAGTAAGGTAATTTCGAGTGGTTTTATCCCTCGGGAAGGTTTCCACTCAGGACATATTATTGTGTTATACTCTTGTGTATTTTTTTCTTATTCTATTATCTATTTTATTTTATTTACATTTCTCAAATGAGTCAAAGTTGGAAAAGCATTTAAAAAATATAAAATTGTGTATGAACAATGAACACTGATTCACCACCCCACCCCCACTCTTAGTGTTCATTATACTTCAACACACAAACCATAGCTCTGATAGCACTTGAAAGGAAACTTGCAGCCATACACATGAAAATTTCTACATAACACAATTAAGATTTCAATAAAATAAACACAGAGATTCCACATGCAAATAATAGACAACATACCTATCAAATATGACACAAGATATACCATAGGAAAAACTTCATAAGGAAAAAACCCAGCCTCCAAAATCATCCATCATCTATGTATTATTTACAAATGCAACACTATAGTACATGTTGTACTCACATAAATCTATCCACTTAATTAAATGAATATTTAGTATTTATTTGATTATTTAACCATCAATCAATAATTAATTCATCTTAACCCTCTTCTCCTATTAATTAAATAAATTATTCAAATTTATTTGATTTAATTCACTTAACCAAATTCACCATTAATTAAATAAATAAATCATATTTGTTTAATTAAATCTTCTCTCACATTTAAATAAACTAACATTTATTTAAATCACCTTTATCCTCCACCCACTTGCATTTTCCTAGAAATATAAGTTGCACAACTATTTTAAATAAATAAATTATTTACTTAAAATCCTATTTATCCTCACCCACTTGAAATATTTAATGGTTTCCCTTAAAGTCCTCAAACTTAATGGCTTCCTTCTAGAGTCTTCTTAAGCCTTTAATGGTTTCTGTCAAAGTCTTCAAGCATTTAATGCTTTATCTTCCTTTTTCTCATGTAAATAAATTAAGATTTATTTAAATAAAATTCAAAATTCACATTCACATTTAAATAAATTAATATTCATTTAAATATCTATTCAAATGCAAATTACACCATTTAATTGAAATAAATGATTTTACTTCAATTGAAAATCCCAAAATTCCTCCCACTTGCATTATCCTACAAAATCCACTTGCATGCCTAAATCCCTTCTAGATTCTTCTAACTCCTTCTAATCAGCCTAATCCTATCCTAATCATTGTCACATTCCTAAATAAAAGGAAGTCACTTCTCAAAAACCTCCAAAGTCTTCAATAACAATTAAATGCTTTATGTCTTCAAATGGTTAACCTCTAAAGTCTTCCAAACCATTAAAGACTCTTACATAACCATTTATGGTTAACTCACCTATTAACTTTGGTTAGAACTTTCCTCTAACTTAACCATCCTTTTGACTCATGTGTCTCTTCAAATTATTTATTTCTTTGACTAAGGTAACCATTTAACCCAACCCCCTAGGGTAACCATCATGTCCCCTCAAGCATTTAATGCTCCTTATCTCTCCTCTCGAGCCTCCTGATGGTGACACTCATCAACATGGGATTGGGTTGAAAGTCTCACATGGATTGAATATATTTCAATCCTAACCCTTGTTAAGATTTCTCAATCTTAACCCTTCATTTCCCCATTTCTTCTATAAATAGAACTGTTATCCTCAAGCAAAGAAGGAAGCATTAGAGTATTGTTGTTATACTAGTATTAGCATAGAGATTTTTCATACCATCACTATCTACACTTGCATGGAATTTGTTTATCATATTCAACCATCTTGAATCTCCATATGGCATCCATGGCTTGTGCTAAAAGCTGAGAGCTACACTCATTTGGGACTTGGAGAGGGGAGAAACAAGGGAGAAGAATCAAAAGGAATTATGGAAACATCTTATGGAGGCTCTTCTCCTTTCTTTTGTTTTGTTAGAATTCTTTCATGCGTTTTGAAATCTCTTTTGATATGTTTGGAATGATTTTTAGTTCTTTGTTTTGGTTTTTATGGTTCAAACTACCTTATTAACATTGAACTTAGTTGTTTCCTTTTCCCTATTTCTATGACATCATTTGGTGAACCCGATGTGAATCAAACACTTGTGTAACTTCCAGGACATTTTTTTTAGTCTTGTGAGCCCACCATGTGCACTAACTTTTTTTTTGAATGTTTTAGTTACAAATTTTCTAATTTTTTTGTGCAGGTTTTGGAAGGAGTTAGTTTAAACATTTTAATTTCTTTGGTTTAAAACTTCATCTTTCTTGTTTTTCACAAATGGATAAAAATAACTTCATATTTTCTATTTGAAGCAACTAAAACAAACTCAACTTTTCCATTTGGTACATAAAAAAAGAACTTCATCTTTCTTGTTTTTCACAAAGAGATAAAATGAACTTCAAATTTTCTATTTGGTGCACCTAAAACAAACTCAAGTTTTCATTTGGTGCATAACAAAGAACTTCATCTTTCTTGTTTTTCACAAATGGATAAAAAGAACTTCACATTTTCTATTTGGTGCAACTAAAACAAACTCAAATTTTTATTTGGTGCATAAAAAGAACCTCACATTTACCTTTTTTGCTACAAAGGCTACACAACTTTATTTTTGTTGACCAGGTTTGCTTTCCGAAAGTTTTCCAATTGTCAAACATTTTGATATCTTGGTTAAAATGAACACCATATTTTTTGGAGCAACATCTCCAAATAGTTAGATCACATTGCAATGAAAATTAGTTAAAAAGAATAAGTGTTTTTCAGTGATTGGCACGCTTATGCAAAGTTGTTCGAGTGGTCCTACTTCTAACACACACTATCCTTGGCCTTGGCTTTCGTGGTCCTAGGTGCAAGAGTAAAGTGTTAGTAACGCTCAAATTTTTTGTCTTTTTAAGAGAGGCCTTCCAAGAGACACACCACTCTTGGGAAAGACCTCGGGCGGTAAATCCTTCGAGCCGCTATAGAAATCAGGTGAGAACAAAAGATGTAGCCTTGGATATAGTTGTTCCTATAGTGTAACTTGTCGAAAGGACATATGCACCCCACCACAAATTACAAGGATCTTAAGTGAGTCACTACATAATGAACTTATGTCCAAAAACATCAAAAATTACTAGACACCTTTTTATGTAGAAACCCACCTGTTCTATTGATTGAGAATATTTGTGATAAATTCAATGTAAGAGCATAGAAGGTTTTTCTCCCAAGATACTCACCATACATATTTCCTTGAATAGAAACATAGATTTTTGAAAGGCTACTTGTAGCCTGATAAAAGTGGTGACTCCCCCATCATAGGGATTATCTATTTGTTATGCTCGCGCAAGACTTAGTATATCACATCCTTACCTGCCACGGTGGGATTCATAAGGTGTGTAGTACCAAAGTTGAAGAAATATCAAGTTGTGGGCTAAAATTATCACAACTGGCCATCTGACCTTAGGGATAAAGTGTGTTTGAAGTGTCTTCATTTTGTGTCAAGACTAGTGATAAACTAAGCTGACTTCAGGCTTTTTTTTGGAAAAACGTACACAAAAGCATTGGAAAAAGGGTCAAAAAGTTCAAAGATTGGGTTGATTTATACCCACACCTATTTGTGCCTATTGAGGCAACATTATTTTGTTTATGTGCTTGCTCTATTTTCTTGTCAAAGAAAATTAAACCCAATTCAAAAATATGTATTCATCCAACACAAAATTTTCAAAAACCAACATTTGGAAAAAGTCAAAACAAAGTGCAAAAATAGATATCAAATTATATGACCATCCTTTACATTTTGAGAAATAGGAATCTTCATCAACATATCGATTTGAAGAAAAGACCATTGAGCTCAAAGGCTTTCATCAAAAGAAGGAAATTTTTCTATCTCAATGGAGAAATTTTTGTCTCACACAGAGCCTTCTTGCATCATATGTGTCTATATCTTCAAGGAAAATCCAACATGTTTGATCAAGAGTCTTTAAACAACAAATTTTTTACTCAATATAAAGCTTTGAGTTATCATAAAAACAAGGGAGGCAAAATCAACCCTGCCTTCTTTCCAGACATCTGCATAACATATAACATAGTTCGGGAAGAACCACCAACCCCCAAAAGAGAAGAGGAAGAATTTGTCCCATTTGTAACACAAATTTTTTATTGAAGTTCACATTCCCATCCATTCTCACATTCATACATCATCAATCCATTCCAACTCTCGGAACATAAAGAGGTCTTGTCCTAAGTTCTTTTTCAATATTGCTTGAATAAAAAACAACACATCACTTTTTAGAGTATCTCTACATCTAGGATAGACTCATCCTAAGAGAAATTTCTACATAGGTTAAAACTAGTCTATGACTGCATCCTCTCATTACTAGATAGCTTGTTCTGTAACACATCTCAGACCTCTCTATACCTTATCATATCAAACATTGTCAAAAAATAGAACAAGCAATTCACAGAAGGTGTTTGGTAACATCTACCTTTAGGGTTAGAGATCCATATGATAAACACTTCACCAAACATTTATCTCTCATTACATCACCAATTCATAATAATTTTCACCAAAATTCAACAAAAAATTTCAAACAAAATGGCTCAAACCAAATCAAGGTCTAGACAACTAGAAATCGAAGAGGAAGAGGAGGCAAATATCAATGAATTCCAAGAAGCCCTTGGAGGAAATGCAAATGATGAAAATCCTAGTACTCCCACTCCTGAAGCAATAGAAAGGGAACAACACAACCCTCTCTTCAATCCACTTTTTGATGAAATCCTCAAGAACAACACTGATGCTCACTTTTTAAGACTTACCCAAGAGGGAGACAAACTACCCTCTGATTTTGATACTGCACAATTACGGCAAGCATCGGAACACCATAGTCATAATAAGGGTGGAAGAGGTCAAGATAACTTTAGATATGACCTTCATCAAGGAAATCCCCCACCTCCTCCTCCTCCTAATGAAATTGACATGTTGAGGCAACAAGTCAAAAATTTAGCCCAACAACTCCATAGTGGTGTGAAAACTACCCAGTTTTCACTTAATGATATTTGTCCCTATCCCTTTGATAGAAATCTACATATTCCACCTTTTCGACAAGGGTTTGAAACACCTAAGTTTGAAAAGTATCGCGGAAAAGGAGACCCTCGAGATCATGTTAGGGAATTTCACTCAGCTTGCCTAGAAGTGGCATATGAAGACACATATCTAATGCACCTATTTCCTTAGAGTTTGGGAGGGACAACCATGCAATGGCTTTCTCGACTAACAGGTGACATTAAGACATTTGAAGAACTAGTCCAAAAGTTCATTGCACATTATTCACATAACATTGAACGCGATGTCACCATGGTAGATCTATGTAACACCAAGCAAAAACCAAGGGAGCTATTTTCAGCTTTCCTGCAACGATGGCGACAAATGTCTAGCAGACATTCTCTTTAGTTATCTGAACGAGAACTAATGAAAATATTTATTTCAACCTTGAACGAAGAAATGGAATTCCATCTAGACATGAAAGGCATAAAGTCCTTTAATGACATGATCACCCAGGGTTTAAAATGTGAACGGGCCCTCATCAAAAAGGGGATTCTCAAGATATACAATGAATCAAAAGACGGCCCTCGCTCATGCTTCAACAGTGATAAACCCAACTTCTAGAATAAAAATAAAAAAATTGTCAATGACGCGGTTGTAGATGCAAGGACTATCAAGACTGCACAACCTATGATCCAATTTGTGGGGCAAAATCCCCCTCCTAAGAAAAAAATGGTTGCTCCCCCGCCAAATCAAGAATGCAATGTACCACAAGAGGAACCATGACAATGACAACAAAATTATAAACCAAAGCGTACATACACTCCCTTAGGGGAACCTATTGAAATAGTGTTATGTCAGTTGGTCTCTTCAAATCTGGTGACCTTACCAAAGACATCTAATTACGAACCTCAGGTCAAACCTCCATGGTGGAGGGATAATGAAAATTGTGACTTTCATCAAGAGAAGGGGCATAAAACAAGTAACTGTTATAGATTGAAAGATCTTGTTTAGGATCTTATTGATCTAGGAGAGATTGAAATTGAAGGACATGACCCAAAAACCACAAATAATTATCATCTTATGTTTAAGAATCTGCTTCCATCACAAGATTAAAGGGGTGCTTCCACTTCAGGACGAAACATAGATACCAATGATTATACGCGAGACGCCTATAATTACACTGTGAATCACCTATATAATGCCAATGAAAAAATTGCAACCATTACCATCAAAGATCCCCAACCTACCTACAATGTTGTTACACATCGCAACAAGATCACCATTAAAGCAACTCCACAAGGCACAACATCCATCCCAAAGTAGTATAACCTTATGGAATAGTTAGATAAGATGCTCGCACTTATATCCATCTTAGAGCTTTTGCACCTATCCCCATCTCATAAAACAATCTTGGATCAAGCTCTCCAAGAAACGTCAGTCCCTACCAATCTAAATACAGATCAATATCAAGCTATGGTTGGTAATCTAAGGTCACCACCATGTCTCACTTTCTCTGAAAGCGACAATACATCATTCCAACAACCTCATAATGCCTCACGCCATATTGAAGGATTTATCAACCAACCCAAGATCAAGCAAGTATTGATTGCCAATGGAGCAGGCCTGAATGTATGTACATTACAATTGGTCATAGCATTAGGATATGTAGTTGACTTAGTGGACCCCCGCAAAAAGATAACCATAAAAGCCTATGATGATGCAGAGCGTTCTTCCAAAGGAGCAGTTGTGTTACCAATCCGAGTGGGCCTAGTGGTGAAGCACATCATATGTCAATTTTTGGACCTTCCTTTACCATATAATCTATTGTTAGGAAGACCTTGGATACACGCCATGCAAGCCGTTCAGTCCACCTACCACCAGTGTATCAAGTTTCCTCATAACATTATAGAAATTACAATCCTGGGTGATGCAAATCCATTTACATATTGTAACAATATCAACCATCAACCAGAGATTACCATTCCCCAAAATAGAGAAGCTATCCCATCAACATCATATGTTATTCCAGCCTCTCTTTCTAGTTCAAACACCACTATACCCAAGCAAGAGAAGCTAAAAATGAAAATGGAAGAGGAAGGTCCTGGGAGTACAATCTAAGCCAACTCTTTTGTGTTGGACAACTACCCACTTCCCTTAGAACTCATGGTAAGTCTCAAAGGTTACTTCAAACACCACTGGTCAAGCCAGCATGCACTTTGGTGCCTTTTATCCTTGGAAAGAGTCAAGAAGAAGAGACAAGAGATGAGGACTTAGTAGAATGGATCTATAGAGTTCCTATCACCACGGAAATCCCACAAGCTAAGCTTCCCACAGATCAATATGCAAAAGGCTTTCTCATTATGCAAATAATGGGCTATGATGGTTAGAGTCCTTTGGGACCTTGCAAGCAAGGATGACATGAGCCACTGCAGCCAGAATTAAAGCCTAATGATAACACTAGATTAGGCTTTCAAAAGGAGATTCTTCCTAAGCTCAGATCCAAAGGGAAACCCAACAAACCTCCATATCTGCCTAATACTCTAAACATGCCACCCTTGATTATATCAGCAGCACCAAGAACCACACCAATTGCCCCAATGCGGCTGAGAATCCTAGCAATACCATCTACAACACCAATCATCCCACCAATCAAACCAACAACTCCATCAACAACAGCAACCGCATCAACAACACCATTATCTGTATCAGAACCCCCAGTAGTATCGACAACACCAACAATTCCATCAGAAGCAGCAGATTCAACAACATCGATACTCCTAATATCAGATTCACTGATCCCAATGATCCTTCCAGTAGCACCAACCATTCCCTCTCCAAAGGTACATCAATCGATCACACTTGCGGTATTTAACTCAAAGGATATCTCGGTATGGTATAGTAATCGGATACTGGAAAGTGACTTAGAGACCAACTCGCATGAGTGGGAATTTGATTCCATACATCTCAATACTTCAGACGAGGAAGACATGTCACCACCTCCACCTCACAAAGAAATCCCTGTTTACAGAGAAGCATACATTTAAACCACTTGGGTTCTTAAATTGGAAACACCTTCCACAGACCCTACGTCACATCCAATGCCCGATTCTGACAGGGAGAGTACCATCAATGACTTTTACCACAACGTCTTGGCCCTCACTGACACATCTTATGAAGTTAACCTGATTGATGAGGTAATGCCCATTATCCATCCCAAACTCATCAAACGGAACCAACCAAATTGCCCATTCTTTGACCAATTCCACAACGATGAGGTGATCATTGAATTTTTGGAACTACGGGATAACATACCAAGTGGGGATCACAAAGATGGATTCACCATTGAACTAAATAGCACAACCTACTTTGGGGCGGATGCCAAACCTTTCAGCTACAAAAATATTACAATAAAACTTGGATCTTCCAGTGAAAACCACACAGTGGGACTATTTGTGTTGAAATGTGATGACTGAGCAGCAAAGTACTATACACTCAGCACGTATCCTTGATCAGCAATGTGTTGAAACTTGGGATTTTTTTTCCATTTTTTGTTGATGAAAATCGACATTGTAATAAAACCCTAAAAAGGCCAACTTTGTTTGTTGCCCTAAAATGCATGTTATAAGAGGTTGGGATGCTTAAGGCATTGTAAGGTTGATGTACTATTTTTGATGGATAATAAGAAAGATTGGACGGCTATGTATGATGGACGTAACCCATTCTGGGTGAACCACGTTAAATCTTTGTGTTATCTGTGTCCTGTTTTATTTCTTTATCTTTTGTATTTAAATCTGTATATAATTGTTAGTTCATATTTGCTTCGGATCTACTTGAAACCCTAACAATTGGTATCAGAGCAAGGTTTTCTATAAATTGGCAAGACTTTCAGATTTGAGTGGGAGCAATGCAAGATTCCAAATTCAAGGTCAAAAAGTTTAACGGCCATAATTATTAGTTACGGAAAATGCAGATGGAGGATTACCTGTATCTAAAGGATTTGTGGCGGCCATTGGAAGGAAAGGCAAAGAAAGCGACCACAATGTCAGATGAAGAGTGGGACATTTTAGATAGAAAGGCACTGGGATCCATTCGATTGTGCCTTGCACCATCTGTAGCATTCAATATAACAGAAGCAAAAATGACTATAGATTTGATGGTGACATTGGCTAAGTTGTATGAGAAACCCTCAGCTTCAAATAAGGTATTTCTTATTAAGCGTTTGTTTAATTTGAAAATGAGTGAGGGAGGATCTATAACGGAGCACTTAAATGAATTTAATACAATTACCAGTCAATTGTCTTCGATAAAAATTAGTTTTGCAGAAGAGGTTAGGGCTCTCTTGATTTTATGTTATTTGTCAGAAAGCTGGAATAGCTTGGTTATGGTTGTAAGTAACTCTGTCTCTGGTAAAAATACTTTGGTATTTGATGATATTGTTGGTGTTATCCTATGTGAGGAAATGCGAAGGAAAAGCACAGGTGAGACTCCAACATCATCGAGCAGTGTTTTGAATGTGGAGAACAGAGGAAGATCAAAGGAAAGAGGAAAAGGCCCTGGGAATGAGAAGTCACGAGGAAAGTCAAAGAAAGGATGCTCTCAATCTAGAGGAAAGAAAGATTGCTAGTACTACGGAAAGCCTGGTCATCTAAAGAAAGACAGTTGATCTCAGAAAAACAAAGAAGGAGACAAAAATGAAAATGATAGTAAGGAAGCTAATATTGCAAGTAATACTATACAAGATGCTTTAATCTTATGTTTGGATAATGTTAATGATTCCTGGGTAATAGATTTTGGGGCTTCATTTCATGCTACACCCCATAGAAAATATTTTCTAGATTATGTTCAAGGTGATTTTGGACAAGTATATTTGGGTGATGATGAGCTCTGTCAAATTGTTGGAAAAGGAAAGATAAAGATCAAGTTGCATAATGGAAATGGCTGGTTTCTGCAGGAGGTAAGATATGTTCCTAATTTAAGAAGAAATTTAATTTCTGCAGGGCAACTAGGTAGTGAAGGTTGCATAGTTACCTTCTCAGACATTATCTGGAAGGTCACTAAAGGATCATCAGTAGTAGCTAAAAGTGCGAAGGTAGGCACATTATATCTGTGTACTGGTAACACTTTCTCTACCCTAGCTGCTACATATAAAGTTACTGCAAGGACAACAACAATAGATGTTGGAAGAATAGATTCGATAATGTGGCACCATAGGCATGGGCACATGAGTGAGAAAGGGATGAAAATCCTTCACTCCAAAAAATCTATTGCCAAGACTAAAGAAGATTGATTTAGAGTTCTGTGAAAACTATGTTTATGGTAAACAGAAAAGAGTCAGATTTCTCAAGGTTGGGAAAGAGAAGAAGGGTGAGAAGTTAGAGCTTGTGCATTCAGATGTATGGGGACTGGCTCTGGGTCATCTCTTGGTGGCTCTTGTTATTATGTTATTTTTATTGATGACTCAACTAGAAAAACATGGGTATACTTCCTAAAACAAAAATCAGATGTTTTTGAAACTTTTAAGGAATGGAAAGCTTTGGTTGAGAATGAGATAGGAAAAAAGTTGAAGTGTCTCAGATCGGACAATGGAGGTGAGTATTGCAGCAAAACATTTGAAGATTACTGCTCCTTAAATGGAATCCGAAAGTAGAAGACAGTTCTAGGAACTCCACAGGAAAATGGTGTGTCAGAGAGAATGAATAGGACTATCATGGAACACGCAAGGAGCATGAGATTGCATGTTGGATTGCCCTTACTTTTTTGGGCAGATGCTATACATACTGTTATTTATTTGATAAATAGAAGACATTCAACCCCTTTGGATGGTGGTATTCTAGAGGAGGCATGGACTGGTAAAAAGGTAAATTATTCTTTCCTGAAAACCTTTGGTTGTGAAGTTTTGTCCATGTTGATAAAGAAAATAGAACCAAGCTTGATGCTAAATCTCAGAAATGTACCTTCATTGGATATGGGATAGATGAATATGGCTATCGGTTATGGGATTTTCAAAATAAGAAAATAATTAGAAGTAGAGATGTTATATTCAATGAGAAGGTTATGTATAAAGAATAGATGAAGGAAAAGGACCATGAACAAGACAAACAAGAATATGTGGTGTTGGATGAGATTCCTGTAAATGAAATGCCACAGGAACCTAATGCTCAACAACAATAGATTGTCCCACAAACTCCTGCAAGTGTTAGACGTTATGTGAGGCCAAGTAGACCCCCTAAAATATTTTCTCCTTCTTTGTATTCTATATTATTAACTAATTCTGGTGAACTAGAAGAATATGAAGAAGCAATGCAAGTGGATGCCAAACAATAGTGGGAGCTAGGCATGAAAGAGGAGATGGACTCCTTGATGAAAAATAAGACTTGGGACTTAGTCCCTTTACCTGCAAAAAAAAGAGCCTCGCCTAACAAATGGGTTTATTAGCTGAAGGAGGAGGAAGGAGGTTAGAAAAGATATAAGGCCAGACTTGTGGTAAAAGGTTTTGCATAGAAAAAGGGACTAGATTATGATGAAATATTTTTCCCAGTTGTAAAAATGAGTTCAATTAGAACTGTACTTAGTCTTGTGGTTGTAAATGATTTACATCTTGAACAATTAGATGTCAAAACAACTTTTCTCCATGTAGATTTAGAGGAGGAAATTTACATGTTGCAACCATAGCGATATGAGGTCAAAGATAAGGAGAACTTGGTGTCCAGGTTGAAGAAAAGTTTGTATGGCCTAAAGTAAGCACCCCGATAATGGTATATAAAATTTGACAATTTCATGGCTGAACATGGTTATCATAGATGTCATTCTAATCATTGTGTATATTTTAAGAGATTGGATAATGGCAATTATATTATCCTATTACTTTATGTTGACGACATGCTTGTTGCTGGGTCTAACATGCAACACATAAATGATTTTAAACAGAAATTAGCCAGGTCATTTCCTATGAAGGATTTGGGTGCAGCTAAAAAAATTCTCAGTATGAGGATTACATGGGACAGGAAAAATAAAACCTTGAATTTGTCCCAAAGTGAGTATATAAAGAAGGTGTTGAAAAGATTCAACATGTAGGATGTAAAAGCAGTCAGTACACCTTTGGCTAGTCATTTCAAATGGACTAAGGAGATGTGCCCAAAGGTACAGGAAGAGGTAAATAAAATGTCTAACATCCTGTATTCATCAACTGTTCACAATTTGATGTATGCAATGGTTTCCGCAATGCCAGATATTGCACATGCAGTGGGAGTTGTGAGCAGGTTTATGAGTAATCTGGGTATGGAACATTGGAATGTTGTGAAAAGGATTCTTCGGTATTTGAAAGGAACTACTACAAAGGCATTATGTTTCAAAGGATCTAATACTGCTCTGAGTGGATTTTTTGACTCTGATCTGGTGGGTGATATTGATTCATAGAGGAGTACTATAGGGTATGTTTTTACTATAGGGGCAACTGCAGTTAGTTGGATTTCTAGGCTACAAAAGGTTGTTGCACTTTCAACTACTGAAGCTGAGTATGTTGCTAATATAGAAGCCAGCAAGGAGATGATTTGGTTGCAATGTTTTCTATAGGAATTGGCTCAGACACAAGAGGATAGCCCATTGTATACTGATAGCTAGAGTGCCATTCATCTTGCAAAGAACTCTGCTTTTCATTCAAGGACAAAGCACATTCAGCTCAGGTACCACTTCATCCAGATTGTTTTGGAGGAGGGTCAGTTACGGTTTGAGAAGATTCACACAAGTGAGAATCCTGCCGATATGTTCACGAAGGCAGTTCCACAGGAGAAGCTGATTTCTTCATCAGTTTCTATTGGTCTTCTTGATTGATAATTGTGGAATTTATACCAGTCGATTCCTAGTGTTTTATCCAATAGATATTGCATGTATAGTGGTGTCATGTAGTATCAGTCTCCAAGTGGGAGATTGTTCAGTGTGGAGCCTGATCAGTCTCCAAGTGGGAGATTGTTGAAATGTGGCAACAGATCAGCAAAGTACTGTACACTCGACATATATCCTTGCCATTTTTTGTTGATGAAAACCAACATTGTAATAAAACCCTAAAAAGGCTGACTTTGTTTGTTGCCCTAAAAATGCATCTTATAAGCGACTGGCATGCTTAAGGCATTGTAAGGTTTATGTACTATTTTTGCTGGATAATAAGAAAGATTGGACGGCTGTGTATGGTGGACGTAACCCATTCTAGGTGAACCAGTGTCCTATTTTATTTCTTTATCTTTTGTATTTAAATCTGCATATAATTGTTAGTTCATATTTGCTTCGGATCTGCTTGAAACCCTAATAGTTTGAACCCAAAAAAGTAAAAGTAAAATGAAAGAGCATATCCATTAGTGAAAACCTCTCTGAGGTGCCTACGGATGAAAAGTTTGACATTCTCCCTTCTAGTGCAAATCAGGAACGATCAACGATCCTTATCAAAGAAACAAAAGAATTCAACGTGGGGAATCCTGAAACTCCTCACCACATAAATCCGGCATCTCTTTTACTCCAGAGGAACAACCTAAGTTTGTAGAACTCTTCCAAAAATGTCAAATCAACTTTGCATGGTCATATGCAGACATGTCTGGTCTTGATCTTGATTTAGTCATACATCACCTCACCATAGCAGAAGGAGCTAAACCAATAAAATAGAAGCTTCGCAAGATGCACCCCTAGATTGCAGTACTAGTCAAAGGAGAACTTAAGAAACTCCTAGATGTTGGTTTTATTAGACCAATTGATTATGCAGATTGGATCTCCAACATTGTACCTATTAGCAAACCAAATGGGGGCATCTACATCTATCCTAACTTCAGAGATCTAAACAAGGCATGTCCTAAAGATGACTTCCCCCTACCAAACATTGACATGATCATGGACCTAACAGTAGGGCATGCCATGATTTATCACATGGATAGCTTTTTCGGGTACAACCATATAAAGATCACACTAGAGGATCCACATAAGATGGCCTTCACATGTCCATGGGGAACATACTATTGGAATGTGTATATGGTGAAAATGGAAACAACAATGTTGAAAGACTAAATGAATTCAACCACAAAACCCTGGCCTAACAACAACAAAGATCCACCATAACATATGAAGATTACCTAAGACAATGCAAATCAAATGAAATCACAAAGATTATACCATCACATGTCCAATAGGGTTTGGATCTCCATTCTTCCTATCTCCATTAATCTTGCTTGATATATTTGCTCTCAGATTTTATGTGCACAAGAGCTCAACAAAGAATAGAATGTGGTTGCAAGTAGGATCACATATGAAGGTGCAAAGTGTAGTGTCGTCAATTGATCAAGTAGTTAGGGGTTAATAATGAAGGAAGTATCCTCTTATATAGAAGACACCATATGAAATGGAGGGATAAGATTGAGAGGTGTAAAAGAGGTCGGCTATGATTAAAGGGTAGGTAGAGGAAAATAATAAAATAATGAAAGGGGTAGGTAGTGTATGAATTAAGAGATGAATGACATGTGTCATAGGTAGAAAAGGTTAATTAACTAATTAAATAAATGAAGATTTATTTAATTAATAGAGGAAGTGGGATTAATTAAATAAATAAGATATTTATTTAATTTAGGAAAAGGGTAATTTAAATAAATAAATTTATTTATTTAAATGAGAAATAAGGCTAGAAGGGGATAAATGAATTAATTAAATAAATAAAGATTTATTTAATTAATAGAAAAATTAGGCTAAAGTAATTAAATAAATAAAATATTTATTTAATTAAACATGACAATTTTAGGTGTCTATAGAATGTAATGCATTTTGGTCTCAAGAATGCAGGGGTGACCTATCCAAGATCAATGACCATCGTCTTTAATGATATGATGTATACCATAATGGAAGATTATGTTGATGAGTTATTGGCAAAATCAATAACAAGAGAAGGTCATCTAGAAATATTAGAGAAAATCTTTGACAGACTGGAACAATATCATGTTTGACTCAACCCAAAGAAATGTGTCTTTGGAGTAACCTCAGGGAAGCTTCTAGGATATATTGTCTCAAGCAAAGGCATTGAGGTCAATCCAACCAAAGTCAAAGCAATCATGGGCATGCCACCTCCAAAGAACATCAATCAGTTAAGGACTCTACAAGGGCAGCTATAATCCATTTGAAGATTCATTGCACAACTAGCAGATAAGTGTCATCCATTTACACATTTGTTACACAAAAACATCCGCTTTCAATGGGATGCCAGATGCCAACAAGCATTCTAGATGCTTAAGGACTATCTCATGAATACACCATTACTAATCCCACCAGATCCAAGTAGACCTCTATTGCTCTATATTTTAGAAACAAATATGACATTCGACGTACTACTGGCACAACATAATGCAAAAGGGAAAGAGTGTGCTATTTACTACATCTCTTGCACACTGGTCGGCTATGAACTCAATTATACACCTATTGAGTGAGCTTGCCTAGTAGTAATCTTGGCAGCCACTAAATTGAGGCACTACCTGTTAACACATAAAGTACAACTCATTGCTAAGATCGATCCACTAAAGTACTTACTCAGCAAAGCAACATTGATAGGCTGCTTGGCCATATGGGTATTGATTCTAAGTGAATTTGACATCGAGTATGCGGACTGTAAGGCTATCAAGGGCCAAGTTATTGCAGATCAGTTGGCCGACGCACCCCTCATAGGTGATCATTCTCTTATTTCCAATTTTCTAGATGAAGAGATATTCATGATCAGAGCAGCACAACCATGGAAGCTCTACTTTGATGGTTCATATACTAGGCATGGCTCGGGAGTAGGCATTCTATTTATCACACCTCAAGGTGACAGCATCCCAAAGTCTTACAGGTTAACTTTTCCATGTACAAACAACATAGTAGAATATGAGGCCTTGATCACAGGACTCAAACTAGCCATACAATGGAAACTAAAAGAGCTACAGATATATGGAAACTTCCAATTGGTCATCCGACAAGTTACCAACCAATATCAGACCAAGGATGATAAAATAATGTCGTACAAGCAAATGGTGGACAGTTTAAAGGCACCATTTACGACTATCAACTTTGAGCAGATACCTCAAGATCATAATCAACCTGCTGACGCTATGGCTACCATTGCATCTCTCCTAGATCTTCCACAGAATTCAACACGCTAGGAGTTCTTGGTAGAAAAGCTTTGGATTCCTGCTTATGATATCCCTAAATCCGAGATGATATGTCACCTTGCTGGTTTTGAATCTTCATGGTATGGTGAGTTCTACACGTAGCTCCATGATCACACACTTCCTCCTAACCAATCAAATAACCAACATTAAAATTTCATTCGCCAAACCGCTCGATATACCATTATTGTTGAAACCTTATACCGATGTAGTCTTGATGGTACTCTCCTTCGATGTTTGGAATAGGATGAGATAAAAAAGGCCTTGGAAGAGGTATGTGAAGGAATTTGTGGAATTCACACAAGTGGTCCTTCACTAGCAAAGAAGATCATGCACACTGGATACTATTGGCCGTCCATGTAAAAATTGCCAAGTTCATGGAGACCTGATACATGCACCAGTGTAGGAATTGCAACTAATCACAACACCATGGCCCATTTTCCAATGGGGACTTGACCTTGTGGGTAAAATTCATCCATCTTCATCCAATGGCCACAAAATCATCATTACCACCACATAATTCTTCACAAAGTGGATCGAAGTTGTTCCACTTACCCAACTCACCGACAAGCAGATCGCCTCATTCATCCTTAATTACATCATCTGCCGGTATGGTGTACCCATTTCCATCATCATAAATAAAGGGCTTCCTTTCAAAAATCATGATTTCCATGAGCTCTGTGAGAAGTTTCACATCCAACACCGCTTTTCCTCTCCTTATTACCCACAAGGAAATGGTCAGGCCGAAGCATCAAACAAAAACATATTGAGAATTCTAAAGAAGACAGTCAATGATGTCGGTCATGATTGGCATGTTCAATTAAATCCAGCACTATGGGAGTATCAAACTAGCATTCAAACCCCTACAAGCACAACTCCCTACTCATTGGTCTATGGTGCAGAAGCCATCCTACCTATTGAGGTCGAGATACCATCTCTACGGGTTTCCTTGCATAATCTCATAGATGATGAAGCATATAGAGTATCACGTCTCTAAGATTTAGACCTACTTGATGAAAGGCAACAAGCTACATACAACCACCTCAAGGCATATCAACAATGAATGAGAAGAAGCTATAATCACTGAGTTAGACCTCGTACATTTGAGTTAGGTGATCTTGGTCTTAGAGAGAATCCTTGTAACCAACCAAACATAGAACATCAGGGAAAGTTTGAATCAAACTAGCTAGGTCCATATGTTATCACTATTGTATTTGGATCCAAGGCATATCAGTTGGCTACTTCAGAAGGAGAACTACTAGCAGATCCGATCAATGGCATGCACCTCAAATGGTTTCATACATATGTTGTACAAAGCATCAGGCTCCCATACATATCAGAAAAACACCAAAAACATTCAGATAAATATCCTGAAAAAAAAAAAATTCAAAATAGTAAAGAAAAATCATACATCCAAATGGTGAACAACCACTCTGGTGGTGCCTTGGGTAAGTGCAATGGTGAAAACCTGGCGAACAGGTGCCACTCATAAAGGCTACAACTGCATTGTCTTTCAGACTTGTTGTGATCACATTCATTGCATCCACTCATCCATTAGTCAAACAATGGCTTGTTATTAATCTACAATCAAGGATAATACTTCATGCATCTTACATCCCACTTTTTCATAGTCATGTCTAAACTTGGGGTGATGCCCTTAACCTATTGATGGAAGTGGATTCTATATTACTTGTGATTCATTGACTTCTTCATTCAAAACTATCTCACAAATTTTAAAAACATTCAAAATTGTGTCACGAAATACCAAAAACATTCAAAACTATCTCACAAATTCCAAAAACATTCAAAACTGTCTCACAAAATTAAAAAAACATTCAAAATTGTCTCACAAAATACCAACAACATTCAAAACACTCACAAAATCCAAAAACATCATAAAACATCAAAAATCAACCAAAAACATGGCAACGTATAAAATCCTTTGTACATACACAATCAAAACAGACATCAAACAAACATTTTTGAGATACTCAAATGATGACCACTTATCACATCAACCAAACAATCAACATCGACACACAAACTGTTTTAACAAGGATGCATCCTTCATTACCCAAAACAAAGACATGATAACATTTTCTTTGACAAGAAAATTTTGTTTAAGCTATCAAGTACTTGGTAATTTGTTATTTATTTATTTATATCAGGTTCCTACGCTACTCCGGGATATCCACAAGTGATTAGAGTAGCCGAGATGGTTCCTAGGTATCATTTTGTTTATTATCTGTGAATTGTTCCAATGAAGTTTAGGGGCATGTACTAATGGTGTCTATGGGAAGTTCACTAAGCTACGTGATCTTATGCCAAATATAGTCATGGATCACTATGGCTTACTGACTACAACATATACCTCGACCATATGAGCATGACCCATTATGGAGGGTCCATATTCTTTATCAATGCTGATTGCTTATAGGTACAATGCTCCAAACTTGGTTCCTACTGCCTCGTCCAAGATTAATACTACCATTTCTCGATGATGAAAATTATGCACTGTGAATAAACCATGGATCACCATTTCATCTCATCTATATATATTGCATTCTGTTGCATTCCATCCATCCATATATTCATAATAGATACATATCATGCATACATAGTAATGACAATGGATACTCTATTTTCCTCTTCTTCCATAGGAATGAGTCATAGGTCCTCCATTTCTTCTATCTAACATCGAACCCCCCTCACCCTCCCCATCTCGATAATCAGCATCACATACCCTACATCATTTCCCATCAACCCAATCAAGCAAGTTACTCTATCTGCGTAGGTACAACAACTCACACACACCTACACTATCAACCGATACTCTGATCAAGTGTCTTTGGGTCTCAACAGGTAATCGATCATGGCACACCTAGACTACAATAGGCATTTCTCATAATGACCTAGTCTCAACGGGGCTACTATGATTGACCACAATCATCCATCCCACGCACACACTATCAATTGCTCAATTATTCCAACACAATCAACACAAACAATTACATCAATTGTCTCAAGTCTCAACGAGTATTTTGCTTCCTATACCCTGACTTTATCGGCCAATTACATCAATTAAGTCACAATAGGTCACTTTGATTCACTTAATCAAACTTTATCTTGTCCAATGAAACAACTAACATCAACTGTCACGCTTTGACTCGACCGGGGCAATTAAACCAATTGCACCAAATTGTTCAACCAATTTTTGATCAATTGTATAGTATCAATCAAAAAGCACAAACACTACATTTGCACCATGACCCCATGTACTTTTGAGGCTTGTCATTTCCCCATAGTCACTTTGTCTTCTCCCATTCTTTCACCCTAACTTCTAAATTCTTTTATTCTACCTCTCCCCAACTTCTTTTTTTTTTTTCAAGAAATTGCCCGATTTTTTGAATTTTTTTGGCCCATCTCTCACATTTAAATAGATAAATATTTATATTTATTTAAATCCCCCAAAATCCCATCTCTCACATTTAAATAAATTAACATTTATTTAAATCACCTTTATCCTCCACCCACTGGCATTTTCCTACAAATGCAAGTTGCACAACTATATTAAATAAATAAATTATTTATTTAAAATCCTATTTATCCTCACCCACTTGAAACCTTTAATGGTTTCCTTTAAAGTCTTCAAACTTAATGGCTTCCTTCTAAAGTCTTCTTAAGCCTTTAATGGTTTCCCTTAAAGTCTTCAAACTCAATGGCTTCCTTCTAGAGTATTCTTAAGCCTTTAATGGTTTCCCTCAAAGTCTTCAAGCATTTAATGCTTTATCTTCCTTTTTCTCATGTAAATAAATTAAGATTTATTTAAGTAAAATCCAAAATTCACATTCACATTTAAATAAATTAATATTTATTTAAATATCTATTCAAATGCAAATTACACCATTTAATTGAAATAAATGATTTTAGTTCAATTGAAAATCCCAAAATGCAAATTACACCATTTAAACAGAAGAGCTCAAAATGTAATCAACCCAGTCAGTCACACAACCCTTCTCTACCTCCAATAACATTTTTAGCTCTATGAACCAGTAGCTTTTGTGGTAGAGAAGCCGAAACACATTCAAGAAGACGTAGAGGATGTAAGGGATTGGAGGGTGTTGGGATATGTAATTTCTTCCATCTTCATAATTATTTGAATAGAATGTTCTAGAAGAGAAAATATTAAATAATATCTAGAAAGATCTAGGATACTTCCTTACTGGTTCTGGAATTGTCCAAAGACCTCTATAAAAGAGGATCAAGTGGCAATCAAGTGGCAAGATGATCAAAAAATAAAAAATCTATTTTTTTTTAAATGAGTTTTTTTTCTTGTGTTTTATTTTATTAATATTTTTCCCTCTGCCCTATCAAAGTGGTATCAGAGCTCAGGGAAAAGAAAAGTTGAATATTTTTAGCGACTGCAAATTTGGAAGTTGCTAGAAAGAAAGATCACAGTCATTTCTAGACGAGCAGTTAGTATGGAAAGGTGATCTTTGTGTTTCTAATTTTATATTTTATTGAGCTACCACTAAGAAAGGAGTAAATCATTGTTAAGAAGATGAAGCTGAAGTTTTCAGATCAGATGTTAGTTTTTTGTCGAATTAAAGTTAATATTGTTGTATAAAGAAGGTCGTTTGGGAGAGTAGATAAAAGGTGAAGTTGGAGATTTGAGAAATTTATAAAAAGAAAAGATTTTAATATTATTTAAAGTCAAAGAAATTTATGGGGTGTAAGATGGGTTCAAGGAGATCAAATAGTGGTTTGGAGTAAGATTGTTGTGAAGAGGAAAAGGTATGTAAATTTGTTTCAGAATTGTTATAATTTTTTTGGTTATAATCATTGTTAAAGAAATTCCAAAGTTTTTAGAAGATCTAAATTGTTGATGAAGTGAATAAGGTGAGATAAATTTGTCTATTTCAAAGAGAAAAATAGGCAAAAGAGTGTTGAAAATAGTGATCTTTTAAAGTATTTGTGCAAAGATGAAGATAAAAATAAAGAATTAGAAGAAAAGCTGAAGTTGTTTGATGAGATTAATAAAAGGAAAGAAGAATTAGGAAAAAGATTGAAGTTGCATGATGATTTGGAAGAAAAACTTAAGAGGCTAGAAGAAACAAATAGTTTATAAAATTATTGAAATTTCCAAATTGAAAAAGGAAAATAGTTTAAAGAAAAATGAGCTATCAAAACTGAAAGAAGAAAATGAATGTTTGCAGTCAAAACAATCAATTTGTGATGTTTCATGCAGTACTAAAGATTTGAATTCATCATTTGATAAGTGTGTTTTTGTTGAAGAAGTTTGTGATAAAGATTGTCAAAAAGAAAAGGATAATGTTATACACTATAATGGCAATGAATTTAATATTGGTTTGGAAACTATGAAGAGAATGGGTTATAAAGGTAAAGGACTAGGAAGGCATGAACAAGGTATGAGAAAGCCAATTGAGTCAGTAATGAGGTCAAAATATGAAGGTCTTGGATATGCTATAGGTAAAAGAAAGATGAATACATGTGTTATAAGTTCAAGTGAATCAAGTCAAAGTATTATGACTATTCAGTGTTCACATTGTAACAGGAAAGGACATACAATCGACAGATGTTCGGACTTATATCCTTGCAATATTTGTGGTTTAAAGAATCATTGTGAAAAGATGTGTTGGAATAGATAATCAAATAGTGAATATGTGATGGGTTGTATGAAAATGGAATGTGGATGGAGCTTTGGATTTAGTTGGCAGAAAATTATAGGTATAATAAAAAATTTATTCAAGTATAAAAGTTCGCATGCAAGGTTTTCAAAAGGCATAACAGGTTCAAGTCAAAGGAAAGTATTTGGCAAGATGTCTCCAAATGGCAAGTTTGTAGGAAGTTGCAGATTGAAGTTTTGAAGGACTGTCGCAGCAGGTGGACAAAGATAAAAGAAAGGCATCATCAAGATCATTTGAAGGTGTCAAGTAAGGAATTGATTTGCAAAGTTAGCAGACTTGGTTATGGACATCAGAAAGATTCAAGAGCAAAGGAACTTAATGTCACAACATTGGTGGTCAAAATTAAGGGGGATGTTGGGATATTTAATTTCTCCCACCCCGATAATTATTTGAATAAAATCTTCTAGAAGGGAAAATATTAAATAATATCTAGAAAGATCTAGGATGCTTCCTGAAAGAGGCATTATGTAATGGATTAAGTGGCAATCAAGTGACAAGATGACCAAGAAATAAAAAATCTATTTTTTCTTTAAAATCAGTTTTTTCTTGTGAATTTTGTTTTATTAAGTATTTTCCCTCTGCCCTATCAGAGGGGCATTTTGAATTAATTCCTCTATATATAAATATTTGCATGTGGGTTGCTAATGGTATGACGGATTTTACAATCCTATCTCGAGTTAATGAATACTTTTATATTTACATTTGTTTGTCAATGTAAATGAATCATGCATATAAACCTACATGCACATGGAGTCTCTCAAAACAACCATTATGTTTTCCTTAAAAAGAGACTTTCTAGTCAATATAAAGGAAGATTTTTTCTCTGTGCAACCGAAACAAGGGAAACATATTTATATATCATGCATGATATATTTTTTGACACATACAGTTTCACCTTTATAGAACAAGAGTACCTGGCAACACTAACCTTATAGATTACAGTCCCTACATAAATTAAATAACAAATTCATAGGCTACCAATGCTGACGGTTGAGATCAACATTCATAGGGCCATTAACATATGGAATACAATATAGATGATATGCCATGAATGACATCATATGATCACATATCACATGCTAGATGATGATTCAACAAACTCTACCATTTGGAATGGTGTATCAACAGGAAAAGGCTTAGGAGGAATGATGATATCCACAACTCCTTCCAATATTTGAATAACTCTACTCATGGAAGGTTGTTGAGAAGGGTCGTACTAAAGGCACCATAGTCCCAACATGCTCAACTTCTTGGCTATAATAACTTCTTCATCATCTTCTATATTTTTCGCCCTCGGCTTTTGAAATTCTCCCATTTCCCCTTGTTTGAATGCCCACTCTTGGTAGTAAAATTTGCTAGATCTATTTGTTTTCATGTAAAAATTCTTCCTTCCTCCCACCATTTCCATCACCAATATACCATAATTATACACATCTGATATGCCGGTAACTGGTCCATTGGTTTTGGACCACACTTCTGGAGCTATGTAGCCAGGTGTTCCTCTAGCACCCGCTAGAGAAATATGGCTTTTGTCTCTATTTGTTAGTTTTGCTAGACGAAAATCTGCAACCTTTGGAGAAAAATTGGAATCCAACAATACATTATGTGTGATTAGAAGCAAATCTGAAACAGTGGAAAAATATTTATTTTTTTTTTCTAGTTTTTCAATATGTTAGTAATTGTCATTTTTGAAGGCCTTCGGGGCATTTTTAGCCCTTGAAAGTTTGGCCTATCCTTTAGAATGTTATCATAGATATGTTCTTACAGGACTTCACCTCCAACTCTTGGAGACCTTTCCAATGAGTTAAATGTCTCATAATTTTGAGTCTTGTGCAGAAAGTTATGCCTAGTTAAAGTTAGGACAAAATTTTATATAGTTGTTTGAAAATTTCATAGTTTAGATTTTATTATGTAAATAAATAAGATGTGACTATTGGGTTTCAATTCTCAAGGAGTTGTTGGTGACCCTTGGAATCCCTTGTACTGACATATGTTTGATTTTTTAATTGAATAGATAACTTTTTGGCTTCCTTCAATTCTATGCTCTCTTGTTCTTGTAAATAGAATTTACAATACCGCAGGTTCTCACTCAGGTTTTGTCATCCAAATCCATAATATGGATGACTAGTATCAGAGCAAGTGAGCTCCTGTATATCATTTCACACATGATCAACATATCAAAGATTGGGGTTGGAAATAAGAAATCCTTTAGACTACCTTCCTTTGAGATGCACATGATCGCAGATGGCTAAGTTAAAGACTATCGATGACATTAAAGCATTAGTTGCAGATGCACTAACAAACCAACATGAAGAAATGATGGAGCAGTTCAAGCAAATGATGGAAAGTCATGGGTCACAAACAAACCCACCAAATTCACAAGGTATACACCATTCAAGGTGCAAGTGAATTTTGATATACCCACATTTCAAGGAAAGATCGATGCAGGTGTTGTTGATGATTGGGTTTCAAAACTGGAAAGCTATTTCTTTGTCAATTAGTTTTTAGATGAAGAGAAGATACCTTTTGCTCTCCTCAAAGATGAAAATCATGTGAAAGATTCTTGGGAAGAGAAGTTAGCATCGAAGGTAGCAGAAAGTGGCAATACATTTATTTTTAATCAAAATCCCACATGGGGAGAGTTCATCGAGCACATAAAAGAAGAATATTTTCCTAGTGATACATATGAATAGAAATATATGTAGTGGCAATTGCTTCGATAGAAGAAGGACCAAATTGTTCAAGAAGATACTAATATATTTCACATGCCTTAGCAGCAAAGCTTGGCATCAAAGATTGTGAGAAGGATCAAGTTTTGAAATATCATAGTGGACTCCACAGGTATATCCAAACTGAAATGGAATTCTTGAACATAGAGACTTTAACTAGTGCATATAAATTTGCTACCAAAATTGAGGATAAATTCAAATAGAAAGGAAGGAGGGATAATTTCACAAACAACAAATGGAAGGGTGAAGGTGGAAAAACTACATGGAAACAAACCTCTAAGGAACCCTCTCCCAATTCACCAGCAAAGAAGACATGGAGTATAAAGAAAACATAAGAGAACAGTATGTGGTGTGAATTCCATAAGAGAACCTCTCATAATACAAAAGATTAATGATGGAGATGCATGAGGACAAGGCAAAATCTAAGGTGGTAGAAACTTGCACAGAAGAAAGTCATGAATAGGTCTTTGAGGTTTATCCATATGCCACGGTAGCTACTACAAGGATATTTCCATGGGAGGATGAGAAGAGGTTGTTCCATTCACAGATGTGGTCAGAGGAGAAGCCTTGCACTTTATCATTGATAGCGCATGTCAAAAGAACCTAATATCAGTAGAGACTATGAAGAGACAAAATATGAAAACAACAAGCCACTCGCAACCCTATTCAATGGGATGAGTTAGTCAAGGGAGAGATATCCAGGTGCACCAGTAGTGTCGCCTTTCATACTCCATAAAGCCTTTCGAAGATGAGGTAATCCGTGATCTGGCTCCTTTAGATGTTTGTGATGTTTTTTTAGGAGAACCATATATGTACCAGTGACATGGTGTTTATGAGTCCAGGCCTCACACCGTGACCCTTAGATTAGGTGAACAAAAATACTGAATGCCAGAGGTAAGCCCTGCATACACTACCTCTCTCATTAGTGCCAATCAACGTAAGAGGTTGGTTTCCAAAATGAGAACATTCATTTTATTGATGATTTGTTCTGAAGAAGAAAGGAAATCAGTTTATAATTCTCATGCCATCAAAAACACCACAACATTGCAGAAAATATCAATGGGTCAAATTTTGATGAAATATGATAATCTGTTTAAGTCACCAACTGGGGTACCTACACGCTGCCAAGTGAGACACACTATTGATTTGATACAAGAAACTCTATTACCTAATGAACCAGTCTACCGTAGGTCAGTATTATAAAATAATGAGATTAAGAGGCAAATACAAGAATTGATTGAGAAGGGACATATTCATCCAAGTGCATCACCCTGTGGCAAACCCATTGTTCTAGAAAAGAAAAAGGATGGAACCTGGAGACTTTGTATTGACTATAGGGCCTTGAATAAAATTTCAGTCAAAAATAGGTATGCACTTCCCCAGATAGATGACCTCTTGGACCAACTTAGAGGGGCCCGATTCTTCACCAAAATTGATTTGATATCAGGGTACCATCAAGTACCAATGTAGTCAGCCGATGTGTGGAAGACAACTTTCAAATCTAAAGAGGGGTTGCTTGAATGGCTAGTGATGCCTTTCGGTCTAACAAATGCTCCAGTGACATTCATGAGAATGATGAATGATATACTTAGACCATTCACTTATTCCTTCATGGTGGTATATCTTGATGACATACTCATCTTCAGCAAAACTTGGGAGGAACATTTTCAACATGTGGAAGAAATTATCTCAACCTTACAAGATCATGGGCTTTATGGAAACAAAGAAAAGAACTCATTTGGTATGTAGAGTATCAGATACTTCAGATATGTTGTTGATAGTGAGGGTGTCCATGTTGATTCGGAGAAGATACAAGTGGTTAAGGACTGATAGTCTCCTAGAAATCTCACAGAGTTACGAAGTTTCCTCGAGTTGGAAAACTTTTATCATAGATTTGTGTTGGGATTTTCTCATTTGTCTTGGCCTCTAAATCAGTCATTGAGGGGTGAACACAAGCAAAGTTTAAATGGACAAGTTCTCAACAAGAAGCATTCAAGGTGCTAAAACAAAGGTTATGTTCTGCACCAGTTTTATCTCTTCCTGACCTACAATAGTCATTTGAAATACAAAGAGATGCATCATAATATGCACTAGGGGTAGTCCTCATGCAGCATGGTCTTTTGGTTGCATATCGCAGTCAGACTTTTTCTGATACAATGCATCGGTATGCCACTTACGATAAGGAACTGTATTCTATTGTTCAAGACTGTAAGTAGTGGAAAAATTACATTTTGGGTAAGGAGACTGTCATCCACATAGATCACAAACCTCTTCATTTTTTCCAAACACAAGGGAAGTTGCAGAATGATCGACATCAATGATGGTCAGCATATCTTCAACAATTTCACCTCAATATTTGCTACAAGAAGGGAAGTACAAACAAAGTAGCAAACTATTTGAGTAGGGCTCCAATTGCAGCTATAAGTATGGTTTTGAACTCATGTGGTCATCAAACTGAAGCCTGGGCATGCTTGTATGAGAATGATGTTGAATTTGAAGATGTTTATAATCAATTGGTGAAGGGACATCAAGTGAATGACTTCTATTTATAGGATGGAATGCTTTGTCACCTTGGCCAAATCTGTGTGCCCAATGTAGAATGCAAAAAGTTGATATGGGAAGCTCACTATAATAAGGATGTTGGTCATTTTGGTATAGGTAAGACTACTGCTATACTTCAGAGGTATTTCTATTGGTGATAATTGTGAAATGATGTTATTTCATATATTCAAGCTTGTACCACATGTGCTTTTGCTAAGCCTGCCAATCGTAAACTTGGGTTGTACTCACCACTCCTTGTTCCTAAAAAAACCTTGGCACTCAGTTTTTATGGACTTTATGTCTGGTCTTCCTACCACCAAAAGAGGCCATGATTGTGTGTATGTTGTGGTAGATAGGTTCTCAAAAATGGCAGTAATAGTGGTATGTAAAAAAACAATTTTTGTAGAGGACACTATAAAGCTCTTCTTTGAATACATTTGGGTTCATTTTGGTCTACCGAATACCATTATCTTGGATAGGGACAGCAGGTTTCTTAGTAAGTTTTGGTCTACACTATGGGAAAAGATGGACACAAAATTAAAAAAAGTCTACTGCTTTCCACCCTCAAATAGATGGCCAAAAAGAGGTAGTGAATCGAATGATCATACACATCCTACGAATATACCACTCAAAACATCCCCGCACATGGGATGAAAGTCTTCCATATGGTTAGCATAGTTACAATAGGGCAATTCACAGTTCAATTGGCCACAACCCATTTGAGGTTTGTCTTGGTTATCAGCCAATTGCACACATGGATGTTGCCATAGCACTTATTCAACCTGATCTTCTTTCACTACCCCATTCCAATATGATCAAATTATGGACACCATTGTGAAAACACTCAAACAACAACAAATTTACTTATACAAAGTGGTTCGAGCAGGGCAGATTGCTCAACAAGGAAAGTGGGTTACCAAGGAGCAGCTTCAAGAACGTTTTCCTCATCTTATTCAGAGTGTTGATCCAATGGAGCCCATTGCTTTCCAAGGGGGAAGTAATAATCAGAAGCAAATCTGAAACAATGGAAAAATATTTTTTATATTTTTTTTAAGTTTTTCTATACGTTAGTAATTGTCAGTTTTGAAGGCCTTCGAGACATTTTTAGCCCTTGAAAGTTTGGCTTGTCCTTTAGAACATTATCGTAGGCACATTTCTTTAGGACTTAACCTCCAACTCTTGGAGACCTTTACAACAAGTTAAATGGCTCGTAATTTCGAGTCTTGTGTAGAAAGTTATGCCTAGATAAAGTTAGGACAAAATTTTATATAGTTTTTTGAAAATTTCATAGTTTTAGATTTTATTATGTAAATAAATAAGATGTGATTGTTGGGTTTTGATTCTCAAGGAGTTGTTGGTGACCCTTGGAATCCCTTGGACCGATATATGTTGGATTTTTGAATTGAATAGATCACTTTTTGGCTTGCTTCAATTCTATGCTCTCTTGTTCTTGTAAACAAAATTTACAATACCGTAGGTTCTCACTCAGGTGTTGTCATCCAAATCCATAATTTGGATCTGTGGTATCGAAGCAAGTTCGCTCCTGCATGTCATATCACACATGATCAACATATCAAAGATTGGGGTTGGAAACAAGGAATCCTTTAGACTACCTTCCTTTGAGATGCACATGATTGCAGATGGCTAAGTTGCAGACCGATGATGACATTAAAGCATTAGTTGCAGATTCACTAACAAAACAACGTGAAGAAATGATGGAGCAGTTCAAGCAAAAAGATGGAAAGTCATGGGTCACAAACAAACCCACCATTCATAGGGTATACGCCATTCATGGTGCAAGTGAATTTTGATATTCCCACATTTCAAGGAAAGATCGATGTAGATGTTGTTGATGATTGGGTTTCAAAACTAGAAAGAAATTTCTCTGTCAATCAATTTTCAGATGAAGAGAAGATAACTTTTGCTCTCCTCAAAGCTAAAAATCATGTGAAAGTTTTGTGGGAAGCGAAGTTAGCATCCAAGGTAGCAGAAATTGGCAGTAATTTTATTTTTAATCAAAATCCCACATGGGGAGAATTCATGGAGCACATAAAGGAAGAATATTTTCCTATTGATACATATGAACAGAAATATATGCAGTGGCAATCGCTTTGATAGAAGAAGGACCCAATTGTTAAGGAATATACTAATATGTTTCATACCTTACCAGCAAAGCTTGGCATCAAAGATTGTGAGTTTTGAAATATCAGAGTGGACTCCACAAGTACATCCAAACCAAAATGGAATTCCTAAACAAAGAGACTTTACCTAGTGCATATAAATTTGCTACAAAAATTGAGGAGAAATTAAAACAGAAAGGAAGGAAGGATAATTTCACAAACAATAGATGGAAGGGTGAAGGTGGAAAAACTACATGGAAACAAACCTCTAAAGAACCCTCTCCCAATTCACCAACAAAAAAAACATGGAGTATGAAGAAGACACAAGAGAACGGTATGTGTTGTTAATTCCATAAGAGTCCCTCTCATAATACAAAAGATTGTAGAACCATAAAGAGCTGATGATGGAGACGCATGAGGACAAGGCAAAATTTAAGGTGGCAGAAACTTGCACAAAAGAAAGTCATGAACAGGTCACTGAGGTTGATCCATATCCCACGGTAGCTACTACAAGGATATTGCCCCAGGAGGATGAGGAGAGATTGTTCCATTCACAGTTGTGGGTCGAAGGAAAAGCCCTGCACTTTATCGTTGATAGTAGAAGTCAAAAGAACCAAATATCAGCAGAGCCTTTGAAGAGACTGAATCTGAAAACAACACTCACCTGCAACCTTATTCAATGGGATGGGTTAGTCAAGGGAGATATATCCAGGTGCACCAGCAATGTCACCTTTCATACTCCATAAAGCCTTTCAAAGATGAGGTAATCTCTGATGTGGCTCCTTTAGATGTTTGCGATGTTCTATTGGGAAAACCATATATGTACTAGCAACATGGTGTTTATGAGTCCAGGCCTTGCAACATGACCATCAGATTAGGTGAATAGAAATACCGAATACCAAAGGTAAGCCTTGCATACACTGCCTCTCTCATTAGTGCCAAGTAATGTAAGAGGTTGGTTGCCAAAATAGGAACATTCATTTTATTGATGATTCATTCTTTAGAAGAAAGGAAATTAGTTTATAATTCCCATGCCATCACAAACACCACAACATTGGAGAAAATATCAGTGGATCAAATTTTGATGAAATATGAAAATCTATTTAAGTCACCTAATGGGGTACCTACACATTGCCAAGTGAGAGATGCTATTGATTTGATACCAAGAACTCCATTACCTAATGAACCAGTCTACTATAGGTCAATATTAGAGAATAATGAGATTAAGAGGCAAATACAAGAATTTATTGAGAAGGGACATATTCATCCAAGTGCATCACCCTGTAGGAGCCCCATTGTTATAGCAAAGAAATAGGATGGAACCTGGAGACTTTGTATTGACTATAGGGCTTTGAATAAACTTTTAGTCAAAAATAGGTATCCACTTCCCTAGATAGATGACCTCTTGGACCAGCTTAGAGGGGCCCGATTATTCACCAAAATTGATTTGAAATCAGGGTACCATAAAGTACCAATTGAATCAGCTGATGTGTGGAAGACAACTTTCAAATCTAAAGAGGGATTGTTTGAATGGCTGGTGATGCCTTTCGGTCTAACCAATGCTCCAGTGACATTCATGAGAATGATGAATGATATACTTAGACCATTCACTGATTCCTTCATGGTGATATATCTTGATGACATACTCATCTTCAACAAAACTTGGAAGGAACATTTGCAACATGTGGAAAAAATTCATTCAACCTTAAAAGATCATGGGCTTTATGCAAACAAAGAAAAGTGCTCCTTTGGTATACAGGGTATCAGATACTTGGGATATGTTATTGACAATGAGGGTGTCCATGTTTATCTAGAGAAGATACAAGTGATTAAGGATTGGTCGTCTCCTAGAAATCTCATAGAGTTATGAAGTTTCCTCAGGTTGGCAAACTTTTATCGCAGATTTGTGTTGGGATTTTCTCATTTGTCTTGGCCTCTAAATCACTCATTGATGGGGGAGACACAAGAAAAGTTTAAATGGACAAGTGCTCAACAAGAAGCATACAAGGGGCTAAAACGAAGGTTATAATCTGCACCAGTTTTATCTCTTCCTGACCTACAACGGTCATTTGAAATATAGACAGATGCATCAGAATATGCTCTAGGGACAGTCCTCATGTAGCAGACTGTTTGACGATGGTCAGCATATCTTCAACAATATCACCTCAATATTTGCCACAACAAGGGAAGTACTAACAAAGTAGCAGACTGTTTGAGCAGGTCTCCAATTCTAGCCATAAGTATGGTTTTGAACTCGTGGTCACCAAAATGAACCCTGGGCTTGCTTGTATGAGAACGATGTTGAATTTGTATATGTTTTCAATCAATTGGTGAAGGGACATCAAGTGAATGACTTCTATTCGCAGGATGGAATGCTTCGTTACCTTGGCCAAATCTGTGTGCCCAATGCAAAACTTAAAAAGCTGATATGGGAAGCTCACTATAGTAAGGTTAATAGTCATTTTGGTATTGGTAAGACTAATGCTATACTTCAGAGGTATTTCTATTGGCCAAAATTGCGAAATGATGTTATTTCATATATCCAAGCTTGTACTACATGTGCTATTGCTAAGCCTGCCAATCATAAACTTGGGTTGTACTCACCACTCCCTGTTCCTAAAATAACCTTGGCACTCAGTTTCTATGGACTTTATGTTTGGTCTCCCTACCACCAAAAGAGGCCATGATTGTGTGTATGTTGTTGTAGATAGGTTATCAAAAATGGCGGTAATAGTGGCATGTAAAAAAACAATTTCTGCAGAGGACACTACAAAGCTCTTCTTTGAATACATTTGGGTTCATTTTGGTCTACCGAATACCATTATCTCGGATAGGGACAACAAGTTTCTTAGTAAGTTCTGGTCTACACTATGGGAAAAGATGGACACAAAATTAACAAAGTCTATTGCTTTCCTCCCTTAAACAAATGGCCAAACAGAGGTAGTGAATCAGATGATCATACACATCCTACGAATGTACCACTCAAAACATCCCCGCACATGGGATGAAAGTCTTCCATATGTTTAGCATAGCTACAACAGGGCAATTCACAGTTCAACTGGCCACAACCCATTTGAGGTTTGTCTTGGTTATTAGCCAATTGTACCCATGGATGTTGCCATACTACTTATTCAACCTGATCTAGTTCCATGTCTTGGTAAGGAGGAAGATAAGGTAGCCTAGTTCATCGATAGAATTCATCATTTGCAACAACAAGTTCATGAAATTTTGGACACAACAATAAGAAATATACAGAGAGACATGATGAGCATCGTGCTCCTCATAATTTTCAAGTCGGAGACAAGGTGTGGTTGCATATCTAGAAGGAACGATTGTAGGGTGCCAATAGGAAGCTTTGTCCTTAGCATTATGGGCCATACACCATCATCAAGCAAGTTGGTGATAATGCTTTTGAGTTTAATTTACCTCCATTTTTGGGTCTTCATCCAGTTTTCAATGTGGAACTCTTGAAGCCATATTTTCCTCCACTATTAGATGTTGTAGATGTGGCAGAAACAATCTCCACTATAAAATTGAATCCAAATACCACTACCCCATTCTAATGCGATCAGATTATCGATACCATGGTGAAAACATTCAAACAATAGCAGATTTACTTATACAATGTGGTTCAAGCAGGGCAGATTGCTCAACAAGGAAAGTGGTTTACCAAGGAACAGCTTCAAGAATGTTTTCCTCATCTCATTCAGAGTGTTGATGCAATGGGGCCCATTGCTTTCTGAGAGGGAAGTAATGATCAGAAGCAAATTTGAAACAATGGAAAAATATTTTTTATATTTTTTTTTAGTTTTTCTATACGTTAGTAATTGTCATTTTTGAAGGCCTTCAGGTCATTTTTAGCCTTTGAAAGTTGGTCTGTGCTTTAGAACATTGCCATAAACAATTCCATAGGCATATTCTTTTAGGTTTTCACCTCCAACTCTTGGAGACCTTTCCAGCGAGTTAAACGGCACATAATTTCGAGTCCTGTGCAACAAGTTATGCCTAGTTAAAGTTAGGACAAAATTTTATATAGCTTTTTGAAAATTTCATAGTTTTAGATTTTATTATGTAAATAAATAAGTTGTGACTGTTGGGTTTCGATTCTCACGGAGTTGTTGGTGACCCTTGGGATCCCTTGGACTGATATATGTTGGATTTTCGAATTGAATAGATCACTTTTTGGCTTGCTTCAATTGTGTGCTCTCTTCTTGTAAACAAAATTTACAACACCACAGGTTTGTCACTGAGGTGTTGTCATCCGAATCCATAATTCAGATCAATGTGGTTTTATGTCATAGTGCAATATCCTATTCTGACATTCATCATGCAGATATGCGATCCCACAAGTTGTGCCCATTCCAATGGAGTACACCTGTTTCCAATTCAATACAGTTTGATCATCTCCATGGATATTTTTCAAGGGAATCATTGACCATGTACTCATAAATCAAAGCTCTTTTAGACCCCTCAATACAAAAACCCAGAAACCGCACCAGATGCAAGTGGTGGATCCTTTCAATAGTAACCACTTCATTCATGAATTGGATTCGACTGTGTTTTGGTTTTTCAAGAATTTTAACTGCTACCATGCATCCATTAGGAAACTCACCTTTGAAAACTGTACCAAAGCCTCCTTGATCAAGTCTCATTGCAAAATTGTTGGTATATCTTTTAATCTAACTATAAGAATATCTGGTGGGATTTCCTGCATGTATACAATTCTCAACTGAAAGAGGTCTTGAGTCGAGGGGATCCATAAACCGCTCAATGTCTTGCTGCTCTTGCTGCTCTCTTTTCTTTCGATTAATTCTTCGGTAAATAAAAATGATGTTTGATGTAATGAAGAGACCAGATAGAACATCTATAGCAATAAAGTTCATAGTGAATTCTAACATGATAATCTAGAGAATAAGAGGACGGGATATGACCCATTGGAATGACAAAATTAATTTCAAAAAGAGAAAAGTCCTACTCAGAAGTTACCTGCTTTAAATTCTGAGGTCATCCACCATTTCTTTTGTAGAAGTTTTTCTTCAATAGAAAAGAAAATTATTTATTTAAACTTAAAACCAAAATAATCCTTATTTCTCAATTTGTAATTTCCATTTTAAAGTCAGAGTGCTAAGGCAATTTAAATTACAATTTGTCTTTAAGATTTCTAGTGAACCTTTCTTTTATTTTAGGACTTTATAAATTTTGACAACCCTTCACAATATTTCTAGAGCCTTGATTATTAAATTCAGATGTATAAAGAATACCACCTGAGCAGTTGTATTTGTGGGGACCGTCTGGACAAATGCACATATTTGTATCAAACCAATAGTGTGTTGTATAATGACGGTAGCATATCCCGCCTGAGGCTTCACAGGAAGAGCATTGATCGCTGATATCCTATTTGATTTCAAATCCTTTGTGGAGGAGCTCCCTAAGATATTTTCTATCAGTGATGTTATATCTTTTGTTGCTGGGAATGACAACACCGTATTGTCGTCCACAACTTTTATCTGGTGATGTAGATGACTGAAAATGATAATAATATTTTTCTGCATTCCAAGGAACAAAGTAGCATAAATCGTGTCTTCTCCTACATTGAGAACAGTTGATGCGTTCGATAATTTTGCTGTAGGCAGGTTCCCTATTACAAACAAGGACGGTTCCCCATTTGTATTTATCAGAAAGATAATATTCATCACTAAAGAAATCGACATCATTGCATCTGGCAGAGCAACCATCTAACACAGGCAACCTGAATGGTTCTGTTTGCATAGGATGAATTTGTAATCCCTCCCACTACCCTATAAGTGTTTCCCTGACAGAACCCATTCATAAAAGGTAAATGCAATAGAGTTGGTTGATTGTTTGTGCAGTGAGCGGTATGGCTGCAGTCGTTAAAGGGGTATTTGATGAGGGATTGGTTGCAGGTACAAGGAGAACAACTCCGAAATGAAGGATACGAATGAGGGTGAATTACGAAGAAGATAATAATCAAAAGAAAAAAAATAATAATACAGAGAAGCAGGATCATCAAGAGGCGTCTAGAACGAACCCAGCAACGCATGTAAAAAGAAGAACGGCAAAGAGAATAGACACAGCCATAAAAAGTAAAGGAGATCATCTGTTGCAAATGCAAGTTATTAATGGACAGAGAGGCAGAAGATAAAAAACAAACACAACAATACCAGTGATAAAATAAAAATGCATTTACAATATCATGTATCCATATGTATATTTCATGACAAATCTAAATGAAAGAGGAGGTGCATTTTCTGATTATACTCAAAATAAAAAAAAACATAATACTCTGTTTTTCAACCACAAACCCTGTTGTTATCCTGTTATCTTCTTGTAAATACATTAGCAGCAGCACACTCTGTTCTGTTCTGTCTTTTTTAAAGAAGACTACATTTCTGTTGCAACACCCAAGGACCACCTTCTACACACTTATATTCAAACCTAACAAAAATAAAACTTAAAGACTGCCCTTCATTCGTGTGCCAATAAAAAGTAATTAAAAAAAAACTTACAACACTAAATCCAGTTGACAGTATGCAAAACCTGGAAGTCAAGATTTTACTATATAAAAATATCTACTCAAATCTGTCCTGCAGCATGGAAGGCCATACGTAGGAGATGATGGAGAATAAATGTCTGCAGGAATGTGCTATGGTGGAGTCAGAGGAGTAAATATGGGTACTTGGTGATTAACTCCAACACTCCCCTTTAATCATGACTGCCATCTGCAATACCCAAGTTGTTTTGTTGATGCACAAAACTTTCTTTTCGCAGTGGTTTGGTGAAGATATCAGCAAATTGGTCTTCTGACTTGCAATGCTCCAAAATTATTTCTTCATTGTTGATCAGCTCCCTGATGAAGTGATACCTTGTGTCTATATGCTTGCTCCTTTTGTGAAATACTGAATATTTTGACAATGCTATAGCTGAGTTGTTGTCACAATATATCTTTCTTGCACTTTCTTGTTCATACTTCAATTCTTTCAACATTCTTCTCATCCAAACCGCTTGACATGCTGCCCCTATAGCTGCTACATGCTCCGCTTCAGCTAATGAAAGAGTGACTATAGGTTGTTTCTTTGAAGCCCATGATACGACACCTGATCCAAAATGAAAAGCATAACCTAAAGTGCTCTTACTATCATCTATGCTACCAACACAATCACTATTTGTGTATCCTATCAGCTTGAAATCATTTGCCCTTGAGTAAAATATTCCATAATTCTTTGTTCCACTAACATATTTAAAAATTCTTTTTCCAGCATTCCAACGCGTAACTTTTGGAGACTCCATGAACTTTGAAATGAGACTAACTCCAAACATTATATCAGGCCTTATGGCTGTTAGATACATGAGACTACTGACAAGTTTTTTATACAAAGTTGGATTTACATCAGCTCCTTTGTCATATTTACTCAACTTTAAACCTGTCACTATTGGTGTTGGTGCTGATTTGCAATTCATCATATTAAACCTCTTCAAAATATCATTTGCATATTTAGATTGTGAAATGAAAATACCTTTATCATTTTGACTTACTTCAATGCCAAGAAAATATCTCATTAAACCCAAATCAGTCATCTCAAATTCTTTCTTCATAGCTGATTTGAATATGTCAATTGAAAGATCACCAGTGAATATCAAGTCATCGACATATATACAATGTAGGCTTACTGCTGCACCTATTGAATCTATTTTGTAAAAGATAAGAATCAATTCTACTATACCATGCTCTAGGGGCTTGTTTGAGTCCATAAAGTGCCTTCTTGAGCTTGTAAACCTTGTTTTCATGACCCAAAATATCATATCCAGGTGATTGCTCCACATAGACCTCTTCTTCTAAAAATCCATTCAAGAAAGCTAATTTTACATCCATTTGATATATTGCCCACTTGTTTTGAGTTTCTATGGCTAGTATTGATCTCACGTTGTCTAAGCGGGCAACCGGTGCAAATGTCTCATTGTAGTCTACCCTTGGTTGTTGTGAATAACCTTTTGCCACCAACCTTGCCTTGTGTTTTTGCACATCATCATTTGCACTTAATTTTGTTTTGTAAACCCACTTCATTCCTATCACCTCTTTTTCTTGTGGAATACTAACTAATTCCCATGTTTCATTCTTTTCAATTGCATCAATTTCTTCATCCATTGCATCTAGCCATTTTTCTTCCTTAATAGAATCTTCAAAATTAATTGGATCATCTACATGCGAGTATAAAGAAAAAAGAGAAGTATGACCTGCATTATTTTCACCTTCATTTTGCTCATAAATCTCCTTTAAACTTTTGATTAATGTCTCCTCAAGCTTGCTAATGTAGGATTGGACATGTCACTTGAATTTGTTGAATGTGGGCTTGATGGTCCAACACCAAGACTGCCAATTGAAGCTGGTGTTAATTGCACATTTGATGGAGTATTTGCTTGAGTGTGTGGAGCTATCCTTACACTTGATGGTGTCATTTGTTGACCTTGAATGCTATAGGAGGAGTCACATTTGAAGGAGTACTTGCTGATATAAAATCTTCATTTTCTTCTTGTGGTATGTTGGTTGCAATACTGATTGTTTTATCCAAAGTTCCATCCCATGCTTCATCTTCTATGAACTGCATATCTCTACTGATTATAACCCTTTTGTTGATTGGATTGTATAACTTGTATGCCTTTGACTCATCACTATATCCCACAAATATACATTTTTCTCCTCCATTGTCCAACTTTCTTCTCAACTCATCCGGCACATGTGCATATGCCACACATCCAAATACTCTCATATGAGAAACATTATATTTTTTTCCACTCCATACTTCTTCCAGAATCATATTGATAAAAGTTTTAGTAGGAGATCTATTAATTATATATGTTGCACATGCTATAACTTTAACCCAATACTCATTTGACAAATGTTTTGCCTTCAATATGCTTCTTGTCATTTCCATTATTGTTCTATTTTTCCTTTCAGCTACACCATTTTGTTGTGGGGTATACCTTGTAGTAAATTGTTTGTGGATTCCATGGTCTTTGCAAAATCTTATGAAGTCATTTGAAATATATTCACCTCCTCTATTTGTTCTTAATGCTTTGATGTAATGCCCACTTTGTTTTTCAACAAGAGGTTTGAATTGATGGAAATAATCAAACACCTCATGCTTATGTTTTAGAAAGTAGACCCATATTTTTCTTATGAAGTCATTAATGAATGTTAAGATGTAGTATCTCCCACCAATGGAAGGTGTTTGCATTGGTCCACACAAATCTGAATGAATAATCTCTAATGGTGTTAGGGTTTCAAGTAGATCCGAAGCAAATATGAACTAACAATTATATGCAAATTTAAATACAAAAGATAAAGAAATATAACAGGACATAGATAACACAAAGATTTAACGTGGTTCACCCAGAATGGGTTACGTCCACCATACACAGTCGTCCAATCTTTCTTATTATCCAGCAAAAACAATACATCAACCTTACAATGCCTTGAGCATCCCAGCTGCTTATAACATGCATTTTTAGGGCAACAAACAAAGTCAGTCTTTTCAGGGTTTTATTACAATGTCGGTTTTCATCAACAAAAAAAATAATAAAAAATATCAACAATCTCCCACTTGGAGACTGATCAGGCTCCACACCAAACAATCTCCCACTTGGAGACTGATATTAGATGACACCACTGTACTTGTAGCATCCGCTAAATAAAACACTAGGACTCGACTGGTATAAATTCACAATTATCAATCACGAAGACCAACAGAAACTGATGAAGAAATCAGCTTCTCTTGTGGAACTGCCTTCGTGAACATATCGGCAGGATTCTCACTTGTGTGAATCTTCTCAAACCATAACTGACCTTCCTCCAAAACAATCCGGATGAAGTTTTACTTCAGTTGAATGTGCTTTGTCCTTGAATGAAAAGTAGAGTTCTTCACAAGTTGAATGGCACTCTAGCTATCAGTATACAATGGGCTATCCTCTTGTGTCTGACCCAATTCCTCTAGAAAACATTGCAACCAAATCATCTTCTTGCCAACTTCTGTAGCTGCAACATACTCAGCTTCAGTGGTTGAAAGTGCAACAACCTTTTGCAGCCTAGAAATCCAACTGACTGTAGTTCCCCCTATAGTAAAAACATACTATGTAGTACTCTTCCGTGAATCAATATCACCCGCCAGATCATAGTCAACAAATCCACTTAGACTAGCATTAGATCCTTTGAAACATAATGTCTTCGTAGTAGTTCCTTTCAGATACCAAAGAATCCATTTCACAACATTCCAATGTTGCATACCCGAACTACTCATAAACCTGCTCACAACTCCCACTGCATGTGCAATATCTGGCCTTGTGCAAACTATTGCATACATCAGACTACCAATAGCTGATGAATACGGGATGTTAGACATTTTATTTACCTCTTCCTGTGCCTTTGGGCACATCTCCTTAGTTAATTTGAAATGACGAGCCAAAGGTGTACTGACTGCTTTCGCATCCTGCATGTTAAATCTTTTCAACACCTTCTTTATGTACTCACTTTGGGACAAATTCAAGGTTCTCTTTTTCCTGTCCTGTGTAATCCTCATACCGAAAATTTGCTTAGCTGTACCCAAATCCTTCATAATAAATGACCTGGCTAATTTTTGTTTAAGATCATTTATGTGTTGTATGTTAGACCCAGCAACAAGCATGTCATCAACATAAAGCAACAGGATAATATAATTGCCATTATCCAATCTCTTAAAATATACACAATGATTAGAATGACATCTATGATAACCATGTTCAGCCACGAAACTGTCAAATTTTAAATACCATTATCGGGGTGCTTGCTTTAGGCCATACAAAATTTTCTTCAACGTGCACACCAAGTTCTCATTACCTTTGACCTCATATCCCTGTGGTTGGAACATGTAAATTTCCTCCTCCAAATCTCCATGGAGAAAGGTTGTTTTGACATCTAAATGTTCAAGATGTAAATCATCTACAGCCACAAGACTAAGTACAGTTCTAATTGAAGTCATTTTTACAACTAGAGAAAATATTTCATCATAATCTATACCCTTTTTCTGTGCAAAACCTTTTACCACAAGTTTTGCCTTATATCTTTTCTAACCTCCTTCCTCCTCCTTCGGCCTATAAACCCATTTGTTAGGCAAAGCTCTTTTTTCTGCAAGTAAAGGGACTAAGTCCCAAGTCTTATTTTTCATCAAGGAGTCCATCTCCTCTTTGATGCCTAGCTCCCACTATTGTTTGGCATCCACCTACATTGCTTTTTCATATTCTTCTGGTTCACCAGAATCAGTTAATAATATAGAATACAAAGAAGGAGAAAATCTTTCAGGGGGTCTACTTGACCTCGTAGAACGTCTAACACTTGTAGGAGTTTGTTGGAAAATTTGTTGTTGCTGAGCATCAGGTACCTGTGGCATTTCATTTTCAAGAATCTCATCCAACACCACATATTCTTGTTCATTCTGTTCATGCTTCTTTTCCTGCATCTATTCTTTATACATAACCTTCTCATTGAATATAACATCTCTACTTCTAATTATTTTCTTATTTTCAAAATCCCATAACCGATAGCCATACTCATCTATCCCATATCCAATGAAGGTACATTTCTGAGATTTAGCATCAAGCTTGGTTCTGTTTTCTTTATCAACATGGACAAAATCTTCACAACCAAAGGTTTTTAGAAAAGAATAATTTACCTTTTTACTAGTTCATGCCTCCTCTGGAATACCACCATCTATAGGGGTTGAAGGTCCTCTATTTATCAAAGAGACATCAGTATGTATAACATCTGCCCAAAAATGTAAGGGCAATCCAACATGCAATCTCATGCTCCTCGCGTGTTCCATGATAGTCCTATTCATTCTCTCTGACAGACTATTTTCCTGTGGAGTTCCTAGAACTGTCTTCTGCTTTCAAATCCCATTTAAGGAGAATTAATCTTCAAATGCTTTGCTGCAATACTCACCTCCATTATCCGATCTAAGACAGTTCAACTTTTTTCCAGTCTCATTCTCAACCAAAGCTTTACATTTCTTAAAAGTTTCAAAAACATCTGATTTTTGTTTTAGGAAATATACCCATGTTTTTCTGGTTGAGTCATCAATAAAAATAACATAATAACAAGAGCTACCAGGAGATGATACTTGAGCCAGTCCCCATACATCTGAATGCACAAGCTCTAACTTCTCACTCTTCTTCTCTTTCCCAACCTTGAGAAGTTTGACTCTTTTCTGTTTACCATAAACACAGTTTTCACATAACTCTAAATCAATCTTCTTTAGTCCTGGCAATAGATTTTTGGAGTGAAGAATTTTCATCCCTTTCTCACTCATGTGCCTAAGCCTATGGTGCCACATTATCGAATCTATTCTTGCACCATCTATTGTTGTTGTCCCTGCAGTAACTTTATATGTAGCAGCTAGGGTAGAGAAAGTGTTACCAGTACACAGATATAATGTGCCTACCTTCGCACCTTTAGCTACTACTAATGATCCTTTAGTGACCTTCCAGATACTATTTGAGAAGGTAACTATGCATCCTTCACTACCTAGTTGCCCTGTAGAAATTAAATTTCTTCTTAAATTAGGAACATGTCTTACCTCCTGCAGAAACCAGTCATTTTCATTCTGCAACTTGATCTTTATTTTTCCTTTTCCAACAATTTGATAGGGCTCATCATCACCCAAATATACCTATCCAAAATCACCTTGAACATAATCTAGATAATATTTTCTATGGGGTGTAGCATGAAATGAAGCTCCATAATCTATTACCCAAGAATCATTAACATTATCCAAACATAAGATTAAAGCATCTTGTAAAGTATTACATGCAATATTAGATTCCTTACTGTCATTTTTATTTTTGTCTCCTTCTTTGTTTTTGCGAGACTAATAGTCTTTCTTTAGATGACGAGGCTTTCTATAGTACCAACAATCTTTCTTTCCTCTAGATTGAGAGCGTCATTTCTTTGACTTCCCTCATGACTTCTCATTCCCAGGGCCTTTTCTTCTTTCCTTTGATCTTCCTCTATTCTCCACATTCAAAACACTACCTGATGATGTTGGAGTCTCACCTGTGCTTTTCCTTCGCATTTCCTCACTTAGGATAACACCAACAATATCATCAAATACCAAAGTATTTTTACTAGAGATAGAGTTACTTACAGCCATAACCAAGCTATTCCAGCTTTCTGGCAAAGAACATAAAATCAAGAGAGCCCTAACCTCTTCTGCAAAGGTAATTTTTACCGAAGACAATTGACTGGTAATTGTATTAAATTCATTTAAGTGCTCTGCTATAGATCCTCCCTCACTCATTTTCAAATTAAACAAACGCTTCATAAGAAATACCTTATTCGAAGCCGGGGGTTTCTCATACAACTTAGCCATTGCTGCCATGAATTCTACAGTCATTTTTGCTTCTATTATATTGAATGCTACAGACAGTGCAAGGCATAATCAAATGGATCCCAGTGCCTTTCTATCTAAAATGTCCCACTCTTCATCTGACATTGTGGTCACTTTCTTTGCCTTTCCTTCCAATGGCCGCCACAAATCTTTTTGATACAGGTAATCCTCCATCTGCATTTTCCATAACTGATAGTTCTGGCTATTAAACTTTTCAACCTTGAATCTGGAATCCTCCATTGCTCTCACTCAAATCTGAGAGTCCTACCAATTTACAGAAAAACCATGCTCTTTGTTAGGGTTTCAAGAATTTCCGAAGCAAATATGAACTAACAATTATATGCAGATTTAAATACAAAAGATAAAGAAATAAAATAGGACGCAGATAACATAGAGATTTAACATGGTTCACCCAGAATGGGTTATGTCCACCATACAACCGTCCAATCTTTCTTATTATCCAGCAAAAATAGTACATCAACCTTACAATGCCTTAAGCATCCCAGCCACTTATAACATGTGTTTTAAGGTCAACAAACAAAGTTGGCCTTTTTAGGGTTTTATTATAATGTCAATTTTCATCAACAAAAAAAATGACAAAAAATATCAACAATCTCTTACTTGGAGACTGATCAGGCTCCACACCAAATAGTTTTTCAATAAGAGGTTTGAATTGACGGAAATAATCAAACACCTCATGCTTATGTTTTAGAAAGTAGACCCATATTTTTCTTGTGAATTCATCAATGAATGTCAAGAAGTAGTATCTCCCACCAATGGAAGGTGTTTGCATTGGTCCACACAAATCTGAATGAATAATCTCTAATGGTTTGTTTGCACGAATTGACTTTTCGGCTGGAAATTATTCTCTATGTTGTTTACCCAAAATACAACCTTCACATATTCTATTCGATCTGTCTATTAGTGGCAACCCCTTCACCATTTTATTCTTATGCAATAAGTTTAAGCTTCCAAAGTTGAGATGCCCAAATCTTAGATGCCATAACCAATTTTCATGTTTAATTTTAGCTTGATAAACTACTTGGGGGACTGCTACAACTTTTTCTTCATGTACTTGTGGCTTCACTGAGGGGTATTCTTGAGAAAGCTCTAACTTCAAATCCGGTTCTATCCTTAAGGGAAACATTCTATTGTTTGTCATTTGGACTTTTTCTATGAGCTGATTGTTTGGAAATTTGTCTAAAATTGTGCATTCTTTGTTCTTGAAATAGACTCTATACCCCTTTTGAATGAGCTACCCTATACTCATTAAGTTATGTTTTAGCCCAAGAACAAAATACACATCTGAAATATAATTTTTCTCCCCCTTTTTTGTTAGAATGTTGACACTTCCTTTACGCATAACTAAAACTTTGTTGTCATTCCCCAATGTTACATCTAATTTAACACTCTCATCCAAACTAGAAAATATTTCCAAATTTTCAGTCATATGATTGCTACAACCCGAGTCTAAAAGCCATATATCTTTCTCACTTTCTTGTGCAACATTGCAAGCTATGAACATGCTATCCTGAGTTTAGTTTTCTTTCATGAAATTTGCATTTTGTTGTCTAGAATCATATTGCTTCTTTCTACATTCATTTATATAATGCCCAAATTTCTTGCAATAATGACATTGGAATGGGGATTTGTCATACCTTTGACTTTGTGGCTGATTTTGAATTGATGTTTGATAGTTGCCTCTTCCACTTGAGCTTGATGGGCTGCTATCTCTTCCACTTGAGTTTGATGGGCTGCCTCTTCCACCTCTATATGAATTTCTTCCTCTACCTTTGAAATTTGTTCTTCCCTTGCCTCTACCATGACTGATTAAAACTTGTGTCTTGAATGCATGCTCCAAATTTGAATTTTTTGATCTGCTTAGTCTATGCTCATGAGAATTGAGTGAAGCATGAAGCTCATCCACTAAAAATTGTGAGAGATTCTTTGTCTCTTCTATGGCCACCACAACAGATTCAAATCTTGTAGGCAAATTTCTCAAAATCTTTTCAACCACTCTTCTTTCTTCAAGGTTCTCACCATGAGATCTGATTTGGTTTACCAATCCAATGATTTGAGTTAAAAATGAGTCTATTGTATCTGATTCTTTCATGTAGATGGTCTCAAAATCCCTTCTTAACATTTGCAACTTAGTTATTTTTACCTTTTCCATTCCCTGACAGGTTGTTTGAAGATTGTCCCATACTTGCTTGGACTTTGTTTCTCCTTGAATCCTTGGAAAAATGCTTTCATTCACTCCTTGAAAGATGAAGAAGAGGGTTTTTAAATCTTTCTTTTTATTTTCCTTCAATAGGTCTTTCTCTGCTTGAGTTAATGCATTATATGTTGTTGCATCTACTGGTTCTTGGTAGCCATTTTCAACAAACTCCTATAAATCTTGTTTACAAAATAATTCCTTCATTGTGATTGTCAGTAATCATAATTTTTCCCATTAAACTGTGGGACCTATGGATTTGTCAAACTTGTGTTTGGAGCTGCCATTATAGACTGTGAAAAAGCCTTCTATCTCTTTGAAAAACTTTTTGAGTCACTTCACCCAATAACCTTTAACCTTCAGCTCTAATACCACTAATGGACAGAGAGGCAGAAGATAAAAAACAAACACAACAATACCAATGATTAAATAATAATGCATTTACAATATCATGTATTTATATATATATTTCATGACAAATCCAAATGAAAGAGGAACTGCATTTTTTGATTATACTCAAAATACAAAAAACATAATACTCTGTTTTTCAACCACAAACCCTGTTGCTATCTTGTTATCTTCTTGTAAATACATTAGGAGCAGCACACTCTGTTTTGTTCTATTTTTTTCAAAGAAGACTACATTTCTGTTGCAACACCCAAGGACCACCTTCTACACACTTATATTCAAACCTAACAAAAATAAAACTTAAAGACTGCCCTTCATTCGTATGCCAATAAAAAGTAATTAAAAAAAAGCTTACAACACTAAATCCAGTTGACAGTATGCAAAATCTGGAAGTAAATATTATGCTATATAAAAATATCTACTCAAATCCGTCCTGCCGCATGGAAGGCCATACGTAGGAGATGATGGAGAATAAATGTTTGCAAAAATGTGCTATGGTGGAGTCAGAGGAGTAAATATGGGTCATTGGTGATTAACTCCAATAGTTATCAATTCATAAATTCCTCACCTAGACTTTGTACAAGATGAAAAAGAAACAAAATAGAATTAGCGAGTTGAGGAACACATAAATAGTGTTGTAAGAATGCATCTATTCTAGTTCCAAAACTGCAGTACGGATTGACTAACATGTGTGTTAGTCACACATTTTACACCATTGATTTTGCAATAAACGACTACAAATGACTAACACATTGCTATCACGATGTATGAAAGATCTATTTTGAAACCAGAATAGCTTCGAGACCACCAGATACCATGGTATACAACTATAAATAATAGAGCACTCTCGTCCCGTTTCCCACAACTTTCTTGCATAGACTTTGGTATGCAAGTGGCCTTCTAAAACAAAATACTTTCGCAATTGTATAGGGCTTTGTAGCTTTTTAAGAACTTTCCAGGCTTACTACTAATATTGAAAAAAATATCTCCACATGAGCGATGACAAAGATTCCATTCTTGATGATCAACACCTGTCAACTATGGCTGTAGCTAATCTACTCATTGTTTGTTTTACCCAACAAATACCAAAAGAAAGATAATTAAGTGTTTTCAACAAAATTTGAAACCAATAAAGAAACCCTAGATGTGATCATTTCAATAGATATGAACTCAATAGTTTAAACAATTGCTAACCAATGAGAAATCCTATAGATAGACAAAGGAAAACACACAATCATTTATTAGTCTCTGCCTATTCGTAGGTAAGGACTTATGTTTTATTGTCCATCAAATTGGCATTAATATTCATCAAAATTTGTGCAATCATGAAATATTGTCAATTTTATAATGTTTCGGTTGTACTTAAATTTTCATATTGATGAGCAGAATTTAGCTAGTCAATTTTAAAAAATAAATAAATAAATAAATAAAATCATCCTCCAATCATAAATACGGCTGGGCTAAAATTATTTTTTGAAAGCAATATTTTTTTTTCAATTTGAAAAATAGATTCATTTATATGACATAAGAAAGCACTATTATTCTATCTTAGTAAGGCCAAAGAGAATTGGAAGATGCAATGTTATAAAGAAGAAAAAAATGATTAGGAATGGTAGGTTGTGAGATAGGAGGATTAGCTAGCTAACTTCTTAAATCATCAAAGGATTTTTGACAATCAACATTCCATTTAAAAGTGCAATCCCTTTTTAGCAATTTTGTAAAACTAAGGATTTGATCTGTGATTTGTGAAATAAATCAATGAATGACCTAAGTCTTTCCTTGTAAGCTACGAAGTTGTAAAATATTTCTAGGAGGTGGCATATTAGCTATAGCATCAATTTAATTTGTTTTTGCCTCAATGTCTAGATGCAAAATGATGAACAATAATATTTTTCCACTATCAACACCAAAAGAACACTTTTGAGGATTCAAGCATATGTCATATTTACGAATCCATTCAAATATTTAATGAAGCAATTTGACATGATCTTGGTGCATAGTAGACTTGGCTAAGATATCATTAAAATAGTCCTCCAAGATTTTATGTATGCAGTCATAAAAGATAAGAGCCATAGCACATTGATAAATTGGACTGATAGTATGATACTTTCAAGGGTTGAATAGGTCATTTATTAATTAGAAGTTAAGGATACACAAGCTTGAAATGAAGGCAAAAGTTTTTAGGATATTGAATAAGCACTATAAGACATGAACACTAAAACCCTAAACAAATCACAAGTTCTTATACATTTCTCAGGTGTATTATTATGCAAACAATAATGCCATTAGTGTTTTCTTATGTCAAGAAGCTAAATCATTACACAGTTTAGTGAGAAGTTGAACAAATCCAACGTGAGAAATTATTTTATGATAAATACTTTTAATCTATTATAAAATCCTTTAGTAATTCGATACAATATGTATTACTAATAGATTTTTTTTTTATATTAATCATTTAGCATTCAGATTTATTAGCAATCAAGTAAAATTCATCCTAAAGTATATCAAATGAATAGAATACTTTGAAAGGTTTGATTTTAAATTTAAATTTGTCATTACACCGAGAGCATCTCAATAATTTAAATTTTCTCCTTACTTCATATAGTTGAAAATTTAGTGGGTAATTGATTTCTTATACAAACTTGGATACCATATCTCACATTTGAAGGTCCCATTTACCCTTATTTTTCTAATTAAATTTAGAATATGTTTTACCAATAGATTATTTCTCCTATAATGATAATATCTTATGAATTCAATAATGGAGCCTCGAAGATGGCGATCGGCTGAGTCACGGTGTCGGCGAAAAAATGTACAGGACATCCATGACCATAACGCATATTCATCGTTCTCAATTCCTTTCTTATTTCGTGTTATTCCTGGATTCTTTTTCTCTAAATTTTGGCTGTTCTAAAATGGTCATTATCTTGCCTGGGAAATACACAGAAAAGTTAAATGGGCTATCTGTGGCTTGTAATTCTCCTGTAATTGCTCTTTGCTGTCATGTGTCCAAATTCATTACAACTTGCTTTTCTTATTTCGTCAAGTCTGCTCTTCTCTTTATTCTTCTTCGCCGTGTTTCCTAAAATGAAAAGATTCTTTGCATTTACCGTATTAGAGAAAATGCTCTTGACAATCAAATGTATAGATTAATGTAAGAATATTGTTTGCTTCACTGATTTGATATAGAATTGCGATTATAAGTTACAGGGTGCTTTCCTTTCAAATTGGACAATTAATAAATTTTGTGAATTTATTTTGGATAATATTTGTCATTTTTTAAGAGTCATTTATTTTATATACAAAACAATACTTGATTAAAAACACAAAAATAGTAAATCACAACGGATTTTTACATGATTTCTACTGCTTCGATCTTTTTAATCTGCTTTTTCAATGCTATTTTACAGGAAAAAAATACTGAAAAACAATTGTATTATGCCACTTTGTATTTTACAATTGTACTGTTTCGTATGGAGAATAGCCATTGCCTTTTCTAAGTCCATCAAAGTGTAATTTTAATAAATTATGAATAGTGTATTTTCTCTCTTAAGGTACATTATTAGACATCTTAATAATATTTTTACAATATTTATGATTAATATTAAGATTAGCATTTAAGATACAAATTTACAAAGATTTCTTTAATTTTTTCACTTATACCTCGTGTATGAATTAGATACATTAATGGAAAAGAAATAGGACATCTTTCATTGTTCTATCCAAGGTATACCATCTAAGACACTAGATATCTCTAATTTTAGTAAAAATGACGTAAAATTGTATTTATTAAGGCCCTCCTTTCAATTTTAAGATGATACAACCAATGAACTAAACATCATTCCAATTATCATCAACGTGATTATTAAAAATGGTCTTGAATACATAAATTGTATTAACATGGATTATCATGAAGAAATTGAGTATTAGATGTGCAATGTATCAAGATACATATAAAGGATAGCACTAATTATTTTATGGAATTTCCTCATTAGAAAATGTAATCAATGGTGACAGAGAGAGAGACGTGACATTAAATTCAACATTTCCTACAAAATCACAATCCTAATCATCATTGTCAATTTCTTCTACTTTGAATGAATGTTTTTGAAATGGATTTTGTATATCAGTAATTGGCTATGAGGAGGTTATACTGAAATATTTTCATTAGAACTAACTTAAGGGCACACAATATACTAAGAGGGGGGAGGGTGAATTGGTTTATCCCAATTTAAACTGAATTTGAATAGTCAAACATATGTTATAAAATTTTAATGCAACTTAATCCAATCTTCTTAATGAGTAGTAATTAAAGAACATGATAGAATACACATCCACACAATGAACACTAGATATACATGGAAACTAAAGATGAGAAAAACCATAGTGAGAATAACTTATTGGTTTTGTTGCCCAAATCCAACCTCACAAAGAAATGAATCACTTATAATCATGAAGTAGGGACCAACTAGCTAGAGATACTGATGTCCATTTGTGTTTGCAGGCACCAATCCAAAAGCTCAAAGCACAAACTTGATAGGTAAGACATCATTCCTATTGAATTATAAAGATATGATTTGCAAACATTCAAGACTGATTAGATAGCTTGCACTTGATTTGATCAACCTTCAAATTTTATCTCACAAAACATATGATCCTTTGAAAATGATGCACTTTGATTAAGAGGCATAGGAGATAGCCATAGACAATTGAAAATATCCTCCCCAACATGAGTTATTTAATAAAATGTTAGTGAATAGCTCCCCATGGAAATGATAGCTCATCTCTATTATACCTATTCTAGTGCCTTTTAATCTTTCTCCTTCTTCCAAGAAAAATGAGATGTAGTCTTCATAGGCTTGTGTTTTTCTTAGTCGAGGCACTTTCTCACCTTCAAATTTAAGCCAATCCACTTGTTCTATAAGCTCCTCTAAAACATCCATGGTTAGATCCCCAACCACAACCCTTCCATTACTATCTTCCATGTAATTTTTTTAGTCTTTACAATGTTCAAGCCTTTAATATTATTTATAAAAAAAATTTATTCACCTTCAATTAGGACATTATTAAATTCATAGGTAAAAATTAGTTTAAGGCCCCACAAAAGGGCTATGGACTCTACATTGTTATTAATTTTTATCCCAAAACTTTTAGCATGTCTTTTGATTAGCTTACCTTTGGAATCTCTTATAATTCTAATAGTTATGACCACACCAGAGTTTCTCTTACTACACCTGTCAAAATTTAACTTGACCAAATCTTTCTCTAGTTTTATTCAAGGCAAATGATTTTGAAAATTTTTCTTGCCTACTTTAGTTTTATCCATGCTACAGATAACTCTCCATTATCTTGTAAATAAAATTCAAGTAGAGTACCATTCTAAACTGACAAATCATGTTTCATAATGATTATGTTTTTCTTAATTGCATTCTTGTGGATTTGGAAGACCTCCTCATTATTTTCAACTTCCTCTGAATGGATTCTATTATTTTTCTTTCCAAATGTGACAAACAAGAAAGGGAGGAATTTGATTCTAGAGACTGCTTAACAATGAATTCCTAAAAGGATAATTATCCTTCTAGGTAACTGTTATCTCCTAGAAATGCACCCTATGCAAAGTTAAAAAAACTAAGCTTTCTGGAGAAACATGGGATCAATCCAAAGTTGTGTGTCACCTAAAATTGGATTGAACCTCTAGATAAGGCCAGCTCCTAGCCGGTCATCACTCTAAAACTACTAATTTCTGAGGAAAAGAGAAGGAAGATATCTTAAAAATGTAAATCCTACTTCTATAAACTAAAGGGAAATTACTAAGTGATTCACCAAAACTACAAAACTTATGATACTCAAAAAGATGAAACACTCTGAAAAACTATAATGACAACAATAAGATAACACAACTTATCGAAGACATGCACACGTATAAATATTTCGCAAGAATGTCTGAATGAGTTTACTCAATAGCTTAGACACAACTTGAAACCTGCACATGACATTTTTACAGAAATGGCATGAAATATAGTGAGACAAAATCATAAGGAAAGTATTCTTCACTAATAACTTGATCAATCACATGAAATACACAATTTTGCAAGAATAAGAAAGTATAAAAGTGTCATAAGCCTCTAAGGTAGCTTCTATATATATCAAATCATATGAGCTACAAAATATGGCAAAAAAGAAAGGACAAAGGACTGTCAAAAGTCACTAAGGCCCAAATCTGCATAATCAAGAACTAACTCAAGAATGAGCTACAAACATGAATATATCCTCTCCTCTCACTCTCCAAAACCCACCAAAAAAGGAACCTCCAACTAATTGGGGTCGAATGCACTCAAAAAGCCCCAAATCTAGCAACAATATTTCTTCAAAAAGAGTCCAAAAGTGATGAAAAAGTCAACATTGACCAAGTCTATCATGATGACTCCTCAAAATTACAATAACTCTCTCAAACTAGCTCCTAAATATCCTCCACATGTTTTCAAACAACTTCAACCAACCTTAAATCTTTGGCACACATGCCCTATAAGCTTGGCATCTCTCATTGATTGAGTCTTCATCCTCATTTGACTTAGACATTTGGCAAAGCCTTTAGCCACCTCTACTTTACATTGAATAATGTCTCTCATGTGTAAACTTTGCATTTAAAATATAAAAATTGGTTAAGTGTTTTATAAAAAACAACACTCTAACCATTGTTCACAAATGAGTGATTATGCAAGAAGTTGCAAAGTGTTTAGTTTTTAAAAGTAAGACATAATTTATAACACTTAGGCCATAGTGAAATTAGTTGAAGAGTTTATTTTTAAAATACAAAGGAAAAAAAAAACCCTTGAAGGTCGAGATGCTTCTAGTGTATACCAACCCTAGAGTACATTCCAAGAGGCCTCATTTTCACTCTTTTTCTATGATACACATGGGCAAGGGTTTTCTTCTCTCTTAGGGATCGAATGGAAACATCTGAGGAGATCTTGTGGTTTTTGTGGTTTTCGATTTTCATGAACCCTTCGTTTCCCTGGACCATCAGGATGAGGATTTGCAAGGTTTGAACTTGGAGAATTTGCTTTGATTGAAAGCAGGCTAAAACAAAATCTGGTAAGTCTCTAGCCACTGTGACTACTATGGTCTCTTTTTTGTATTCCTTGGCTCATAAATCTAAGAGTTATCCTTAAATCTTGCTATGGGACAACTACAACTAACCCTTTACAGATTTTCTCACTCTCAGATTTTAAAGAATAATATGGCATATTTGTTTCATTCATTTTCATTTGATATTTGTGTTGGATCTTTGATGGTTTCATTTGCACAATGCTTTGACTATCAAATTGATCTCTTCTATAGCTAGGTCTTTGGGCATTGTATCATTTCTCAATGGGGACATGGATAATAAACTTTATGAGTGTTTATGTTTGCTTCTCTTATTGTCTATTTAGCTTATGCTAAAGGTTTTAGGTTTTATGACAGTCACTATTGTTTTGGTCTCCATCTTTATCCTTTGCCACTCCACTCAATGCTATCTTCTTTACCTCTTAAATAAGCTATATCTCCCAATTGCCATAAGGATCAAAGAGTGTCAGATTTATCAGCCTTGTCTTTATGAGTGAAATGGCTTCTCATCCTTCTTTTAAAGACCTGCATATGATAGTTGTGCTTTTGAAATTTATCTAGGAGGCTTTAATCAGTGCATCCTATGAGTCTACCTATGCTAACTTAAACTGGCATATTGCTTTCATTTCTGATCTGCTACTTAAGTGAGTGATGAATAGATAACTTCTGACTGCTACAACAACTGATATTTATTTTTTATATTAAAATCCAGTGATGGCTTCATGACTGCATCTTGATTAACTATTGTCCGGAATGTGGACAGTGACTATCATTATAGACCTGCAGTGATTATGTGTGAGCATTGCTCTGCACCCAACTTCTTAGTGATTGATGTCGATACCTTCATTTTGTACATCTTCCCTTGATACTATTCTATTTTGGGACTTCTCATAATGTATCTTGTACATTCTTTCATTAAAAAATAGTACCATTTTGTTGGTTGGTTATGAAAGCTGCTATTATCGACTGTAACTGTCATTTATCAAGGTTTATGCCCATGTTTAGTGCATTCTTGTGATAATACTGCCTTTTGAAAACTCACACCCCTTGACAGTCATTTCATAGCCCTGCAACCTCACTATTTTTTATCGAAAGGAGTGCAATTTGTATTGTCTTCCGAATGCTTGGACTGTCATGTATGAATAAGATTGTCCTCATCATTTCTACCCTCATGCAACTTTATAAGGAACTGTCATTTAAGATTTGATAGTCACTATTTCTTATGTGTCAATGATCTTTATGATACATAATCATGCTTTAGGTATTCTTTGTACCTTTTGTGACTTAGGCCGACTGCTCAATACTTGCTCTTTTAGATCTGAGACTGTAAACTAAAAGGTTTCATGAAAATAATACCATGTCCCTTTAATAACTCTTCATTACTATGTATTGAAACTCAGAGACTATTTAAGTCTAGAGTTTCAGTCAAATGAATCTTTTGATAACAAATACAAAGATCAACACCAATATTTTCTTTTAAATATAATTATTCCTTTGATAGGACTCTGGGCTTAAATAGTCTCAAAGTAAGGTGTAGTAACTATACATTTCACTTGCATGATGGGCTTAACCCTTGTGGGAGCTACATTTATCCCACATTCTTATATTGATCATGATCAACTAAACCTACACATGACACAAATATATTAGCAATAAAATGCCCTGCCCCCCTCCCCATAAGTTATGATGATCTTGAGTTTGTTTTTGATAATGATGCATCTAGGAGCTACCATATGTATCCATGTGTGAATGCACATGTGTAGGATGTAATCATTCATTTCTTAGAACAACTGTTCTAACTCATTTTTCTCACCTATGTAGGAAACTGGAGGACACCTAGAAACAAGAAGCAGATCAAGAAGCAAAGCAGAGCAACCAAGAGAAGAAAGACACCAATAGTACTAGTCATTCAGGCAATGATTGGTCACCTCCTATACATGCTTCCTTTCTTTTACATTTACTTATGCATATTATCTTTTAATTTATATCATATGAGAAAAGTTAGTCTCGCAAATTTTTGTGTGAGACACGTGTATTTTCTTCCATTCAATAGAATTACATTTTTCAAAAGATTGTGAAATATTTTATGTTTCATTCACATGTATGGATGCAATGATTAATATCCATGTAATCTTGTAAAATTATACTCTTTTGTATGATTGAATGTAGCATAGAAGATTATAAAATGTACCATTTTCTTAAAAAACTTAGTGGCTCTACCTGATTGAGCCTGTAGGTAAAAATCTAGTAACATTTTTGGCAATTTGTGTTGAATGTTTGCCTACTAAACATCAAAACTAGTAGCCTAGACAAGTCTATTGGGCACAAAGTCACTTAGAAATCATGACTGAAACACAAATTAGTGCAGAAAGTAACCCTGGTTGGTTTGTTAAAGTATGGGTTTAGGATCTATAATAGTGAAGTATGAGACTTTACTATCATGGGTTGTAGATATGCACTTGATAGGCTAATGAGAGTTATCTCCTACACTAATTTGACTCAAAACAACTCCCTTTATGGACTACTACCATGTTCACTAATTGATTGGATATGGATGTATGATTTGTAACAATAAACATAAGTCTTACTATCATAAATGGTATATGTATGCTCAACTAGTTAGTGAGAGATGACATTAGTTAAACTTTAAACAAAACCCTGCTTCTTTCCATAGAGAAAAACCTTAGAGACCTAAGAAAATAAAACAAAGCAACCTAGACTACTCAAACTTTGCTAAGACAATACTTAGGGAAAACAAAACATGTAGCCTATAGTGTAGCAGCACTTTATTGAAAGTTGGAAACCTATACTAAAAATGCACATAAAATATCTCATACCTCAAAGCAATGCTTGAGGTGTATCACATTCACAGGGATAGGTAATAATTCACCTTCCATAGTTGAGAGCTAAAAAAGCATTATGTTCCTTGCACTGAGTGATGATGAAATGCCCAGTCCAGAAATTATCAAACTTGGTGTGCTTCCCTAGCCTACTTTTCAACTCATCCCATTTCAATACAATATCTCCTTCCATGAAGACTTTGAGTGTTGTCTTTTTATCAAACACCATTTTCATTTGGAGTTGCTGATACTTCATTTTCTTCATGACTTCTCTCTGGATTCCTCTGGCTCTAATAACTCAAAATACCTCACCTCCATAGGATCATTTGCTTCAAAACTGACAAGAGAATTTGCAAGATCCAGTGTAGGAAGCTCAGTAGAAATGGGTAGCCTTGCCTCTTTACCATACACCAGCTTGGAGGGTGAGTTCCCAATGGACCTCTTAGCTATGATTCTATCTACCCACAAGGCAAATTTCAACTTAGTGTGCCAATCCCTCTGATTATCCTACAAAGTACTTTTTATAATCCTTATTAGGTTCTTATTAGTTGACTCTACCAAACCATTACCTTGTTGATAGTAATCGGAGGATGTGTTCAAATAGATGTCATTTTTAACTACCCAATCACTCACCCTCAAAACAACAAAAGCCAAGGCATTATTAGATATGATGGATTCAGGAACCCCAAATCTAGTTATTAAATCATCATAGAAATTCAAAATAGTTAATTCATTGGATTCTTTTAAAGACACTAATTTAGTCCATCTTGTAAAATAGTTAGTAGCAGTAATAACCCACTTATGCCTAGCACTTGAAGGTGGGTTTATGCGGCCAATAAAATCAATTTGACATTTCATAAAAGGTTGATCTACCTGGATAGGCTGTAATGGAAAAGGTGCCATCCTTTATTTACCTATAAACATGACACACTTTGTGCACTTTCTTTCCCAAGCATGGGCATCCTTGAATAAGCTTGGGCAGTAATAACTTGCCCTCATTATTTTCCAAGTAGTTGTTTTAGGGGCAAAATGATCCCTTGATGTCCCATCATGGAACTCATGCAGTAGTTTATCAATTTGTTCATTATCAATACATCTTAGTAGAACACCATTTAAGTCCCTTTTAAATTAAACATTATCAATAAGGATATAAGGAATGGACTGCAACCTGAAGTACCTTCTCTTTGCTCTATCTAGGCCTAGTGGACACTCGCCAGTTTGTAGAAAATGAGTCATAAATTTATTTGACCCAACTTGAATAAGCATTTTGAGGTTTATCATTTAGAAGCAAAACCTTCTTTTCTTCATGTTCTGAGTCATTTTGAGTTGTTGTAGCAAGTTGCTTACACAATCCCTTTCCCTTGACCAATTATGTTATCTTGATATCCACATCATACTCCATGACTTCAGTAGCCCACCCTGCTCTTTCCTCACTCAAATCTTTGGTTAATAAGAACTCCTTCACACTTGGGTGAGCGAGCATTAAATGAATCTTATTATTAGAGATCATGTATCTAAATTTCTTTAAACTTATAATGACTGAAAGAACATGCTTTTCCACAAAGCTATACCTATGTTCATACTCCTCTAAACCCTAGCCAAAGAAGGCAATAGGTTGTTGAAAGCCTTTAGTATTTTGTTGCACCAGCATAGCAGAAATAGTGTCCATGCCTTTGTAATCATAAAGGATGAATTCCTTGGGAAAAACTTGATTTCTCAAGGTGGGTGCCATGGACTATGCTTCTTTGATGGCCTGAAAACCATCTTTTGCCTCTCTAGTCTAGCTAAAAGCTTTATTTTTTCTTAACATTACAGTTAGAGGTTTCAATAAATCAGGAATATTAGGTATAAACCTTGTAATGAAATTAATTCTTTCTATAATACTTTGCAATCCCTTTTTGTGATTGGGTAGAAGTAGATCTAAGATAGCTTTTACTCTTTCAAGGTCAATTGAAATACCCTATTTGGACACAATGTGCCCCAATAACTTACCCTCTTGCATAGCAAAAATACACTTTTTTGGATTGAGGGAAATGCCATACTTCCTGCACCTCTCAAAGACTTGCTTCAAATGAGACAAATGTTCATTAGAGTCCTTTGAAAAGAGATTTGTGTCATTCAGATAAACCAGTACCAACTTATACATCAGACCTTTAAAAGCCATATCTATAGCCTTTTGGAAGGTTGATCCAACATTAGAAAAACCAAAAGGAATTCTCTTGTAAGCCCTGGTACCCCCATTTTGTTGTAAAAATAGTTTTATGTTGGTCCTCATCCTTGACCTCGACTTGGTTATATCTAGAGTAACCATCAAGGAGAGAAAATCTTTCAGATCCTACAACCACTTGCAACATCTGCTCCATAGAAGGTAGCGGGTAATGATCTTTTAGAGATGCTCTATTCAGGTCTCTAAAATCAACACATAACCTTATCTCTCCATTCTTCATCCTCATAGGGATAGGGTTGGAGACCCAATATATGTGTTTGATAGGGTAAATGATGCTTCCTTCAATCAACTTGGTTAACTCTTTAATCATGAAAGGCTCAAGTTTTGGGTTTAAGGGCCTTTGTTTCTATCTGATAGGTTTAGCCCCTGGTTCTAACTCTATAGTATGTTGGGCTATATGAGGATTAAAACCCTTCAAATATGAATACTCCCAAGAAAACACTTCATGAAACTCTTGATACAAAGTAATAAAAGCTTGCTTCTCATCGTGGGAACAAATCTTACCAAGTTTTGGCAACTTACCCTTAAATATCTCCAGCTCTTCATAATGCTCCTATTTGATCTGCATACCAACTTTAGTCTTTTTTAGCTAGTCATCAGTGTTGAAAATGACTTCTAAGGTCACAAGACCTTTGGGTAGCTTGTTACTTCTTAACTGAATAATCTTCTCATCATAATTATCCTTCAACTTTTCTTGGTTAGTGACAAAACATTTATCCTCTTCAAGCAAAAAACTAAGGATTTGATCATCAATCTCAAAAACTTACTAGTTAACATTATTATCAGGAATAGAAGGCCTAACCACTATCTTAACATACTGTGAAACCTTCTCTTTGTAAACCATCTCAGGAATGTCAAATTGAGCACCAATTGTAGCTAATCTATCAGCATGTTTATTTTCACTTCTACGAATAGACACTATGTTAAATGCTTCAAATTCCTCTATAGCATCCCAAAATCAGTTCTTATAAGACTTAAGAGTGTTATTTTTGTAACATTAACATTCCTTGATTGACAATGAGCTCATTGTGATCATGTACCTTCAAACAACTAAATTTATTCTTCCTTGCCCATTCTAGTCCCTAAATCAGGCCTTCATATTCAGCAGTATTATTAGTACAAGAAAAGGAAAAACAAAAAGCTCAAAAAGTAGTGCTCAACTTGTGGGGACACAAGCATTGCACCCCCACTAGCTCCATGCCTGCTTCGAAAGCGATCAAAGTACAAATGTCATAATTCATCTTATTGTACTGATATACTTTCTGCCCTCTTATCAATGTTAGGTATTTCTATTTTAGGTTCATACACACCATAATTGCCCAAAATTGTACCTTGAATGCATTTATCTGGATTATCAATGACATTCTCTGCTGCCAAATCATTTAGGAGCAGCTCGGGAACACTTTTTGACTACAACTCATGAGGTGCATCAATTGCGTCCTCTTGGGAAATGACAATGTTGATATTAACTGCGGATGACATATATGGCTTAATATTCTCTTTGGAAAGGGACACAGATCTAATAGTTACCTTAGTACCATATCTAGTCCTAAAAAGCATGTGTGACCAATCCGATGATAGATAACCTCCAATTTTGGCAGTGAAATCTCTTGATAAACACAAGGAAAAATAAGGGGGAAGATAAATGACAAACACTTCTTGTGGAATGGATAAATTTGGGCAAGCATGCAATGTTAAACCCAAATCCTTAATTATCCCTATGGCTTTTATTGTTGTTCCATCTAACTACAACACTCCTTTCTCTAAAGGTTGGCAAGTCAGTCCTAAAATATCAGCAATATATCTTGGCATGACATAATTGCTTGCTCCACTATCCACCATGCAATTGTAGAATAACTTATCCGAAATCATTAAAGACAAATAAAAAGGATGAGGCTTCATGTTTTTATCTTCCTCTTCACTTGCTAACATACTTTCCCGAGGATTATTGGTCAACACAACCCTATCTTGACCTATTGGGGGTTCTTTTGATTCTTTCGAATCTTTTAATGCTAGCTGTAGCATATCTTGTTCACCACGAATAGCTAAGGAGTCCCACATGGACATAGTTATGTTCATTTTTCTCATATTTTCAACAATATTGAAGGGTAAAGTTGGACTTACCTTTTCATGGGTTTTTATAGCAGCATGGTCAACATGCAAATGTGGTTGCTCATTGGTAGGTGGCTAAGTGTTTCTTTGTAGGATGCAAGGTATTTGGGATATAGATGGTCATGCAGCTACTTCTTTCACTTTATCAAATGCTTGTTCAAGTTCAAAAGCTCTTTTTTTTTACCTAGTGTTAGCAAGAACTGAAGTATTGTCTGCATTCATTCCGCAGAACTCCTCTCCCTACCAATTTAGCAGAGTAGCGTCATGTGTATGTTGCTCTTGCTGATGTGAAGCTCCATCATTAGGTGGGTTAGGCTTTGGACTTGCAGCACTTGAGATATTTGTAGCATTTTGCACCATTAAAGACTGATTAATCACACCAGTTGAACATGTGGCTTGGTCATGAGACTCACCACAAGGAAAAAACCATTCATAATCAGCAACAAAATTATTTTGAATAGGTAAAAGGTCTTTTACTACACTCATAGGTATTGGATTATATGTTTCAAAAGGCCTTTGATTCACATTCTGCCTTGGACATTGATAGTTTCCTTGATAGAAAGGCCTATTGTCCTATTACTCCTATTGTTGACCTTGGAAAGGCAGATTTGAAACTTGATTTTGATGTTGGCAAGGGGGTCTATTATGAGACTGCTACTTTTCCATGTTCACCAGCTTGTTACCAAAATTCTGAAGTAGGCTTTAGATCTCTTGTATCTCTTGAGATGAGACTGAAATAGTAACTTCTTAAGTTGCAGTAGTCTAAGAAGCTACTGGTAATGTTGGCACCACTGGAAAAGGTAAAAATAATGGAATTTGCAAAGGCATGTAAGGTCGAATGTCCAAAAATATGGGTATAGGAGATCTGGGAGCAATCTTCTCGACCTGAATTAAGCTATTCTCCACTTTAATGGCTATCTCATATGCATCAAGCAGTGAAACTCCTCCCATTGATTGAATCATCACTGATATATCACTGTTAAGTGCACTTAAGTAGTAAAGAAAAGCATATTCAACAAATGGCTTAATAGTGGCGGGAATTTTGTCCCAAGTCCTTTGAAAATAAAAGTTAAAGTTAGAACTCTATTCTTGAGGAGCCCTCCTAGTAGTTGTAAGTTTCTCAACAAGGGAGATATGATCAAACTTATCTTTGAACTGATTGTGCAGCTTCTCCCCTAAGTCATCCCATGTTGTAACTAAGCCAACTGCCATGCCCCTGAACCATTTCAAATCCTTACCCTTAAAAGAAGCATCAAGTAATCTAAGGGCTACATTTTCCTGAGTGACATGATTCACTCCACAAAGAGAGGCAATATCTCTGATATACTCTATGGGAGTGGTCTGATCCTCTCCTGTAAAGAATGGTAGACTGTTTAGTGCAACCACTAGAATATCATCATGTACTATAAGATTCAAAGGGTTGCCCCCATTAAATGCCACAAAAGGAAATTGTCTAGCCATAGGAACAACTGGAGGTGGGTTAACCTGAGCTAGAAAAATGGTTAAGACAATTGATAAAAACAAAAGAAACTATTGTCTTGAAGCTGGGTGGTGTTGACTACACTCTTTTGGATTTCTTGGGAATTCTTTTTGCAGTCCTTCCGCTTCTTTTAGGAGGTGAAAGTTGTAGATAATCAAAAGATGAAGAGTTGCTTCTTGTTTGCACTCTTCTCATAAGCTTTAAAATGCACTAAATCTTCTCACAAAAAATCAGAATCACCAAACATGCTTTAATCACCTCTTGAGAGGCTTAAAATCTGCTAGTTGCACATCAAAACTAACAAAACTTAAAATTTTCTTCTACTAAACTGACATTGATGAATTATATTCTGAAAACTTGGTTACATATAGGCACATAATGTAAGAAAACAACCATACCTTAGGATTATTACACACTTTGAAATAGGAACTCAAAATAAATTTCATATTAAAAGAAAGAAAATGATCAACTCTGTGAAATTATTTCTTCTCCATCGTTTAAATTTGACTTTTGTAATTTAAAAACAAGATCAACTTTAAGACTTATGTAACTCAAACAAGGATTAATAATCAACCAATTCCTTGACAATAGATTCCTTCAATCTTACTAAGCTAAGAAATCTTAACAAAAGAAATACAGAAAACATTAAATACCATGAAACCTTCACATGTAATATGTACAAGCAAAACAACGAGCACTTAAGATCCAAGGAACTAGAAAATCTAATACCAATTGAAAAGAAAATGAAATACCAGATTGACCTGTCAGAATCAGTATGATTCTTTAGTATCCTTTTTTTCTTTTAATTATATTTTCATTATCATGATACAAGAACATACTACTATTCCTTTAGAGAGGAAACATACATAGATGGGATGCCATTGCATTAACTCTTTGAAGAAAGATAATTTATCTTATGGATCTATGTAGATTTCAACAACATAATGACATGTAAATTAATACTTTAAAACATGAAAGAAAGAAAAATTAAACAAAAGAGAAGAATCACCAACATACATGTGGAAAACCTTTTCAAGAAGAAAAACCCACACTCAAAACCAATGCATTAATCTATAACAAATAAGAAACAATACACTTGCAAGATCATATCCTTAACATGGAGAGATACATCTTGTTCTCCTTAATAAATATAAATAGTATACCAGCTCTATAATAATCACCCTTGTCCTTTTATAATAAAATATAACTCAAACATACAATGCTATATAAGATAGGTTTCAAAGAAAGTAAGAAAGCAACTCCATCTTTAAAAAAAAAAAAAATGTTGAATAAAGCACATTATCAATGGCTCTAACTCCATCCTATGTATCAAAAAAAATGTATCCTCTTCCTTGGGTCTAAATATTCAAGAAAATTATTTCAATTCTTAACTTCACCTCCAATAAAAGATAAAAGTAAAAGCTTATTCTTTTCTTTTTCTATTCATGATTAAAAAATTGCACAACAACTCTCTCTTCTAAACATGGGAGATTGCGATTTTTTTTTTTAACATGAAATATTTGACCTCAATTCCCAAATTCATAAGAGCTGCAAAATGGGCACCCATTTTCTATAAGATATGTATTACACTATATCTTCTTTGATACACAATAAAAACATCTCATTGACTTCATCTGTGATGTAGGATGTAGCCTCTCCAAGTGGACACACAAAGTGAATGAAAAACTTAGGAAACAATCAATAGGATAATTAAATATGCACAAAAATAAATAATTAAATTATTTATTGATGTTAGGACTCAATGGTTGAGACACGTTAATCCAAACAAGTTTCCTCAATGTCCTTTAGCTCTTCATCCTTCATCACATCCTTTTATTCATCTTCATTAGTATTGGTCTTGGGATGACCAACCAGTCTATTGGATCTTTGTAGACAAGTACTCACCACATTGACAACATATTTCTCCTAATATTCTAGAGCCCTAGTCAAAAACATATTATCCTCATAATGAACTTCCTCCACATAGAACTGAACTAAGGTAATTTTTTTTTTTTTTAGTTTTGGGGGTTTTGGTATTTCAAATGTAGTCTCTTTTACTAGGGGTAGAAGTAAAAGGGATATGCTTAAGGTCATTAAGGCTTTGTGATGCTATATTTTTAGAGTAGTGGATAGTTTGAGGGAAATAAAATAGCACAAGGCTTGGGGGTTAGAGTTACTAAAGGCATCAAGGGAGAGGTCAAGGGTGGCTTGAGGGATGGTGATTTTTATTTTGCCTTTAATGAGAAATTTGTTGATTACGGAGTAGCCTATGGCAAAGAAATTTTCCTTTTTCCTTTATCAAATAATCTTTCTTTTTTTTCGCCTAATTCCCTCATGGGAGGAGCAGGGGAGGAGAGTTTGTAATGACTGCCAAAATACCCTAGAGAAAACAACTAAGCTAACTAATAAATTATAGAGATAATTTTTTCTTAAATCATCAACATAATGCAACATTTAAAACTACCATTACTCAAATGCATCAATCATCATCTACAAGAAAGCATAGACATTTAAAACATAACTATATCATTACAACATATTATGCAAGTGGAATAACATTACACAACTATCAATTCCCTAGGGTACTTCAACATGATTACTTACTAAATCTTAACACATATACACATCTCCACCTAGGATACTATTAACTATATTACATATAGTTCCTAATCATTTACTTCCTTTCTAACATGAAAATTATGAACCATCGAATGTAAATCCTATCATATCCCATTATCTTTTAAGTTCATTTTAAAACACCAAACCAAATGTTCCTAATTCCCTTTCCAACCATCTAACATTATACCCATGATTTTCAAATTAAGCATCATTTAATGAAATCTAGTTTATTTCCTTTAAGAATAACCATAAATCCTACAAGATACTCATTCATATTCAAGAGATATCCATTATCCAAGAATAGGATATTTTCGATTGACAACATTCATTTAATGCCAACATGTTTATTTAACACTCTCACCACAACCATAGGTGCACATAAGATAATCGAACAATAATACTACTCATCCATTCTAGAATTACTTTCATAATGAATATCCAATTACAATCATAATATCTTACAATGCATCATAATCTCATCCTATTACAAGTCCTATTACATATGATCTCAAGATACAAGATACATAATCTCCCTTACAATTACATAAAATATTCTCCAAAGATCCTTCCACATGAAGAGAAGATATAGATCCACATCCATACTCACTAGCATTAATGAAGAACATCCCAATAGAAGAAGGCATCAAACCACCCGACCATGTGGAATCATAGGGAACCACTTCATGTGCTAGGAGATGACACAAGGTTCCAAATCACACTAACACATATGACCAATAGACTCAACAAATCAAGAATCACAACAAGAAGCAACCAAATACAATAAGAAAAATCACATCACAAGGCTAAATCAAAACAATAAACTCCTAGAGGCATAGTCAGTAACCAAGGCATAAGGATCATGGATGCATATAGAGAAGAGTGTCACATGCTACCCTCACAAAGAAGGGAAAAATAAAATTCTCCTGATAGACATGGGGAACTGTCTCAACCTTTGAGAGAATCAAGGTAGTATGATTTACCATCTCCACAGTCTTCCCAAGCTCATCTTGAGTCTCCACTCAAAGGCTATGAGGTAGTGTACCAAAATCAATTTCATTATCTTGATTAATTAAATCCTAATTAACCAACCCACTAATCAATTATTATGGTTATCTCTTGCAAATTAATGGTAAACTCCCCATGTGGTTCCTTGAAATCTCTAGACCCTAGGCATCCTTACAAGGAACCTCTTAGAAGCCTATTGATCATGACCCTGATCCACACATGCAAGATCCCACTTCCCCTGTCTATGGACCAAGACCATAGGGTGAAACATAAATCACCATAACATCATGAAGGATCCCAATGGAATAAAATCATAGCAACAACATCACTGATACAAAACTAAAGCATAACAAGAAAAATAATCCCAACATGTAACTCAAGAGCCTTAACTACCAAAAGCACAATAATAAGAAAGAGTAAGGCATACAATCATCTACTAAACAATACACATATATAATCCTCAATAGTGAGACACAACCTTCCCACTAGAGCTCACATTAAATCAACCTCCACAACAAGGTATTCTTCCTCTTGCTGGAGTTGTAACTACATCTATGTACAACCTCAATGGGAAGGCAAGATCAATCTTACTAGAGCCAAAAAAATCATAGAATGATCATTATTCAACTAAAAGAATCTCATAGATTCTCAATACATTCATGAAAAAGCCATGGTACAAGACAAAATCTAAAAATTGATCACAAACAAACAAGAACTGACAAACTAGCAAAACAAGGCAGATTGGCGTATCCATGGAGTAGTTTAGTGTATCCATGGTGTAGAATGGCACATCCATGGTGAAAATTAGTACCTCCATGTCATTATGTAGCACATTCATCACATTCAGTGGAGCGTCCATGGTAGAGACCAAAAAATGAAAAATGGAAGAAACAAATTAACAAGTATTGATGTGAGCTTCAAGTTCACTCGCTAGTGATAAACTTTCACCTTTCGATTAGGTTTATTTTCTTGAAAGATACGGAAAATCTATCCCAAGGCTCAAGATGTATTCTTTAGAACTTGTGGTTTTGACTCAATAAACATGCATCAACTATTACACGAGGGGATTCCAAATAAACACATTCAAAATCAATGAATTCTTCACAATTTGGAACAATTAATAAGACTATTTTTCTCAAAATGAAAAAAATTATTAAACAACCATAGTAAAAAAAACTCCTTATCTACAGGTGGTTCCATGACATAATTTATTTCTAAAACAAATTGCAATAATGAAGAACAACCTTATGAATAACTAGAAATTTCACAATTATTCATAATATTGTGCAATCATTTAAAGAAATTGTAATCAATAGAAAATAACATGACACACTAGAGTGACTCCATAGAATCATATACTTCTTTACCAAAAATAATGAATTATAGTCTGATATGCTTCATTAATTGACCTTCATACTTCATTACCACAATCGTTTGCAAAGATAAGACATCACCATGACAACTATATTGTAAGAGAATCAAGAAGCAAAGCCTCTAGATACACAGAGCTCAGACTAAATCTACAATTCTCAAACTTGAGCAAAATGAGAGCATAGTTTATTTATATAATGAAATTTTTAGTAAAAAACAAAACAGTGCCAACTCAGCACTAGTCAACTTAGTCCATGGGCTTCTTATTAGCTTCTAGATACTTCTAGAGACTTGATAACACTTGAGTCATTTCTTCATCTTTAGCATCTTCAAAAAAAGACAAATTGTGGTCTAGGATGCGATGTTCCATCCTCAAGGGAACCTCATCCTGATATTCCAAGACTTTTTTTTCAACATATTCTCTTACTATATTGTGAAGATGCCTTATGTCTTTTAAAACCTACAGGATATTATATCTATGTGGAGTGGACATTCTTTTATCCCACATATTCTCAAATGTTTCAGGCATTCTATTTTCTCCTACCTTAACATCATCTTCAATCAACATTTCCATCAACACCTGTATCAATGTTGCGTTCTTATCCAAAATATCCAATGCCTGATCTTTTTTTTTCTGCAACTATTCCATGCCATCCTGCAATCTTTCAAATTTCCATGCATTTCATGCAACCCATCTTTTAATATTGGGTACTTGCTCCAATGTTCTTATCCCTCGCTCAACTACATCTCCTAGGGTCATGTTTCCAATTGTCTATAAATTATCCTTTTCAGCTTCTATTCCTTCCAACAAATCTATATGCTTACTATGAGTGCAAGTTGTCTTCTTGGTCATCTTATCCCATGTGCGGTATCAAACAAGAGCCAATTCTAACGAAGCTTTAGCATATTCTCATGTTTCACTAACCTATTTATCTACTATTTCTGCCTTACACTTCAGGGTACTTATTGCTTCAGTTTCCTCTTGTGACATTAACATTGGAGGAGCAGGATTTTGTTGTGGTTCATCTCCTTTTCAAATAAGGCCCTTGATAAATTGAGTTAACTATTGTATTTGAGCCTTTTGAGATTTCAATTTCATCTTATCTCTCAATAGTCTATCTTCCCAAATTTCACTTCCCTCCTTAGTGATTCTCGAGCCTTCGAATCTGGATGACTTGCCTAACTATACTGTAGTTATTTTATAGTCTTGTACCATTAAATCCTCCTCATCCTTATCGGCTATTGGTTTTGCAATATGTAACTCATGTTCCCCATCCTTATTCAAATGAGTAGCATACCTCACTCAGGCTCTTCTTCTCCTCTTGACATTTGGCATTTCTACCAACAAACTATTAAAATCCAAAGGTACTATCTTCACTTTATCCTTAGGTACCATTTTTTTTTTTAATCATTCGAGAATATCCCTTCTTTCAGCACTTATTATGAACTTCATCTTATTTGGGGTTTCTCATTTTTTAGAAACTTCTTGTGACCTCACTGTAGGATTCTCTTGTATCATTCACTCACTTTTGTTTGTTGTGGGATTATCTTTTGCATCGTGTTGAGATGTTTTTATTTCCACCCTTTCTTTTCTATTATCCTGATTCTCTCTGGTATCCTCTACATTTGGTAAGACTTCAGATGCCCTTATTCTTTCATTACCTTCATCTCCTAGAGGGTTTTCCAAGACTTCTACCATTTTTAGCTGCAGATCATTTGATACTTCCTTTGTTTCATCCTTATTCATTTTTTCCATCATCTTCTTTTCTCCTAAAGTCGGCATTTATTCATTGATTTCTATTTGTCTTTCTTGTTCTTTTATTTGCTCTTTTGTGGGTGATTCTTCCTTCAAGGATGTCATGCTTTGTTCTCTGCTTTTTCTTCATCAGATTCTGTCGACATAGTATTGTAATGAAGTTATCAACCATGCTATGATTTGTCCCTTTTTCCATGTAGGGGATTTCAGTTGCTGACTTGTGTGGGAAATTCTTATGTTCTAGTTTCTTTTGTAATTCCTCCAAGTCGCCTTTATGATGCTTCTTTAAAACATACTCCAAATCATCATAGAATCCTTGGTCTACATCTTCCTTTCTCAGATTCACCATTCCTATTATAGCTCCTAGAGAATTGTTCATTGAAGGTGGAGATGTGAATAATTGAGTTGTAGACTGAGAAACAATTACTGAAATGGCTATCAATATTTGATCAGAAGGCATCCTCCTTTCATCAACTTCTCTCGAAGTTGATGGTTTAGATCAACATCTCTTGCTCCTTTCTATTTGGTTTAGATCAACATCAGTAATTACTACTTCAACCCCTTCCTAACTTATTTCTTCCATTAGCACAAGTCTAGGTTCGAATATTTTATTCATATATCTATTCTTCTTAAATTATGAACTAAGAAATATGCATTATCATCCACTTCCTTCCTTTTCCTTTTCCTTCAAATGGAAAGCTTATTATCTTGTTGAATCAAGCTAACGTTATATCCCTCTAACCATCTCCTAGTGGACTCAAGAACTGATCAATTGACTTGCTCCATAGATACCATCTCAGATTCGTTAGGCTTAGGTTCAACTATTGGCCTTTTCTCTATGTTGTCTATTACATAATTAGGCTTTACAATTTATTCATCGTCATCTATGATTTCTTGAGGGACTTCTATTCCTATTTTATCAAGGTCCAACCTTCTTAGTTGACTTAACGTTAGCCTCTGATAGAATTTTATCTTTCTAACCTCTTTCTCATTTTCACAATCCATTCAATAATATTCTAAATCAAGAATATATTTCACCTTCCTAGCTATGTAGTTTCCTATCTACTCCAAGGGGTCATAATATTTTATAGTATACTGAAAATATTGCAGATGCCTCACTAACAAAGCTTCCTCTGTTTTCATAGCATTCTATAAGGACACACATATAAAAATATCCCATCTTCATTGGGAACTCAAATCCCAATTTCCTATGTGAGCTTAGGTAAGTATAATGGAATTTCACTATTTGTTTGCAATATTCCATCAACCATGCCCAAACTGAAGGATACCAAGGCAATTTGAATGGTTGTCCAAAAAAACCCTATGCCCTTAGATAGGATCAAGTAGGGAACTAGATGTACCATCCTCCAAAATACTGAAGCACTTCCCTTGCTTCTTTTGGTACCCTCTCTTTAGGTCTTCCTTGTAACTCCTCGGTAATCTTCATTATAAAATAATCATTGACCTCTCTGTAATATAACATTGCTTCATCTTTCTTTAGCTATGGATAATAAACATATACGAGGTTTTGTCCTACATCTATGCCCAAAGTTCCTATAGTATTCAATTCTTGAATGTTTGCCTTGACTGCACATGTGTACACTAGGTAAGATGACATATAGAAATTTCTAGATGTCTCTTCTATATAATGGTAAATGGAATCACTAATGAATTTTGCCCAATCAAACATCCCTGAATTCTATCGTAAGCTCTATATGTAGGTGAACATACACTCATGAAACTGTCTTCTAATCTCCAAACCAAGAATCCTACTCAAGAATGTAATTGTTGCCACTACTTCTAGGTATAACTCTTTTATCAACACTAAGGTGGGTAGCTTAGATAATACTTTACCCTATATTTTGATATACCATTCTTCTCTTATTTTTCATTCACAAGCCTATCTAGATTCATTAAATTGTCACTTGGTGACTTCCTTAGTTTTGTCTATCCATGCTACTAGTGTGGGAATTCCCAATAAATCCTTCAATCCACTTGTTGTTAAATCTGCATATACCCTCTGAATATATACTACCTACCTCAGGTTCGGGTCATAATGTTGAATGTTCTTCTTAACTAGATCATGAGCTTCTATTGCAACTGGAAACCCAGCCACCTAAATCAATCTGCTTTTTTCCATATTTTACATTTCTTCCATAGCAACAGTCTCCCTCATTATGTCGATAATATCCACTAGACTAAAATCTCCCAAATGGGTATCTAGGTAGAATCTGGTACTAGGAACCACCTATGGGAATTTCCACTCGAATTATCTCCTTAATTCCATCTTCCAGGTTGCCATGTCATCAAATTCTGATCCTCCTACTAGAATTTCTAAAATTACTACTATTTTCATAAATTAACACAATCCTATTTCAAGATTTCCTAAACTATTCTACACCCAACTCATATTCATATCATGAGTTTATGTAACCTTCAATCTGTCATGAAATAACCAGAATAGTTAAGGGTACTTACTTGGTTCACTACAAGAATCACTTGTAGAGTTTGAAAATTGCACCAGTTTCAAGGTTTCTGATGAGTTCATGTAAGCTCCTTCGCTCTCCTCCTTTGACAATCTAATATTATGAAATATATCATTACTAGGTTTTTGCCACAAGCACTAAACATTAGTTGCAATTCCGTGATTTTTGCCAAAATTCAAGTCCATATGGAGAATAAAACGCACCAAACCCTAGACATGGGGAATTTCAAAACCTTCATCTAACAGTCTTCATGGTGTCTATTGTACTTTATGTTAGAGTGTAACTTGTTAGCTAATGCAAGTTCGGTGGTAACACCTTTGAGTGGAAACTAGCAGAGAAACCTCATTGAGATAGATTGATTCAACACAAGGACCTACTCGACCCACTACTTGCTAACAAATCCAACCATGGTAGTGTTTGGTACACTTGGTGTAACTATCAAAAGGGAGCCAATAGAATCTACTTCAGGCTCGACCGCTTCTATATTAACAAGAATTACTTCACCCTTGTGCCTGATGAGCATGGCACTTCGATTTCCATCCGACCTGCTACTATCTCTAATCACCATCCTATTGTTGCCCTGATTAAGATCTCCAATTCCTCCCCTGCCCCTGCTTGCCCGAGTAGGAAGTTCCTCCTTAACACCTCCCTTCTTCAGGATCCAATGGTCCTCGCGGCTATCTCCATGGTTAGATTCTTTAACTCAAATGATCATCATCTCCTTTCCCCCACTGCTAGATGGATTCGTAACCTTTCTACATGGCAGAAAATTCTCCATTACCTTTGGACAAAAAAAGGCTACTAATTCCATATGCCTTGAGAACACCCTTTCTTGCAATCTTCTTCATCTTGAGGCAAAAAAGAAACTTTCTCCTGAGAACGAGGAGCTCCTTTCTTAGCTGGCTAAAGTAAGAGACGCCCTAAGGCAGCACCAATAGGTTAAAATTAGAGGGGCCATCATTAGAGCCCGACATCACTGGCTTAAATTTGGTGATAAGGGTTCAAAATTCTTCTTCAATCTCCTAAAACATAAGAACGTTAGCAAGAGAGTGGATAGATTGGTTGTGGACAATAAAGAACTTGTGGATACCCCTGACATTGTTGCTGCTTTTTTTTCATTTTTTCAGAATCTTTTCACCTCTGAAGACTCTGTGGATGCGATGAGACTGAGGCTCAAATGTAAAGAGATCATCCCTACTAGGATTTCCCATACTGAGTCCCTTCTCCTAAAACAATGAATCTCCATTGGTGAGATTGAGAGAGCTATCCACTTTCTCAATGATGTTAAGTCCCCTGGCTCGGATGGCCTTCCTATTGAGTTCTATAAAGCCAAAATTGACTGGATTAGTAAAGACCTACTGGAACTCTATAATGAGGTCATCACTAATGGATCTCTTGGTAGAGACATTAATCAAGGTGTCATTAAGCTCATTCCTAAAGAGGGGGACAAATCTCTCATAAAGAATTGGAGACCTAGCACTCTCCTCAATGTTTCCTACAAAATTCTCACCAAAGTTATTGCCTTCAGACTTGAGATTATCCTCCCAGATTCATATGTTCTACTCAAACTGGCTTCATTAAGGGCAGGTATATTCTTGAAAATCTGATTACTAGCTGGGAGGCCATAGAATGGGATAAAACCTCTAGACAAAACTCTGCCATGTTCCTCCTTGATTATGAAAAGGCCTATGATAGAGTGGAATGGGATTTTATCCTCATTATGCTTGATGCCTTCGGCTTCCCTAAATATTTTTGTGATATTGTTAAAGTTCTCCTTAAGGATGCATGTGCCCTTATTGAAGTTAATGGCTCACTCTTCTCCCCTATCACGCTCACCCGATCCATCCGACAAGGCTGCCCCCCTGCCCCTGCTTTGTTTGTGATTGCTTCAGATGCCCTTTTTTATCTGCTGAGGGATGACATGAACTCCCCTAGCATTAAAGGCTTCAGACTCCCTAATGAAACCGAACTCTTAAACATTCAATTTTCTGACAATACCTCTCTCTTTCTTGATCTTTCCAAACAGAACTTTGAAGCTCTTAGTCAAAAAATAAGGCTCTTTTGTGACATCTTGGGTGTCCGGATCTCCCAGAATAAATCCATCCTACTTGGGTGGCAGGAAGAGCCTCTCGACTGGGCTCTACATCTTGGCTACCAATGGGGTGGCCCTAACAAAATTGTTAGTTACATTGGTATACCCTCTCCCTGTTTCCCTCCATTAGAGATATGTGCCTTTGGATTAGGGAAAAGATCAACAAAAAACTGAATAAGTGGAACAATAAATTCCTCTCCCTCACTTGTCGGGTACAAGTCTACCAAAAAATCCTTTCCTCATACAGTATCTACTACTCCTCGGCCTGGATGTTTAGCAATTATCAGATCTTTGAAATACAAAAGGTTATCAAACGCTTCCTTTGGTCAAATGGCAAGGGGAAAAAAAAAGCATGCTGTTAATTGGAAATGGTGCTCGCTTAATAAGAAACTGGGTGGTCTTGGGCTTAAAGACCTCAGATTACAAGGAATCTCCCTTGCTGCTAAGTGGATATTTCATGCGCTTGATGGCCAGGCACCCTGGAAGATCTTGATTAGGAACAATATTGAGAGAGTTGTTCCTAAGCATGCCAAATCCTAGAATTCTCTCCCCTTTGCTAACATTGTTGCTGGCAAATTCCCTCTCTTTGTCCAAGTCTCCTCAGTGTTCAAATCCATATGGAAAGCTTGGGAACTTGTTATGGGCTCCTTGACGAACACTAAATTTTTCTCCAAAGACCTTATTCATGGTGAAAGATCTATATGGTGGAACCTACTTCACTCTTCCAAACCTCTTGCTCTCACTAGGGGCTGCTCGGCTAGGCTTTGGGCCCAAAAAGGTATCACTTGCTTCATGGATATATTGAAGGAGGAGGAAGTTCAACCTCCCCCACTCTCAGATAAGGACCTATACACTTCTCCAGATGGCTTGTGCTGCTCTAGAACTTCCCAAGCCTTTTATGGCTGATTCCCATAGCTTCCTCACCTTTACCTGGCATGGTGGAACCCCTCTTCACAAAGTTAAAGCCCGTGATATCTACACTATACTCAATTATGATGATTCTATAGTACACCACCTTAATCTCCTCTGGTACTATGACTTGGATGTCTCCTTCTGTCAATCTGCTCTTAACAGACTCTGGAAAGCTCCGGTTGCTCCAAAAATTAAGTGCTTTAATTGGTTGCTTTTACTTGATAGGCTACCCTTGAGAAACTTTAACGATACTGTTGATCTCTGCTCGATTTGTAATGTTCCTGACTCTTCCAGGCATATTTTCTTTGATTGTATCATTGCTAGAGAGATTTGGTCTATCTTTGGTTTCTTAATTCCTCACACTGTTTCTATCATAGAGATTGTTGTTGGCTTTGTTCATGGCATAAAAAAGGATGCCAACCTTCTTTGGTCTATTTTATTTGCCAACATTCTTTGGTATATCTAGAAGATTAGGAATAAGGACAGGTATCAGGATCGAATCAGGACCCTTACTAAGGCTTTTAGAAGACTCACCTTTCATAACATTCTTGTGCAGGTCTTTGTTGTCATGGACATTGAAAGAGACAAGTTCTTGTGGTTCCTACTAGATGCCTCTGCTACCATGCTTGTCTATGAGATGAGATGCGGATATGACTGGATGCAGCGTGCTGAGAACATCTCCCTATTTGAACAAGCCCTCAACAAGCTCACTAAAGAAATCAAGGACAATAGGGGCCCTTCCTATCACCAGATGGAGATGCTATCCAAATACAGGAAAGAAAAAAAGTTGTTTGGATGGAAGGCCCAGCTAGCTAGACCACTTGGATGAAGGGTCACAACTCCATCCTTCAGTAACTTTTGATATTTTGTTGCCCCTTTTAGTGTTTGTGTTTTTATGCTATGTACCTATAGCTGCTCGATCTGACATTTTGAGCCTACGAGGTTGAGGTTTCTCATTGTAATATTTTGTTCTCTCTCCACTCGATTCAAGGTATTGTTGTATTATTTGTATCTTGACTTGGCTCTGTTTTGGCCTTACGCACCTTCTGGGAGTGTTTATGTGCCCTTTTATGAGTTTATGATCAATTTTAGGTGGAATCGTTGTTGTGTGTTACACAACACGCCCCATTTATGTAATAAATAGGGACCCTTAAATTTTTTGCAAAATAAAAGCTCCATTTTAGATAAGTAAAATGGAATAATCGGACGTCAGAATAAAATGGATTTCGGGAACAAGCAAAAGAAGTGAGAGAGTTAGGTTTTTCCCCACTGGTAAAATCATCTGCATAATGGTTTAAAGTTGTAGCGTGTTAAATACTTTGCGAAGGATGTCAAATGTCAAGCGTTAAATAAACATGGTGTTACAAAAAGATTAGAGATCAAAAGTTGAAATACGTCCATAATCGATATTCCCCGAAATGAATTAAAACTTTCCTATACTTGTAGGACAACGGGGACTTTTGGAAAATAGAAGAAAAGTGAATTAGAATAATAAATATCAAATTGATCCGATACTTGATAGCGGACTAAAAGTAAAATTATGCTATGCAACATTTCGGAATATTATAGAAAGATGAAACGTTTCAATTTGCAGCCTGAAATAATAAACAATAATTGCTCAAAAGCTCAAAATTTAAACGGTAAGAGAGAACACGTGTTTGCATCTGCTAAAACTATAGAAAAATACTAGAATCTTGTTCAATGAAAATATTGACGAGCACAAAATTGAAACAATTATCAAATAAAATAAAATGTGTCCCAAGGTAGTAAGAATTATTACCTAATATTGTCGATTATTGAAGAAAATATTTAATTCAAATGCAAAACCTCCTTTCCATGCAAAAAGAAATTGGTATCCTTGCAATTCGTCACTTTAGAAAGTTTTTCATTAATAATAGGGGTGGTATGTTGGGGTTGTCATTATTAAGAAGTGCCCCCTTTGATATTTCCCACGCACTATTTTCTTCATTATGAGTTAATAATTCCATAGATTTAAAACCTTAAATCCAAGTCATAGCCATGTTAATGCCCCATGGACTTAAGTCCATCTCAAAAGTAACTTCCGCATAGGTTTGTCAAGCCAATTCCAAGTCACTACCACATTTACACCTTGCAAATTCAAACTCCATATTAGAAGTAGTTTCCAGGTGGCCTTATCAAGCCAATTCCAGGTTACTACCAATTTCTCCATCAATATTTTTAACTACAACATCTAACATGCACTTTAGTCTTTAAGATGGCTTTCACCAATTCTAGATATTAAATATGACTAAATTAGACAATAAATAAGAAATTGTAAAATAGAATATTAAATCAATTATATATTTTATATGTAAAATCTATAATATAATTGCATTTATGTATGTATGTATGTATGTATGCATGTATGTGTGTATTTATATATATAATATGAAAATTAATATAATTAATATAATCACATAATATTCAATCTTGATAATAAATGTCAATTTATAAAACATATGTACATGTTTGTATTTGTGTACATATATATACATGCATAAATGTATATCATCAAGGTTTGCAATCTCATTAGATCATTGAGTTTTTATTGAGTTTGAGTTTGGAAATTTAATGTAGTAATGTGATTAAGACTGTAATAGTGGGCCTGGCTTAACCGGCACACTCTAAGCTTTGACTGCTTAAGTTGTCGGCCCCACTCTTAACCTCTGACCTGACCTTTCCGGTTCACAACATTCCCATTTCCGAAGTTTTGGATTCCACCGTTTCTTTCGCCTAACATCCATTCCCCTCCCGCTCGTTAGGTCCAAATAATAGTCGCCGTTAACATTTGAATTTGACCACTTCCCGCCTAGAAATTTTGTCAGATGCTGTAGCTGCAACTACCCTGGTAGAGATGTATGCAAAATGTTTAAGCTTCAAAAAGTCACGTGAATTGTTTGCCATAATGGCTTGAAGAATTATTTGACAGAGTGCCATGATTTCAAGATATGCAAAATGTGGAAGCATGGGGAAGGCACGTTACCAGTTTGAGAAAATGCCTCAAAGAAAAAAAGGTCCTCATCGAACGCCCTGATTGCAGGTTGAGTATGCCTTCTTAGGTTCATGGAGTGCCAAAACAATTTTCGGGAACCTTAAATATATAAATCTTTTATTCAATATCATGAATCTAGTCTTAGTGTCACAAAGAATATCAATCAAAGCAAATTTATATAGCATTCAAATCCTTTGAAAGGAAGATTACTAATGCTTACAGGAGCAATATTATTAACAATTGCTTTCATGCTATCATACTCTTATTCCAAATGTAATATTGTCTTATGATCTTGGTAAGTTCCCTACCACTAATGAAGGTATAGATATTACCCACAAACATGGAAGAGATGTTAATATTGAGATTGTGTCAAATAAATCCTTTGATGAAATCAATACCAAACACTTCTAAAATGATAGCTATGATATCACTACCTTGGAAAAATAATTTTTTTCTCAATCTACCTTTGTTGATCTACACAAGGATGGCCATCTACTATAATTAACCACCAAAGTGAATTAACAACTCCATTGTGAGTTTTTACTACCACAACAATCCTAGAAAGGAGAGAGAGTGAAACAAATGACTATCATACAACTAAGGAGTGAGAAGCATCTAACAAAAAATAATGAGGCCAAAATAATTTTGAGCTAAACCAAATGTGTGGAAAGTATCACTCTAACATAGGAATTGATTTGTACATGAAACCAAGGAATGCTCACAAAAGGTGGAATGATTGTACCTACATCCAGATTAAATGTTTTATTAGTCCAATATCTTGCTAAGGCTAGACCAACCATTGATAGCAACGTGTGAAAATTAAAGACATTAAACAAACTTCATTCAAAGTGATGTGTATTCTCTAATTAAGAGAGAATCTTTTCTATATACATCGAATGATCACCATGAAATTGCCCTTAATTATTATTGTGTTATTTTTGCATGATTTAAACAATAAAAAGCCATGTAAAAGAGCTTCAACTTATACTTCATTCTAAGATCGATTCCCTCATTTAGAAGCCAACTTTCTCTAGGAGTTTCATGGGGAACCTCCCATATTTTCATCATATGATTTGCTAATATTAAGTTTGATTATTATGATTTTTCATTTGTATTAAAAATTGAGTAATTGGTTCCATGTCTAGCATTGATGCCTTCAATGATGGATCTTTTTAAGATTAAGCCACTTTATTCTTGGGAATTTAGAAAAGGGAGCACTATTTTAAGAGTGTACTTACTCTAGTTCAAGAGGATTTTATATACTATGTCACAAGGGCTATTTTTCAAAAATTTATAAAAAAATCAAGGGAATCATTCTTGAGGATTAGTGTAATAAAAGTGCAATTGAGTTCTTCTAGTACCTTTTCTATCTTTGGGTTTCACCACAAGGCACCACAACTTATTTTTAAATTACATGACAACATTTGTAGAAGAAAGCAACATGAAATCCATTAGGCTTTAGGGCTTGTTTGAGCTCACTTACAAGGAAACCGAATTCATCTCCTTAGTGAAAGGTGTCATTAACATTTGGCTATCTTCACTTGTGATAGTGATAGTGATGGGAACGAACGATAAGAAGTCTATTTTCTCTTAAAATTATGAATCCTTCTTTCTTCCAAGTAATTCAGTAAAAAGGAAGATTTATTTGACCCTAATGAGTTTAGGCTCGGTGAGAGATTCTCCTCTACTAAAAATTGATAGACATGACTTTTTTTCCTCCCTCTTTTCCTAGTCAAGCTGTGAAAATGTTTATGTTATTTTCACCTTTAGCTAGATAAATTTCTCAATGTGCCCTTAAGCACCTATATTTGAAAAGTCTATTGCTTATACCAATTCCATATAGTTAGAGAAAATTAATGCTAATACCAAAGTATTAGAATATAGTGGTTCCATCTTGAAGATCATTACCTAAAATAACTATAAAGGCTCTTTGTAATATGGGGCTAGTCCATCTAGAAAAATAGAATAATACAAGGAGTGGGAGTATACAAAAGGTGGGTGAACTATTAGTTCTATTTTTTATTTAATTGTGAAATATTGAAGCAACAATAGTAAACAGATTATTTTTTTGTTCATATTTTTCTTGCTAGCATTCACAAATTGAGTGGAGGAAAGAATTGGAAATATTTATAAGACATGCGAACTATTCTACACCACACCTCAAATAAATATAGTTTCATGAAATTCAATGATCACACACATGTAATAAAACTATTAATAAGATTTTGAATCTTTTTCACCTTAGAATGAACCTTCTTGGAGATTCACTTGATCCTCTTTAAGGGATCAAGGGTGTGTATTAAATTGGTACCCTTAATTTCTATGTCTTGGAACTATTTTATTTGAGCTTCTTAGACCTATTATGATTGTAGGGTTGGTTGTCTAGTATTTGACCTTCATTGAAGGGTGTGTTGATAGTATTAGAATGTTTGATGATGCTAGAATTGAAAACTAATATATAAACCTACAATCCAACATCATAGCAATAAATTATACATTCTAAAATGCAAGCATGGATTCAAATATGAAATAAAAATACCTGCAATCAAGAACTTTTCACTCTATTACCCTCCTATTAACCAAGATCCTTGCATTTAACATTTTTCTCTTAGATTTAGAAGCACAAATGCATAAGAAAGCTATGGTAAATGGAGAAAATTAATCAATTCAAAATAATCTCATATGGAGACAATCAAAATGACCATATGTAATCAAAATGTGTGAGGGAGCCCAACGTGAGAGGGGAAAATGAAATTTATAGGTGTCTTCATAGGGAAAACAAGTTGTCTAGGGAGAATGTGGGATAAATTTGGTCGTTGGAGGCATGAGAATTTGTCCCACATTCTCCAAGTGAATGCAATTGGTGGGGGATGGAAGGATAAATATAAGATAATTTGTGATATAAAAATTAGGGATTCACGAGAATGAATTTATGTAGAAGGAGTTTAGGTAAATTGGATAAATGAAATGATTTAATAGAAGAAATAATTAATGATATTAAAGAGATATAAATATTCATTTAATAAAATAGAAGATTTATGAGTACATTGGATTGAAAATTTATGTGTCTATAGAAGGCACTATGTCTATAGAAGGCACTACTTTTTCATTTCTTGTAACCATGTATGAGAGATCCCTCACAACCCCTATTAATTTATCAAGTTTAAGATTAGCAATGAGAAATTTAATTGAAGAGGCTATATTTGGACATAGTAGTTTAACACAAGTTCTTTTAACATCCTTTTTATATACTCTCATGTTTCTCCCTATGCTAATTTCTAAAGAATGTGCTTCCCTCAATTTTTGAGTATTCTTATTGTGTAAACAATAAGCCAAATTTACATCAAATTCTCTATAGTACAACACTACTTACATTGATTCAATCTATCCTTATAGGGGAAGCACCTTTTTATCATAATTATAAATGTAGTATCAAAATAAGCAAAATTTTCATTCACCCTTCTCCTAATAGTAGTCAACTCATGAACTTCATGTTTAGGGTCAATCCTTTCTCCAAATTATAATCTAAAAATTCATAAATTCATCCCATGAGTCTATGTTGTTTGGAAGGCTTCTATGTTATTTCTTAACACTCTATGCTAGTGAGTACACAAAAATTTTCATTATGATATTTGCATCTTCTATTTCATACTCATCAATTACATTGATGGAACATCTTAGGTGGTTGCCACTAGTGAAAATGTTATGGCCTTGGAATTTTGGCACTTTTTCTCCAATATAATTTTCAATTAGATTTGGACAATTAGGGATGTAATAGAATTCTAGCTACTTCTATCTCTCTATTCCTAAAGAATATCTTATTGCAAAGAACCTATGATCTTGTATGCTAGGAGGTATTCTTACATTTTCCTAATTATTATTTTTTTGTTGATATTACTAATTAGGAAGATTTTATTTATATTGAAAGTTTTGTGCTTTTTGATCTAAAATGTTTAGCTCTATGGTTTGATTCCTATTCATTTGTTGAGAGATGTTTTGATTTTGGTTGATTTGCAGGTCCTATTGAAGAAGTTGAGCTTCCTATTGTATTTCACATTACATTTATTTGAGTCATTCAAATATGTCTACATGTTGATCAAACTTGGTTTTCACATGTTCTATTTCTAATTATTTAGTAGCTTTGGCATGGCATATCATAGTTATATTTAAAAGTTTTCTTACTAATTATAACCATATTATCAACCCAACAATCTAAAGTATATTGATACTATAGATAGGATTTTCGAATTCATCAAAGTAATAGATATTAGACTAGCTCAACCACAAAAACTAGATTGCAATGATAAGAAATCCTAATTACAATCAATAAAGGCATGAAGATGAAATACTACAATAAAAAGCAAATGAAAGCTTGTATCTCCTTCATTATTCCTCCATTGTCCTTCTTTCTCCTTCAAATTAGTGTGTTTGTGGATCTCACCTACAAGTGCAAAAGCATAGTATGAAAGCAAGATTGACAAGATGAAATGGTAGCATAAGGATACTAGAAGCGTGGTTTTCTCTCCCTTGATTGAAGAAAATCATCCAATTTATAGACAAATTGGAGAGATGACAAGATTAGCATGAAGAGATTTGAAAGGAAATTTCAAATCAAGAATGACAAATATGACAAATTATGACAAAATTGACATTTTCTATGCAAGATTGATTGATTGACAAAATTATGACAAATTATGACAAGATTAAAATGTCATTCCCATGAAAAAAGGGAACAGAGAAAATAGCCTCCATGATTGCAACAAATGGAAGCATAAACATAGGAGAAAATTAGGGGAAAAATAGGAGAAATAGAAATTAGGAATTAGGAGAAATTAGTAAATTGGAAAATTGAGGAAAAAGATGAAATAAAAATTAGGTGAATTAATTAATAGGTTTTCATCCATTAATTAATTCATGAAAAGACCTAGGAATAAATAAATAGATTTATTTAACCCACCAAGAAGAAGAACAGGATTTAATGATCAAATCATAAAACCCTAGAAATAAGAGGACAAGGAATTAGGTCAAGACAACAAGAAATTAATGTCGATTCGATCATGATTCTAATTGGCAAAGGACCAATGTTGATAAATGATTGAGATTGATTGACAAATTGACCAAGATTGACAAGGAGATCAAATTGATAGGTGCCAATTGATGAGGAACAATGACTAATTGATCCAAATTGGCATGATTGAAAAGGACAACGATTGATGACAAATTGATCGCAAAAATGACAAGATTGGCCAGGACAAGGATCGATGATGAATCGATCGCAAAATGACAAGATTGACAAGGAAGAAGATCGATGACAAATCGATCACAAAATGACGAGATTGACAAGGACAAGGATCGATGACTAATCGATCGCAAAATGATGAGATTGACAAGGACAAGGATCGATGATGAATCAATCACAAAATGACAAGATTGACAAGAGGACAAGGATTGATGATGAATCGATCACAAAATGACAAAATTGACAAGGACGAGGATCGACCAAAATCATGACTGGAGATTGTTATCGACAAGACCAAATTCAAAAGCGAGAAAAATGACGAATGTAGAAGAAGGACTTGATGCTCGCAAATGATAAAGACCAAGCACACAACATAGAAGAAATGTTAATGCAATGCAAAAACCATAAAATAAGGCAATGCACAGATGTTAAAGTATGACTCCGCAAGCGTTGACCATTTTTAGACGTCTACAAATACTAACTCCTTAAATCTAGGAAGGCATTAGTTTTTCCATAATTACTAATTAATTTAATTTCATTGGGATCTTATGTTGATGACTTATCTAAATTCTTAGCTTTCCATTGAGATCGTTACCTCCTTGTATTAGCAAAAAAATTGTCTTTTTTGTGTCAATATTTGAATATTCTTCTAATTCTCATTTCTAATTGCTGAATTATATCTCATTTTCAAGTCCAGTGTTAAAGAAAAAAATCAACACTCTCTAAATGGGGAGAGACAATTTTTCCTTACCAATTAATATTTTTAAATAATCACTTAAGCATGCAAATTATTTTTTGTTGCATTGGGTTTTCATTAACTACAATCTCGTAATATTCTACAAGTTTTTGTTGATACCTAGAAATGACATTAATTTGTTGGTGATCATAGTTATGTATCAAATACCTAAAGGTAAGACTCTTTCTTGAATGTTAGGGGTGTCAAAACTCAATAAAAAAGCTTTAAACTTATGATCAAGTAGGGAAATTTGGACCGATTATTAAGGTGGATAAAACCTTCTTCACTTCTAGCTCTACCAAACCAAGGGTATTTTACTAATACATTGTAGAAAAATTAAATCATAAATATAAATAGTTTCATAATTGCATAGCATGCCCAATGTATAGTGTATCCCTATTTTGATTGTTGCAATGTACGTATATGCTAGGTAGATCATGCAAAGTCAAGCACCTTTACTTAAATTTGATGAAAGATTAAGATAGTGTTTGAAGATATGAATGTTACTACCCCTATTGTTGTTATACACTTGAATATATGAAAGCTAGGAAATACTAAAAATAAAACATAATTTGATAATTGATAAAATGTTTTATTTGTATGTGTTGAGGTGATGGAATATAGAAAAAATAATACAATGATGTTTCTATATAATTGGGCATAAATTTATTGAATTTACTCAAATAATGCACCCATAGAAACCAAAGTTGAGATCCTAATGAAGGTCCCACAAATGACTATACAATTCTAAACATACAAGCAAACAAGGTTCAACATATATGTTTAGAAAGACATGTAGATTTATAAGCTATTATAAGAGAAATATGTAGTAATTTGTACATAACATGAACATTTACTTCATTATTTTGAAAAGGTATTTCTCAAAAGCATTGCACATATTTTACAATATTTTAGTTGATTAACTAATAAAAAATACTTCTGTAGATGAACATGCTACAATTGGATACAATAAATCAAAGTTGAATATGGAACTTACATTAAATATTTAGAGGTTACAAGGAATTTATTACAAGATTCTTGACCAAACCCACATGAACGTACTATCAAAATATAATGCCCAAAAATGGAACTTGAAACTTGAGGGATTCTTATGAATACCCTCTTCCTTTTTTTGGTTTTGTAAACACTCTCTATCTTTTTATTTTCATTCCCTTTATAAATGAAAGTTTTCACCTTAAGTATACCCAACAAATTTCCACCAACTCAAAGATGGAATGCAAATTAACATTAAAAACATAAGTCATATGATTATTACTTTGCAATAGTTGTCCACGTTTTTGAGGAATTTCTTCTCCTTGGATCACTCTTACAATCATGTTGAAATATAATCCAATTTACATGCAATGTACAAAGAATATTTTGTTCACTAATTTGAAACCATTATGAATATCAATGGTGAATGCAATTGAAGTACCTGGCATAATAAATTACCCATAAAATCTATAGGAATGGCCCCAATAGGATATGTGTCATTACTCCTATAGTCTACACATGTATTGGGATAAGAGAGTCAGGGGAAATAATAGAGTATGCCTATATTTAACATGTTGTTGGCAAGGTTGTAATATTCTTGTAAATAGTGCTCATAATAACATAACTTTGTGACCTTACAACCTTTTTGCATACAAGAACAAACACCTCTCAATTTTGAGGTATCAAATTAAAACTTATGCATTTTGAACCAAAAAGAAATAATAAAGTGGTCCAAGATTAAATAATTGTATGATTGATTAATTTCATAATAGATTAAAGGTATTCGGACCTTTCCAAGGTTTTTGACAATTTCAACAATGAGGGCCCATTAAAAATATTGTTTGATTTGATATAAGTGTCGGGACAAGATAAAGAAAGGGAAAAAAAGGAGATACAACTTAAACCAATTATATAATTTAGGGGCCTCACAAATATCAATACTAACATTCCTTAGGTATGAATAATCTGGATACCATAATTCTCTATTGTACTACTTCCAATATTATTTTAATCAATTCTATTCCTTGATCCTCAACATCAATGATAATTCCCTCTTATTTTGGTTATGCATATGAATTTCCTATATTGCTCCAAACCTTAGAACACCCACTTGATATCCTTGGAGAAACTCATCTTCATTACTTCTTAATATTGGTCATTGTACCACACATTTGCTAAAAGACTATATGTCACGACACCTTGCAACTTTCTCTATTGCGCTAATGGATTTATCCATTAGCATTATTCTCCTTGCTATTTTCTTCCTATTAGATACCACAATTTTTAATAAAACAAACTTGTCATTTATTCTAGTTTCAACATTAGCAATATTACCAACATCGTGTCTTCTTTAACTAGTCATTTGTTGCATATAAACATACTATCCTTCACACTATTTAGATTTGGTTATCTTACTATACTTCCATTGTTTCCTATAGGGAAATTGATTTTTCACTTCATGTGATGTTAGTTGTGTCACCACACACCTATTAGCACATTATGCACTATTGCTCCATTTTCAAATTGCATTAAAAATAGAAATTCAATTTACAAAAGTGTTCATGGGATCTCTTATTTATTCAACATGTTACATCACTTATATCTACTTTATAGGTTACCAATTTAGAAAAATATGTTTTTCATGATCTCTACTATATTTTTCATATTGTTTTCCATTTGTTTCTTAATGAATCTCTCTAAGATAGAATTCATAAATCTACTTCTAACCATGTCAATTCTCTAGTCAACATCTTGCCAAAAAGGAACCGCAAGTTAATTCCCTTTACAATAAATTTACTTACATGCCTCTTGAAAATTACTTCAAGTTTGGTGCTTCTCTTTACTCACCTTTCTCATAAGTCAAACTTGCAAAAAATGATGTTACTCTGAAATCTTGCAAATTAGTGCTCAATTTGATAGATCTACTCCCTTTTCAAAAAGCTACATCTAATACATATCAGTGTTGATTGCTTCACCTTTTGTACTTTGTTGATAACCCTATTCCAATACCATGGTACCATAGGACACTTTATCTTTTCTCTCAAATTCATTTAATCCAATCTAATGCAACCTCTACCCAACACACTTGTTAGAGGACATTCACACGTGTATCTTCTACATAGCACTATAGCACTAAAAGATACCCTCACACTCACTTTTTTTGGGAACCATCTCTAATATGGGTCACTTGTGGATAACCTTATTACAATACCATGGTACTACATGAAATTTTATCTTTTCTCTCAAATTCATTTATTCAAATCTAATGCAACCTCTACCCAACACACTTGTTAGAGGACCTTCACACATGTGTATCTTCCACCTAGCACTATTGTACTAAAAGATACCCTCACACTCCCTATTTTTGTGAACCATCTCTCCTATGGGTCACTTATGGATAACCCTATTCCAATACCCTAGTACAACATGACACTTTATCTTTTCTCTCAAATTCATTTATTCTGGAATTTAATAGAACCTCTACCCAACAAACTTGTTAGAGGACATTCACATATGTGTATCTTCTACCTAACACTATAGTACTAAAAGACACCCTCACACTCCCTTTTTTTGTGAATCATCTCTCCTATGAATCACTTATGGATAACCCTATTCCAATACCATTGTACTACATGACACTTTATCTTTTCTCTCAAATTCATTTATTCCAATCTAATGCAACCTCTACCCAACACACTAGCTAGAGGACGTTCACAGATGTGTATCTTCTACCTAGCACTATAGTACTAAAAGACACACTCACACTCCCTTTTTTTGTGAACCATCTCTCCTATGGGTCACTTATGGATAACCCTATTCCAATACCATGGTACTACATGACACTTTATCTTTTCTCTCAATTTCATTTATTCTAATCTAATGCAACCTCTACCCAACACACTTTTTAGAGGATGTTCACACATGCGTATCTTCTACCTAACACTATAGTACTAAAAGAAACCCTCACACTCCCTTTTTTTGTGAACCATCTCTCCTATGGGTCACTTATATATAACCTTATTCCAATACCATGGTACTACATGACACTATCTTTTCTCTCAAATTCATTTATTCCAATCTAATGCAACCTCTACCCAACACACTTGTTAGAGGACCTTCACACATGTATCTTCTACATATAACTATAGTAATAAAAGACACCCTCACACTCCCTTTTTTTGTCAACCATCTCTCCTATGGGTCACTTATGGATAAACCTATTCCAATACCATGGTACTACATGACACTTTATCTTTTCTCTCAAATTTATTTATTCTGGAATCTAATGCAATCTCTACCCAACATACTTGCTAGAGGAGATTCACATGTGTATCTTCTACCTAGCACTATAGTACTAAAAGACACCCTCACACTCCCTTTTTTGTGAACCATCTCTCCTATGGGTCACTTATGGATAACCCTATTCCAATACCATGGTACTAGATGCCACTTTATCTTTTCTCTCAAATTCATTTATTCTGGAATCTAATGCAACCTGTACCCAACACACTAGGTAGAGGATGTTCACACATGTGTATCTTCTACCTAGCACTATAGTACTAAAAGACACCATGACACTCCCTTTTTTTGTGAACCATCTCTCCTATGGGTCACTTATGGATAGCCCTATTCCAATACCATAGTACTATATGACACTTTATCTTTTCTCTCAAATTTATTTATTCCAATCTAATGTAACCTCTACCCAACACACTAGCTAGAGGACATTCACACATGTGTATATTCTACCTAGCACTATAGTACTAAAAGAAACCCTCACACTCCCTTTTTTTGTGAACCATCTTTCCTATGGGTCATTTATGTTGTTATATGTTCATAAGAATTCTTCATGAGACTTCTATGGATCATTTATAGTACAAAACATGAGGTTTCTATAGCGAAGTTACCATTTTCTCTCATAATAACTCAAGCTCTAATATCATTTGATGAAGCCATATATATGAATTCTATTCAATGATTATCCAACCATGCAACCCTAAGAAATAAATAAACGCATAAAAAAAATTAAATACACAATAAATACCTAACTAAATAATATCTTTATTTCTATCCGTAATATATACATCAAACTGCTAATCATTATAATAATAACTTTATGTCTAAAAGTTGGGAATTGTTGTTTTATTGTAATTTTAAAATAAATCAACAAATCAGTTACAAGTTAAACATGTGCTTGAAAAATGGTGCTGCTTCATTCCAATATATTTGTAAAGAACTTATTGTATAATACACCAGAAGTTCGAGCTACTTTGGTTTCTTACTAATTAAATACAAAAGGAAATGGTATGGAGCAACACATTAGGATAACTTTGAGTAAGACGAATCGCTTTATCCATTCCTTAGAATTGGTAAGATTCCAATTCAGACTAGTTCTAATAACAAGGTCGGCTCATCTATGCACACACAAAAAACCAGAGGGTTTACTCAAATTTAACTTGTTAGAGTCGAGCCATTCAATCCAATCTTCAATAGAGCATCAATTTAAGTGAAGGTATAAGAGACCACACGGCTAGGAGAGTTGGCTTGGGCCGTGGGTTTGCTCCCCATTGGTTCTAGGTTCGATTATCCTCCCGGGTTAACCCAATGCATGGGGCTTGCGAGGACTTCATGTATCCTTAGGGTATTAGTCTCTCCTCTGCTCGCCTCACGAATTGAGGTCGCTAGGCAGAGTCACGGGGATACCCCTAAGTTAACAAAAAAAGAAGAAGTGAAGGTGTAAGATGGATATGGATGAATTACAACAGATAGACAAAACAGGGAATAAAGATAATCATATGCTACAACAAGAAAATTCCTAATAATACCACAGAAGAAAATCTAGCAGTAGATGTCAATCTGTGCACATCTTCTAGACAATGGCAAGATAGACCGGAGTGCTGGTTAAGCCAAGCCCTAATAGTGATCTTAGACTTGAATTCAACTAACCCACATCGAAAGAAATATTTATTATAATAAGAATGACCCCTATTGATTAACTATTTTAATCTCTTATAATTTAATTATAGCAATACTATAGCTAAAACAACATTATATTAAATTGAATATCATTATCAAATTTATTACAAAATAAATATTTAATTTAATCACAAATATAAGTACTATCTTATAATAAAAACATTAAATAAACAATAATAATATAATTATATTATATATGAAAAATCGATATAATTTAATATAAACTATATATCATCATTTAAATCTAAATATTATATTAGATGTTAAACCCTTCCACTACTCCCAACGTAATATCAAGTTATACTTCCCTCATTTAATAAATATATTAAATGCAAATTATTATCATTTTGTACTTTTCCCATTTTCTTTTCCGCTTCCACGAGAAGATTCAAAATTAAATTATTTTTATTGATCAAGTAAAATTACTTATTAAATCTAGCAATCTGTTTTTACAAATCAAAAAATGGTATAGGGGAGGGGATCCAAAATATTCTAACTTAACTCTTCTCAAAATCTTACATGGAAATTTCATATCACTCTCAATTATTTACAGGAACTTACTTGGCAAGTACCTTGCTTATAAATAACGTTTTAGGGCCACATAGAATGTTTTTTGTCAAGGTGTCCATATTTTTTAGCGCTTGTGATACATTTCATTCAATTATTGGTAGTCATCATCACGATAACAACTTTAAAGTCACGACTATTAGTACAATGTTGTCAAAAATATTAGACATTAAATTAACAAATGTGTACATTAAATCAAGAAATGTTATCACAACCATTAGACAAGAAGTGTGCTCAATTATAAGTCATTTCTCCTATCTTACAATAAGATAACAGCAACCTGGAAAAGATAGTGTAGAGCTGTGTCCCGTTTTCTAGAATGCTTAAATAAAAAATAGTAAACATCCGACGGCTCAAAGACATTAAATCGTCTTGTATTACATTCAAACGATATCAGCCGTCGATCTCCTAAATTGACTCGCTCCATCAATCATATATTTCGTACTTCTCCCTGTGGCTAAATCTGCTATTGATTTAGACAAACAACAGTAAGACGCGATATTATAATTCCTAGAAAATTTAATAGCCAACTTTAAATCAGATTTAAAGTTGTTGGAAGATGCTTGCTTCCTAATTTTCAACGTTGATTCACGGACTACGTTTAAAATTGTACACTTGTGTTATATCATTCATTGTTAAAGAGTCAAAAGTTGTTGATAATTTGTGTTATATCATTTTTTATTAAAAACGTAAATTTGTTGTAAGATATTTTCTTTTGGTTATGGTTATTTTGGTTCTAAAAAGGTTCCGATTTTATTGCTGTATATCGAAAATAACCTTCGTGTTATACATAAGGGTTATAGCCACCCTAGAGGTTTTGGAGCTAGATTGGCCACGTCCTTTTCTTTTGGTGTATAAGATTGTACAATTGTGTTATATCATCTTTAAATTAAATGATAAAGTTGTTTGTAAGACATTTTTCTTTGATTTAGTTGGTTTGCAAGACATTTTTCTAGGATTTTCAATTTGAAATCATGTGACTATAATTTTGTTACATTATCTCTCATTTAAAGAGGTAAAGGTGTTGGCAAGATGCTTTCTTTTTAATTTCAATGATGATTCATGTGCACACATTTAAGATTGTATAATCATCTTACATCATTTTTATTAAAGAGGTTAAATTGTAAGATATTTTCTTCTTAGTTTTCGCGGACATGCTTTTTAGATTGCATAGTTGTGTTACATCATTTTCATTTAAAGAGGTAAATTTATTTTAAGATATCCTGTTTTCAATTTTCACTAGTATGCATATAAGATTGTATAGTTGTGTTATATCATCTTTTGATTAATGTGGTGAAGTTGTTTGTTAGACATTTTTCTTTGATTTTCAATGTGGAATCATGTGTCTGCAATTATGTTGAATTGTCTTTGATTAAAGAGATAAAGTTATTGGCAAGATGCTTTCTTTTTAATTTCAATGTTGATTCATGTGACTGCATTTAAGATTGTATAGTCATATTATATCATCTTTGTTAAAGAGGCAAAATTGTTGACAATTGTATATTCATGTTATAACATCCTCCAATAAAGAGGAAAAATTCTAAGATATTTTCTTTATTTTCATGGACATGCATTTAATATTGTACAATTGTGTTACCTCATATTTGATCAAAGTGGTAAAGTTATTTGCAAGACATTTCTCCTTTGATTTTTTAATGTTGATCACATGTGACTGCAATTTTGTTATATTGTCTTTGATTAAAGAGGCAAATTTTTTTGCATGATGCTTTCATTTTAATTTCAATGTTTATTCATCAAAACACATTTAAGATTGTAAAGTTATGTTAAATCATCTTTCATTAAAGAGGTAACTAATTGTTTATGTGATTTTTTCTCTTTGATTTTATGTTGAATAATTGAACATGTGTTTCCATTTTTGTTATATCATGTTTGATTAAAGAGGAAAAGTTGTTAGCAAAATTATTTCTTCTTAATTTCAATGTTGATCCATGAAAATGTATTTAAGATTGAACAACTGTGTTACATCATCTTTAATTAAAGACATAAAGTAGTTTGTATGACTCTTCTCTTTGAATTTCATTGTTGAATAAGTGGGCATGTCTTTAAGACTCCAATATTTTTACATCCTCTTTGATCAACAATCTTATAGACTATAATTAATTTTCTTATTTAATAAGTAAAAAATGTCATTTATTGGTTTTTCTATTGGTTCATGTCAAGATCTATAAATAAAAATAGTATTTAAATTTTATTATATTCTCTCTGTTAAATTCTTGTGATAAAATTTCTGTAATATCACTAATATACGTCTTATTCAAACATTAATTAAAAGCTCAGATTTCAAATTACTAATTTTTTTTGTTGCTTAAATGACATTGAACAATGTTAAGCTATCAAATTATTCCTTATGTATTGTGGGGTGACAACAAATTAAATAGAAAATTAATCATATCTTCAATAAAATTATATTTTTATAATATTTTATTATTGAAATTTAAAATATTAATTTTTTCAAAAAAGAGCTACACTTAATATAATTATGCAATAAACATATTTACATGTTTGTAAATTTGATTGAATTTTATTGAAATATTATGCTATTGTCTAAGATCTTTTTATTTCTTATGTGCAAAAAAACTACTAATAAGAAACTAAGCCATCTACAATTAGTGCCATAGTTATTATAACAATGCACTATCAATGTAATCAAATAGCTACTAACCTTCATTCCAACTTAAGAAAGATTTAGAAGGTGATAGATATGAAGGAGAATTAGTGATAAGAGAGATGAGGGTAGATGGTTTCCCAAAATATAGGTAGCCAACAAATACCAAAATTAAATAAATTTTGATTTCACAAAAGGGGTAAATGATTAAGGGCATCAAGTTGAAGAATTGGCAAAGCACTTTGAAACTGGATAAAAGTAAAATAACCCATTCAATATGTAACACCCCACCATTCACACAATGGAATATGCTGTAACCTACACTCACCTATTTTTTTTTTTTAATAAAAGTTACAAAACACCTAGAATATCAGTTTCCTTTCATTACAAATTGATATAAAATATAGCTTTATTATTACTCAAGGTAGAACATATTCCACAAAATATCCAATTTATACAAATGGATTTGACTAGCTTAAATTTATTACACTTATATTTGGTTCAATTATCTATATATTACTGAGGAACATAATCATAATCAAGAAACGTCGAAATTCCCCATTTAACATTCCATTACACTATGGTCTCACATATGTAACAAAAATAATATCTTGTCTAGAAATAAAAATCTATTATATTTGTGCTTGTAGCAGGTGATGTAGGGCACATAGGGATAGATTATTTTAACCCTTTTTATTCCAAATGTAGTAATTATTTAAATAGATCAGTTTTAGTTTGCAATACTAGATTCACAAGGTTCAAATATCTCCCTAAAACAATCTTTAATTAATTACATCACAATATTTAACTTCTCTATATATATTTTTAAGAACAATATGAGAACATTTTATTATTTACTAAGAAAATACCAAACAAGAAGTTTAGAATTACTCAAAGTGAGGGTCCCTAGTCTTATAGGACCCCACCATGTATTATCTCACATTAATTTATTTATCATCTTAGGCCAACCACTAATTAGTTGTGATTGATTGTATACCAAAAGAAAACCATCTAGTTGTAGCTGTCACATACCACACTATTCTCTTATAAATTCAATAATGGAGGTATAGGGCACTCCACGATCATCATGCAACTAGAAAGTGTATTGATCATTCTCAATCCATTTCTTATTTGGTCTTCTTCGTTGTTTAAATCTCTCTAAATTTTGGCTTTTCTAAAATGGTCATTGTCTTACGTGGGGAATACACATAAAAGTTAAATGTCTCTATATTGTCCTTCACAGTATGTTTCTTATAATTCTCCTACAATTGTAGTTTGTTGTCATGTGTCAAAAATTATTACGACCTTCTTTTCTTATTATGTCAACTCCACTCTCCTTTATATTCTTCTCTACCATGTTTCCTACACAAAAATATTCCTTGCATTTACTGTATGAGATAAAATGATTTTTTCAACACCTTATTTATATACTCAGTTTGGGACAAAGTTAATCTTGTATTTTTCCTATCCCATGAAATTCTCATACCAAATATTTTCTTAGATGCACCCAAATATTTTGTACCATATGATCTTGACAATTTATGTTTAAGTTCATTTATATGCTGCATGTTAGACCCAACAACAAGCATGTCATCAACATAAAGTAATAGGATAATATAACTGCCATTACCCAATCTCTTAAAATAAACACAATGAGCCTAATGACATCTATGGTAACCTTGTTCATCCATGAAACTATCAAATTTCAAATTCCATTGTCGGGGTACTTTCTTTAGGCCATACAAACTCTTCTTCAACCTACACGCTAACTCATCCTTACCTTTGACCTCATATCACTATGGTTGCTGCATGTAGATTTCCTCCTCCATATCCCCATAGACAAAAGTATTTTTAAATCTAGTTGTTCAAGATCCAAGTCTACTACAACCACAAGCCTTAAAACAGTTCTAATTGAAGTCATTTTTATAAATAGAGAAAATATTTCATCAAAATCTATACCCTTTTTCTATGCAAAACCTTTTACCATGAGTCTAGCCTTATATCTTTTCTATCCTCCATCCTCATCCTTCGACCTATAAACCCATTTATTTGGCAAGGCTCTTTTTCCTATAGGTAGAGGAACTAAGTTCCAAGTCAGATTCTTCATTAAAGAATCCATTTCCTCTTTCATGCCTAGCTCTCACTGTTGTTTGGCATCGACCTGCATTGCTTCTTAACATCATTCAAGTTCACTATAATTTGTTAAAATAATAGAATACAAAGAAGGATAAAATGTTTTAGGAGGTCTACTTAACCTCGTAGAATGTCTAACACTTGTAGGAGTTTGTGGGATATTTTGTTATTGCTGAGAATTACGTACCAATGGCATTTTATTTCTCAGGAATCATCTAGCACCACATATTCCTTTTTTACTTGTTCATGCTTCTTTTCCTGCATCTGTTCTTTATACATGACCTTCTCATTGAATATAACTTCTCTACTTTTAATTATTTTTTGATTTTTCAAAATCTCATAACCGATAACCAAAGTCATCCATTCCATATCTAATAAAGTTACATTTTTTTAGATTTATCATCAAGCTTCATTCTATTTTCTTTATTAGCATGGACAAAAGCTTCACAACCAAAGTTTTTAAAAAGGACTAATTTACCTTTTCATCAGTCCATGCCTCCTCTAAAATACCACTATCCAAAGGATTTAAGTATCCTCTATTTATCAAATGAACAATAGTATGTAGAACCATCTTCCCAGAATTTTAGGGGCAGTCCAACATGCAATCTCATGCTCCTTTCATGCTCCATGATTGTCCTATTCATTCTCTCAGACACACCATTTTCTTTTGGGGATCTTGGAACTATCTTCTACCTTTATATTCCATTGTAAGAATGATAATCTTCAAATAATATTTTGCGATACTCACCTCCATTATGAAATCTGAGAAAATTCAACTTTTTTCCTATTTCATTTTCAACCAATGCTTTCCATTTCTTAAAAAATTCAAAAATATCTTATTTCTATTTTATGAAATACACCCATGTTTTCCTAGTTGCATCATCTATAAAAATAACATATTAACAAGAGCCATCAAGAGATGATACCTGAGTTGGTCCCCATACATATAAATGCACAAGCTCTAATTTCTCTCTTCTTCTCTTTCCCAATCTTGAGAAATTTGACTCTTTTTTGTTTACCACAAACACAATTTTCACAAAACTATAAATCAATCTACTTCAATCCTGGCAATAAATTTTCAGAGTGAAGGATTTTCATCCCTTTCTCACTCATCTGCCCAAGTCTATAGTACCACAGTTTTGTAGTTTTTCTTGCAATATCTATTGTAGCTATCCTTGCAACAACTTTTTCTATAGCAACTAAGATAGAATAAGTGTTACTAGTACACAAGTATAATGTGCCCACCTTTGCACCTTTAATGACCTAGACATTGTCTATAAAGGTAACTATGTAGCCTTCACTGCCTAGTTGCCCTATAGAAATTAATTTTTCTTAAATTAGGAACATGCCTTACCTCTTGCAGAAACCAATCATTTCCATTCTGCAACATGATTATTATCTTGGCTTTTCCAACAATTTGATAGTTCTCATCATCACCCAAATATACCTATCCAAAATCACCTCGACCATAATCACCTAGAAAATATTTTCCATGTGGCATGGCATGAAATGGAGCCCTTGAATCTATTACCCAATAATCATTAACATTATCTAAACATAGAATCAAGGTATCCTATAAAGTATTACTTACAACATTACATTTCTTACTGTCATCTTTATTTTCGTCTCCTTGTTTATTTTTTTGAGACCAACAATATTTCTTTAAATTTCCTAGCTTTTTACTGTACCAACAATCCTTTGTTCATCTATATTGACAGTGTCCTTTCTTTGACTTCCCTCATGACTTGTCATGATTTCCTATGATTTTCCTCTTTCCTTTGATCTTCCCTTGTTCTTTGCATTCAATATAGTACCCGATGATGTTGAAGTCTCACTTGTACTTTTCCATCCCATTTCCTTGCTTAGGATAACACCAACAACATCATCAAATTTTAAATAGTTTATACCAGAGAAAAAGTTTCTTACAACCATAACCACACTATTTCAACTATCTGGCAAAGAAAATAAAATTAAGAGATCCCTAACCTCTTCATCAAAGTTAACTTTTACATAAGTCAATTGGCTGGCGACTGTATTAAATTCATTTAAATGATCTACTACAGATCCTTCTTCACTCATTTTCTTATGAAACAAATGCTTCATAAGAAATACCTTATTTGAAGTTGAGGGTTTCTCATACAATTTAGTCAGTTCTTGCATTAGGGTTTTAGCCATTGTTGTTTTTGATATATTGAGTGCTATTGATAGTGCAAGGCATAACTGAATGGTCCCTAGTGGCTTTTTGTCAGAAATCAACTAGTCTTCATTTTACATCATGGAGGGTTTCTTTATCTTTCCTTCCAATGGTTCCCATAGATCCTTTTTATATAGGTAATCCTCCATTTGCATTTTTCATAGCTAATAATTTTGGTTGTTGAACTTTTCAACCTTAAATTTGGTTTCTTTGATTGCTCCCACTCAATTATGAAAGTCCCTACCAATTTACAAAAATACATGGCTCTAATACCAATTTTTAGGGTTTTGTTAGATCTGAAGCAAATACAAATTAACAATTATATGCAAATTCAAATACACAAAACATGAAGAAAAATAAACAACAAAAATTACACAAAGATTTAATGTGGTTCACCCAAGATGCGCTACATCCTTAGAACACAACTATCCAATCTTTTCTTATTATCTAGTAAATTAGTAAAACACCATTACAATGCCTTTTACATTCCTACCACTTATAACATGCAATTTTTAGGACAAAATACAAAGTTATCTTTTTTTAGGGGCTTTTCAATGTCATTTTTTCTTCTCAAAAAGAAAAATAGAAAATGGCAAAAAAAATTTATCAGGGGTTGCCACCCTTGAACCCCCGCTCAAGGTATGTCTAAACCTTGACCTCAATGAGGATAAATTATGAGTGTAAAATACTAGAATGATCAACTGCCACAAACCAACACATACATCTACTTTTCCAAATGTTGAATAATATAATTTTCCACATAGAGTCAACTATGATAAGGTTTTTGAGATTCAGTCCCAGAATAAATTCTTTCCAACATAGAGCATGATAGAAAATAGCTAGTAAATAATTAAAAATAGCATTCTATTTTTCTCAACCCAAATACAACCACAAAAAGATTGCTTTAGATTTTCATCCTGATGGCAAAAAGGACATTTATATAGTTGAACCATCAAACATTTCAACTTGTCTCTGACTATCAGTTTGAAATGCAAAATTTTCCAAGCCAGAATTTGTGCATTAGGCTCTACATAGGAATGTCATATTTGAGCACTCAACCTTCTCCAAGTCTTTTCCTAAAATTTGTAATTCTTTTTTTAATTCAGTCTTGGATTTAATGCCAAAGAAGCCAAGAGCCTTGAGTGAACCTTTTCAAAGGAAAATAGAAAAACTGGTCAGTAGACAACCACCATGAATCCTTTAAGAAGTTACAATCTAAAAGAGTTAAAATTTTCATTGTAGGATCAATCAAAACCAAAGATTTAATGAAGATGAGAAACCCTTTAAACTTTTTATTTAACCCAAAGGTAGTTTAAATGACTAGCCATGTAACCCAATATAAAGGATTAAAGTCCCACAAGTCTTTGAAATAGTAGACACCATTCTTATAAAAGTAATAGGCATGTATTTGGAAGGAAACAATGAGAGGTTGTCCTTGATATTGGATTAGTTTGTTCCACCAAATCGAAGAGTCACTAAAACTAGAGCCATGTTGCAATGAAAAAAAATTTAAATTAAATAATTTGCAAACTTGCTACCAAGCCTTACAAACAAATTGAAGAGGAAAGGAGGCTCTAACATAAAAGGAAGGATCCAATAAATATTAATCAACCCACTTGATAGGTTGCCATTTATTTCTGGTAGAGGCTTAGATAACACAAAAGTAGACCAATTGTTTGCAAGGTTCATCTCCATTGATCTCTCTAATTATCTATTTAGCAACAAAATAAACCTCTTGAGAGTGGTGATCCAAAAGACACAACCCAAATTTTTTGTTTGGGTTGGATACAATGAAGCCATGAAGTGCACTTGAATCCAACATTGCCACTCCAATTAGACCATGCAAATTATTGAACTTGATTTTGATGAGATCATTATAACATTTTTTTGAGGGCATCTTGATGGACTTGAAAAGTACTGAGAGGAGGGGGTGAATCAGTGACTCCAAAACACACACTACTTTATATACTAATCTATGGATGATTTTAACCAAGCAGTTAAACAAAACACATGCTATCCAAAATGAAATTAACAACATCCACAAAATATAGAACATCCACCATAACACAAGTGTTTATACGTGGAAAACCCAAATAGGTAAAAACCATGGCGAGATGGAACTCACAAGTTAACTATCTGCAGTAATAGAAAACTAACTGGTTAAGGCCTTACAAAGAACTCTGCTAGGAGCGAATCTTGTTAGAGATTCCAAGATTGATTAGAAGCTTATACCCTGTTAAGAGTAACCTCGCTAGAGGATTTGAGAATCCAAACTAATGGATCACCTTGTCAGAGGATTTGTACAACGAAGCTTGTTAGAGCTTACCCGGTTAAGGGATTTGCACCCATTGTAATGATTAGAAAACAACAAGAGTAGCTTAATGTGTTCTGAGTAGCATAGGACTTCCTTGATTAGATCCTTCTAAGTACATTCAATACTACTCTGCATCTTAACATTTATCACTTCTCAACAAAAGCTTTTTCTCTCTTTTCACATAACAACTCTCTATCTATTTTTAATCATCTACCAACCAAAAATGGTTCTCTACAATGTCTTTAAATAGACATATAATCTTTATGTCAGCCATAGGAACACAATTTCCTAAGTGCAGTGAATCTAGACATATGATCATAACTCATCACAAAAATGATCGCCAAACAAATGGTGTTGGTAACTCATCACAAAAAAAGATACCGATTAGAGTAGTTTAATACCGGTTGAAAATTGACCATTGTTATGGAATTTTCCACTAGATCTTCTTCTTCATCTTCATCTTGATTTTGATGCTGATCTAGTGTTATCATAGGTTGTCTCATAAGTACAACTGGTTGACACAAAGTATCGGTTTGGAGATAAACCTTAAACATACCAATTGGAAGTGTAAGACCAATTGAAGTTACACCGATAGTCAATGTTATCACATATGTGTGTGAGAGTGTTTCATCAATGACAATAAGTGATGAATACATTACAATTATCATCAAGTCAACAATCTCCCCCTTTGGCATTGATGGAAACACTTAGAAAATTTTGAGTAATTTACAATACTGCTAAGTGTGCATACACAACATATCTACATATATATTCTCAAGCTCCCTTTTGAATGTAACATTGTAGTACTCCCCCTTAATGTATGCATAAATACAAAATTTTCAAAAACAAACACACATACATACATATATTATTACTCCCCCTTTGACAAAAATGCCAAAATGATAAAGTAAAATATATACATATATAGAAAATTTATATCAAAAAGTTTAGTATATATGACTTTTGGAAACAAAGTCATGCATTAGGAATTCTCATGAAAATATTGTTGAAATTTTGTTTCAGCTGAGATAGAGAATTCTGGCATGAGTCCAGTATGTGATTCGTATACTCTGATGTAGACAACAGCTGAGAATAGAATTCCTCCATTAAATCAAGTGAGCACATTTCGGAGCAGTAAGAATAGCTTCAGCACAAGAGTAAGCTCTCTGAATAATGTCAATCTGTGAGGTGAGCTGATTCTTGAGCTCTCTTAGAGATTGGAATCTCTTAGCTCTCTCATTATCATTCCTGATCAGTCTGTCATGCAGTTCATCTATAGACCGGTTAAAGACATGAATAGAGTCCTGGAGTGGGACATATGCCTTACATAACCTTTCTATTTCCTGCTCAGTTTCAGCTTGATTTTTAGAAATATCAAAATAAAAGAAAGTAACATTGGAGGTAGAGGCAAGATACTTTCCTCCAGTTTCAATAGCTTTCTTCAATAGAATGCCATTATGAGATAAAGCCATTTTGCTATTCTCAATGTGCTTTGCTAGCGTATCTCCATATGCCTTCTTATGGCTCTTCTCATCAGACATTTGAGCAACATCTTCAAGTGCTTTGATTTGATCAGATTCCTTTGCAACTAACTAACCGAGTTTTCTGATTGAAGTAGGAAGATGTGCGATAGAGGTTTCCGGTAGTAATCTAGACAAGATTTCTATAGTATTCTGAATTGTTTCTGCCTCAATTCTTTTTTCTTTCATCCTCTTCTTATGTGCATGATTTTCCATCATACGCACGAACTTCATCATTTCAGAAGCACTCAGGGTATTCATATCAATAGGTCCTAAAATACTTAAAGAGTCCTCATCATCATCATCAACATCAAGTAGTTTTTCCTTTCCCTTTCTAGAGGATATACACTTAATGATGGCTCTTTCTGTATTTGCTTCCATTTTATCTTCTGCCTTCTGTGTAATAGCTACCTTAGTGCTCTCTTTTTGAGTGATCTCAATGACCGGTGGAGATTGGGGTTTCTCCAGTTATTCAGTTGCCGGTTGAGGTTTCTCTCGTTGTTCAATTGCCGGTATACTGACTTCCACTGTTTGAGTAGCCAGTTGATCACCTGTTATTTTCTGTACTTCTATGATTGAAGGAAGATCCATATCAGGTATAGTAATATATTCCAATAGGTCTACTGAATCCTCAATGTCCTAATTAACATGAATAACTGAGTCATCCTTCTTCTCATTTGACAAGACTATATCAGCTGGGACAATTTCCTCTATGTCCATTTCTAGTAGAGAAACATCATCTGCAGTTTCATCCTTATCGATGGATTGGAGGTTATCTACTCATTGTTTGATTTGACAGGCTAGTTGGTGAGTTTTTATTTCAATAACTGCCCTTTTTCCATTAAGAAGCTTCAATCTTCTTATTTTAAAATTAAAATATACTTTGTATTCCTCAGTCAAAGCACTAATTCCATCTGATGACAATGTGGGAAAATATTATACAAATATTTCATCAATAATTTCCTTATCTAACTGAGTGGCTTCTTCCCATTTTTCTAACAAAGTATTATACAAGGATGCTAAAATATCTTTTTCTAATTCATGCAGATATCTACTGTAATGACTCAACAAGTTTATTACCTATTGGTGTATTTGCTTCTGCTCATCTATAGTAGAAGAATCATAATGTTCTTTAATATTTCCAAACCTGTTCCTCCCCAACATTTTCATTGTTCTTTCAAATATGGTTTCAGGTTTGTAGGAGGCAATTTCTAAAGGTGTAATTACCTTTGGTACTACCTTTGCCTTTTTAGATGTTCTACCAGTTTCTTTCTCCTTCTTAGGTTCTTCATCAGACTCTGTTCCCTCAGATTCTGGTTGCAAAATTACTTTCCTGTTTCTTCTCTTCTTTGGTACAGTCTCCTTTTTCTTACTTATTTTGGGTGCTTGTTCCTTTTTTCTTAGGACACTTCGAGTCACCCTTGTAGTCTTCTTTTCAAGAGATTTTTCTTCACTTTTCTTTTTCTTTCCTTTAGCTTTAGCTACAGATTCAGTACTAGTTTCAGCAGGTGTAGCTTGGATTGCAAGAATATCCAATTTTGCCTTCTTTTTGTCTACAGGAGATGCTAACAGAGTATTAGCATAGCCAACCAGTAAGTCATCATTGACTTTGTAGCTCATTTCTTCCATCTCTTCCTCTCTTGGTTCTCTCGCCTGCATTAAGCAAAAATCAGTTGTAACCGTGAAGATTATGTCTTTTTCAAAATGTCTTACTACATCTTCTGGTAGCCTCATTCTCATGCTCATTTTCTTCTAAAATTCATTGATGTGTTTGTTGGTGGCAACCAAAAAGGTATTTTTCATAGCTTTAATGCTATTTCTTATCTAAGCATTGACCGGTTGTTCTTTGGACCATTCAATTTCACCTATACCAGGTAGAGAATTCTGGAAATAGAAAAATAACCTAGCTAGTAGCTAACCAAACTTGAGTTTCTGAGTATTGTCAATTTTGATGGACTTCAAATTTAGAAAAAGCCAGACTCTGATAGCTTCATAGATATCTTAGTTTTCATCTTCAACAATCATACTATATGTTGTATGAATTGCTGCAGATGGAACACTGTTAAGTCTACTGGAGTAAAATACTTTGTAGCCTATTATCATTACTGCAAGCTTCACCGTAGGATCTCTTATATTGTTAACAGAGAAAGCACACCCATCATAGGTAGAACTAGTTAGCTTGAAGACTGTATCTTTTGTGATTTTCCTTAACTCAGGAATTTTACCAGTTGAGCAATAACCTGTTACAACCCTAATAGCTTCCTTGGAAATTGTATGTTTCCTTTCCAGATACATATTTTCTCCATGTACTCAACTTAGAGTTATTCTTATGTGTTCTTCTTCAAAATCTTCAAGAGGGTAGGTGGCATTATGAAATCCTTTCTCAAAAACCCTAGCATACTTAGCTTTTATCTTTCCTTCCTCATCACAAAGTGATTTCAGCTGAGTATAGATGTGAAGAGTTTCCATATCCTCAATTTTGTAATCTATATAGCTGGACAAATCACCTTGGATAATGACTCCACTCGATACTTGTGATAATGCATTATAAGACATAATTTTCTCTGCCTTTACAGCTTCTTCAGGCTCAGTAGTGATTAATAATCTCTCTATAGGTTTAGATGTAGATGCCATCTGAAGCTAAATAGGATTTAAGATGGAGTTCAAAGAAATACCTAATGTCTTGCATGCCACTCCATTTCCTAGTTGAATTGTTCAGATGCACTCTCGTTCATTTCTCTGCAGCTACCAATTCAGCTTAATTTCTCTCAATCTCAAAGCAATTTGATAATTTGTACCAAGACTATTTTTCTCTACTTCTACAATCACTTCAATTCTTTTTTAAAGGATTAGGGTAAAAATGATAAGGTAAAACTTGCTTTTATCCTTTTTACCGATTGTAATAAATGCTCATACTTTTAGGTTAAAAATCCTAATTTTGCCACTTAAGTGACATACTAGTTGATTAACATGTTAGCACCAAGAAAAAGGTCACCAAAATTCAAAATTCAAAAAGATTCTTTCTCTCTTATTCTACAAATATGTTTTACCATTACGCTCCCCTTAGCCATTTTAGAAAGGCTTAAGTCACCAGTGCTAGGCTATCTTCACTAGGTGAAGGAGTGATTTCTTCTACAAGCACTTCTTCGCTCTTTTTTTTCCATGTCCGATTCATGTCCTCTCTTATTTCCTCAACATTAACCTTCTGCTTGCCTTTTTGATCCTTAGAGGAGTTGACTAGTTTGCTCTTTCTTGTTCTACAAAACTTAGCTAGATGTCCCGGTTTGTTGCAGTGAGAACAGACCATACTAGATGATCTCTAGGGTCCTGCATTTCCTCTTCCTGTTCTATTTCTAGAGTTCATAGCGACATGACCAGGTTTATTTCAAAAGGTATACACAACATTTGTTACCTTTTCCATCTTGAATGGACTAAAATTGTTGTCATAGGATCTTTGCTAGTTCCTGTTCACCTGGTTATCATAGTTTCTTGTTCGGTCACCATATGGTCTAGGATGAATGTGTGGTATACGATTGTTTGCACCATATCTGCACTCAATATGTTTATGCTCATACATTCCACAAGTGTAGTAGTGTCCTTCAAACTTTCTAGATACATACCTACCATTGGTATTATAACTTGCATTTCTCATAGGTTTGTTCCTACAAACATTTGCAGTATGACTAGGCTTATGACAAAAAAAATAAACAGGTTTGAAATCTTTCTTGCCAGTAGTCTTATTGACTTTAGATGCATTTTTATTCTTTGGATAGTTGCTCTTTGTACCAGAGGATTCACCTTTCTTAGTTGTATGAAAGCCAAGTCCAGAGATATCACCCTTCATTCTCTATGATTGAATTTTCTCTTCTATCATGGTAGAACTTTTGACAAACTTTTCCAGTTTCTCATTGGCTTCAGCAAGCTTAGTGACGAGATCTTCATTATGCTTAGACAAATTCTCTTTTAGAGATGATGCCAGCTCAAGGTCTAGCTTTAAGTTCTCCTTTTCTTTTGTTTCAGCTATTAAATCCTCATGCATGGTGTCTCTTTCCTATTCAATTTTTAGAATCTCTTGATCTTTTTCTTTGATAAGATCTTTAGTGGCTCTTCTACAATTCAACTCCTAACTCATGCGAATAGTGAGACCTTCCAGTTCTCTTCTTAGATTTAGTTTCTCACCCTACAACTTTTCAACTTCTTCTGATAAGGCATCAATATTAGCTTCATCCGAAGAACTATTGTCAGATATTTCTAAATTTTTTTAAGATAGCTCTCTCCTCTTGACTTGAGAAGCTTTCAGTTTACCCCTAAGAGTTTCAACTTCATTTCTACTGGCTTATAGTTCTCTAACCATCTCAAACTAGCTTCTGTCCCCCATGGTGGTTTCAAGATTCCCTTCTAAGCGGTTAGGCTTCAAAGAAGTTAGGCTCTGATACCAATTGATGGACATGAAAAGAACTAAGTGGGGGGGTGAATCAGTGACTCCAAAACACACACTACTTTAAATACTAATCTATGGATGATTTTAACCAAGTGGTTAAACAAAACACATGCTATCCAAATGAAATAACAACATCCACAAAAAGTAGAACATCCACCATAACACAAGTTTTTATACGTGGAAAACCCAAATAGGTAAAAACCATGGTGAGATGGAACTCACAAGTTAACTATTTGTCGTAATAGAAAAATGCCCAGTTAAGGCCTTACAAAGAGCTCTGCTAGGAGCGAATCTTGTTAGAGATTCCAAGCTTGATTAGAAGCTTATACCCTGTTAAGAGTACTACCATGTTAAGAGTAACCTCGCTAGGGGATTTGAGAATCCAAACTAATGGATCACCTTGTGAGAGGATTTGTACAATGAAGCTTGTTAGAGCTTACCCGATTAAGGGATTTGCACCCATTGTAATGATTAGAAAACAACAAGAGTAGCTTGATCATATCCTTCTAAGTACATTTAATACTGCTCTGCATCTTAACATTTATCACTTCTCAACAAAAGCTTTTTCACTCTTTTTCACATAACAACTCTCTATTTGTTTTCATCATCTACCAGCCAAAAATGGTTCTCTACAATGTCTTTAAATAGACATACAATCCTTATGTCGGTCATAGGAACACAATTTCCCAGGTGCAGTGAATCTAGACATATAATCATAACTCATCACAAAAATGACCGCAAAACAAATGATGCTGGTAACTCATCACAAAAATAGATACCGGTTAGAGAAGTTTAATACCGGTTGAAAATTGACCATTGTTATGGAATTTTCCACTAGATCTTCTTCTTCATCTTCATCCTAATTCTGATGACGATGTGGTGTTATTATAGGTTATCTCATAGGTACATACCAGTCGACACAAAGTACCAGTTTGGAGATAAACCTTAAACATACCGATTGGAAGTGTAAAACCAATTGAAGTTACACCAGTAGTCAATGTTATCACATATGTGTGTGAGAGTGTTTCATCAATGAAAATAAGTGATCAATACATTACAATCATCATGAAGCTAACACATCCAACAAGAAGATTAATAAACATGTGAAGCCAAAAAAATATGATTCACCACTTGGATCTTGCCATCTAAAGATAAGGATTTGTTTTCCCATGAGTATTATTTTAGTTTGACCTTGTTGAGAAACCATTTCCATATATCAAACAAAAAAAAATTCAAACCAAAATCAATACTCAAAATACGAGAGATCTGACCATGTTTCAATTGCTTGGAATCTTTAGGAATCAAAGGAGAGACTTTATCTATGTATATCATGAGAAATTTTTATTTATGATGAGCTAACTTGGACCTAGAAACTAAACAATAAAGGTTGAGTGCCTCCAAAGCATAAGTGATCTCTTCTTTAGAATTTTTAGGAAAAAGCATGCTATCATCAACAAAATGGGAGTTTAACACAATTGGATTATTGGGGATGGAAATACCCTTGATCTTTATTTAATTGATTGTATATTTGTAACAAATAACCAAGAGCATCAACTACTAGTACATAGAGAAAGTCAGATAAGGGTCAACCTTCTCTAATAGAGTATGGCAGAGGAAAGGAGTTAAGCAATTCCTCATTTATTATCAATTGAGAATTGGCATATACAACAACATTTCAACATGTTTACACAAATTATGAACAAATACCAACCATTGCAACATTTTTAGAATAAAACTCTAGCATATTCTATCACAAGCTTTATCAAAATCCATCTTCACAAGAATAGTGTTTTGGCTTGATTGTTGAGCCCATTCTATAGTTTCCCTTGAAAGGATGAGATTATCAAGAATAAATCTTCTACCAAGTAATCTTGTTTATTCAGGTCTAACAATGTTTTTAATCACTTTTTTAATCATGGCAGCCAATTCTTTGGCAATATTCTTATAGGAATATTTAAGCAATGTAATAGGCCACCATCCTTAAACCGTGTCCTCAATTTTCCCTTTATCAATGAGTTTAATAATGTATTTGTTGATCTTATACCCTAATGTAATAGTGTCCACAATCTCTAAATAGAGAAATTAAAAGTCATATCTAATATGTTTCCACATGGTTTGATAGAATTATACTGAAAGTCCATCAACTCCTGGACTTTTATTAGCTACCATAGAGAAAACAACATTTTCAAGTTCATCAATCTAAAGGTTGTGATCTAGAAACTAGCTATAATCCTTATCCAATTTCCTTGGAATATTATCTATAAGAGTGTCTTCCAAAATTGGTTGGACTTCATGCTAATTATCATCTTCTTTAAATATGGATTCATAATAGTTCTAAAACAAGTTTTTAATCTCTTTTGATTTTGTGTGAAGAACACCATTTTCATCTTGGATAACTCATGTATTCCTTCCTATAATTATAATTCATAAACTTGATGAAGTATTTACATTCCAAGTTACCCTCCCACCATAATCTAGCCCTAATTTTAGCGTCTTGACCTCCAAACATGTCCATTTGTAAAAGTTGAGCTTCTAATGATGATATCAAATGTTATGGGTTAATATTATTAGGCCTACCATTCAATAAATTTTTGTCATGTTCAAGATTTCCTTTGAGATATTTTCCTTTATGCTTTTGTTGCCATGTCATTCTCCTTCCAAAAGTATGAAGGAATTTGGCACACCTCAAAATATAATAATTCCACCAATTCCTTTATGAATCCCTTTCATTAGGCTTAGGGATAGAATTCCATAGCCCAAATAGAGGAGCCACATAGGAAGGATTTTTAAGGTGAGAAATATTAAGTTTATATGGCATCTTATAGTCATCATTGTTCATATCAATCCCTGAGACCAAATACATAATAGGAAAATGATTTGAGAGACTAGAAGTGTAATATACTCTAACATTGAAAGAGCATCAAAGTATTGAACAATGTGTAAATTGAGTGAGATATAAAATCTATCTAATATACTAAGTTTCCTCTCCTCCCCAAATCTACAATTTGATCAAGTGAACTAGTTTCTATTAAAAAAACATACACAGTTAAAATTAAATGCAATCATATGTATGAATAGTTATTTCTTATGTCAATATTTTTAATTATACAATTGATTTTTTATCAAAATAGAAATGAATAGGAATTACAAATTTGATTTGATATAATATTATCAATCTTTTACATTTATATAAAATATATTTTTAATCCTAAAATAATTTTTCCCATCTATCTATGTGATTTTACGGGGAAAAAAATCCTAAAATAGTGTATTATAGTTTTTGGTTTTGATTCAGTATGTTTTTCAATTGGATCACTCTCTTTTTTGACATGATGGATTAAGATTGTACATTTTTTAATAAAAATTTTGGATCATAGGGAAAGGGGCCCAATTAGTGTGCATGTTTTAACAACCATTCATGAAATTTTTCTGATTTAAAGCCCACCAAAAAATCATCTAATAGACCAATATCCATCCATAAGTACACACATCAGATGAAAAAACATGATAAGTGATTAGAGGAATTATGCAACAATATTATTTTACTCACTTATTAGATATAGAATTACAATTATAAGTTAAAGGGGTGCATGGATTTCACATTAGGAAATTAATAAATTTTGTTAATTCATTTTGTAAGTACTTAATTCATATATGCTATTATTAGTTATTCTCCTTAAAGGAAAAATATCATAATGTAAAAGATAGTAAAATGAATACAATTAAATGTTAATTTATCAAGTAATAAAATACATGGTTTATTTATTTTTAATAAAAATTATAAAAAATAAAATATATTTGATAATTTTCCTTTGCTTATATTATACTTGTTTACATTTTTTTTAATTTAGATTGATGTTTTTTTTTTGGCTCTTCAATAATTGGATAACATTCTTCAAATTTAAGTGCATCAAAGTGAGTGTAATTTTTATAAATTATTAATAGTGTTCTTTCTCTCATAAGGTACATCATTGGACATCTTAAAAATATTTTAATAATATTTTAATTAATGTTAAGTGATTATAATTTAAAGTATAAACTTATAGAGATCATTTTTTATTTTTTCACTTATACCTTGTGTATGAATTAGATACATTAATGTAAAAGAAATGGGACATCTTTGCATCGTTCTATCTAAGTTACACAAAGTAAGACACTAGATATATCTAATTATAGTAAAAATGACATATAATTGGATTTATTTAGGTCATCATTTCAATTTCAAAATGATACAACCAAAAAATTAGCTATTGTTCCATTTATCATCCTTGTCGAATTCTTAAAATGTGCAAGATTATCTATATAACGTGACTATTAAAAATGGTCTTGAATACATACATTGTATTAATATGGATTGTCATGAAGAAATTGAGTATGGGATGTGCAATGTAAGCCTTGATATATAAAGAAGAGCACTAATTATTTTATGTAATTTCATCATTAGAAAGTGTAATTAATAGTGACAGAGAGAAAGATATGATATTAAATTCAACGTTTTCTACAAAATCGTAATCTTACTAATCATTTTCAATTTCTTTTGTTTTGAATGAATTTTTTTGAAAAGGATTTATCTATTTTGGTAGTTGGCTACGAGGATTTTAAACTATAAGTATTTTTATTAGAATTAGCTAAAGGGTACAAAATATACTAAGAGGGGGACGGTGAATTAATGTATCTCAATTTCAACCCAGTTTCAACATTAGTAATCATAAATTTCTTCTTCAATCATATGTTATAAAATTTTACTACAAATTAATTCAATAATTTTAAATAGTATTAATAAAACAACATGATGGAACACATATCTAAACAATGAGGACAAGATATGTTGGAAACAACAATGAAGAAAACTGAGAGGTGGGGTGAATCAGTTTTCACTGGATCTACAAACTTACTCACAAATTCAGATATGATAAAATGCAACAACAACATAGATAATAAAATTGAAAGCACAACACAAAATACCAAGATTTTGACATGGAAAACATGGTTAAGGGAAAAACCAAGGTGGGAACCCACCCACAGTAAGATGATACTCTGCAATAGTATGTGGAAATATTATAATGGGGAATTCACATGCATTCATGCATACTACCTAGAGCTCAATGCTCAAAAGATAATGACCTAGAAGGATATAACCCTTAGGGAAGTCTCACTAACTTACAACAATATTTAGACTACAATCTAGAAGGGATGAACTAAAAGAATAGCATCTCAAAATTCCCTATTACAGTTCTGGTTAAGCACAAATGTCTTCTCTGCAACACCAATCTCTGATCAATCACAATGACGAAGAAAAAATCACTTGTTCTCACATACACCACTCTTTGATAATGCAAACACCACCTCTAAATCTAAATTACATGAATATATCACCTATATATATATAATTCATCAACCTTTATAACAAGGTCGGCTAAACCCTTAACACATAATTACAAAATTACATCACACGATACAAAGATCGACCACTTGACCAATATAATGATTTACATGACATAACATGGACCTAATTAAAATTCCTAAATGCTCAAATCTACTAGAAATCATGCCAAGATCAACCACAACACAGTACACCACCTGAAATACCACATAACACAAAAATCATCACCAGTTCATGAAAACCACCAATAACTCACACAATGATCAATGCAGATCAACACAAGAAATATGACACAATTAAGAAACACCACCAAGCATATTAGAATCATCAGTAATAGCTACACCAACACCACTTATCAAATATTCATAAATCAATATCAAGAACTAACCAACAACTATCACGAAGAAACATAATTTGCAAAGCAGGAAATCATGAACCATCTAAAATAAAGATACACAATATCATCCCAAACAATATCGCAAAAGCTCAGCTCAAGATTTGATTGCACTAGAATATACTAAAGGAAATACTAAACTCTGCAAAGCACCAACACAACAACACAAAACTGCATAACCAGATCATAAGATATTGTCAATCTACAATCACTGGAGAAAATCCCAAGAATATATTGACATCAACGACAACAACATATCCTAGCAGCAACAATGTCCAACAATCTCCCCCTTTGGCATTGATGGTAATATATGAATATAAAAATTAATAAATGCAAAGAAAGAAGGAATCTCCAACAAACTCCCCCTACGATCAAGATAGATAAAGCAGTTTTTCATGTGCTCTCTCTCCCCCTTTGACAACAATGCCAAAGATCCTCAAAATAGAAAACCAAACACTCTCTCCTCAAAATAGAAACATAAATCTTAGGAATCTCTCCCCTTAAAACACAAACTACTCCATGAGAGCAGCAACACCAACTCATCAATCTAGATAGAAAGATAAGGCTCTAAGGTCTACCATATTGATGCAACTCAATGCATCTAGTTCTCATCAGGAGGGGTAGATACCCCTAACTTGTCTCTCAAATAGACAAATGTATTTGTAGGAAAAGGCTTAGTGAAAATTGTTGGCCATTCGGTGGAATTGAATATGTGCTACATTGATGTTTTGTAAAAGATATCAACACTAGCTATTTGGATGCTTTACCGGCACCATTATGGTACCGGTAGCTTGAGTATTTTTTGGTTAACTTGGATCTGACATGATTTGGTTAACTCCAGTATAATCTGGTGATGGAATTGGCCCATTCATAATGCTTATACTCATATTTAGTGAATTCATTTCGGTATGGTGATTGGATGCTATCCTGCTTTCATAGAAGATTGGTTTCTGGCTCTGGCGAGGACTTCATCGACAGATGATTTGGTGGAGATATTTGATGCATTGCATAATTGGTGTTGGTGCAGCTTCTGATGGAGTTTTAGGATGTTATTTGTAATCTCTTTTGAGACTTGGCATTTGGAGATCATTGCTAAAGCGTATGGACCTATACTTGGTCCTGGTTGATCTCGGTTATGGACCAACATTAATGTAACATGTGGACAGGAATTATTGTTGTATTTCTGGGATGTCTTATGTGTTGGATATTATTTGTTTTAGTCTAAGGCCAACATGGTTTGAAATAATGTAATTGGTTTATTGTCTGGTAGCCGACCTAATTGTTTATGGTCGAGGGTTTGTATAAATAAGATGTAAGATCTCATTGTAGATCATCATGGTTATTGTAAGAGGTCATGGTCAAGGATTGTAATGTGCGAATATTGTAATATCATTTAGACAGAGGATTTGGTCAATCAATGGAGATCGAATTGGGTTTGTAAGAGGATTTAGTCCTTCGGTATTGAGCTTAACCAGAACTGTACTCAGACATAAGAGGTGATATCTTTTGCAGTTCAACACTTGTCCAGATTGTAGTTTGGATTTGTATGTAGTCAGTGAGATTCCTTTTGTGATGAGCATTGTTCTCTAGGCTATTGGCCTTCCTGCAAGTGCAGGCCCTATTGGTATTTTGATAATGTTTAAGTTGTGATTGTCATTGATGAACACACACTTATTTTATGTATGATTTATTCTCCACCAGTAATATGTGTTGTGTTGATCACACTGGTATTATATGCCATTGTACGTATAGTCTTTGTTTGTAGAAGACTATCGGTGTTTTGTAGAAGATTCTTACTAGTCGTAGAAGTATGAAGACCTCGAAGCAGTATGAAGACCTCAAGCGGAACAAGGACCCCTAGCGGTAGTTAATCTTCTTGATCAAAACATTATGTTCCAGTTTTCCAGTCTTTATTCATTAATCGGTAATCGGTATACTGTGCTAAACTGGTATAATTGTAAAGTGTGATGAGTTATCATCCACCAACACTTTAGCGGTGTTTCTGTGTTGTGTTACCAAATATATCTAGATGCACTGTACCTAGAAAATTATAGTCTAATCTTATTAGACCGACATGAAATCAGATTCCTATATGAGGACATCATGTCTAGGGTTTGGAAGAGTTAAAATGTGTGAAGTATTGGAGAGCAGATAAGGTCTGTGCAAAATAGGTATCTCACTATAGAGATTGTGAGTGCAAAGGATAGAAGAATGAAGTAATGCTGCAATGCATTAACAAAAAACTATCAAGGATCTAATCAAGTATTCTATGTTACTTTCTAGATCATTCACTTGTTGATTACTAATCTCTTCAACAAGTTTGAAACCCTTAACCGGGTAGGCCTAGCCAAGCCTATTATAAATCCTATAACAAGGTGGTTCACAATTGTGGATCTAAAATCCTTTAACAAGGTAGTCTTTAATAGGACTTATCTCCTAACAGAGATCTGGATTCCTAATAGGATCTGTTCTGGTGAGGAACATTGTACAGCCTTAATCGGTTTGACCTTAATCGGTCTGGTTACTATTCTGTAGATAGTTGACTTGTGAGTTTTACTCACCATGTTTTTTCCCATTTGGGTTTCCACGTCAAAATATCTTGTGTTATGGTGATCGTGCTTTTGTGGGTGAATGCTCTATTTTCTATTTGGCTTGTTTATGTTTTAACTAGTCTATTGTTTAAACTACTACACCAGTCTGCTGTAAAATTGTTTAAGAGTTCGATTAAGTTCTTAAGCATACTAATTCAACCAATTGCTATCATATCCAACCATTCTATAAGTCTAACCACTTGGGAGGAGATATGGGGGAATACAACAGGAGAGAACTCACTCACTGTCTAACTAAGTCTGAGAGAGCCTATGATGAACTCAAAATCAATTATAAAGCCTCTTTAGCCAGGAGAAGAGAACTTGTTGAGCAATTGATGGAATTTACTAAAAAAATCTCTTCTGATGAAGCAGACATGGAGGCCCTAGTTGGAGAAGTGGAGAAACTAACTAACCTAAGGAGGGAGTTGGAAGAACTAACTATCAGAATGAGCCAGGAGCTAGAAAATAGAAGAAAAAATGAAGATTTAGTGAAGGAAAAGGAGAATGAGATCTCTAAGTTGAAACAAGAGATTGGTACCATCACCGCTTATCTGCAAGAGGGTAATGAAGAGAAAGAACAAATACAATCAAACCTTGATGAAAACCAATGATGCTCTTTCCAAGGAACTTGCTAAGTCAATGGAGATACTTGCAAAGTTCAACCAGAGTGCTGCTAAATTAGAACAAAAGCTGGAATCAGTGAAGCCATCAAAGGATACAACTAGACTTGGTTTGTCTGCATATGAGGAAGGTGAAACCTCAGGAGCCTAGAGTAATGCACCAAAAGAGAAACCGGTACCTAAGAACAACATCAAGAGAAAAGGTAAGCCAAAGTTTAAACCTGTATGCTTCAACTGTCATAAGGAAGGACATACTGCCAATGTATGTAGGAGCAAGGCTTACAATAATTTTCCTTACATGCAAAACAATGTGGCTAGAACTGGTAGATTTAATGGTCACTGTTATGCATGCAACAAGTTTGGGCATAGAGATTTTGAGTGTAGGTCAGTTATGAATAACTCTGGAAGTTATGCACCAAGATCTAAAGGAGTTGTCCCGAAACCTCCTATGAACCACAACCAAAACCGATATAGAACCTATGACCACTAGTCAAATGGTTGTAGAGTGGAAAATAGTTGGAGAGCAACTTGTTTGATCTATCAAGGTAGCAGTCACACTATTGCAACATGCAAAAGGAAGAATAGAAATGTGAATAGAAGACCATGGAGAACACCTGGTATGGTATGCTATCATTGCAACAAACTGAGACACACTGCTAGAGCATGCAGACTAAGAAAGAATCCATCAGGAAACATACCGATCAACTCAGAAGGGAAGATCAATGTTGAAACTATTTAGGTGGATATGGATAAAACTTGGAAAAAGAAATCTTAAGAGAAGCCACAAGATATACTAGTTTCTGTACCTAGTGTGTAGACCCCTGAACCAACAAACTGAGCTTCAAAAAGATTAGGGAGAACATATCGGTAAAAATGTCTCAAACCCTCAGAGTATATTGGTAAAGTGCCTTTATTAGTATTGGTTACTTGTTGACTGACAAAAGAAACGAAGTGGTAAAAGGAAAAGTTAGGGTTTGTACCCTAACGGTGATGCATTTACTATGGTAGGTAGGAGCTTATTTAAAAGTGATTTTTGTCATCATTTTTACTTACCTATTTTGAAAAAAGAATTCTTCTAGCTTGAGCAGAGAAACACGAATGATTCATCTTGCATTCGAAAGAATTCAGGAAGATATCTTGCACAAGATTTTGCAGTCATTCAGAGTGGAGGTCGGAGTGGTAAAACAAGCTTTTGGAGAAGTGTGTTGCGTTTGACATCAGTGTACCCTTGTTTGGAATAATAAGGTATTTTTCGTCAAATCACTCTCATCATTTGGAATTATCTAGATATGGCTTCTACATCTAAAATTCGTTCTAGTTCTACCAAACCTGAGAAATCATCTGAGTTTCATAGGGAGAAGGTGAAAAATAATGCCCTATCTCAAATTACCATCGGAGTCAGTGTTGAAGGGGATGTTTCAGGATATATTTATTGCAAACTAGAAGACCTAGTGATTCACTCCCAACTGAGTCTGTTCTATGGAGATGATAAAAAGATTAAACCTGAGTATAGCATAATTGAGAAGAAGAAAATTCACAATGCAGTATATTTTCTTAAGGAATTTATAGAACACATTAGGATTATTCTAAGTAGGGTTTGTGGTGACAAGATGTACCTTGATCGAACTCATGATATTACACTAAAGGTAATTCATTCTGTCACTAGTTTCTGCAATGTTGGGGAAGTCTGCGTTCTTCGCAAGATCACCAAAACCAAAGTGATAGAGCTCACCGATTCTATGAGCGACTAGCGAGCAATGATTGTAAACACCATAAAAGATTACTTGGTGAAATATGTGTGCATGGTAATCAGATATAGAGTATTCTATGCTAGTAGAATGAATTTTGTTCCTACAGCTACGGTGCATGCCGCTTATAGGATGATCAAGGAGAATGCAGAATGTGACTTATGTACCTACATGCAAAAACAACTCATGGAGAACTTGAAGTCCATGAAAGTGGACAAAACTCTGAGGTTTAAGTTTGGTCAACTTCTTGTTGGTTTGTTTTTCTATTTTCAAGGATATTTTCCAGGAGTTGGTGATGTTCAATGGTTGAGTGACGTACTAGTTTCCAAACAAATAAAGGAGAATTTGCAAGTAGTGGGCTCTGTGTATCCAGAGACTCTGAACATGTATTTTAACGAGTTCAAACTAAAGATGAACCAAAGATTGAGAATATCAGGTGATCTAGTTAAAAATTATGAAGATGATATCTATTTCACAATCAAAATAGATTATTGCATAATGCAAGTGGTTGAACCCAGAGAATATGAAGTTGAGCCTATGGGATATGAAGTGGTAAATGATATACTCACAGGGTATGCCTCTACCCTATTTGCTTCACCACTAGATCCAAAGAAGAAGAGAACCAATACTTACTTTGAGAGGATCAAATCTATTGAAGTACCAAAGCAAAAAAAGAGTAAAGCAGTGCTATTGGCATCGACACTAGTTACATCTGCTACCAGTCCAAGAGTGACCAAGAGGTCACCCACCAAAAAGAAACCGGAGGCTATTCCACCAAAGGTATTCAAAAGGAAGAGAAAAATCAGGAATAACTCACCGGATTCAGAAGACACTGAACCAGAGGTAGAAATGAAGAAGACAAGGCAATCAAGAAAGAAGAAAAATTCAACCAGTAATGTACCAATAACCTCTGCACCGATAAATATACATGTTACTTCTTACCAGCCTATGACTCATTTTCAAATAATTATGAAGAATGTGAAAAGGAAAGTACTTGATGATCTAAAATATTATTTTGATGATCTTAGCGATAGTGAAAAGGAATAAGTAGAGCTAGAGGTCATTAAATAATCATGTGATAATGATCGGTCTTCGATTGACATTAAATATGTTATTCCTAATTCTTTATATAATTATTTGGATAATAAATGGCGCATTGTCATTGAAAAGGAGCAAGAAATTAGGGAAGAAATGTTTGCCCAATATTTTCTTGATGCCTTTAATTCAGAATTGTTTGAGATTCTTAATCGGTATAAAGACATCTTTTTCATGTGAAAAAGAAGACTTCAGCTACTCGGTGGCAAAAACTCTGAAGTGGAAAAAGACACCCATTTGTAGGTTAAAGTAGTTGTCAAAATGTAGAAAGTATTCAAAGCTAATCGGCTGGCTGAGCAAGAGCCTAACCTATCCACAGCCAAACTGGATGAAATCTTTGACAGTTTGGGTGAAAGAATAGCAGATCAAAATGACCCCATTGATGTTGATGCACTAGATGTTGAGGACACCACTCGAGAGAAGGAGAAAGCTGAAGAGGAGAGAGTGGAGAAAGAAAAATATGAGAAAGTGGCAAAAGAGAAATAGGAGAAAGAGAAACTAGAAAAACAAAAAGAAGAGAAAGAGAAACTGGTAAAAGAGAAAGCGGAGAAAGAAAAACAAGATAAAGGGCAAGCAGAGAAAGCAAGACAAGAGAAAGAGAGAGAAGAGAAGGAAGAAGAGAAGAAGAAGGAAGAGGAGAAGAAGAAGGAAGATGAGAAGAAGAAGGAAGAAGAGAAGAAAAAGGAAGAAGAGAAAAAGAGGGAAGAAGAGCAGAAGAAAGAATAAGAGAAGAAGAGAGTGGAAGAGGAGAAAGAGAAGGTCGCGAAGGTAGCTCAGGAAAAAGAAGAAGAGGAGAAGAAAAGTCAAGAGGAGATCAAGGCAAAGGAATGAGGACAGACTCCTAAGGCAACCGGAGATCAAGCCAAGTAGGTTGATCCCACTGGTCCCACCTATTTGACTCTTGCCTGTCTTACTAAATCGGTTGATGAAAGTGAGCTACTGAGGAGTATTCAACTAGCTTAGGTCAGATTGGAAGAAATGATGAAAAAGAAAGAACAAGATGTCATTCAAATTTTTGTTGACACTCTTTCCAATCTAATCCCCAGTGCTAACCTTCCCAGTATTGATTCCTCACTGGCCAAGTTAAAACTTCTTTGCAAAGTGGTAGATGATCAAGTGCAATCTTTAGAAGATACTGCCCAAGTTTCTACAAAGAAGAAACATGAAAAAGCTCTGAAAGTTTCATTAGTACAACAAATGGATGTAGATAGAGAAAAAGTACTTAAGCAGAAGGATGATATAAGTTTAGCTATGGGTGAAGGCAACCTACTCTTGAGCAAAATCTGCCAACCTCACCTATTTTGTGAAGATTCTCTGAAACAGATGAGTCAACTCCAATTAGAGTTAAAGAAGTATATCAGCAGCTTTAAAATGCCATATGATTCATTCACACTGTATGGACAGACAGTTCAGACTCACTAGCATCACATTGCAAAGATTGAATCAGAGATCTGCAAGCGAACTCAAGATCTACAAGAGCTCCAGTTGCTTCTATTACCTAAATTGTAGGTTCTTCAGAAGTGCTTCCTAAACTTGGAGGCTATTACTATAACATAGGAGATGAGCACTATCGATGCAATGGAAGAATTAACCTTCCAGATGAAGACCAAGAGTGAAATTTCTACCTCACTTCTTGATTCATGGTCTTCAGACATGAAGAATTTTTTGAAAAACTTTAAATCTCTTTTTGAGAATTTTTACTCTTTATTGTCATGAACATATACTTTGTTTTTATGTTATGCCATATAACTTTGGTAAATTTTAGTGAAAAAGGGAGTGTTTGCATTACTTTGTCATTGTTGGCAAAGGGGGAGTAGTATTAAAAATTTCATGCACATACTTGTAATTTTTGCAAAGGGAGTAGTGTATATGCTTAGGGGGAGTAATTTTGATTATGGCATCTATTTTTGTTTTGTAAGCACTTAGATGTCAAAATTTTCCTAAGTGTTGCCATCAATGTCAAAGGGGGAGATTGTTGGTATTTTGATAATGTTTAAGTTGTGATTGTCATTGATGGACACACACTTATTATATGTATGAGTTATTCTCAGCCGGTAATATGTGTTGTGTTGATCACACAGGTATTATATGCCATTGTATGTATAGTCTTTGTTTGTAGCAGACTATCGATGTTTTGCAAAAGATACTTACTGGTCATAGTAGTATGAAGACCTCAAGCGAAACAAGGACCCCTAGCGGTAGTTAATCTTCTTGATCGGAACATTATGTTCCAGTTTTCCAGTCTTTATTCATTAACTAGTAATCAGTATACTATGCTAAACAAGTATAATTGTAATGTGTGATGAGTTATCATCCACCAACACTTTAGTGGTGTTTCTGTGCCATGTTATCAAATATGTCTAGATGCACTGTACCTAGGAAATTGTAGTCTAATCTTATTGGACCGACATGAAATTAGATTCCTATATGCGGACATCATGTCTAGGGTTTTGAAGAGTTAAAATGTGTGAAGTATTAGAGAGCAAATAAGGTCTATGTGAAATAGGTATCTCACTATAGATATTGTGAGTGCAAAGGATAAAAGACTGAAGTAATGCTGCAATGCATTAATAGAAAACTATCAAGGATCTAATCAAGCATTCTATGTTGCTTTCTCGATTATTCTCTTGTTGATTACTAATCTCTTCGACAAGTCTGAAACCCTTAACCGGGTAGGCCCAGCCAAGACTATTGTAAATCCTCTAACAAGGTGATTCACAGTTGTGGATCTAAAATCCTTTAATAGGGTAGTCATTAACAAGACTTATCTCCTTATAGAGATCTGGATTCCTAACAGGATCTGTTCTCATGAAGAACATTGTAAGGCCTTAACTGGTCTAGTTACTATTCTGCAGGTAGTTGAGTTGTGAGTTTTACTCACTATGGTTTTTCCCATTTGGGTTTCCACATCAAAATATATTGTGTTATCATGATTGTGCTTCTATGGGTGAATGCTCTATTTTCTATTTGGCTTGTTTATGTTTTAACCAATCTGTTGTTTAAACTGCTACACCAGTCTGCTGAAAATTTGTTTAAGAGTTCGGTTAAGTTCTTAGGCATACTAATTCACCCTCCCCTCTTAGTATGCATTAGGCCCCTTCCTTGTAAATTCACATATTTACTGCATAAGTATTATCTGACTATGGGTAGGATTCCCATAGGGGTTTTTCCATTTACTGGGTTTTCCATGTACAAATCTTGGTGTTATCTGGATGGCTTTTATTATGTGATTATTGTCTATGCTTAATTGGATTAACTGCTTTTTTGATATTATTGTTTTAATTGATAATGATTTCCGTAATCTGTGACAAATAATTCACCCTCCCCCCTCTCACTTGTCTTCTGAATATCTGAACTGTCTAACAATTGGTATCAGAGCTTTGTTCCTCTCTACAGAAAGCTTAACTGCTTGAGGAAGATCCTATGGTGACTAATAGTTCAAGTTCATCTAGTTCTTCTGGAACTTATTTTCGAAGGGATATACCAAATCTTGAAGGAACAAATTATACAGTATGGAAGATTCAGATGGAGACTCATCTAAGATGTCTTGGCAAGGAGATTTGGGAGATCACATATAATGGTGTCACACCTTTTAATCCAGGATCTAGCAATCCTCCTCCGGAAAACCTGGAAAAGGAGCTTGAGAATGATTGTAGAGCAAGAGAAGCCCTCTTGTGTGCACTTTATGAACAACAAATTATGGGATTAATAAACAAATCATCTGGGAAGGCTATATGGGATAAATTGCACACCCTTAATGAAGGTGACCCTACAGTGAAGATTGCTAAACTTAATGGTTACCGAGTGAGATATGAAAATATGAAAATGGAAGAAGATGAAAGGATTACTACATTTATGTAAAGAGTAAATGATATTTTAATGGGAATTCAATGTTTTGGTGGAACTTTGAGCGAAGATGAGATTGTTCCTAAAGTCCTGATAGCCCTACCACCGGCTTACAAAATGAAGGCTACTTCTATTAATGAGTTGAGAACAATGGCTAATACATGTGTCAACAGAGATACATTGGTTGGGAAATTATGTGCTTTTGAGCTTGAGGAATTTGGACCTTCTTGAGCTGTGAAAAATGAACCTTCTTTTCATGCATCTACATCTACAAACGGTAAGCAAGATTGGAGAGTTCTATATGCAAAAGAATTAGAAGATATGAAGAGAGAAGATGAAGAGTTAGAGAAACTTGAAGCACTATTTGCTAGAAGAGAACTGAAAGGTATGATAGGAAGTAAGTATGAAGGAAAAGCACCTTTTAAATGTTTTGCATGTAATAAGATTGGTCATTTTGTATCTAGATGTCCTGAAAGGAATTTAAGATTTGAAGAAAGAGTTAAGAAATCATTTAAGCCTAATCAGAACAAATTTAGATTCAAGATAAACAAATTATGCTACATAGTGGATGAGGAAGGCATTACTGATTTAGATGATGAACCGGTAGAAGAATCTGCTAGTGGATCTGACAATGGGAAAGAATGGGCCTGGATATCAAGAAAGATGATCCAGCACTAGAAGAGAATGTACCTGAGGAGAAGGTACTTGCTGCTAAAATTGAGGATAAGGATGAATGGGTAATTGACAGTGGTAGTTCACATCATATGACTAGAGATAAAGAAAATTTTCTATATTTGCAAGAAATTGATGGTGGATTAGTTAGATTTGGAGATGACAAGGCATGTATGATTAAGGGAAAAGGAATTATATCATTGGATGGTAAGAACAATATTGACAATGTTTATTATGTTGAAAGTTTGAAGCATAATCTTTTGAGTGTAGGATAATTGGTAGATAAGGGATTTCAATTATAGTTCAAGGATGGAAAATGCAAAATCATTAATAGATCTAGCTTCAAGATTGCAACCACTACGTAGACAAAAGGTAACATATTTCAGTTGAACTCCGGTGAGAAAACATGTTTGATACACAAATTGATGAAAGTTTGTTATGGCATAAAAGGCTCTGTCATGTAAATTTTGATTGCATTATGAAGATCAGTTCAACTAAGGTTGTTAGAGATATACCTAAGATTATGAAGCCCCATAATCTGGTATGTAAAGAATGTCAAATGGGTAAATAGGTCAGAAACTCTTTTAGGAGTATACAAGATAAATCAAATGATGTTCTTGATCTTATTCAAACTGATTTGTGTGGCCCTCCTAGAGTTAAAATTTTTCATGGTGACAGATATTTCATGCTAATCATTGATGATTATTCTAGAATGATGTGGGTCACTTGTTTGAGAGAAAAATTTGAAGCATTTGAAAAATTTAAAATCTTTAAGGCTAAAGTGGAAATTGAGACAGGATTGAAGATTAAATGTTTGAGATCAGATCATGGTGGAGAATTCACATCCGGTGATTTTAATAACTTTTGTGACAAGTATGGTATCAGAAGATAATTTTCTACTCCCTGAACACCTCAGCAGAATAAAGTTGTGGAAAGAAAAACATAACTATCTTGGATGTTGCTAGAACAATGATGATGGAAGCAAATCTATGTCATATCTATTAGAGAGAAGTAGTTAGTACAATGGTTTATACATTTAATAGAGTACATATCAAATGAGAAACCAGTAAGAGACCTTATGAATTATGGTTTGGCAATACACCTACAGTTAAGTATTTTATAATCTTTTGTAGTAAATATTATATTAGGAGAGATAATACTATTGGGAAATTTGATCCTATAAGTGATGAAGGCATATTTCTTGATTATTTTAATGAAAGCAAAGCATATAGATATTATAATAAGATATTGTAGAAAATAGTGGAGAGTGCTAATGTCAAAGTAGATGAGCTGAGCAAAAGTGAAATCAGAATTTATGAGAAGGAACCGATTGTGGAAATGATTATATCTGATCCGGTGGCACCTTTATCGGAATAGAGAGTTGAACCAGTTACTCTAGCAACATCAGAAAATTCTAAAGTAACTGAAGAATAGGGAAGAAGAACAGAGAGTCAGAAGACTCCTAGGTATGTGAGATTGAATCATTCCAAAGTTTAAATCATTGGGGATAAGAGCAATGACGTGATGACAAGAAGAAGATTGGCAACTAATGAGGTATGTTTAATTTCACAATGAACGGGTATCAGTAATTGAGGCATGTAAAGATGAATTTTGGTTAAAAGATATGGAAGAAGAATTAGATCAGATTGAGAAAAATAACACATGGACTTTGGTTCCCCGGCCTAAAAATAAAAATGTTACTGGAACTAAATGGGTTTTTAGGAATAAATTGAATGAGCATGGTAAAGTTATAAGGAATAAGGCTAGATTGGTTTGTAAAGGATAATCTTAGAAAGAAGGAATTGATTATGGAGAAAATTTTGCACCTGTAGCTAGGATTGAAGCCGTAATATTATTTCTTGCCTATGCTGATTATTAAAACTACAAGGCTTATCAGATGGATGTTAAATGTGCATTCTTGAATGGGGATCTTAATGAGGAAGTTTATATTGAGCAACCTGATGGTTTTTCACTATCAGATGATACTAATATGGTTTGCACGTTAAGAAAATCTTTATATAGATTGAAACAAGCACCTAGAGCTTGGTATGTAAGGTTGGATAAATATCTTTTGAAGCTTAGTTTTACTAAGGGTAGTGCTGACAGTAATTTATGTTATAAAATCACATATGATGATATATTGATTGTTGAAGTATTTGTTGATGACATTATTTTTGGAGGTGAAGATAAATTATGCATAGAATTTTCTAAGAACATGGAGAAATAATTTGAGATGTCTGTGATTGGTGAGATGAAATTTTTCTTAGGTTTGCAGATTACTCAGACTGACAAGGGTTTTTTTATCTATCAAACTAAATATGCTATGAAATTATTGAAGAAATTTGGTATGGGAGATTCTAAACCGGTAAGTACACCTATGGTTACAAGTGAGAAATTGACAAGGAAATATGTTTCTGCACCGATAAATGCTACAAGATAAAAATATATGATTGGAGGTCTACTTTATTTAACTCGGACTAGACTTGACATTATGAATGTTGTTTGTATTGTTCCAAGATTTCAAAATGATCATAGAGAAAATCATGATATGGCAGTGAAAAGGATTTTTAGATACTAGCAAGGTACATTAGAATATGGTTTGTGGTATCCTAAGGATGATAACTTCACTTTATGTGCATATAAAGATGTTGGCTGGGCTGGAGATGTTGATGACCAAAAATATACTTTTGGTGGAGCTTTCTTTCTTGGATAGAAATTGGTTTCATGTTTCAGCAAGAAACAGTCATGTACTTCTTTATCTACTATTGAAGCTGAGTATGTTATTGCTACTACTAATTGTACACAAGTTTTATGAATGAAGAAAATGTTGAAGGATATAATGGTGGATTGTGATGCACTGGTAGTTATTCATTGTGATAACTCTACTACTATTGATATATTAAAGAATCCTTTATTTTACTCTAAGACAAAGAACATATCTATCAAGTATAACTTTTTGAAGGAGAAGATGAAAGCAAATGAAGTTAAACTGGTTTTTGTGAACACTAAAGAACAAATTGCAGATATTTTCACTAAAACCTTTATCAAAGGAATCTTTTGAGTACCTGAGAGATAGATTGAGGGCTTCTGCCTCGCTGGCCAAAATTGATTGATGCGGTTTGGCATTAGTCTGGTATGCATTATTAGAAACACCATTCATTCTGGCATTGATGTGGGATGCTACTACTCAGAGGGGGTAGTCAAATTTGAGATTCAGAGGCTTATATTTTTTCTTTGATATTTCTATCAAATTTCTGGCATTGATGTCAAAGGGGGAGAGATATTAATGTGAAAAAGACAAAGAAAGAAAAAGAAAAAATCATAGGGGGAGAGATAGCGATGTGAAAAAAAAGTCAAAACTTTACAGAGATATTATTCATAGGGGGGGAGATATTGATATTTAGAGCTATATGCAGCAGATTGTTGGTTGTCTTCCATAGGGGGAGACTTGTTTGGCACTTCTTGGTACTTAGATGTTTTTCACATCTAGTGTTGCCATCTATGCAAAAGGGGGAGATTGTTGGCTATTTGGTGGAATTGATTATGTATTGCATTGATGTTTTGTCATTGATGTCAACACTAGCTCTTTGGATGCTTTACCAGCACCCTTCTGGTCCTGGTAGGTTGAGTGGTTTTTGGTTAACTTGGATCCGGCATGATCTGGTTAACTCGGGTATAATTTGGTGATGGAATTGGCTTGTTCATAATGTTTATACTCATATTTGGTCAGTTGGTTTTGTTTTGGTGATTGGATGCTATCCTACTTTCATAGAAGATTGGTTTCTGGTTCTGACGAGGGTTTCACTGGTAGATATTTTGGTCGAGATCTTTGATGCATTCCATAATTAGTATTGGTGCAGCTTCTGATGGAGTTTCAAGATGTTGTTGGTAATCTCATTTGAGACTTGGCATTTGGGGATCATTGCTAAAGCGTATGGACCTATACTTGGTCCCGGTTGATCTAGGTTATGGACCAACATTAATGTAACATGTGGACAAGAATTATTGTTGTATTTTCAGGATATGTTATGTGTTGGATATTATTATTTTTAGTCTAAGGCCGAGATGGTTTGTAATAATGTAATTGATTTATTGTCTGGTAGCCGACCTAATTGTTTATGGTCAAGGGTTTGTATAAATAAGATGTAAGATCTCATTGTAGATCATCATGGTTATTGTAAGAGGTCATGGTCAAGGATTGTAATGTGTGAATATTGTAATATCATTTAGATAGAGGAACTAGTTGATCAATGGGGATCGAATTGGGTTTTGTAAGAGAATTTATTTCTTTGGTATTGAGCTTAACTGGAACTGTACTTAGGCATAGGAGATGCTATCTTTTTCCGTTCAACACTTGTCTGGATTATAGTCTGGATTTGTATGTAGTTAGTGAGACTCCTTTTGTGATGAGCAGTGTGCTCTAGGTTGTTGGCCTTCCTGCAAGTGCAGGCCCCTTCATTGTAAATTCACATATTTACTACAAAAGTATTATCTGACTATGGGTAGGGTTCCCACCGTGGTTTTTCCCTTTACTAGGTTTTCCACGTACAAATCTTGTTGTTATGTGGATGGCTTTTATTATGTGATTATTGTCTATGCTTAATTGGATTAACTTGTATTTTGGTATTATTGTTTTAATTGTGAATGCTTTCGGTAATCTATGACAATTGATTCACCCCCCCCTCTCAGTTGTCTTCTGGTTATATGAACTATCTATAAAAAATATCAACTATTTGTTCCTTTGTAGATACATACTCCAGCTTCAGTTTCTCTTCACTGACTTGTTCTCTCAAGTAATGATATTTGATTGACACATGTTTAGTCTTTGAATGTTGCACTAGATTCTTTGACATGTTAATAGCACCAGAATTATCAAAGCATATGATAGTAGGCTCATCATAGATAACTTTGATATCCTTCAATATTTGCTTCATCCAAACTACCTAAGTGCAAATACTAGTAGCAGCAATGTACTCAACTTCAGCAATTTATAAGGATACTGAATCTTGTTTCTTACTAGCCTATGAAACCAGTTTCTTACCCAAAAAGAATGCTCCACCGGTAGTGCTCTTTTGGTCATCTACATCACCAGCCCAATCAACATCAATGTAAGCACACAACCTAAAATCATCATTCCTCAGATACCACAAACCATAATCCACAATTCCCTTTAAGTATCTGAATATCCTCTTCACAGTAGTAACATGAATCTCTTTCAAATCAGCTTGATATCTAGCAGTCATGCACACAACATTCATAATGTCCAACCTAGTTTGTGTAAGATATAGTAGTCCACCAACCACAAATTTGTACAAGGTCTGATTAGCTTGTAGAGATTCATCATTCTTAGACAATTTACAACCAGTCACCATATGAGTTCCAACAAGTTTGGAGTCACCCAACCCAAACTTATTCAATAATTGCTTCACATATTTTGTTTGAGATATGAATATACCTTTCCTAGTCTGTGAAATCTGCAAACCTTAGAAAACTTTCATCTCTCCAATCATAGACATTTCAAATTCTTTCTGCATATCACCAGCAAACTTCATGCTCATGTCATCATCTCCTCCAAAGATAATATCATCAACAAAGACTTAAACAATCAATATGTCATTATTCTCAATCTTAAAGTATAGGTTACTGTCATCAGAAGGTTTATTAAATCCTAATTTCAACAAATATTTATCTAATCTAGCATACTAGGCTCTAGGGGCTTGTTTCAATCCATAAAGTGATTTCTTTAGTTTACATACCATGTCTCCATCATCTGATAATGAAAAAACCACCAGGTTTCTTATTGTAGACTTCTTCCTCAAGATCACCATTCAAAAAGGTAGATTTGACATCCATCTAATATACCTTGAAATATTTATAAGCAACATATGCAAGCAACAGTCTAATAGATTCAAGTGTGGCCACCAGAGAAAATGTCTCCTCATAATAAATTCCTTATTTCTATAAATATCCTTTGCAAACCATTCTAGCTTTGTTTCTGACAACTTCACCAGCTTCATTCAATTTATTCCTGAATATCTATTTAGCACCAATTACATTCTTATCCTTAGATCTAGGCACAAGCTCCCATGTGTTATTCTTTTCAATTTGATCTAATTCTTCTTCCATGGCTCTCATCCAATTTTCATCTTTTCAAGGTTCAACAACATCTTTAGGTTCAACTTTAGAAATCAAACACACTTCTTTAGCAGCTAACCTTCTTCTAGTCATCACTTATATTTTTATCACCAATAATTTGGTTTTCTGAATGATTCAATCCTACATACCTCGGGGTTTTTTTATTGTTCTGATTCTCAAGTTCCTACACTTCTTCACCAATAGCAGCAACATCCAAGTTAACTATCCCTACTATATCATTCTCCTTCAGTTCTTCACTCTAAATAGGGGCTAGAACAACATGTTGTCCATCATCATATCTACATGCTCTGATCTCTTTTCCAAGGTTCTCATCCACCTTCACATTCATATTTTCCACTATCTTTCTCAGTGTCTTATTGTAGCACCGGTAGGCTTTGCTCTTTGTTGAATATCCCAAGAAATTTCCTTCATCACTTCTAGCATCAAACTTTCCTATATCCTTATCTCTCTTTATATAACATATGAACTCTATTGAATGTGTAAAAAAAAGTGCTAATAGCTTCTCTCTAATAGATCTTCATAACATTCCCTTCAATCAGCATAGTCCTTGCACCATCCAAGACAATTTTGTTCTTTCTTTCAACAACTCCATTATGTTGAGGGGCTCTAGGAGAAAATAGTTGTCTTCTAATCCCATGCTTTTCACATAATGAAGTAAACTCACCAAAACATAATTCTCCACCTCTGTCAGATCTTAGACACTTTACCTTCAATTAAGACTTAGTGTCAACCTTTTTTTTGAATATCTTGAATTTGGCTAATACTTTTGATTTCTCCTTCAAAAAGACAACCCACATCAACCTAGAATAATCATCAATTAGCAACATAAAATATCTATCACCCTGCACACTTCTAATATTTGTAGGTCCACATAGGTTAGTATGCACAAGATCTAGAAATTCATCATATGTATAATGTTTTCTCTTGAAAGAAATCCTTGTTTGCTTACCCAACTGACATTCTTTACATACTAGATTAGTAGACTTAACAATCTTAAGAAAATCTCTAATAGCTTGAATAGAACTGATCTTAATCATTAAATCCAATTTAACATGACACATTATCCTATACCAAAACCAACTCTCATCAGTCTGAGTAATCAAACAACTTTTCTCATTGGCATTCAAATGAAAAATGTTAGCTTCAGTCTTAGTTCCAAATGTAATCTCTATACTGGAGGCATTTAGGATCTTGCATTTTCCATTCTGGAATTGTAAATCATAACCTTCATCAACCATCTATCCAACACTCAAAATATTATGCTTCAAACCTTCAACATACAAAACATCATCAGTGTTATGCTTACCATAAAAAGAAATAGAACCTCTACCATGGATCACACAGTCTTTGTCATCTCCAAATCTTACTATTCCACCATCATATCTTTCCATGCTCACAAATTTTCTTTTTATTACTAGTCATATGACGTGAACAACTGTTGTCAATCACTCATTCATTTCTTTCTTCAACTTTAGTAGCTAAATCTTTCTCCTCAATAGTACAGCTAGTGGAATCAACAGGTACAAGTCCATCTTCTTTAATGGTAGGAAATACAACTTCATCTCCTTCTAATTCTTCATCTATAACACCTTCATTAGTAACATAATAGTAGTTCTTTTGATTTCTATACTTATGGTTAGACTTGTAAGGCTTATCATACTTCTCATGCTTTTCATATCTATCATTCCTATCATGCTTATAAAAATTATCATGCTTGTCCTATTTAGCCATTCTCTTCGAGCATCTAGAAGAAAAATGTCCTATCTTATTGCAAGAGAAACATTTCAAAGGTAATTTTCCATCATACTTACCGACTCATTTAGGAAATATCTGGGCAATTAGTGCTTCAAGCTCATCCAACTCTCTTTCTTTCTCTTCCATCTCTCTTATCTCTCTTCATATCTGGATATTCTACACTCATCAAGATCATACTTCTTCTTTCTAGATATAGATGTTGATGCTCTAAATGTTGTCTCAGACTTACCATGCGGCTCACCAAATTCGCTCAGTTCAAAAGCAAAAATCTTCCCAACCAACATATCTCTTGTCACTGTAGACACACTCTAGATCTTATCAATAGAAACTACCTTGGGTTTATAAGGAGGCAATTATCTCAGCACCTTAGCAACAATTTCATCTTCTTCAAGGGTTCCACTGGCACATCTGATACCTATGACAAGGTCATTCCCCTTAGCCATGAAAGAGTGTATGTTCTCATCTTCTCCCATCTTCAACATCTCATTCTTTCCTTTCAAAATTTGCAACTTAGAAACTTTCACTTGTTTGTCTCCTTTATACATGGTCTCAAGCTTCTCCGAGATTTCATGTGCAGTCTAAAGTCCCATTACATTTTTCATGTCTAAAACAGTCAAGGCACTAAGAAATGCTTCCTTCACTTTGATGTTATTTTCAACTTCCTTGATCTCATCATTAGTAACTGATCCATTCTAAGGAACAAAATAAACTTTCTTTGTAATCTTCTAGTAATCTTCTCCAAGACATCTCAAATGCACCTCCATCCGGTTCTTCCATAAAGCATAGTTACTTCCATCAAATATTGAACTTTCCTTCTTACAGATAACAACTCTAGTTGCCATCATGAATCTCCTCAAGTGATTAAGCTTCTTTTGGAGGATCTAGCTTTGATACCAATTGTTGGCAACAACAATGAAGAAAACTGAGATGGGGGGGTGACTCAATTTTTATTGGATCTACAAACATACTCACAAATCTAGATCTGATAAACTATAGCAATAATAGAGATAAACAAAGCGAAAGAACAACACACAACGCCAATATTTTGATGCACAAAAAACTCAGTTAAGGTAAAAACCATGGTGGGAACTTACCCACAGTAAGATGATACTTTGTAGTAGTATGTGAAAATATTACAATGGGGAATGAACACGCATTTAGGCACACTGCCTAGAGCTTGCTTCTCAAAATATAATGACTTGGAAGGCTACAACCCTTAGAGAAGTCTCACTAACTTACAACAAGATTCAAACCACAATTTGAAAGGGATGAACTAAAAGAATAGCATCTCCAAACGCCTGATTATAGTTCTAGTTAAGCACAAATGTCTGCTCTACAACACCAATCTCTGCTCAATCACAATGCTCGATGATGAATCACTTGTTAAAACATACACCACTCTTTGATAATGCAGACACCACCTCTATATCTAAACTACATGAATATATCACCTATATACAATTCATCAACCTTCATAACAATGTCAGATAAACCCTCAACTCATAATTACAAAATTATATCACATGATACAAAGATTGACCACTGGACCAATATAAAAATTTACCGTACATAAAATGAACCTAATTAAAATTCCTAAATGATCAACTCCACTGGAAATCATGCCAAGATCAACCACAACATGCTACACCACCAAAAATATCGCATAGCACGAGAATCATCACCAGTTCATGAAAACCACCAATAACTTGCATAACAATTAATGCGGATCAACAAAAAAAATAGGACACAATTAGGAAACACCAACAAGCACGTTAGAAACATCAGTAAAAACTACACCAACACCACTTATCAAATCTTCATCAATCAACATCAAGAACTAATCAACAACTATCACAACGAAAGATAACTTGTGGAGTACCAAATCATGAACCATCTAAAATGAAGATACACAAGATCATCCCAAACAATATCCCAAAAACTCAACTCAAGATCTGATCACATTGGAATATACCGGAGGAAATACTAAACTCTACAATACTCTCTAATATGTCATGTGAGTATAATACATTCATCAACCTTCTAGATATCATTGTATCAATGACAAAACTGACTAGTACTATCCTAAAATCATAGACAACACTCATTTGACATTAATGACAACATATATTCAATACTGACTCTAATTATAGAATAATGGTAAATAATTGATTAACTGATTTGGTAAATATCAAAAATATGTGTACTAGAGAAAATAGTTTAACAAGGACATCATAATTGTAGGTGGAAATGCAGTTGTCGATTGTATAAATGATTCTATCTATCTATATAAGTATATGCTAGTAATGCAATTCTAATATTTTTCAAACATTTCCCCTATTATATTTTTCTTGCAAATGTAACTCTAAAAAGTCCAAATTTCATCTAGCTAATTACTGACCCCTTGAGGGTTACATCAGAAGATTTTTTAGATTATATAAAATAAATAAAAGAATTTTCCTTGTAGAAGAAAATCAAATCCTAAATCAAGTGGAACTCTACCAAATTAGTTTATTTAGAAGGGTATAGCCTTGAGTTGAATGCTCAAGTTGTGCATCCTAACTCTCAAATTACAAACAATGAATTATCTAACAACAATCCACGTTGAGCTATGGGCATATAAAGATCTATCAAGTTATTAGATGACCCTCGTAAAGGTATAATTCTCAATCATAGTCTTGTAATCTTGTTTGAAAATAATCTATATTAAGCTCAACAACAATTCTTTTACCCACCTTCAAACATCAATGTTCACACAACCTGCTGAGGCAAGGTGTATACTGTATAGATGCCCTACATTCCTTAAATTTGTCATCACAAAAAGTGAAGCATAACATGAAAGAAAGAAAATAAATCCAAAAATGTTTCTCATGCAAAGCACCATCTCAAAGTGGTAAGATATGTTTTGTTTTCATTGATCCTTTTTTTCATCATTATTAATTTAGAAAACCTATAGTGTCATAGAACAAACTTAAAACATTGTTTGGTAAAATAGATGAGGTTTTGCAATACCAAATAAAAAATTATCTTGTAGGGATAAATACAAAGTATTTTCAATTTTTTTAGTACTTTGTAAAACAAATTGATCTTATATAAAAAATAAAATATTGTAATTTACTAAGAAACGCAACATATAGTTGATATTTAGTGTATTAAACTAAGTTGGTTGTCTATAGTATGCTACACTTAATCATAATCTTTAAAATCACAAGTTGACTATCAAAAAATGTACATTATTTGAGGCCATCTTTCCCTTATCATGATCACACTCTATTTTAATAGACATGTTTTATTTTCAGAAACCATTGATAATTTATTATTCAATGTTATAATTACAATCTATTTTGACACTAATATCATGTTAGAGTGGTAATTAGTTGATTTTTTGATTTTAACTTAGTTTATCATTATATATTTATTTATGTTTTTAATTTTTAAGTATCATTTATATTGACTTGTCACTATATATTAATATTAGAATGATATTAATCATGTATAATGGATCTCAATGTAGTTTCAACAGGTATTATCAATGTATAGAATAATTTTTTAATATTCTTTGGATGATTGATTAAAATAATTTTATAATTTAATTTGGATCACAATAGTGTTTCTTAAATATGATATATATGTGTTATCTATATTTATATTTTTATAAATATTGGTTTAGATATCGTGTTGGATATCTTATCCTTTTGGTGTAAGTGTTTAGGTTAATATTGCATGACTAATGGAATGTTGTTGAGTATGTCAAGAAACCATTGTAGTGATTCCCTAGTATACTTAGGCCTCATTGGAAGAGACAATTAAGATCTTCCTTAGTAAACGTATCATGTTTGTTGACTAATTTCAATTTATTATTATTAGTTTGAATTTTTTTTAAGTCCACGTAACTATCAAATCTAGGATTTGAACTTAAGACTATAGTTTTTAGGTCTTTTAATATTACTTTTGTTGTTGTTGGAATCCAATTAAGCTCCTCCTACGATGAAATATGGGTTGATTCGACAATGGATCTTTACTAAAATGTTCCATGAATTTTTTATTAGCGTTGGATGTTTGAGTTTTTATTCTCATTTTTGTTTTGTAAAGTTGCTTGGATAAAAATGGTTGAAGATCAATAGAGGAGAGGAAAAATGAATGAAGGTTTAAGGTAGAAACACCTCAAATTTGTTCAATTTTGGAGTTAGGTTCTTATATAATTTTAAAGCATATCTAGAGATTATTTCTTAATACAACGAGTCTCTAAATTTTTTTATTTTTTTCATATATACGCAAAGATGGGAAGCTAAAAAGAGTCCATAAAAAGAAAAATGTAAGCATGTTATAATGTGCTTCTATTAGGGCTGAATACTTGATTGAACCTAAATTGGTTACTATCAAGCTATTACAATAGTGCACTATAATATAAGTGCATATTGTTTCTATATCGAAATGTGTGTGTGTGTGTGTGTGTGTGTGTGTGAGAGAGAGAGAGAGAGAGAGAGAGAGAGAGAGAGAGAGAGAGAGAGAGAGAGAGAGAGAGAGAGAGGGAGAGAGAGAGAGAGATTTGCCTCATTTGAGCTTAGCCCCATTTTTACCATTTCTAAATGAAAGAAACCAAAAGTGTGAGTGTGTTTGTATCATCTTCAAGTGGATAAAAACTAGCACATATTACTATGGTGTGCAAGAGGATTAAGAAGTGAGATTTTAAGGTTTTGAACATTTTAAAATAGAATTAGATTTGTTTATAGTTGTCTTTAAAATTATATAAATTTAAAATGTGTCAGCATACTCAAACACTATTTTTTCAAATTATATAGAGGAAATTCTTACTAAAAAGCAAGAAAAGCCTAATCCTTTTTAAACTCTTCCATCTATAAGTACTATATGTATAACATGCAAATGAAATTTGATTTAATATACTAGTGAAACATCTTTAGGATAGTCAAATAAATAAAACCAAGATATAATGAAGGAAATAAATATATCATTTCTTTATTTTTAAAAGAAATATAATTATATCTATAATATAAAATAAGTGAAATAAATTAAACATTATAATACAAATATAGTATGTGAAGAATTATATCATTAATATTTTAATAGGAGGAACCTAATAGAGATTAAATAAAACTTGTATTTTCCATCTTGTAATCTAGTGTATATGTAAATAATCATATTTGAGTTTAGTTTCTAGTCTAAGAATTAAATAGGCCATTAAATTGAAATAGCTAAAATTTATGTAACTGCAAAATCTAAATAACTTTATTTAACATAATATGTTAATTAATTTATTTTTTAAGTAAACTTGATAAATTACATCAAGATATTGAAAATTTAAAGAAAAGTAATGTAGTTGTCAAATTATTATCCACATATGTACACCCTCTTAAGATTCTTACGTACATATATTTAAATATATTTGATTTACTTTCAAGCATAACATATAAATTGGATTTTGATTTTATGTTATTGCTCAAGTGAAAAAATGTAGATTAGTCTCCAAATCTTTATGTTTTCTAATTTTTTAATCTTCCTAGGCATCTTCTTCCCCCACTAGAATGACAGTACATTACCATATCTAGTAAAGAAAAGGGATCTGCATTGAGAGGTTGTAACTTTCCCGTGATGTTTACCTTGATTGACTCTCTATTATATTGAAATGCATGTCTTAGATAAATATTTTTTCGAGACAATTAGATCAGTTCGAAAACTGTTTAAACAAAATTCAATCAAATAGAAACAAAATGAAACTCAACTTAACTGTTGGGTATATGAAGCCTAATGGTCACATGACTGTTTGTCTTCCCCAGACTCTTCATTACATGCTTGAATAAATGTATAAATAGATGTGTATAGTCATGTACTAGATATCGGTTAATATATAAGATTTCTCTACTTGTTATGCGTTGTTGTGTTTTCATTAATGTTATAGTTTCTTTGGTTTGCTATTGATGATTATGTCTTCTCTACTCATTTATAATTTACAATTGGTATCAGAGCCTAGGTTGGCTTGAGCAGAGATGGAAGAAGAAGGAGAAGGTAAAATTCAAAATTTGTATGATACTTTTACGTTCCATGTTTTTCTCTATTTCAAGCATTGTGTGCATTGGTGGGATGGTTGGATGAAAGAGGGGAATTCAACTAAAGAGAAGAATTCAATTAAAAAGGAGAATTCAATTAAAGAGGAGAATTCAACTAGAGAGAAGGATTTTGGGATTCTTATTTACTCTTCTCTTGAGCCAGCTTTGGCATGTATAGGCCAAACTGTTAATGAATTGAAAATTGTTGGCATTCGTGTGGTGAAGGTTGAACACCATGATGCCTCCGTTGAAATTGATGATGGTGCTTATATAGACACTGGAATTTCTGGGCAGAAAGATGCTAGAAAAGAAGTCATTGTTGAAGAGGAGAAACTCAGAAGATTGCGGTAGAAATAAAGTATGCCATCAGAAACCCAAGTTCAATCTGCTGTTGATTTTGCCCCCCAAGATGAGGAGGGTCGAAATTTGAGCGAGCTAGCAGGGCAAGGGAGCCTAGGATTAATTGTGGCTAGAGGCACTCCCATGACAATGATGATGACAACAAAATCGGGTCAGAGGATGATAGACCGCAAAGAGATAAGAAGGATTGTAAACAGAGAAGGAAGAGTGAGGACAGGGAAGACAATAGCTATGCCCATGGCAGAAAGTTCGAAGATGGTTACAGAGAGGGGCAGAGATCTTTATCTCACGAAAGTCATCATGAAAGCGAGCGCAGTGGGACTCCAATCCCGAGGTTTGAGGATCACGGGGTTTTGAACCCTCGACGCAATGGGTACTACGATTGGGAGAGGCAGAGTCCAAGCCCTATTTACGATCGCCAAGTGTTTTTGGTGAGGGATGTGAGTGTTGATCGACTTACCAGGATTGCAAACGTTTTTGAATGGTTGAGTGGTCATGATCGCAAGGAAGCCGTGAGTTTTGGGATGCAAAGTCTCTATGAAGACCTAATGCACGACTTTTTTGATTCGTTGGGTGCAGCAAGTAACGTTTCCCATATTCATGAAGATAAGTTTGTGGTGTTTGAGAAGGATGCAGAAGAAGCCACTCTACCACCCCCAATTTCTTCTTATGTTTATTCTCCAAATTACAGTGCTACCTCTCGAGATGCTTGTATATTGTATCCAAATTTAGCTGATGATTTCCGGAATGTGGATATGCCTGCCCCAGCTATGATATCATCTGTTGGTTTTAACAGGGGTGTCAGTTTAGCGATGGTTCACCCAATCTCTGGTTACATGCTTCTTGACAGCGTGAATGGTAATTGTCTGGGATTGGTGAGTTCTTATTTGCAGATTGTGGGTGTCGCATCCATATTGGGCTTGGTGGAATTTGTTCTTAGCGCAAAACCTAGTTACACTGTAATCATTCAAAAGGCATATGGAGAAATGGTGGATATCATTGCAAAATCTCAGCATGAGAAGGAAATGGCCATGCTGGCTAGAGAACATGCTAGGGCTAAGTTCCAAGACTGGGAGGAGGAACAAGAGCTCCATTTTGATCAAAGTAAAGTGTGGCCAGAGATTTAGATTGCGGGAGTGCCGAGCCAGGCCTATTGATGTTCTTTCAAAGAACTTAAATGTGTTTGATGTCTTTGACATTGATTTGATTTGGAGAAGGCTAATCCGAAGCGTACGTGAATGAGAGTTCGTGAAATTTAAATCTTACAGTCTAGTTCTGTAAGTTTCGAAATGGAAGCAGGGGATGCCACTGTGCATGGCTCTTCCAGTTGGACTGCACTGGGGAGATTGTTGGGTATATGAAACCCAATGGTCACATGATTCTTTGTCTTCCCTAGATTCTTTGTTACATTCCTGAATAAATGTATAAATAGATGTGTATATTCATGTACTGGATATTAATTAATATATGAGATTTCCCCACTTTCTAGTGGATGTAGCCAATAATGGTAAACCATGTTAAACGTTGTGTTATGCATTGTTGTGTTTTCATTTATGTTATAGTTTCTTTGTTTTGTGTTGATTCTTCTCTGCTCGTTTAAAATTTATATTAACAAATTATGCATGCGTAATCAAAAGCGATACCCTGTGTTTCGAGTTCGACAATTTCATGAATCAAGCCATTTTTCTGTTTATACAACATCACGCTATTTCATGGATTGTTAGCATTTTCTTGACAATTTGTTTGCCTGAAAAGCCCACAAGAGAAACCTATCGGTTAATTATAATATTAAAGAAATCTAAACAAAAAGAGCTCAAAATGTAATTAGCACAATCCGTGAGGTCCGGTAAAGGGAGTTACCAGGGACTGCATTGCACACAACCCTGTGCTGTAGATGAGCTTGGAAACTTCATTTAGAAGAAAAATGTCATATGATCCATTAGCTTTACCGGGAGACAAGCTGACGGACATTCAAGAAATGGTATAAATAGGACATTTTTGCAAAACATTGTTTTAGGGGACGTAAGGGAAGGGAGGGGCGTTTCTATTAATTCCTCTATATACACAGACTTGCATGGGGGTTGCTAATGGTGTGCTAGATTTTACAATCCCTATCACGAGTTGATGAATACTTTTAAATCTGCAATTGTTTGTCAATGTAAATGAATCATGTACATATAGCTACATGGACAGGGAGTCAGTAGGACAAACCATATATGCTTTCCCTAAAAAGAGACTTTTTAATCAATTTAAGGAAGATTTTTGTTCTCTACAACTGAAAGAAGGGATACGTGTTTATATATCACGCAAAAATATATTTCTGGACACAGAGTTTCACTATTACAAAACAAGAGTTCCCGGCAGCACTACCCTGATAGATTATATTCCCTACATAAATTAATTAACAAGCTGATGGGCTACTAATGCTGACGGTTGAGATCAACATACATAGAGCCGTTAAAATATGGAATGTGGTATAGATGATATGCCATGAACGAGAACATGTGAGTACACATCACATGCTAGACGATGATTCAACAAACTCTGTTATTTGGACTGGTGTATCGACAGGAAAAGGCTGAGGAGGAATGACGGTATCAACAGCTCCTTCCAACATTTGAATAACTCTACTCATAGGAGGCCGTTGAGAAGGGTCGTACTGAATGCACCACAGTCCTAGCATGCTCAACTTCTTTGCTATAACAACTTCTTCATCATCTTCTATAGTTTTACCTCTTAACTTTTCAAATGCTCCCATTTCCACTTGTTTAAATGCCCACTCTGGATAGTAAAATTTGCTAGATCTTGTTGCTTTTATGTCAAGATTCTTTCTTCCTCCCACCATCTCCATCACCAACATACCATAACTATACACATCTGATCTGTCGGTCACTGGCCCATTAGTTTTGGACCACACTTCTGGAGCCGCGTAGCCAGGGGTTCCTCCAGCACCTGTTAGTGAAACGTGGCTATCTTCTCTATTTGTTAATTTTGCCAGACCAAAATCTGCGACCTTTGGAGAAAAGTTGGCATCCAACAATACATTATGGGGTTTTATATCACAGTGCAATATCCTATTTCGACATTCATCATGTAGATATGCAATCCCACGAGCTGTGCCCATTGCAATGGAGTGCAACTGTTTCCAATTCAATACAGTTTGATCATCTCCATGAATATATTTTTCGAGGGAACCATTGACCATATACTCATAAATCAAAGCTCTTTTAGACCCCTCGATACAAAAACCCAGAAGCCGCACCAGATGCAAGTGGTGGATCCTTCCAATGGTAACCACTTCATTCAGGAATTGGATTCGACTGTATTTTGATTTTTCAAGAATTTTAACTGCTATTATACATCCATTAGGAAGCTCACCTTTGAAAACTGTACCAAAACCTCCTTGGCCAAGTCTCACTGCAAAATTGTTTGTATATCTTTTGATCTGATGATAATAATATCTAGTGGGAATTGCTGCATGTAAAAAGTTCTCAACTGAAAATGGTCTGGAGTCGAGGGGATCCATAAAGCCTTCAATGTCCAGCTCCTCTTGCTGCTCTCTTTTCTTTCTATTAATTCTTCGCCAAATCAAGATGATTGTTGATATAATGAAGATACCAGAAATAACACCTATAGCTGCAAAAAAAAGTTCATAGCGAAATGTAATGCGGTGATCTAGTGAATAAAGTAGCAGTCCATTGACCATCCAAGCAAATTTTAAATGAGACAATTAATTTAAAAAGAACTCTCCAAACCCCCATTTTGAAGCTTCACAAATTGGGGTTTGGAAGCACAAGCTTTAAAATGAAGTCATGAGAGCATGATAAGATTCAAAATCATCTTTTGAAGCTCGTGGCTTTGAAAGTCATATTTTGAACATTACCTGCTTTAAATTTTGAGGTCATCCACCATTTCTTCTCGTCGAGAAGTTTTCCTTCAAAACAAACGAAAATTATTTATTAGACCTCAACAAAAATAATGCTCAACTCCAATTTGTAATTTCCCTTCCAACTTCATAGCCCTAAGCAAAATAAGATTACAAGCTGATTTAAAAGATTTCAACGAGCTTTCAATTTATTTTAGGTGATTATAAAATTTGATAAGACTTCAATATAGGTTTCAACTTATGACTATTAAATTCAGACATATAAAGAATACCATCAGAGCAGTTGTATTTATGGGGACCGTCTGGACAAATGCACCCTGAAATTCGAAAAACATGATAACATATCCCGCCTGATATTTCACAAGAAGAGCACTGATCGCTGATATCCCATTTGACTTCAAATCCCTTGTGGAAGCGCTCCCTCAGTATTTTTTCATCAGTGATTTTGTAGCTTTTATTGCTGGGAATGACAACGGCGTATTGGCCTCCACAACTTTTATCAGCAGCGGATAATTGAGAAGGATAATAATATGATGCTAAATTCCAAGGAACGAAGTAGCATAAATCATTTCTGCTTCTACATTCCAAACACTTAATGCTCTGGATAATGTTGCTGTAGGCAGGTTCCCTATTACATATAATAACGGTTCCCCATTTGTATTTATCAGAAAGATAAAATTCATCATCAAAAAATCTAACATCATTGAATGTGCCAGCGCAACCATCCAAAAGGTTTTGATCACAAGTGACATGAACGGTTCTGTTTGTATAGGATGATTCTGTGATCCCTCCCACTACCCTATAAGTATCTCCATTACAGAACCCCTTCATAGAAGGTAAATCTAATACACTGGTTTGATTTCTTCTGCACTGAGCAGTAGTATGGCTGCAATCGTTAAAGGGGTATTTGATGATGGAATGGTTGCATGTATGAGGAGAACAGGTCTGATATGAAGGATACGAATGAGTGTCGCTATATAAGAATATAGGAAATAAAATAAAAAAAAGAATAATACAGGGAAGCAGGATCAACAAGAGACATCTACAACGAACCCAGCAACGCATGTACAAAGAAGAATGGCAAAGAGAATAGATACAGCCATGAAAAGTAAAGGACTCCATCTGTTGGAAATGCAAGTTATCAATCCATAAATTCCTCACCTGGACTTTATACAATATGGAAAAGAAGGAAAACAGAAGTAGCGAGTTGAGGAAGGAACACAGAAAGAGTGTTGTAAGAACCAATGTCTGTTGACCAGATGTGATAGTATACAGCTGTAAATTATCGAATTATTGCTTTATTGAACAGTAAATAATTATATTGCTAGACATCAATTTGAACACAAATTCTTAATAAAAGTAAAGAGTGTGTATGGAATAGTGATAGGACAGGAAATTATTTATCGAATGGAATCTTATATGAAAAAGATGGCTTCCACTTTACTAAAAATTCATCTTAATCCTATTGCTTCACTTAATGAAATTTGAGATTTGAGATTAATCCATTGCTTTGTCTAAAGTGGGGCTATTCTCCCAATCGGCACAAGACATTATAACATAGAAATCGCTATAAAAAATGATATCTTATCATGCACACTACCATACAATTGGACCTGCCAGCAATGTGAGTACATTAAAGCCGAGAGGGTCTAGTAAAGAGCTGTTCTTCTTACAAGTCACTCTTTCTGCTTTACTTTCCACTGTGCACTCTCCTCCCTGTTTCCCACAACTTTTTTGCGTAGACTTTGTTATGCAAGTGGCCGTCTATATCAAAACACTTTCACAATTGTATAGGGCTTTGTAGCTTTCTAAGAACTTTCCTTGCTTGCTACTAATATTGACAAAAAAATATTTCCACGTGAACGATAAAAAAGAGTCCGTGTTTAATGACCGACTCCTGTCAACTACCCCCTTCACGTGTGGAATTAGGAACGATCGAGGAAAATGGTCATTGTTCATTTTACCCAAGCAAAGATAATCTAGTGGTTTCAAATAAAGAAACCCTAGATGTGATCATGGAAATAGAAATAAACTCAATGGTTTAAACAACTGCTAACCAATGAAGAAATCCTACAGATGACCAAGTAAAAAACACAATCTCATTTATCAGTCCCTGCCTATTCGCAGGCGAGGACTTATGCTTTTTTGTCCGTCAGATTGGTATTAATATTCATTAGAAACTGTGCAATCATTAAATATTTCAAAGGTTTATAATGCTTAGCCTGTATTTAAAATTGTTTTTGTTTTTTATTTAATTCAATTGCCATGTTGGCGAGCAAAATCAGCCAGCAAATTGTATTAGAAAAAACTTTTAAAAATATAAAGAAAATCGTTCTCCAATAATAAAATTGAGTCGGGTTAAAATTATTTTGCGGAAGAAATAATTATTTTTATTTTGAAGTTAGATTTATTTATACAACATAAGAAAGTATATCAGAAAAGGTTATTTAAATAATAATTCACATTATACAATGTGGTCTAATCTAAGACTATATTTTAAGGCATAATCCTATTGTGAGCAATAAGAAATTTTTTATTCTACTGCAATCTTAATTCTTTGGTCAAATCTCATATTTTATCTTCTCTTAGAATTTTTCTTGGATCTCCATGATTGGTTTTATAAGTGATTTCACTAGTTTATGCATCATGCATTGTTACATCACACAAGAATTTTAGACAATTCTAATGAGCGTCATATTACCAATGTTTAGATTAATGGATCCATTGTATTATTTTGGGAGTTTCATATAATTATACACTCTTCCTATACATGAGGTCAAATGGTAGGCCATTTAGCAAATGATATTGTGTGTGCAACGAGCTCTCAATTGGGAAGTTATAGTTTTGGATTGAAATTTTATCCACTTAAACTATCTTTATATGTCATTTATTGTTTTAAATTTTCTCTCCTAAATGTGACATCCTTGGAATTCTTAAAAGGAAAAAAAAAGTGCTATTATATACAAAATTATTCCCTCTCTATATGTCTCTCAACCTATTTTTACAAATATCTTAATCTCTTCCCCTTCTGTCATTTTGTCTCCCTTATCTCTCTTTGTGGATAAAGAGCAACTAATTTTATATGTTAAGTACCACCAATTAGATCTGCATTCATAATGTGAAGACCAACTTGCATGAAATTCAAGGATTAGAAGCATATATTTATATAAATGTGGAATTTCATTTATTAATTAGTAGCCAACACATCAATAAAGATGTTGACATAGGTTGCAACCTATTAGGGTGGTTATACCTTTTATAGATATAAGACCAATGGTAATAGTTTTAAAGGAATATTTTATTATTTGTAATCAATAACTATTTCACCAATTTTATTTTGTAAAGTAACATAATCACTATCCTTTAGCATATTTATCCCCCAATCCTTCTCAAGATAAAAGACATTTGGGCAATCAAAACACAAAACAAAAGGATAATTAATGACAGTTGTAGTTTTTCATAGGTTAAAGTAAAGTTTTAATAACCACTTAGAAATCTGGGGTAAAGACTACCATTATTCTCTAAAAACTCACTTTTCTCAATGATTTCATTATTAAGTGTGCTTTCATTTTAGTGTAATTAAAAATTGCTATTTCTCATATATATTTTTTGTATTAATTAAAATACTAATTGAAGATTAATGATCATAATTGTTGGTTTTTCTTTTTGGCTTCTCAATAGTTGCATAATTTTTGTATTCAATTTTGATTAAACCATTATTATTTTATGCCTAGGATTGTGTTCACATATAGCAATATTGAATTCTCCTTGAGCTATAAAGTTTGAGAGGAGGGGATTTCTCTATAACCATTAGATTTATATGTTCAATTGTTAAACTATTGTGAATAGATTCATTAAAATTTCTAAAGTTCTACTGTTATGTCATTAAATAAATCATGTTGTACATTCAATGTGCCTCTACAAGGAAATTTGGTACATATGAAATGTTGAAACACAGAAATTTAGATCACTTCAATTTTATGCTCCAAGTTCCATGCATTAGAATTAGTTGAATGGTTGGACCATATTATTAAATTTTAAGTAGTGTGGGTGTCAATATATAAGCTTCCTTCATTTGTTCTTGCAAAAAACTAAAGGGTAAATCCTTTCATTGTTCAAGTATTTATAGTTCCACCTCAATATAGGTTGAGATAAACTACATATAGTGGATACCATACATAGTACAGACTAGATTTTTCATAAGCATTTTTTATTGTTAAGCTATGTTTCATCTCACATTTGAACATGATACTAAAAAAGAAATATGTGATGGTATAAGTAGGCCTTTGGTTACAACCATGGTCTGGTGGGTCCTCAAAGAGAACAAACCAGATCATGTAGCAAGAGTAGAACAATAGAAGAAACAATAAAATATAGACAAAATGCAAAATGAGACATCCACATTATCATATATTATCATCATAGAACATTTGGTAATCATCCGATTACATGCAGGCTAACATGCCTTGTTTTAAACTATATGTCGGATTACAATCCATCCAAACCTCCAAGAGGCATCTGAATTACAATTCCAAAAACTAGATCCTCATAACTTTTGAACTACCTCCTAAGGAACACATATAAAAATATAAATACCCTCTAGAACACATCTGGGTCGGCCATAATAGATTACATTTACCAAGAAAGGAAAATGAAATGTGTAAATAGGTTGGCCCAAGAATGAAAGGAAAATCCTCCAAAAAAGGACAACCAAGATGAATGGATCAAACAAAAGGTCGACCAAGCACTCAAGAACATCAAGAAAGGAACCAAATAGATCGGCAAGCCAAGAAATTGCTCTACACGAGAAGAAATCACCAACTAGCCGTTAAGATCAAAACTACTCCAGGAACTAGGAACAACCAATCTTGAAGCACTAACTCACCAGAAAAGAATCCAAATGAAATGAAAATCTAGAATGATGAACAAAATCAAGCTTGGAAACCAAAAATATGGTCCACAACAAAAAAGAACCATCTACCAAAAGCACTAAAATAAAAACACAAATCTGCTACCAAAACTGATCAAGAACAAAAATAAGAAAACATTTTTGGTTGATGCAAGATTGCTCATAGACTGGGGATGGTCTTGCATCAGACACCCCAGGTAGAAAGAGATGTTCCGTGAGAGGCAACTCATTAACATAAAAAATGATTCGAGATATAGATCACATGCTCATTTTTTATCCATACATCTTCATTATCTACAAACCTCTTCCTTACCTCCTCCGAAACCTCAACTGGACTCCCTAGCTCCTGATCGTCTTTATTTCTCTTTCCTTGCTTCATAATTGCACACTATCTCTTACCAATGCTTTATTTCTATTGTGACTGATTTATTTATGCCACAAGATTTCATTCGATTCGCCACCTTAACCTTACCATCTAGTTCCTTCTTACTATTAGGCTTATCTATCTATCTGTTCTACAAATTTGTGCAACCTCTGTAACCTACTTCTCAAAACAACAACTCTTTTCAAGACTCAAATTCCTCACTTCCTTCTCTTTATCCCTCAAAGAAGCCAATTTGAACTTCTACCCATCCTTCTCAATAGTGATTAGACTTTTTCTATAGTCATAGATAGATCCTCTATCAAACTGCAATGGTTTCCCCAACAAAACATGACAAGCACTCATAGACAAAACATCACATAAGACCTCATCCCTAAAAGGTCCAATATTAAAATTCACCAAACGCTGCTCTTTTACTTCTAACTTCTGATCATCTTGCAACCAACTCACCTAGTAAGGACATTGGTGCTTAAGCCTCTTCAATCCAAGCTTCTCTACCATCTCCTTAGATACCAAGTTATCAATACTTCCACTATCCACAATAAATTTACAACACTTATCACCAAATTTATACTTAGTCCAGAAAAGATTCTCCCTCTGAGTAGGTCCAATATGTTCACTACTCTGCTCCATCAAGACTCCTTTGAACATAAGGGATTATCCTTTCTTCGATTCCAACACATTCCCACAGGTAACTCTAACCTCTCGACCCTCATTTGCCACATAATTTCTTTCCATCCTTTTCTTGCACTCTAAAGATCTATGTCTGGTTCCTCCACACTTGAAACGTTTGCCCAAAAATTATCTTCCACCCCCTTTTCTCTATGTCTTCTAATCTAGTTCTTTACTACACTTAGGTTTTGATTCTTCTTCAACATTCTGCTTCTCTATACTTCCACTCATCTACCCTTTATATCTCTCTTTCCTTCTAGGGTTATTCTATTGTCTTCTTTTTACTTTCTCCTCAGCCTTCAGAGCATATTTGTATGCCTCTTCAATTATGGAAATATTCAAAATACTCATCTCATCCTGAATGTTAAATTCAATTCCATTTATATACCTATCCACCTTCTCTCTATCCATCTCTCCATGTCCAGATCTGATCATTACCTTGTAGAATTCATCAGTGTATTCCTTCAGACTTGTGTTTCTCTACTTCAGGTTTTGCAACTTCTTGAACAATTCCAACTCATAGTCTCCTATATTGAACTTAGCCTTCAATCTCGCTACCATCTACCTCCACCGGGTGATCTTCATCTCACCATTCTCAACTCTATCTCTCTGCAACTCCTTCCACCATAAAGCAGCATGCCCTTTCAACTTACTTTGTGCCAATTAGACTCTTTGCGAGTCCTTAATATCCTCAAACTCAAAGTAGTTCTCCAACTCTCCAATCCAATCAATCAAATCTTCTGGATTCAGCATCTCAGAAAAGTTTGAAACCTCCACTTTATGTACTTTACTCACTTGCGCCACCACTCTCAGGAGTCTTTCTCCTCTTTCATCTTCAGGTCCTTCAACCTCCTTGACCTCCAATTCCTCTCCAGCCTCTTCATACTCATCTTCAGATTTTGGATTCCTCCGCAAACTAGCCAATGCATTTTAGATCTCATTCCTCATCTCATTCTTGAAATCCTCCATCATCTGCTCTACCCTCTTGGGGTTCATCCTTCTATGTAGCATCTCCTCCTTTGCTTTGATGGAACTGCCTCACTCGGTGATATAACTACTAGTTTAGATTTCCTCACACTCGACGATCTATCAAACACACTCGCAACCTACCTCAACTCAACAATTTGTTCACCCAAAGGAATGCTTCAAGGTTTGCAAGCAACTTTGATACCACTTGGTGTAGCCATGGTCTAGTGGGCTCTCAAAGAGAACTGAGAGGACCATGCAGCAAGAGTAACACAATGAAAGAAACAATAAAACATACATAAAATGCAAAATCAAACATCTACATTATCATATTATCATCAAAGAAACATCCAGTAATTATTTGGTTACATGTAGGCTAACATGCCTTGTTCTAAACTATATGCCAGATTACAATCCACCTAGATGTCCAAGAGGCATTTGAATTAAAATTCTAGATACTAGATCCTCATAACCTTTGAACTACCTCCTAAGGAACACATATAACAATAGATGTACCCTCTGAAACACATCCGAGTCGGCCACAATAGATTACATTTACCAAGAAAGGAAAATGTAACATGAAAATAGGTCGGCCCCAAGAATAAAAAGAAAATCCTCCAGAAAAGGACAACCAAGAAGTACAAATCTAATGGAAGACTGACCAAGCACTCAAAAACATTGAGCAAGACACCAAATAGGTCTGCAAGCCCTATACCCTTTATGATTTGATGGATGCCTATACCCTATTCCAAAATTCCCATTTTATTAAGTGGATTGTGAGCATGCCATGTCTTTGGTCTACTGCCAAAATAACTCCCATAAAGCAAGAAAAGTCCCTATAATAGCATAGAAGCAAATCTAGCAGCGCATGTAAATCTATGCACATATTCCAGAGAGTGGGGAGATTGACAGGAGTGCCTGCTTTTTCTAATGCATTGAATCATTTCAAACTTCTAGGTAGGAAGTGGTGAAATTCAAATGTCAATGGTGATTATTATTTTAACATAACGAATGGGAGGGGAATAAATGTTAGGCAAAAGAAACGGTGGAATCCAAAACTTTGAAAATGGGAATGCTATGAACGGGAAATGCCAGGTCAGAGGTTAAGAGTGGGCCTGACCACCTAAGCCAAAATTTAGAGAGAAAAAAACCACAAAGAAGACCAAATAAGAAATGGATTGAGATTGATTAATACACTTTCTAGTTGCATGATGGTCATGGAGTGCCCTATACCTCCATTATTGAATTCATAAGAGAATAGAGTGGTCTGCAACTACTACAGCTAGACAGTTCTCTTTCAGTATACAATCAATCACCACTAATTAATGGTTGACCTAAGATTATAAATCAATTTATGTGAGATAATACAAGGTGGGGTCCTATAAGACTAGGGACCCTCACTTTGAGTAATTTTAAACTTCTTTGGTATTTTCTTAGTAAATAATAAAATGTTCTCATATTGTTCTTAAAAAAAAATTATAGAAGTTAAATATTTTGATGCAATTAATTAAAGAAGCTTTTAGGGAGATATTTGAACCTTTTGAATCTAGTATTGCAAAATAAAAAATGATCTATTAAAATAATTATTACATTTGGAATAAAAATGATTGAAATAATATATCTCTATGTTCCCTACATCACTTGTTACAAGCACAAATATAATAGATTTTTATTTCTAGATAAGATATTGTTCCTCAATAATATGTAGATAATTGAACCAAATATAAGTTATAAGTGTAATAAATTTAAGTTAATCAAATCCATTTGTATAAATTGGATATTTTGTGGGATATGTTCTACCTTGAGTAACGATAAAGATTTATTTTATATCAATTTGTCATGAAAGGAAACTGATCTTTTAGGTGTTTTGTAATGTTTTTAAAAAAAAAAACTTAGGTGAGTGTAGGTTACATCATATTCCATTGTGTGAATGGTGGGGTGCGACATATTGAATGGGTTATTTTACTTTTATCTAGTTTAAAAGTGCTTTGTCAATTCTTCAACTTGATGTCCTTTTATCATTTACCCCTTTTGTGAAATGAAAATTTATTTGATATTGGTATTTGCTAGCTATCTACATTTTGGGAATCCATCTACCCTCATCTCTCTTATCACTAATTCTCCTTCATATTTATCAGCTTCTAAACCTCATCTTAAGTTGGAGTGAAGGTTAAAAGTCAATCAAATTTTACAAACATGTAAATATTTTTACTGCATAATTATATTTTAAGTTTAGCTCTTTTTTAATTTTTTTTTTATAAAAAATTTCAATAATAAAATATTGTAATTTTTTTATTTATTGAAGATATAATTAATTTTCTATTTAATTTGTTGTCACCCAACAATACATAAGGACTAATTTGATAGCTTAACTTTGTTCAATCTCATTTAAGCAACAAAAAAATATTACTAATTTGAAATTTGAGCTTTTAATTAATGTTTGAATAAGACATATTATTGATATTATAGAAATTTTATCATAAGAATTAAACAGAGTGAGAATATAATAAAATTAAAATAATTTTTTAATTATAGATCTCAACACGAACCAATAGAAAAAATGATAAATGACATTTTTTAATTATTAAATAATATAATTAATTATAGTCTATAAGATTGTTGATCAAAGAGGATGTAAAAATATTGGAGAGTCTTAAAGATATGCCCACTTATTCAAAAATGAAATTTAAAGAGAAGAGTCATACAAACTACTTTATGTCTTTAATTAAAGATGATGTAACACAGTTGTACAATCTTAAATACATTTTCATGGATCATCATTGAAATTAAGAAGAAATAATTTTGCCAACAACTTTTTTATTTTTATTTTATTAGATATCAAGAGTCCAAAAAAATAGACCAAGAGTTTATACAAGATTAGGGAGTGGCGGGCAGGGCCTCAACCGCCAAAATGAGGAGCCAGAGAGAGGCTTATATACAATTATCTCTTTTAACCCAAAAAAGGAGACATAGCAGAGTAAATCACTATTGAAGAACCTCATCCTGGTCCTCCAGCCACGTGGTCTAGCCTTGTTCTCCTTCCATCCAAACCACATTCTTTCTTGCTAAGATTTGGGAGCACATCTCAATCCTATTGAAGGGAGGAGGCCTGCTGTCCTGTAGATCCTTTATTAGTTTCTTCACTACCTTGTAAAAGGAGACTTGGTTCTCAGTGAGCCTAGCCCATTCGTACCGGTCTTGCATCTCGTAGACAAACATGGTTGCTCTACCATCTTTCAAAAATCGCAGTAGCTTGTTTCTCTCGAGGTTCATCAGAAAATAGACCTGCATAGCAATTTTGTAATGTGTGAGTTTTTTTAAACACTCAGTACGTTCCCTTGTAATACCTTGGAACTTCTCCTCATTTCTAAGTTTCCAAATAAACCAAAGAATGTAAGAAGATAAAATTTGGCAGACTAGATTAGTATCCTTCCTCAGTCCATAAATAAAACTAGTAACTATATCATGAGTGAAAACAGATTTTGTGATAGCAATTCCAAATAGAAGCCAAATTTATCTAGTAAAGGGGTAGTCAAAGAAGATGTGACGTGCAGTCTCAGGTTTTCTGTAGACAGAACACCGGTCATATGCAGCCAGTTTATTCCTAATAAGTAATCTGTCCAATATAAATTGCCATCTAAAACATTTAATCTTAGGGGGAAAGGGGGACCGCCAGAGCTTTTCAAACGTTTTCTGCCGAGTGTGGGGGGTATGGTTAACATACCACAGAGTGTTGATATGTTTGATTACCGCGGTGTCACTAGTGAGCAGGGTATAGATAGATTTGGCTTTGATCTGAGGGAGGGTGGAGCCATCCTTCCATAGGAATGTTAGGTACCTATGGGCATCTACTTGGGTGTTTTTAGGGAGATCAAAGGGAGCGCAAGCATTTTTAATCATATTGTATGTCTTCTTATGCGATGCAGGAGATCATATTTACTGCTAAGAGCCTCCCAGCTGATAAGGTTATGATGTTCTAGAATATCCATAATGTACTTGATTCCTTTATTATGCCAGTGCTTAGTAGAGCAACCTTGGGTTAAAGCAAGGGGTTTGGAGTTATGATGTAGGTTCCACCATATTGACCTTTCACTATGTAGGGTACTATCACAATGGATTTAAACACCCAGGTGCCTTGGACAGACATAGGGAAACTGCCTGCAATTAAGTCACTGAAAGGGAGGGCTTTCCAAGTTTTGGCATTTTTAGGAACACTGTTTTGTATGTTGTTTCTAATGAGGATTTTACAGGGTTCTTGTCCTTCCAATGAGTGAAATATCCATTTGGCAGCAAGGGAGATACCTTGCAGCCCAAGATCCTTGAGGCCCAGCCCACCCATTTTTTTATCCAAGTGGCACCATGACCACTTGACCGCGTGAGCTTTCCTTTTACCCTTCCTATCAGACCATAGGAACTGTCTGATGGCCTTTTGGATTTCAAAGAATTGGTAATTACTGAACATCCATACTAAGGAGTAGTAGATGTTGTATGAAGATAGGATTTTTTGGTAGACTTGAATCCTACCAGCAAGGGTGAGGACCCTATTGTCCCACTTGTTGAGTTTACTGTCTTTCTTTCTCTTGACCCAGCCCCACATGTCCTTAAGAGAGGGAGATATAGAGAAGGGGATGCCAAGATAACAGACTAATTTATTAGGTCCTCCCCACACATAGCCAAACTGGTGAAGCCAGTCCAGAGGATTATCTTTCCATCCAAGTAAAATGGATTTGGTGTTAGATATCTGGGCTCCGAAAGCTCTACCGAAAATTTCAAGTTTTTTATTAAGGGAATCAATATTGTGCTTTGAGAGATTCAAGAAAAGTGAGGTTTCATCAGCAAACTGGATGTTGATCAGTTCAGAGTCGTCCAGCATAGTAATGCCTTGGACATGGGGGGATAGGGTGTCATCTCTAAGGAGATAATAGAGGGCATCAGAAGCAATGACAAACAGAGCAGGGGCAAGAGGGCAGCCCTGCCTAATTGATCTAGATAGGGGAATAGGCTGGGAAAGGGCCCCATTGACTTCAACCAGGGTGGATGAATCCTTGAGGAGGATTCGAACATAGTCACAAAACTATCTAGGAAAGCCAAAGGCTGAGAGCATAATTAGGATGAAGTCCCACTCCACCCTGTTATATGCTTTCTCAAAGTCGACAAGGAACATGGCGGCATCTTGCTTCGAGGTTCTAGCCCATTCCATGGACTCCAAACTCGTTACAAGGTTCTCCAAGATGTATCTACCTCTAATGAAGTCTATTTGGGTGGAGCAGATGAATTTGGGGAGGATCTTCTCAAGGCAAGAGGCTAAGGCTTTGGCCAGGATTTTGTAGGAGACGTTGAGGAGAGTAATTTGCCTCCAATTTTTAATTAGGGCTTTGTCCCCTTCCTTTGGAATAAGCTTAATAATACCCCTATTTATGAGCTCCCCCAGGGTGCCAGTGGCAAGGGCTTCATTGTAGATGTCAAATAGGTCATTGGAGATCCAGTCAACGTTAGTTTTGTAGAATTCAACAGGAATTCCATCAGGGCCTGGGGCCTTGCTATCCTTGAGAGCCTTAGTGGCATCCTTGATTTCTTGCATGGTTATCTTAGCTTTGAGGAGGCTGGCTTTGTCCTCAAAGATTCTATTAGGAATAATGGTCCTACATTTGGTACGAGCCTTTGTTGAGGACTCATTATCCTCAGAGGTAAACAGAGTCTTGTAAGATACTTCAAAGGCTTCTTTGATGTCATTTATATCCAGGAGTTCCTTATCATCTATAGTTATTCTATCTATTTTTTCCCTGGTCTATTTTTGTTTAAGCAGATTAAAGAATATTTTGGAGCCCTTATCACCAAACTGGAGCCAGTGGTTGTGGGCTCAGATGAAGGCACCTCTAATTTTAACCTGTTGGTGTTTCCTAAGGATATCTCTAGCCTCGGAGACCTTTTTGGTCAGGGTAGGAGAAGAAGGCTGAAGTTGAATTTCATGTTCTAGGGAGTGAAGCCGATGGGTAAGAGTTTTTTCTATGAATCTAAAGTCCTTGGCTTTTTTTTGGCCAATAGTTTGGAGAAGATTCTGCCAAGAGGAAATGTTCCTCTGCCATCTGAGCATGTGGGATTGGGGGAAATGTGGCTACAAGTTGAAGAGTCTAATTAGTTTGATGGCATTTAGGACATCCTCATCTTGCAGCAAGGAGGTGTTAAGCAAGAATTTCTTATTGCGAGGATGGCTAGGGGCGATGGAGTTTCTGATGTTAATATTGGCTAAAATGGAGAAGTGGTTAGATAGGGTAGTTGGTAAAACTACAACCGCGTTCCTGAACTGATTGCGAGAAAAGGAGAAAAAGTCCTTATTAGCATAGAATCTATCTAGCCTAGAGTAGATCCTCTTAGTGTTTTGCTGAAAGTTGCACCAAGTGTGCCATAGGTTAGGGGTGTCAAGTTTAGTGCTTTCCAAGGGGTCAAACAATTGAAGGTGTTGTTTCAACCTATCCCAGTGAGGTCTTTCTGAGTTTTTCCATTCAAATGGAAGTCCCCCAGCCTTGTCATTATGAGATTCAATCATATTAAAATCCCCCGCCATGATCTAGGGGATATTTGGGAGGGAAGTTAGCCAATTCCAGAGGGATATTCTTTCCTTATAATTGTTAGATGCATAAATGGAGCATATGCCAAAGCAAGAACCCTTAATATCTAAGGTAACCCAAGCTACTCTATTACAGGGGGAGGTCCCTTTATTCTTGAGGTACATTGTCCATTTAGGGGTGATAAGAAGACCAACTCCTCCTTTTCCTCTCGGGTGGTTGGTACAGACTTTGATTGCATCTCGCCAAATGAAGTCAAGTGTGGTATCGAGGGAGAACCCAACAGATTTAAGTTCTTGTAACATCAGAAAATCTAAGTTTTTATGATGCTCCAGAAATCTTTTAATAACAAATTTCCTGTCAGGCGACTCAAGGCCTCGAATGTTCCATGATATGTATTTCATCAAAGTGGAGGATTTGAGGGGGGCTGGTAGGGAGACTGTTGCTGGTCACTAGATTTCTTCTTGTTTTTGGAGCCCACAGGCCTACCTTTCTTTTTATTTAGGGAGTGCCCTTTCATAAGGTCCTCATCATCTTCATTGGTTTCGGGAAGCTCATCTCTACTATCTGTATTTTCTCCTATGTCTAACCTAGACAACTGGGAGCTTGGAAACCCAGGGAGCATAGTGCTAGCTCTAATTTCCTCTAGACCCTTATTGGCATAGATAACTTCTATAATATGATTGTCCTCTAGTTCTTTGAGTGAAGAAGTAGAAGAGGGAATGATGGTGTTAGTGTCAGTAATAAGCCCTGGAAGTGAAGAGGAGACCGATTGAATGGGGGTATCAGAACTGAGCATCATTGCAGGGTTCTTACCAATGCTAGCACCATCATCACCACGATTGGGGTTTTCCAGATTTTTAACCATATTCTTAACCACAGAATTAATAGGTGATGGATCAGGGTCCTCAGGTTTGAGAGCAGAGGCCAATTGGTTATTGGAGGAGCGGCTAAGACTCAGGGCATTAAGAGGGGTAACTTTACATCTTCCTTTCCTTGAGGTAACAAATTGAAAACCATCTGAGGGGGTTTCTACAAGATTTTGAGAAGGGTCAGAAACAGGGATGAGGAGTTCGGGGGCTATAGGTGCAAGATCGGGCTTGAGAGGGTTAACCTTATTAGGAGTGGGATCAGACATCTCGTTAGCAGAGCGGGGAGGGGGAGATTGTAGATCATTAACATTTTTAGGGTTTACAGTAGTTTCACCTGGATTATGTTTTTGCTTCCTATGATTAATAATTGGGCAATTTTTATGAATATGCCCTTCTTTCTTGCAGAGAAAACATGCATTCAACCCTCCAAGCACTTCAATCGGGTAGACGAATGTGTCTCCATTAACATCTAGATTTAAGGATGGTGGAATTTCGATTTTGAGCTTGATTGAGACAAGCATTCTTGCATCTAGATTGGGCACCAACCGAGCAGTTTCATCTATCTGAATCATTTTGCCAAATGGTTCAATTAATTTAGGGAGGAAACGCCACAAAAAGGGAGGACATCCTTGAGGATGACCCATCTGGGAGAGGATAATGCGAGGACTTCCTCATTAACCGCCTCTGGAGACAAGGCTGGGGCTTGAAAAGAGGTATTCCCAACCATCCAGTACTGGCGTTTAAGTGCTTCCAATCGGGCTTCATGAGAATTAAAGAAAATGAGAAAAAGACCTCTCTGTATTTGTCTATAGAATGTTATTTTAAGGCCTAGTTTGAGATTCCATAGATTGTGAAACCAGTCATCTACGAATTTCCTAGGTGGACATTTTTGAGCATCAACACAGGCAAAAAAAATGGCAGTGTCACATAATCTATGCTTTTCTAAAGCAATTTCATTCAACATTTCAATGTTTGGTGAAATGCAGAAGGAGTTCGAGGTATTGCAAGGGGACTTACCATCCTTACTGGGTCCTTCATCTACAAGAGTCATAAGGAAGTGCGCCGACAAGCGGACTCCATTTGGAGGTGGGGCGATGATCTCGGTGAATGACTTTTCTAGGGTTGGTAATGTCTACGACATTGGTTTAGGGTTATTAACACTAAGTCCATCTGACTTCGGCTCCATTGAGAACCAGGGTTAAGATCCTGCGGGGTGGGCGGAAGGGTGGAGTTAATTGTAATAAATATTGCAGAGTAGATTAAATGAAACACAGAGCAAAACAGAGTAAGTGGGAGAAAAGAAAACCGAGTGGAGGAGATTAACTCCTCCACGTAGACGCCTAGGTACTCCTGTCAGTGCCTGCTTCCCTCGATCTTGCTTCCTTCTTCAGGTTCTTTAGGTAGGCACCAAAAAAATGTAGACCTTCATCACTTACTTGTAATCTTAACAGATCACTGATGCAGATCTGATAACCTCCTTTCAATTTAATGTTTCCACCAATCGCCCTCACCTTAAGGTGAATTCGCTATTATGATATTCGCCCTCACTCTGTGCCGCTATCAGCAGATATGATGGTGTCTTGTGGAGTTGATGATGGACTCGCTGGTGATCTTATTTGTTCATAATTACAATCGCAGCCATAAGTAGATGATTTTCGCTGGGCCTTTACGCTTGAATACAAGTCGCCGCTATTACAAAAGTGTCGCCGAAAATTGCCCTAAGGTTTTAGCCATGGCATTGCTTGCCGTTCAGTACTTCATATTAGTAGCGTTGTGTTGCTGGCGCTCATCCTCCAATTCTTCATTTCATCTATAAACTTTTGATAATCACATCTTCATTATCGTGGAGTTTTCCCCAGATACTGGTCTGCGGTATTTCCTTCTAGTCTACGGTATTTCCTTCTCAAAAAATAATATAGATTAGTTTTTCCACAACTTTTCCTCTTTAATCAAATATGATATAACAGAACTAGAAACACATGTTCAATTATTCAACATTTAAAATCAAAGAGAAAACATCACATAAACAACTAGTTACCCCTTTAATGAAAGACGATTTAACATAACTTTACAATCTTAAACCATGTTTCAATGAATAAACATTGAAATTAAAATGAAAGCATCTTGCAAAAAAAGTTGCCTCTTTAATCAAAGACAACATAACAAAATTGCAGTCAAATGTGATAAACATTAAAAACTCAAAGGAGAAATGTCTTGCAAATAACTTTATCACTTTGATCAAAGATGAGGTAACACAATTGTACAGTATTAAATGCATGCCCATGAAAATAAAGAAAATATCTTATAATTTTGCCTTTTTCTTGGAGGATGTTATAACATGAATATACAATTGTCAACAATTTTGCCTCTTTAACAAAGATGATATAATATGACTATACAATCTTAAATGCAGTCACATGAATTAACATTGAAATCTAAAATGCATTTACCTCTTTAAACGAAAATGATGTAACACAACTATGCAATCTAAAATGCATGGCTGTGAAAATTGAGAAGAAAATATCTTACAATTTAACCTCTTTAATAAAAAATGATGTAAGATGATTATACAATCTTAAATGTGTGCCCATGAATCATCATTGTAATTAAAAGGAAAACATCTTGCCAACACCTTTACCTCTTTAATGAGAGATAATGTAACAAAATTATAGTTACATGATTTCAAATTGATAATCTTATCGATGTACAGCAATATAATCGGAACTTTTTTCGAACCAAAATAACCACAGCCAAAAAAAATATCTTAAAACAAATTTACATTTTTAATAAAAAATGATATAACACAAATTATCAACAACAAATCTGATTTTATTTTATCGGAGAGAGACCAAAACGTGAAGTTCGATCTATGCCAATCAGTTTCTTTCTCAATTATGAAAGTTGTGGAGTGCATTAACTAAATGTGCCAGCAGTGGAATTTTCCATGCAAGAAAAGAAATAGTGTCCCTAACGGTAAACTTGCTTTCCAAGCTCTTTGACTGAATGCAAATTGGCTTTAATCTGCATGTAGTTTTCAAGGTAGTTTACTTCAGTTGGCTATTAAATTTTCTAGGAATTATAATATCGCGTCTTACTGTTGTTTGTCTAAATCAATAGCAGATTTAGTCACAGGGAGAAGTATGAAATATATGATTGATGGAGCGAGTCAATTTAGGAGATCGATGGCTGATATCGTTTGAATGTAATACAAGACGATTTAATGTCTTTGAGCCGTCGGATGTTTACTATTTTTTATTTAAGCATTCTAGAAAACGGGACACAGCTCTACACTATCTTTTCCAGGTTGCTGTTATCTTATTGTAAGATAGGAGAAATGACTTATAATTGAGCACACTTCTTGTCTAATGGTTGTGACAACATTTCTTGATTTAATGTACACACTTGTTAATTTAATGTCTAATATTTTTGATAACATTGTACTAATAGTCGTGACTTTAAAGTTGTTATCATGATGATGACTACCAATAATTGAATGAAATGTATCATAAGCACTAAAAAATATGGACACCTTGGCAAAAACCATTCTATGTGGCCCTAAAACATTATTTACTTGCCAAGTATGTTCCTGTAAATAATTGAGAGTGATACGAAATTTCCATGTAAGATTTTGAGAAGAGTTAAGTTAGAATATTTTGGATCCCCTCCCCTATACCATTTTTTGATTTGTAAAAACAGATAGCTAGATTTAATAAGTAATTTTACTTGTTCAATAAAAATAATTTAATTTTGAATCTTCTCGTGGAAGCGGAAAAGAAAATGGGAAAAGTACAAAATGATAATAATTTGCATTTAATATATTTATTAAATGAGGGAAGTATAACTTGATATTACGTTGGGAGTAGTGGAAGGGTTTAACATCTAATATAATATTTAGATTTATATGATGATATATAGTTTATATTAAATTATATCGATTTTTCATATATAATATAATTATATTATTATTGTTTATTTAATGTTTTTATTATAAGATAGTACTTATATTTGTGATTAAATTAAATATTTATTTTGTAGTAAATGTGATAATGATACTCAATTTAATATAATATTTTTTATAATATAATATTGTTATAATTAAATCATAAGAGATTAAAATAGTTAATCAATAGGGGTCACTTTTATTATGATAAATATTTCTTTTGATGTGGGTTATTTGAATTCAAGTCTAAGATCACTAATAGGGCCTGGCTTTGATGGTATGTTGAAAGAATAAGGATAAGGATCTGGTCAACTACTGAGAGGGGGGGTGGGGGGGGCGGGTGAATCAGTAGATACAAAACTGACATAAACTTTTCACCAAACAAAAATAACCTCTCAAAGAAAACTCTAAACTGACTGGTTCAAACACTGAATTTCAAATGCAATAATACTGACAAGTTAAACCGGTTGATTGTTATAATAGACAAACAATAAAAAATCTTTGAAACTCACAATTTTTTTTAACTGAATCATTCAAATACTTTATTGACAATAGTTAAAACTTATTTCAGATTGCTGCTGGTTAACATAACATATCAAAGTGGATTTAGCAGTTAAGCAATTCAACCATAATAAACTAACCAATAAAACATTCACCACCTGACACAATATTATTGATGTGGAAACCCAAATGGGAAAAACCACGGTGGGGATGAATACCCACAAGTATTTTGAACTCTTATGAAGTTTGTCCTGTTAGGAGCCAAGCCTGTTAAAGCTTTACAATAAGTCCTATTAAGAACAGATCCTCTTAGGGACCACCCGGTTAAGGGATTAACTATAATGCCCTATTAGAAGCAATACCCTGTTAGGAGTAACCTTGGTAGAGGATTTGAAATCCAAGCTAATGGACCACCTGGTTAGGGGATTTGAATAACACTAAGCTTGTTAGAGCTTACCCAATTAGGGGATTTGACTATTGTAATTGTTAGAGAAAAACAAAGGTTTGCTGATTTGTTTGAATAACACTACACTTGCTTGTTCAGATCCCTTTCATGCTCCTATCTACCTTTACACATACTGTAGATACATCATCTATTTTGACAACCACACTCTCTTACTCTCAACTACAAATTTCCAACTCTTCAACAAAACTCAACGACCTTATAAACAAAATAATAGGTCGGTAATAAATCACAAACCTAAACATTTCATAGAGATTACAAACAAATCAGTTCAAGTATGATTGTTGGATTACATAACAATCAATGTACATCATTCAAGATATCCTTGACCACTCCTTGATCACTGCTTCATTGAACACTGTAACTCATCACTCAGTTTCTATTACATGTAATGAACTTGCTCATTTCCAAGACAAAAATTGTTATCCCTACGTGCCAAAAACCTTTTGAAACTCTTCTCATACAACATGCATATGTGTCATAATAATTACCGCTCATCATTTGATCATAAACCAATACAACCGATTCATGAAACTCCAATGGTTAGGGTTTATCATATCAACAGGTAGGGTTTACCGGTTGATCTCACTTCTTTTATAGTAATAGCGGTTTCCTTCACAAGCTCTCTTACCGATTATAAAACAACATTATTACAACATCATTACCAGTTATAATTGACATCAAAGACAACATAAGATTTCATTAATGCAATCTTCATGCAAATTCCAATAGGCTTAACCAACACATTAGAATATCCAGTAAAGAAAAGGGATCTGCATTGAGAGGTTGTAACTTTCTCATTATGTTTACCTTGATTGACTCTCCATTATTTTGAGCCTTATGGGTTATGCAATGTGCCCAAGTGCATTTGTATTCCCCATTGTAATATTCACACATACTACTACAAAGTATCATCTTATTGTGGGTAGGTTCCCATCGTAGTTTTTCCCTTAATAGGGTTTTCCAAGTCAAAATCTTGGTGTTATGTGTGATGTTGTTATTGTGTTTATCTTTGGTTCTTGTTGTAGTTGATCTGATCTAAGATTGTGCTTAATTTTTTAATCTGATGAAAAATGATTCAGCCCCACCCCCCCACTTAGTTTTCCTTCATTATTGTTGCCAACAATTGGTATCAAAGCTAGATCCTCTGGAAGAAGCTTGACATCTTGAGGAGATCTGGGGTGGCAACCTATTTTTTGAAGAAGGAAAGTTTGAGATTCGATCGAAGCAATTACATTGTATGGAAGGACTAGATGGAGTGTCATTTGAAGTGTCTTGGTGATGATTATTGGAAGATTACAAAGAATACCTACAATGTTCCTCATAATGGTCTGGTTACTACAAGTGAGATCAAGGATGATGAACATGCTAGAATAGCTAAAGAAGAATTGTTGAGTGCCCTAGCCGATTCGGAGATGACTAATGTGATGGGATTGGAGACTACACATGAGATTTGGGAAAAGTTAGAGACCTTGTATGAAGGAGATAAACATGTCAAAGTTGTTAAATTGTAGAGTTTGAAAGGAAAGTATGAGATGTTGAAGATAGGAGAAGATGATAATAGATCATCCTTTATGGATAAAGTGAATGAACTTTTCATTAACATCAGATGTGTCGGTGGAAGTCTTGAAGAAGATGAGATTGTTTCTAAGGTATTGAGATCTTTGCCTCCTGCTTACAAATCTAGAGTTGCTGCTATTTATGAGATCCCAACTGTGACCACTATGATAAGAGCCATGCTAGTTGGTAAGATTTCTTCTTTTGAGTTGAGTGAATTTGGATAATCACATGGTAAATATGAGACTGTACTTAAGGCCTATGTATTCGGGAAGAAGAAGTATGATGTGAGAGAAAGTTCATCTAGGGTTTCTAGATATGAAAGAGAAATGAGAGAGATGGAAGAACAAGAAAGAGAGGTGGATGAGCTTGAAGAACTTATTTCTCAGAGATTTCCTAAGGGAGCGAGTAAATCTGATGGAAAGTTTCCTTTGAAATGTTTCTCTTGTAATAAGTTAGGAAATTTTTCTTCTAAGTGTCCAGAAAGGATGTCAAAGTATGATAGGCATGATAAATTTGATAAGCATGATAGATATGAGAAACATGAAAGATATCATAAGTCTTATAAGACTAACCAAAAAAAAAAATATCAGAAGAAATGTTATTGTGCTACTGTTGAAGGTATGACAGATGAAGAATCTGAAAAATGGGAAATTTGAAGATGAATTTGTATTCAGTGCTATCAAGGAAGATAATCTGATACCAGTGAATTCTACAAGCTCCATTTTTGAGGAGAAAGCTTTGGCTGCTAAGATTGAAGAGAAAGATGAATGGGTAATTGACATTGGTTGCTCACATCATATGATAGGAGATAAAAGCATATTTGCTAATATGGAGAGGTATGATGGTGGAATAGTGAGATTTGGAGATGATAAAGCTTGTGTGATTTGTGGTAGAGTTTCTATTTCTTTTGATGGTAAACATAATATTGATGATGTCCTATTTGAAGCATAATCTTTTGAGTGTTGGATAGATGGTGGATATGGGATATAATATGCAATTCAAGACAGGAAAATTTAAGATTCTAAATGCCCCTAGTATAGAAATTGCATCAGGAACTAAGACTAAATGTAATATCTTTCATTTGAATGTTGGTGGGAAAAGTTGTTTTATTGCTCAAATAGATGAAAATTGGTTGTGACATAGAAAAATGTGTCATGTTAATTTTGATTGCATGATAAGGATAAGTTGTACTCAAGTTGTTAGAGATTTGCCTCAGATTGTGAAGCCTTCTAATATAGTATGCAAAGAATGTCAGTTGGGAAAACAAACAAGAATTTAATTCAAGAGTAAGTTGTATACATCTAATGGATTGTTGGATCTTGTGCATATTGACTTGTGAGTAACTGCACAAAGATGAGTCCCACTTAGGGGGAAGTGCATGCATTGGGAAACATGCTACAAGGAATGAGGCTCATTTTATAGAAAATGAGAAATCATTATGCTTCGGGATCCGAAGCCAAAAATTCATCAAATGGGGCCTATTATTTAAAAAATGGGCCCCCATAATTTATAAAATGAGGCCCCATTTTTAAAAATATATATTTTTAAATAACGGGGCCCCATTCTGTAAAAAACAAGCCCCGTTATTTAAGAAACTGACCATGTTTTAAATTTTTTTTATTTTTTAAAATCCTTACAAAGTGATTTTTGCACTTTATATAATGGGAACCCAATATATTTAAATAACGAGGCCCCATTATTTGAAATTTCAAAACTAAACCCACCATGTGCCTTGGGATTCAGGTTGGGTAAGGATTCAAATGCCTAAACCTAAGCCTTGGACCTGCAGGTACAAGGTTGGACTATGTGAGTAAAAAAATATTGACTTCTTGCATATATTTGATGCCCATTTTTGCAAAATTACCAGAAAAAATTAAAACCCATTAGAGATTGCATTGTATAGATTCTAAAAAGTGGACCCAACTTCTTGCATTAACCTTTGTGTGGACCTACAAGAGTGAGAAGATGTAGGGTGACATGTATTTCATGTTGTTGATTGATGACTATTCTAGAATGATGTGGGTTAGCTTTCTAAGGGAGAAATTAGAAGCACTGGAGAAATTCAAGATATTCAAAGCTAAGGTGGAGACTGAGATAGGGTTGAAGCTAAAGTATCCGAGATCTGCAGAGAAGGAGATTTCATATCTAGTGAGTTTGATTCATTTTGTGACAAGCATGGAATTAGAAGACATATATCTGCTCCTAGAACTCCTCAGCAGAATGGAGTTATAGAAAGGAAGAACATAACCCTTTTGGATGTTGCTAGGACTATGTTGATTGAAGGAAATGTTCCGCGGACCTTTTGGAGAGAAGCTGTTAGCACTGTTGCTTACACATCCGGCTTGGTGGATATAAAAGGTGATTCTGGTAAGACTCCTTATGAGTTATGGTTTGGTCATGTTCCTACAATTAGATATTTCAGAATTTTTGGAAGCAAATGTTATATCAAAAGAGACGAGGATATAAGAAAGTTTGATGCAAGATGTGATGAAGGAATCTTCTTGTGATATTCTACTAAGAGCAAGGCTTACTAGTGTTACAATACAAGGTTTAAGAAGATAATGGAAAGTGCAAATGTGAAGGTAGATGAATACCATGGACAAAAGATTAGAGCTTATGAGTTTCATGATTGGGATGCTATTTCAAAGCAAGTACCTACTGAGAGCCTAAAGTAGAATAATTCAATAGAGACAATTAATATCGATATTGCCGTTGTCAGTGAAGGAGTTCAAGAAACAAAGAATCTATATAATCAGAAGACTTTGAGGTTTGTGAAATTGAATCATTAAGAAAATCAGATTATTGGTGATAAAAAAAAAGGTGTGATGACTAGGAGAAGGAATGCTACTGAAGAAATATGTTTGATTTCCAAGATTGAACCTAAAGATGTTTATGAAGCTTGTAAAGATGAGAATTGGATAAAAGCTATTGAAGAAGAGTTGATTCAGATTTAGAAGAACAATACATATGAACTTGTTCTGAAACCTAAAGACAAGAATGTGATTGGTACTAAATGGGTATTCTGGAATAAGTTGAATGAAGCCTTTGAAGTGGTTAGAAATAAAGAAAGATTGGTATGTAAAGGATGTTCATAGATAGAAGGAATTGATTATGAGGAGATTTTTTCTCTTGTAGCTATAATTGAAGCTATTAGATCACTTCTTGCATATTCTTCTTATAAGAATTTCAAGGTATATCAGATGGATGTTAAGTCAACCTTATTTGAATGGGGATTTGGAAGTGGAATTCTACATTGAGTAACCAGATGAATTTTCATTATCAGATGAAGGAGACATGGTATGTAGATTAAAGAAAGGATTGCATGGACTTAAACAAGACCCTATATCTTGCTATGCTATATTGGATAGGCATTTGATGAAGTTGGGATTCTATAACGGTACTGCTGATAGAAATTTGTACTTTAAGGTTGAATATGATAACATTTTGATCATTGAAGTTTTTGTTGATGACATTATTTTTGAAGGAGATGATGATATGAGTAAGAAGTTTGCTGATGATATGCAAAAGCAATTTGAGATGTCTATGATAAGTGAGATGCAATTCTTCTTAGGATTGTAGATTACACATACTGATAAAGGCATTTTTATTTCTCAATCTAAGTATGTGAAGGAACTGTTGAAGAAGTTTGGGTTAGCTAATTCCAAACCTATTGGAACTGCTATGGTGATTGGATGCAAATTGTTTAAGCATGATGAATCTTTGAAAGTTAATCATACCTTGTATAGATCTATGGTTGGTGGACTATTGTAATTGACTCAGACTAGACTGAATATTATGCATATTGTTTGTCTTTGTGCAATATTTTAAGTTGATCTTAAAGAAAGTCATGTTACTGTTGTGAAGAGCATTTTTCAAATACTTGAAAGGGACAATTGACTATGGTTTGTGGTATCCAAAGAATGATGATTTGATGTTATGTTCTTATACTAATGTTGATTAGGCAGGTGATGTTGATGATCAGAAGAGTACTACCAGTGGAGAAATCATATTGGGGAAGAAGTTAGTTTCATGGGCAAGTAAGAAGCAAGATGTTATTTATATATCAACAATAGAAGGTGAATACATTGTTGTTGCTAGCAAATGTACTTAGGTAGATTGGATGAAGTAGATGTTGAAGGATATTAGAGTTATTTATGATGAGCCTACTGTCATATACTCTGTTAATTTAAGTGCTATTAATATTTCCAAGAATTCAGTATTGCATTCTAAAAAAAAACATATATCAATTAAGTAACATTTCTTGAGGGAGAAAGTCAGTGATGAAGATGAATTCGAATATGTATCTACTAAGGATCAGATTGTAGATATATTTACTAAGCCTTTGCCTACCGATACATTTGTATATCTGAGAGACAAGTTAGGGGTTTCTACCTCTCCTGATGAGAACTAAATGCATTGTGATGCATCAATCCAGTTGAATTCACACTCTTATCTTCCTATCTAGATTGATGAGTGGGTGCTTCTACTCAACCAGAGTAGTTAGTGTATAGTTCAAATGCTCAGATTTGTGAGATTGTTCTAAGGGGGAAAATAATGATTTGTATGTGTCTCTAACATTGCTATCAAAGGGGGAGAGAAGCATGTAAAAAACAACCTTATCTTGAAACTTTGTGTGCATGACCTTAGGGTGAGATTGCTAGTGTTGATTTCTTTCTTTGCCTTGATTATTTTTCACATTCATATGTTTCCATCAATGCCAAAGGGGTCGATTGTTGGATACTTATTCTACTAGAATATGTTGTTGTCATTGATGTCAACATATTCCTGTGTCCCGGTATTGCAGAGAGTTGAGCTGGTTGCTATGTTGCAAATGTGATGGTGAGGATTCATGATTTCAGTAATGAAGTATCTCTAGTTGATTCAGTGTTGATGGTATTTGTTTAATTGATCGAGTTATGGATTCTTGTTTGAGGATTAGTTTTTCAATGTTAAGTGTTGCAGTGTTCTAGAATTGATCTATTGTGCTCCAATATGATTATATCTTTGCCTATAGATTTGGTATAGTTCTTGGGATGTTCATGTGTATCTTCAATCCAGATGGTTCATGATTTGGGGATCCACAAATTATCTTTCTAATCCCAGTAGTTGCTATTTGAGTGTTCTTGAGTATCGATATGTTGATCGATGAAGATTTGATTTAGTGGTGTGGTTGGAATTTTCTTGAAGAATGTGAAGGGATTTTGGAGTGGTTGGAATTTTCTTGAAGAATGTGAAGAGATTTTCATGATTTCTAATGGTCAAGATTGTATTGACTTGTTTGTAATCTTGATGATGAGAATTAGGTTTTGGTTATGTTAGCGAGCTAATTGATTTGTATTTAAGGTCAATGAAGTTGTTTGTAAAGTTTGTTGGAAAGATTGATGAAAACCCATTGAGTGTGTAGTTGCCTAACCAGTGAATGGATCTACACTTTGAGTGAAGGAAGATTAAAGCTTAGAAGGATCTAATCAAGCAAATGTAGTGCTACTCAGATAAATCAAGAAAACCTGTTGTTTTCTAACAATTATAGCAGAAATGAAATCCCTTAACTGGGTAAGATCTAATAAGCTTCATTACTCATTAAATCATCTAACAAGGTGGTCCATTAGCTTGGACTCTTAAATCCTCCACTGACGATACTCCTAATAGGGTATTGTGCTTTTCATCAAGGCATATTTGTAAATCCCTTAACCGAGTGATTCCTAATCGGAATTAGTTCTTAACAAGACTTATTGTAAAGCTTTAATAGGCTTTTCTCCTAATAGGGAGAACTTCAGAAGAGTTCAGATAGCTATCCTAGTAAGTTTCATCTCACCAAGGTTTTTACCTATTTGGGTTTTCCATATATAAATATTTGTGTCAAGTGGTGAATACTTTTAAGGTTGTGATCTTATTTGTTGATTTGGTTATGTTGAAGCATTGAGAGATGAATATGTTGAGTTATGATTAAGCATTTTTTATGTCCACAAGATTGAAGTTGTTTACTGTTAAAGTTGTCATAACAGTTAAACTGGTTGATGTCAAGTATTCTTATGAATATTGATCTTGACTAAGATATGTTTATTTTGTTTGACTGAGTTTGAGTTTGGGAACTTTGTATTAGTTTTTCAATATACTGATTCACCCCCCCTCTCAGTATTCTACAGGATAATTATTCTTTCATCATACTATCAATTGGTATTAGAGCATCTCAGGTCCTCTTAATGTAAAAGCCTAACAACTTGAGGGAAAGATCTTGTAGATCATGATGAAGAAATAAGGTCCTAACTTCAACAAAGATAACTATAGAATATGGAGTGATAGAATGAAGATTTACATTAAGAGTCTTGGTAGTCATTATTGGGATCATATAGAAAATAAGTATATTACACCTACTGGACCCCTGACTGATGATCGAAAGAAAGAACAACAAGAAAATTACCAAGCATTAGAGGCTATTATCAGTTCCTTGTCTGATGCTGAATATGTAGATGTTCATGGTCTTGAAATGACATATGAAGTATGGAAGAAATTAGAAGAAATTTATAGCGGTTATGAACATGTTAAGATTGCCAAAGAGGAGACTTTAAGAGGAAAAATTGATGACATTAGAATGTCTGAAGGTGAGAATATCCAATAGTATGGTCAAAGGATTAAATAGATAGTTGGTGAGATAAAGAGTACAGGAGGGAAAGTGGAATATGCCATGGTAATCAATAAGATACTGAGAACCTTTCTACTGGTCTATGCTATCCAAGTTGCAACTATTCAGGAGCTGAAATCCATTGACAAGACAAAGGTAACTCTTGACTCTATTATTGGAAAACTTACTACTTTTGAACTAAATGGCTATGATGGTAGTGTACAGAAATCAGAATATGCATTTAGAGCTTTTGTCTCTAAACCATCTATGAGAAGAAGTATAGGTACCAGCCATAGCTATAAATCTAGATCTAATAGAGATGCTGAAGATGAAGACAACTTGTGGAACTTGAAGCATTGTTGGCAAACGATTGCCTAGAGGCACTGGTAAATATAGAGGTAAGCTACCTTTAAAATGTTTTGCATACAACAAGATTGGTCATACAGCAGAAAATTGCCCTAGTGGTGAAAATAAATACAAGAGAGACAAATTTAAGAAGTACAAGGGTAAAGGCAAGATAGATTGTCTTGTAGCTATTGACAATGGTATTACTGATGAAGAATCTGATGATGATGCTAGTGAAGATATTGTGTTTGTAGCTATTAAGGAAGAAATATCAGATCAGAAGGCACTAGTATCCAGAATGGATAAATCTGATGATTGGATCATTGATAGTGGTTGTTCACATCACATGACCGATGATCAAAGCAAATTTATTTCCTTGAAAGAATTTGATGGCAGTGTCAAATTTGGCAATGACTCACCCTATATGGTTAAAGGAGAGGGAGTTATTTCTCTTAATGGGAAGAGCAGTGATGACGATGTCTATTGGGTTGAAGGCCTAAAGTAGAATCTTTTAAGTGTGGTACAACTTAATGACAAAGGATACCCACTAGAGTTTAGAAATGGAATGTGCAAAATCTTTGACAACAAAGGTTAATTGATTGCAACTGGGAGATAAACTAGAGGTAATCTATTTCATCTCAAACCTAAAGTTAGCAATTGTTTGATTGCAAAAATAGATGATAGCTGGCTTTGGCATAGGAGATCTTGTTATATAAATTTTGACAATATTGCTAAGGTAAGTAAGTCTAAGACAGTAAGAGGTCTACCTCAGCTAGAGAAATTGGTTAATTCTCTTTGTAAAGAATGTCAACTAGGAAACTTTCAAGAGAAAGTCCTTCTCAATAGAGAACTTGTTAGATTTGGCTCATATAGATCTATGTGGACCAATAAGAACAAGAAGCATTAAAGGTGATAGATACTTCATGATCTTCACTGATGATTGTTCAAGGATGATTTGGGTCACATTCTTGAAGAATAAGAATGAAGATTTTGGTAAATTCAAGTCATTCAGAGCCTTAGTTGAGAAAGAGAGTGGAAAAAGATAAAATATCTAAGAATAGATCAAGGTGGTGAATTCACTTCTGTGGAGTTTACTAAGTATTGTGATGATAATGGTATCAAGCGACAACTTTCTACACCAAGGACACCACAATAGAATGGTGTAACAAAGAGAAACAATTGGTGAGTTGTTGAGGCTTTTAGAACTATGTTGATACAAGGAGGTGTAGGAAAAACATTTTGGAAAGAAGCTGTAAGTACAACTATTTACACAATGAACACAGTTTTGGTGAAAAGAGGTAAGGGGAAGACCCTATATGAATATTGGTATGGGAGATCACCTTTAATGTTAGCTATTTTAAGATATTTGGAAGCAAATGTTTTATTAAAAGAGGTAATTACATAAGCAAGTTTGAAGCTAAGAGTGTTGAAGGCATATTTCTTGGCTGTTCCACCAAGGGTAAGGCCTATAAATGCTTCAACAACCGGACATAGAAAATTATTGAGAGTGTTGATGTTCATGTAGATGAATGTCCTCAAGTTTTAGAAGGAACCAGTTCTAAGAAGAAGGATGAAGATCCTTGCATTTTTCTTTTGGAACCTAAAACTGTTAAATCAGAAACCGGTAAAGCAAATCCTGATGTACTTGATCAACTGGAACAAATAAATTCAAAGGAAGGTGATAATGAAGAAGATGAACCTTAAGAGAATGATCATGTTATTCCTAGGTATGTGAGACTAACTCATAGTCTTGAACAAATAATTAGGGATAAGGATGTCAGTGTATTAACTAGAAGAAGAATAAGAGAGAACTCTTGCATGATCTCCACCTTTGAACCTAAAAGTGATAAGGAGGCATTTGGTGATGATTATTGGGTGAAACCTATGGAGGATGAGCTGGATCAAATTGAGAAAAACAACACTTAGACCCTGGTACCCCAACCGGTAAACAAGAATGTTATAGGTACTAAATGGGTGTTTAGAAGCAAGTTAAATGAAGATGGTGTTGTAGTTTGCAATAAGACAAGATTAGTATGCAAAGGTTATGCATAAGAAGAAGGAGAAGACTATAGAGAAAATTTTGTACTAGTAGAAAGACTAGAAGGTGTCAGAACATTACTTCCATTTGTAGCTCATAAGAAGTTCAAGGTATACCAGATGGATGTTCAGTCTACATTCTTGAATGGGATACTGGAAGAAGAGGTTTATATAGAGTAGCCTGATTGTTATGCATTGACAGATAAGGAAGACATGTTATGCAAATTGCATAAAGCTTTGTATGGATTAAAGCAGGCACCCAGAGCATGGTATGAATGACTTCATACTCATCTGATGAAGATACACTTTGATACAACCAATGATGACAACAATATTTATCTTAAGTCTGAAGGAGATGAAATACTGGTAAGTGAAGTATTTGTAGATGACATTATATTTGGAGGTAATGATGACATGAGTAATTTTTTTTGTAGATGAAATGAAAAATAATTTGAGATGTCATTAGTAGGGGAAATAAAAAATTTCATAGGCTTATAGATACAACAGATAAATAATGGTATTTTTATTACTCAATCCAACTATGTGAAAGAGATTTTGAAGACTTTTGGTGTGAGTGACTATGGAACCTCAATGGTTATAGGTTGTAAATTGTCCAAGGAAGATGTATCTAAGTCTATAGATGAAAAGGAATATAGGTTAATGATTGGCAAATTACACTATGTTGTTCATAGTCGACCAGATATTGCCCATGCAGTTGGTATTGTTGCTAGAGTTTAGAAGAATCCAAAGGAGGCACATCTGATGGCAACCAAGAGAATTTTCAAATATCTGAAAGGTATTGTTGACTATGGGTTATGGTATCCATATGGTGGAAATTTTGATTTGAAAGCATACACAAATGTTGATTGGGTAGGAAATATTGATGACCGGAAGAGTTCTACTGGTGGAGCATTCTTTCTAGGAGGAAGGCTAGTTTCATGGAGTAGTAAAAACCAAAGTTTTACTTCCCAATCTACCGCTGAAGCTAAGTATGTAGCAGCTTATATGAATTTCACACAAGCTATGTGGATGAGGCACATTTTGAAAGGTTTGAAGATGGAAATATCAGAACCAATAAAGATTTTGTGTGATAATACAAGTGCAATAAACATTTCTAAAAATCCTATTTTGCATGCAAGGACTAAGCACATAAAATTGAAATATCACTTCTTGAGGGAAAAAGTTCAAAGTAAAGATGTTATCTTGGAGCATGTTTCTACCAAGGAGAAACTTGCAGATATCTTTACCAAACCTCTGCCTAAGACCACTTTTGAGTATCTTAGAAGTCAATCGCAGGTTGTTCCTCTTCATGAAGTTAGCTGAGCATGATGCTAATTGCATCAGTCACTGAACTACTTGTAGAATTTTACATGGATTGATCAAGAAGTGGATGTATTCCACAGGGGGAGCATCAAGTTGTAGAATGATGTTGATGCACAGTGAGAGCATAATTACATGTTTTACTTTCACTTTGGCATTGCTATCAAATGGGGAGAGGAATTACGCGATTGAGGAGAAGATTTATGTGTCTGATTAGGTAAACCAATGATAGGTTGAAGACAGACAGAGCAAGGTGAATGCTTGGTAATGTAAACCAAGATTCCTATTCACCAATCTCAATAGAAATCATAGGCATTGATATTTGTATTGCCATCAATGCCAAAAGGGGAGATTGTTGGCATTTTGCATAGAGATTGCATTAATGATATGTTGTCATTGATGTCAATTGAACCGGTAATGGTATTCATGTTATTGGTGATATTGTTGTTTTTCATATTGGTTAGTAACCGGTAAGAAGAGCTTTGTGGAAGATGTTGTAAGCCAGTATGTAAAGTTTGTGAGTTGAATCAGTGAACCAGTGTAAAGGGTTAATCCTTTCTATGTAATGTAACCTGTAAACCCTATTAGCTATTAACGATAAAATTTGTTGGTTTATTATTTGATAAGCAGTAATGATGGAGACATGTGTGATAATTGTATGAGGATATGTTCAAATTATTTTGGCGTGTTTGTTTTTTGTCTAGGTAAAGAGAAAAGTGGTTTACATCTAATGCACAATGCATGATGAGTTGCAAAGTCCGATGAAATGGTGATCATAGAGTGGTTAGAATTTTCTTGAAGAATGTGAAGAGACTGTCATGATTTCTAACAATCAAGATTGTACCGACTTGTCTGTAATCTCGATGATGAGAATTAGGTTTTTATTGTGTTATCGACCTAATTGATTTGTATTTAAGGTCTATGAAGTTGTTTGTAAAGTTTGTTTGCAAGATTGATGAAAACTTGTTGAGTGTGTAGTTGCCTAACCAGTGAATGGATTTGCACTTTGACTAAAGGAATATTGAAGCTTAGAAGGATCTGATCAAGAAAATGTAGTGCTACTCAGACAGATCAAGAAAACCTGTTGTTTTCTAACAATTACAATAGAAGTGAAATCCCTTAACTAGGTAAGATCTAACAAGCTTGATTACTCATTAAGTCCTCTAACAAGGTGGTCCATTAGCTTGGATTCTTAAATCCTCTAGTGACATTACTCCTAATAGGGTATTGTGCTTTTCATCAAGGCATATTTGTAAATCCCTTAACTGGGTGATTCCTCACCGGAATTAGTTCTTAATAGGACTTATTATAGAGCTTTAATACCCTTGGCTCCTAATAGGGTGAACTTCAGAAGAGTTTAGATAGCTATCTTTGTGAGTCTCATCTCACCGTGGTTTTTACCTATTTGGGTTTTTCATGTATAAACATTTATGTCAAGTGGTGAATGCTTTTGTGGTTGTGATCTTATTTGTTGATTTGGTTAATTTCTGATAAGGAATGATAAGTAGAAGCATTGAGAGATGAATATGTTGAGTTATGATTAAGCATTGTTGATGTTTACAAGATTGAAGTTGTTTACTGTAAAAGTTGTCATAATAGTTAAACTAGTTGATGTCAAGTATTCTTATGAATATGGATCTTGACTGACCTATGTTTACTTTGTTTGACTATGTTTGAGTTTGGGAACTTTGTATCCATTTTTCAATATAATTATTCACCTCTCCTCTCAGTATTCTACCGGATACTTATTCTTTCATCATACCATCAGTGTAGCGTGTTGTGGTTGATCTTGGTAAGATTTCAGGTAGCATTGCGTGTTCAAAGATTTGATTTGGGTCTATGTTATGTCAGCTTGGAATTTGTATTGGTCCAATGGTTTATTTATGTATCGTGTTATGTAATTTTGTAATTAGGTCTTAAGGGTCGAGCCAACCTTGTAGTCAAGGTTGATAATTTGTATAAATAGTTGTTATATTCATGTAATTCATAGGTGGTGGTTGTGTCTACATTATCAGAGAGGGATATATATGCAAATACGAGATGTCAGTTTTTAGCATAAAGTGTTGAGCGTGGAGAGTGTTGCAGAGCAGACAAATGTGCTTACCCAATAATATCATTAGGCATTTGGAGATACTATTCTTTCAGCTCATGTAAATTGGATTGTTGTCTGAATGTTATTGTAAAGTAGCACTTGAACCTTCCCTGAGGGTTGTAGCCTTTTTTAGACAGTTCAAATAATTAGAGCACAACTGAGACGGGGGGTGAATAAGTTGTAACCAGATTACTGGAACCTTAAGAAATTAAAAATTTAATACCAGAACACATAACATCAATACCAGAATACATAAACCAATTATCAAAATAACAGATATACCAATTAAGAACAAGCAACAATTAGAGAATAGATACTATCCACATGACACCAAGATTTGTATGTGGAAAACCCGGTAAAGGGAAATACCACAGTGGGAATCCTACCCATAGTTAGATAATACTTTTGCGGTAAGTATGTGATTACAAATTGAGGGGCCTGCACTTCCAGGAGAGCCAACATCCAAGACCACAATGCTCATTACAAAAGGAGTCTCACTGACTACATAGAAATCTAGACTGCAATCCAGAAGAAAGAATGAACTGTAATAATAGCATCTCCTATGCCTGAATATAGTTCTGGTTAAGCTCAATTCTAGAGGACTTAAACCTCTTGCATAAACACAACTTGATCACCAATGATCGACCAAATCCTCTACATGAATGATTATTACATTATTCTCTCTTATATTGTTCCATCCATTATCAAATCATGATTTACAATGAGATCATACACATATATATACAAACCCTCAACCATAAACAATAAAGTTGGCCACCAAAAAATAAACTAATTACATAATTATAAAACATGTCGGACTTAGACCAAAGGTTAAGTGCAAGGTAATGTGTCACAAATTGGCAAAAGTCCGTGCATTGGAAAACGTGCTCTTAGAAACAAGGGCCTATTTTCAAAAACTGGGCCCTTGTTTTTGCTTAGGGTCCCCGAAGCAAAAATTAATGGGGCCCGAGGTGAAACTAAATAGGCCCATATTTTTTTCTCAAATGGGGGCCCGCTTGAAAACGAAATGGGGGCCCATTTTTTAAAAAATGGGCCCCTGTTTCTAAATACGATTTTACCCAATTTTTTGGGCACATTTTATCATTTTCACCTGCAACTGAAGTGAGAAAAGGAGATCAAAAATGGGCCCCTATGCTATGGACTCCATTTCAAGCCTCTACCACTACCCAAGTGCACATTCGATCATCCATTTTTACATTTTTTTATTTTCTAGTATATTTTTCCTACTTTTTTGTATTATTTAAGTTTTTTTGGTATTATTTATGTTTTTTTTTTAAAGTAGCCTATATGTAAATTTTCTTTTACGTTTTTAAATTCTTAATTTGGATCTGAAATATTCTTCAACAGTTAACCCTAAACCCTAAAACAAAATCAACAAATTTACAAATCAAAGCCAAATCTAGATAGTTAACAAAACAAAATATCAAATTTACAAGATACAAGATATGTCACAAACATCAAAACCAAAACCAAATCAAAACAAAATTGAAAGTAAATGAAAACCAAAACCAAATAGAAACAAAACCTAAACTAAGTGGAAATCAAAACCAAAAACCAAATCGACACCAAACCAAAACTAAATGGATGTATCAAAACCAAAACCAAAATGAAATGTCATGGCATGTGTCATGGCATAATATGGACCTATTATGGCATGCCATGACATAATAGGACATATCACGTCATCATGGCATAATATGTCTTATTATACCATGATATCACATAATAAAGTCAAACTATGACCTCTCAAATGTATCGAATAAAGAAAATGAACTATATGCTATTGAGCATAGATAATGTTAGCTAATGTGTGTGTAATCATGTCTATTAAATAATATGAAAGGGATGCTAGTGTATGAGTTATCATAAAGTTTATGTCTCAATCTCAATATTTTTTTTTTCTTTTTTTTTATCACTTTATAATGATTATCAAATTATTTGACCAAGTTCTCTTCCTCTATGTTAAAAGTCCTAACATTGTAACTTCATTCACCGTAATGGTGTGAACTCAACATTAACACATATATTCTTACACATGCAAGTGCTGGGCTACCAAGGTCAAGGTCATCCATAGCTCTAAATGTAAACCTCAAAGGTCAACATTCATGATGACCCTACTTAGATATTCCATTTGGTAAATCAAAGGCTTTGTTGTTTATACAACAATATTAGAGGGATTTAATTCTCTCCTCTTTTATAATATCTCTAATTTCTTATTGAGACAATTCAAAACATGAATATTCGTTAAGAATTAGCCATTGACATAGTCAAATTATTATAGATTTGATAACTATTTTCCTATTATTCCATGACATGACATAATACGACCAATTATGGACTTATTATGGCATGTCATGGCATAATAGGAATATAGTAGGTCCTATTATGCCATGACTTGGCATTATAGGACACATTATGCCATGTCATGGTATGATAGGACCAACCATGGACCTATTATGCCATGTAATGGCATAATATATTCTATTATGCCATGTCATGGCATAATAGGTCCATAGTTGGTCATGTCATACCATGACATGGCATAATAGGTCTTATTATACCATGAGATACCATAATAGGTCTTATTATGCCATGAGATGCCATAATAGGTCCTATTATGCCATGAGATGCCATAATAGGTCCTATTATGCCATGAAACACAATAGGATTGTTTATGCCATGTCATGGCATAAAGGTTCTATTATGGTCCTATTATGCCATGTCATGGTATGATAAGACCAATTATGCCATTATCAAATAATGTTGCATGTTACACCATGTTGTCTCAAACCTATAATCATGACATCAAAAACCATACTAGAACTATCGTGATCTTTCCATAAAGATATGTTAATTTTCTCACCAATCAGATCACCATCTACATGCAAGATAGTCAATGAATTCATGAAATCTATAGTGAAAACTACTAAGACATCAAGAGACTTTACTTGTAGTAAGATTTGATCCACTATAGTAAATTTCAAATGGATTTTGAATCTTTCAATATTTAATTTGTGAGACTTGCGTTAAATCTTTCTAGAAATTATTTTTTTAGGTATTTGACCTTTCAACCAATGAACAAAAAATTTTAACCACTTCTAGAAAGCCACCATTCCAATTCCTTAAATCACATATGTACCAAAATTATTCTTAATCCTCATTAGGCAATACAAAAGTTACCACTATTAGTTATTGGTACCTTTCTAGTGCCTTGGATCATTTTCAGGTGACCATGTGGCCTTTTGGGCTATTCTAGTAGGTTATGGGATGTCAAAAAAATAGGCGAGATGTTTTAAATTTCATGGATTATATAAAATCCATAATTAAAACAACAATTTGAGCTACCGGACATTGGGGTAACTAAAAATTTATTTTAGAAGAGGGAAATCCAAATGTATAATCTTAACTAATTAATATTACTCTTCAAATTTTAGATATCTATGTTTAGGCTTGATTCATACCTAGTACCATTTTGAAGGAAATTGTAATTCTCAATCTTTGATGGGAAATATTTAGCAAGTTATCTGGTGAAAATATTATTAGGAATCAAGGAAAGAGAAATAAGGTGGGAGGATGGATGAAAGTTTGACTTAAAAAAATAATGAAATAATCAATAGAGCTAGAGAATTAAGCATAACTTGAATAAGTGTTAGATGAAGAGAAGTTTGACAACTCAAAAAAGAAGCAAGCATGACAATTTTTAGAAGGTGGGTTATTGAAATGACAAGGATGACAAGGATGATAAGGAACAAGTAGCTAGGTTAAGGGGTGATTATGGCATAATAGGTCCTATTATGCCAAGACATTCCATAATAGGTCATATTATGCCATGAAATGGCACAATAGGACCATTTATTCCATGTCATGGCATAAAGGTCCTATTATGGTCCTATTATGCCATGTCATGGTATGATAGGACCAATTATGTGTTAGGTCCTAGAGTCAATTTTCCTTAGGATTAATCTAAAATCTTGAAACAATACATACTGTATTCATAATATCAAGTCTTGTTTTTGTCAAATACAATAGCCCTCCTATCATAGATTTGTACCTAGTTGGATTAATAGGTGTTGATTCATCCCTTAGTGATTATTTATCATTTGTAGTCATAGGTGTGCTTACTGGTTTAGAGTTCTCGATGCCAAATTTCTTTAGTACCTCCTTCAAGTACTTGGATTGACTCAAGAATATACCTTTATTAGTTTGTGAAATCTGCAATCCTAAAAAGAATTTTACCTCTCCAATCATAGACATTTCAAATTCTTGTTGCATTTCAATAGAAAAGTCTTTACATAATCCATCTTCTCCTCCAAAGATTATATCATCAACAAAAAATTCTATAACCAAGATGTCATAATTGGTCACTTTATAGTATAAGTTGTTGTCAGCATTACCTTTAGAAAAACCAATCTTCAAGAGATATTTATCTAATCTAGCATACCAAGCTCTTGGAGCTTGCTTCAATCTATACAAAGCTTTCCTTAACCTGCAAACCATATCTTTGTTATCTGTCAAAGAAAATCCATCAGGTTGCTTAATGTAAATTTCTTCTTCAAGATCTCCATTTAGAAATGCACATTTAACATCCATTTGATATACTTTATAGTTCTTGTGTGCTGCAAAAACCAAGAATAATTTAACTACCTCAATTCTAGCTATCGGTGCAAAGGTTTCATTGTAATCAATTCCTTCTTTTTGTGAATATCCCTTACACACTAGTCTTTCTTTATTTCTAAATACCTTACCATCTTCATTAAGTTTGTTTCTAAATACCCATTTTGTTCCAATTACATTTTTGTCTTTAGGCCAAGGAACTAATGTCCATGTGTTATTATTTTCAATTTGTTCTAACTCTTCTTCCATAGCTTTAATCCAGTGTTTATCTTCACATGCCTCATTAGTTGATGCTGGTTCAATTTGAGAATAAGACATACCTCTTCATTTTCTAGTCTTCCTCTTGTCATAACTCCTTGATATTTGTTCCCAATTATTTGATCTTCAGAGTGGTTCAATCATACATACCGGGGTGTCTTTGTTTGCTGCTATTCTTCAGTTATAGTGGAATTTTGAGATGATACCAGTGTAACTGGATCTTCATTCTATACCAGTGTGTTCAGTGTAGGCTCATTTGCCAGTATCTCTATTGCCAGTTCAGAGTCTATGTACCTTGAAGTTCCTCTAAACTGTTCATCAATTTTCACATTTGTACTTTCAATAATTTTCTGCAATCTTTTGTTAAAACATATATATGCCTTTGTCTTAGATGAATAACTAAGAAATATTCCTTCATCACTTCTAGGATCAAATTTTCCAATATACTCATCTCTTCTAATATAGCATTTACTTCCAAATATTATGAAATATTTAGGAGTAGGAGTAATACCAAACCATAGCTCATGAGGGGTCTTACCAGTTTCACCTTTGATGTGAACTTTGTTGAATGTGTAGACTATTGTGCTTACTACCTCTCTCCAATATACATGTGGTAGATTTTCTTTTGACAACATACTTCTAGCTGCATCCAAGATGGTTTTGTTTTTCCTTTCTACAACTCCATTTTACTGTGGTGTTCGGGGTGCTGATAACTGTCTTCAGATTCCATTTACTTCACAGAATGTATTAAATTTTTTAGATGTGAATTCACCTCCTTGTTCTAATCTTAGATATTTGATTTTCTTACTGGTTTCATTCTCTACCATTGCCTTGAATAGTTTGAATTTCCCAAGTGCTTCTAATTTTTCTCTGAGAAAAGTAACCCAACACATTCTAGAATAGTCATCAATGATTAGCATGAAATATCTATCACCTTGTAAGATTTTAGTTCTAGCTGGACCACATAAATCAATATGAATTAGGTCAAGAGAATTATTGGATTTTTCTAGAATACTTTAAAAAGATGCTCTAACTTGTTTTCCAAATTGACATTCCTTACATACCAAATTGTGAGGTTTGACAATCTTAGATAAATCTCTTACTACCTTGGTTGTTTTAAATTTTATAATGCAATCAAAATTTACATGACAGAGTCTCTTATGCCATAACCAACTTTCATCAATATGTGCAATCAAGCATGTCTTGTCATTGTTATTCAAATGAAAGATATTACCTCTAGTTTGATTACCACTTGCAATTTCTAAACTAGTTCTATTCATAATTTGCATTTCCCATTCTTGAATTGTAACTGAAATCCTTTTTCAACTAATTGTCCAACACTCAAAAGATTATGCTTTAAACCTTCAACATAGTAAATATTGTCAATATTGTTCTTACCATTACCAGATATTGTACCTTTTCCTTTGATCAAACAAGCTTTATCATCTCCAAATCTTACTAGACCTCCATTGTATTCCTGAAAAGTCAAGAATTTAGTTTTATCACCAGTCATATGATGTGAACATCCTGAATCAATGATCCATTCATCCTTAGCTTTAATGTTTGTTGCCAGGGCCTGCTCTATTGGTTGACCAGTAGGTGCCAGTTGATCTTCTGTTATAGCAATAAAGACCCATCCATTGTCTACCGGATCCTCATCAGAATCATCAGTGATGCCTTCATTAGCAAGGTAACAAGACTTGTCTTTATTCTTCTTAAATCTATATCTCTGATATTCAAGGTTAGGCTTGTATGTTCTTCTAGCTTCTTCTTTCAATATTGCATGTCTATTAGGGAATCTTGAAGCCATATGACCAATCTTATTATAGTTAAAACATTTAAAGGGTGCTTTACCTTCATACTTACTTCCAACTGGACCTTTAGGCATTTTCCTTACAAATAGTGCTTCAAGTTCTTCATTTTCTCTCCTATTTTCTTCAAGTTCTCTTGCATAAAAGGCTTTCCAATCAGATTTGTCAAATGATGATGCAGATGATGTTGATGCTTTAAAAGATAAATCTATCTTTATAGTAGCAACAGGACCAAATTCCTCAATTTCAAAGGCTGAAAGTTTTCCAATCAATGTGTCCCTAGTTACTGGTGTATTAGGCATTGTTCTTAAATCATTTATAGCAGTAACTTTCATTTTGTATGCCAGTGGCAATCCTCTTAAAACTTTTGAAACAATTTCATTAACTCTTTCCATAAAAGCAGAAATCCTTTCATCTTCTTCCATTTTCAAATTTTCATATTTGACCTGGAAGCTTTCAAGTTTTGCAATTTTGACTATGGAATCTCCTTCATTCAATGTTTTCAAATGGTCCCAAATAGCTTTAGCTATAGACCTATCTGATAATCCCATGATTTGTTGATCTGATAACACACTCAAAAGTGCTTCTCTTGCTTTGCAATCATTTTCTTCATCTTTAGTCAGATTTTGGTGGATTAGGCTGACTTTGAGTAGAAGCAGTATACCCATTCTTTGTAACTTCCCAGATGTCCTTTCCAATGCAATTCAGATGTGTCTCCATCCTAATCTTCCATATCCCATAGTTGGTTCCATCAAGTTTAGGACTGTCCTTCCTGAAATAGTTAGAAGATATTGGATCTCCTCAAGCTGTTAAACTTCTTCAAAAAAGGGACTAAGCTCTGATACCATTGCTAGGCCCCGGAGACAACTGAGAGGGGGGGGGGGCATGAATCAATTGTCTAATAAATTCAAACCAAAAACAACTTACCCAAATTTAATGCTTAATACCGATAGACAGTTTGTCAGTTAATTGTAGTACCGGTAAACATAAATGCATGAAACAGAAAAGCAATGACATCCATAACACATAACACCAATATTTGTACGTGAAAACCCTATAAGGGGAAAAAACATGGTGGGAAACCTTACCCACAATCAGATGATATTACTGTAGATAGTAAGTGTATACAAATGGGGTTTGCACATGCAGAAAGGCCAAGCGCCTAGAGCTCACTGCTCAATCACAAATGGGAGTCACACTGACTACAATTGTATGATTAAATCCAATGATAATGTACTGCACAAAATAGCATCTTCATATGCTGGATTTAGTACCGATTCAATTCTGATATGCCTTCACAAAAACCTTCCTTCAACCTTCAAGAGATGTCTGCATCTATAGCTTTACTTATTTTCGCATATACCGAACTATAATCCTTCTCACACTCGCACATTGATCTCACAAATGAGATCTTACATTTATACCATAACCTAAGACCAATTAAGTAGGTCGGCTCTAAAATATATTACAATAAAATCAATTTACAAATAAAATAATAACCGATGCAATATCTGATTCAACATGTCAGTTTAATGCATTTACAACAATAATGAATCATCTCCATAGCGTGTTGTGCTGATTTGGAATAGATAAGCCTGCCGATGCTTATCCTAGACCTATTTGCCGGTAACAACAAATATGCAAACATGAATATACCAATGAACAAATCTCCAAGACAAAGTGTCCAAACAATGTCTTCAACATAACCAAGTATTTTCCATGTCATTCCAAGTGTCAGTGAACCATATATCCTGTCAGTGAACCAAATACCGGTGACTGTGCATAAGTCACTTGCTTGCCGGTGAATATTGCTAATTCTCCAAGTGCCAGTAGGCTGACCAAAGTTGATAAGTGTTGACATCAATGACAAAACCATATCAACATATCCAAATTACCAACATTATGGACATGGCATAATTGGACCTATTATATCATGTCAACATAATAAGTCTGATGTAATGTATGCATACCATTCTTGAAGAACATGGGAGTGGGTACAGAGAGAAAAGAAGCAGGAACCCCAAATTTCAAATTGGGAAATGGCAGAATCCCTGGAAACGGCGGATTTCTTGGAGATTGTAGTTTTTCTAGGGTCGGTTCTAGTGAACAAGCAGGGGGTCAGGCACCTCAAGGGTCAGAAGAGGACAAAGATTCAAACCCCAGGGACCCAAATGATAGAGGAAAGGAAAAAAAATGGTCTTCACTCTTTGGAGTGAAGCCGCTGGTTAAATCTGGACTCCCAAAAGTAACAAACATTTCAGACCCCACCTTTGGACATTTTGCTATTTCTGTTCCAGACAAAGTGGTCGATATGACTATAGCTGGCCTTTCTATGATATTAGTAGGTCGATTCTCTAGCTTTAGGCCTAACATTGATGATGTTAGGAATTTTATAAGGAGAAAATGGCTTGTTAAAGGACAAGTGGAAGTGGTAGTGCTGCCTAGAGGGTTTTTTACCTTTGCTTTCAATTTTGAAGAAGACTTGAATAAATCTTTATGTGAAGGCCCTTGGATGTTTGGCAAGTCTTCCTTGGCTCTTTAGAAATGGGCCCCAAGTCTCATCCCTAACGAATCCTTCTTTGTTTCTATGCCAGTCTAGACACATCTCCTGGGTCTTCTGCTGGAACATTGGAATGAGGAAGTTTTCAAGGGCATTGTGAAATCCTTTGGAGAACTCTTGTCGATCGACCCAATGGCGGCGGCTAAATCAAGGTTAGTCTTTGCTCGCATCTGTGTAAATGTTAATCAAATGACAAATATGCCTCAATCCATAGACATTATTTCAAAACTTGGAAAATGGTCCCAAGCTATTGAATATGAAACTCTACCGTTTGGTTGTTTCCACTGTAAAAAATCGGGGCATTGGGCTAAATCATGTCTGCTCAAGAAAAACAAGGAAAGCAAGTCTGATAGCAATACCAAGAACAAAAAGACCTGGCAAATGATAAATAAAAAAGGAGAATCATCAACAACTAAGAGTAACCAAAATAAAGTCATAATGGATCTTATGAATGAAGCTAAGAGGAATGGGAGTAGTAGTAATGACCATCTAGATTGTCTTTGCTCCAGTGACCAGCCAAAAAGATCTAAAGAAGTAGAGCAAGGAATTGAGTTGAACAATAAAGAAAACCTAAAGGATAAGGAGATCAGATCTGTTAGCCAGGAGAAGGAAGAATCCATTCAGGACTAGGGGGCTAGATCAGTGAGTCAGGTGAAGGAAGAGACTATTCCAGCCTCTTTACTTTCAAAACCGGCTGAAGAAAAATTTAATGAAGCTCAAGACCCTTCTGATTCTGAGTCTTTATTGCTTTTAACCAATGGAAACCCAAAACCTCTCCTCTATAAAACCCCTTCTCAAAGTGTGGACTTGCTAGATGGGAATCTCTAGATATTTGGATAGAGAGAAGGAAAACCGAACAAGGAGGAACTCAATGAAGGAATCACAACTAGAAGCAAGATCAAGAAAAAGGTTGATGTTGGAAGTCAGAACAAAAAGAAGGGAAGACCATCCCTAAAACATCAAAGGGAATAGGAAAGCTGGAAGAACCGAGCTGATGGAACACAGTGTTCCACTAAGTCAGCCCTATCCCCAATTAAAATATGAAGATAATATCCTGGAATATCAGAGGGCTGAACGCCCTTCATAAGCAGGATGTGCTTCGGAACATCATTAGAGATCATAATCGAGATGTGGTCCTTGTACAAGAAACTAAGATGTCTAAAGAAAAAGTTGAAAAGATCAGAATTTTCAAGGAAAATGGAGTCATAGGACCTAACTTGGAGGGAGCCTCTGGAGGAACTACGATTTTTTGGAACAAAAAACCCATTACTGGTAAGAAAATCATCCCTGCCTCTAATAGGATCTCTATTCAGCTTGAGCACATTAAGAACAACTTTGTTTGGATGCTATCCAATGTTTATGCGCCTAATACCAAATCCAGGAGAGCTAAATATTGGAAAAGCCTTGAAACTAATAGATACTAGTTTGCTGATCAAAGTTGGATTATTATGGGAGACTTCAATACCCCGCTCAAAGATGAAGAAAAGATGGTAGGTATCCCTTTACATCTTGATGGAAAACAGGACCTTATGGATTTCATTAATGGCCAAGCTCTCATTGATGTGGATCTCCAGGGCATCAATTACACCTAGACCAATAGAAGAACCGAAGCTGATCTGATTCAAGTTAAGCTTGATAGATCTTTAATTTCTGTTGACTAGCTTTCTAAGTATAGCTGCTCCCTTTCTTCTGTTATCAAAATTGGTTCAGACCATTACCCCATCTCCTTTACTGCCAACTCTTTTTCAGCAAATAGAAACTTCCCTTTGAGATTTGAAAAAGCTTGGCTCTCCCATCCTTCTCTGGAAGCTTGCATTGCTAAATGGTGGAACTCTAAAGTGGAGGGCAAGGCTCTTTTTAGAATTGCCAAAAAGCTCAACATCATAAAAGCCAAAATTAAAACCTAGAACAAAGAGATTTTTGGGGATATATTCAAGAACAAAATTCAATTCAAAGCTGAAATAAAGTATGTTCAGGATAGAATCCAAGAGGTGGGGTTGACCGAAGATCATAGGATGGCTGAAAATGTTCTTTTATCTAAATACCACTCCATCATTTCTAATGAAGACACTTTCTAGAGACAAAGATCCAGAGCCTTGTTCCTGAAGGAAGGAGATAAAAACACCCACTTCTTTCACTTAACCACTCTTAAGCACATGGCAGCCAATAGAATATCCAGACTAACCTACAATAAAGGCGTCCTAATAGAGGATTGCGACATCAGGAAGGAAACTCTCAAGCATTTCAGTAACTTGCTAGGTGAAGTGGATAACATGGATTTCAGCAAGCAAAATACCCTTTTACAAGATATCCCTCCTATCCTATCGGAAGCTGATAATCACCTCTTATCCTGTATTCCCTCTAATCTAGAAATCAAAAAGGTAGTGTTCTCCTTTCAGGGTGATAAATCCCTTGGTCTCAATGGCTTCCCCATGTTTTTCTTCCAAAACTTCTGGCACATAGTGGAGGCTGACATATGCAATGGTGTTAAGGAATTCTTTGGCTCCAGAAGACTTCCTAAGGAACTGAACGCCACCTTCATTGTCCTAATCCCAAAGAGTCATGGAGCTGATTCTCTTAACAAGTTTAGACCCATCAACTTGTGTAACTCTGTCTACAAGATCCTATCCAAGGTTTTGACTTCCAGGTTGCTGGATATTCTCCCAAGGATTATTTCTATCCAATAGAATGGCTTTGTCCTTAGAAGATAGATTTTGGACTCCATTATCTTGATTCATGAAAATATCCACTCCCTAAAAGTGCTGAATAACCAGGGATTCTTCCTAAAGTTAGACATGGCTAAAGCTTTTGATAGAGTGAACTGGCAGTTTCTCCTTAAGATCATGAAAACATTTGGTTTTGGTGACAAAGTTATTCAGCTCTGCTCTCAACTCATGGAAACTTCCTCCTCTACTGTTATTGTCAATGGCTCCTCATCCAGTTTCTTCAAAAGCTCTAGAGGTCTCAGACAGGGAGACCCCATCTCCCCTATTCTGTTCACCATTCTTGCTAAATGCCTGGGTAGATTTATCCTTAAAAATGTGGAAGAAGGCAATCTTAAGGGTCTGAAACCTTCTTCATCCAATGCTGTCCACTCTCATGAAAAATTCGTTGATGACTCTATTACCATGGGGGAAGCCACCATCTTGGAAGCCAAAAATATGAAGATTATTCTGAATACTTATGAATCTGCCTCTGGCCAAAAAATCAACTCGGATAAAAGCTCTTTGTTTTTCATCAACACCCTGACCCAAAGGCAACTAAGGATTGGTAGGATTCTTGGCTGCAACATCTTTGAGTTTCCTTCTACCTATTTGGGGCTTCCTCTATGTCTCAAGCCTGAGGATTCCTTCTGGAATAAGTTAATAGATAGACTTAACTTGAAACTTGCTGGCTAGAAAGGGGCTATCCTTAGTAAAGTAGGTAAAGTCACTCTGCTCAAAGCCACTCTCCAAAATCTTCCTATTTATGCTCTTAGCTTTTTCAAAATCCCTCAAAGTTTGCAGAAGCCATTGAAAGAATCCAAAAAAGGTTCCTTTGGTCGAGAGTGGAAGTTAAAAATAGAATCCCCCTTATTTCCTGGAATAAAATTTGTTCCTCTAAGGCCTCAGGTGGGATAGGCTTAAGGAACATTGGTTCTATGAATAAAGCTTTATTAGCCAAACAAATATGGAGATTCAAAGGGGAGGAAAGAGAATGAACTCTATTTGGAAAAACAAATATCTCTATATGCAACCTTCTGAGGAAGAATTCTTTGATAACTCTTTCTCTGTTGATGGATTTGCCATTTGGAATGCCGTGTAATCTGCTAAAGGTTGGGCTACTACTGGCAGAACCTAGAACCTTGGGGAAGGGAGGAGAATAAGATTTTGGGAAGATAGATGGATCTTGGATAAACCTCTAGAGGAAATTCCTATCCTCAAAGATTGGAAAGACAGTTTCAAATGCAGGTATGGTGAAATGGTAAGAGATTACTAGAGAAATGGGGACTAGATTGATTTTAGCCAGCAGTGTTTGGATCTCAAGTTCCTTCAGATTGCTCTCTCTGCTAAAATCCCTAGAGACAACAAAGATGACAGACTGATATGGAGGGAAACTCTGGATGGGAAATACTTTGTTTCCTCTACTGTGGCTATTCACAATGTCCTGGTGGAAAAAATTCCCATCTGGGCTAAAGTTTGGAACAAGAAATTAGTTCCTAAAGTCAATATCTTCTTTTGGATTTTCATCCAAAATAAGATATTAACCCTGGATAATCTTCATAAAAGAGGCATTATTTTTCCTAATATGTGTTCTCTTTGTTGCAAGGAAGAAGAGACAGCTTGCCATATTCTCAATCAATGTACTTTTAGCTAGGATATCTGGAAAATCATCATCTAATTCATCTCCAACATTGAAGTACTAATTCAACATGTTTACTTGGTAAATGACCACTTAGAGAGTTTACCATCTAACATATTAGTACTATTCCAACACAAAGTACTAATTAAACATGTTTACGAGAGTTGTGACTAATTATTTATTATATAAATTACTTTATATATGTTGATCTTATTATACTTTTTAAAAAAGTTCATTTATGGAATATTTTATATTAATTTTAATATTTGATGCATTTTACAAGAAATGAGTGCATTAAATTGAATATATAATATATTTATGAAGTTTCAATGAAAGTTTTTATTAAGTTTTGTGCACAAATTTTATATTTAAAGATTCAATAGTATGTACATGTATATTTTTTAAGTTCAATATTATATTACATTTCATGTGTATCTCATTCAATAACATAGAAATGTTACTATTTATAAATGTTTTTTTAATAAATAAAATAGATTCTTCTTTGACATAGAGTTGTATATAATTCATGTATATCTTTATATATATAGGAGCTCTTTGTTATGATGGATGTGTTTGACATAGATGAATTGTTAGGTGAAAATCCCCCACCGCAAACCCCTCCTCCTCCACCTCTACCTCCACCTCCACCACCACTTCCACCACCACCACCATCACCACCACCACCACCTCCTGCTCCTCCACCTCCACCTCCACCCCCTAGATTAGATGATATTCATTTAAGAGAAAGAATTAATGAAAACCTACAACTTATTGAACAAAATATTACTTCAATCCAAAATGAGGCAATCAACCCCCCACCCCATCTTCTAGAGTTTGCAAAATCAATGCAAACTGTTGTCGAGTCAGTTAGATCAGTTGATTCTCAATTAGATCAATTTCATAGACAGCGACAAGAGTTGCATGATTTTTATGCTGGTGGATTAACTTATAGGCAGATCACTGATCTTAGAATAACCAAAGCACAATTATTTCCATATTTTACTAACCCAAAAACAAGAGAACCAATGCAACCTACCCAGAAAAGAATTTCAATTAGGTGGTGTGATCATCCAGAAATGGCTAGACACTTCTGGGATAGATGGTGGATGGTTTTTGATTATGCATCACATCATAATTATAAGGTTCCTTTATATTTTTGGAAGAAATTATATTGTGAGTTTGTATTGAACAAAAAACTAAATTATTTTGATATTAAGTCATTCCAGGGTGTTGGTGGTGGAATGCCACAACATAGGTTAGGTGCACGTAGTAATAATCCTGTACCAGATTCACCCATGGTTCCACTTGTTTCTCCATTGATTCCTACAGATGTGCAGAACACATCATTCATTTCAACATTAAATGCTTTGACTTTCCTCATAGGTAACCTGAGTGAGAAAGTTGCACATATGGCATCCACTCCATGATCGATGCCACATGTGTACAAGTTGTCATCAGATGTGTGTAGGTCCTACTATTGATCTAGGATCGCCTTCAGTTGCAGCCGAGCATGATGCAATAGATGATACTATGATGACATCATATATGGATTTAGTTTTCTCTTATGATCATCTTGAGCAGGTATAGATATATATACATGTACATGTCAATATGATACTTCATTAAATATAGGTATAAATTAAGTGCATGTATTTTTTTCTATACAATCTAATACTTCATTAAATAAATTTTGTTTATGTAGATAAGGACTACACCAAATGTTCGAGTCAATATTGCATCTACTCCTACACAACTTAGCACACCTTTTGGGGTATAGTATCAATTTTTTTCTAGACATTGTACTAGCTTTTTAAGTTAATATGTTATCATCGTATACTATATAAATTTTCATGTTGATACATTGAATGATTCTTTCTCCAAGCTTCAGGTCATGAGGGACCTGCTACATCACATTGAGAAGAGGGCGTGACAACTGTGACACCATCTATTGTGTGTATCTTAGAATTCATAAATTAAATATTTTCTTACAACATTGTAACTTAACTTGAAATTATTTAATACACATATATATGTTCAATAAATATGATTTCATTCAATGTATGTTTGCATTTGGAAACTACTATCAGGATAGGTTATCCTCATCATATTTATTAGAGCCAATTTGAATGCACATCGACATCCTTTGAGGTCTTAATATGTAATACTTAATTTGATTTTATTTTGACTCTTAATTTGACATTTAATTGGAAACTTTGACTTTGACCTTGTATAGGACCTAGCTAGCATCACATTTGGCATTGATTTCAATGTACATACATGTCAGGGTTCACAAGATACTGCTAGAGGAGATGAGCAACTTTATGTAAAAATTTTTATTATATGATTATTTAATCAAATTATAAATGTTCATTTTTATTTAATAAAGAAATAAATACATGTATGTGCTCATGTTCGTTATATCATGTTTCTTATCTTGTATATAGGATGGCACAACTCCTAAGCATATAGTACATGCAGGAAAAGTTACTGGACTTGATGTGCACACGCATACTATAATTTTGTAACTTAATTTATGAGTTCCAACTATATTTGATAAATGATTATCTTTAAATAGTTAATCAAGTATTTTAATATTATTTTTTCCTTGTAAAGCATGAGATAGGTTGATCTAGTCCATGTCCCAAAGAGAAGAGAACATGATATGTTATTAATGATAGCACTTAGATTTTACTGTTTATTTGGCTCTGATATGATGTACATGTACTACTTTATATGATATACACTTTTCTATGTACTGTACACATTTGTTTACACGTGTACTTATTTTTTAACATTTTATATATTGTCTTGGACCTACACATACTTTATATATATGGATAGTTGCATAATAGGATTAGATCATATATATTTTTGGGACTACATATATATATGCACATTAGATATTATGTGGAGTTCATCATTTTACCATCCACATATATATATGGATTAGATATTATATGGATTATGTGCACTTGAAATTTTATTTATGGAACTTGTGCTTAAATAACTTTATATGGATCATGTGGACTTGAAATTTTATTTATGGAATTTTATTTAAATAACTTGTGATTAGATAAAATAAAGGTGTACATCATGAACTAATAATTATGATAAGGCCAAATTATCAAAACATATATTATAATTATAACATATTTTAAACTAAATTAAAAAGTATTAATCATCATAGATACACAACATATATAATAAAATATATAATTACCATTACAGTAATAATGATGATAAGAGAAAATTATCAAAATATAGGTTTAAATATGTAATTACCATTTCAATAACAATGATGATAAGAGCAAAGTGTAAGGAACAAAGTAGGTGGTATGGTGGGGTCCAACAACTAGAACCAATGTGCTATGTATGAAATTAAATTTACCCCATAGAATATATAATATATTGAATAGAAATTGATTAAAACATAATTATCTCATTCATAAATTTGATAAATAGTCTCTCATTTATGTATATTACACAAAGTGTAATCAAGCAGACCTATACAAAATCTTTGACTTCATCTCCTAAGGGACCTACAAAAAAAAACATATTGTATAAAATACACAGTCATAATTCAACATTCAAGTTCAAGAATATGTCTTTACTCAAGTAAAGTTTAAAAATTTAACCTTAGATATATTTGTAAATGCACAAATAATAGTATTCATTGATGCCATCTACATGTGGAAGACCTGAAATAAAATAAAAAATAGTCTATATAAATTATAATAATAAGGATATATATCTCTCAAAATACAACATAAAGTATGCACAAATAGTAGTAGTGATTGAGGCCAAGTCTACTTTGAGAGACCTGGAAAAAATATATACATATGATTAGTTTTTATAATGAGGATGCATTCAATTTAAACTACACCATAAAGCATACATCATGACTCTTAAAAGGGAGTTGCCTTAAGGGTAAAAAAATTTAACTTGTAATTATTCAAAATGAAACATAAAGTATGCACAAATAACTTGGATTTCATTGATGCCTTCTACTTGTGGTAGACTTGAAACAAAATTACTAGATGAGATTTTATAATTAGGATGCATGATTTAAAATGCTATATAAAATACATCACTACTTTTAAAATGGAGGTGGATTAAGGGTTCAAATTATAACTTGTATAAATTCATTTTGTTATACCATCTGCATCCTCTCTCTTTTGCAAAGCATCTATAATTGTCTTGTGCTCTTCCATAGAGAGTCGATAATTGTTTATTAGCATGTCTACCATGATATCTATCTAATTTTATATTAATTGCCACTACCAAATGCGAGTAATGTATAATCTTCTTCTCTAATTCATAATCTTGAAATGCAGGTAATCCATTCTTTCTTGTTATATATTTGTGTAGCCAGGTGCCAACAACAACCACATATCCCATTGGATAGTCATAACCATCATCATCTACTCAAGGAGTGGTTAGGTTATGTTTTGGATCTACACATAGATCCAACCAATACTCTGTCCCCTCTTCATTATCCTTTGGTGCAACAACAACATAGACATATCCTATGCACAAAACAATTTTATTTTAATATATAATGTGATATATAAACTAAAATATACACTGTAAGATTATATGTACTATTTAATAAATCAAACAAAATTTCAAAAACAATTTTACCTTGTTGTATAAGATCTGAAATGCGATTATAGTCTTTTGATGCAAACATCTGATCCATATCTTCATCAGTTCTTACATGTGAATAATTTGCATCTATGGGTGTCAATGATCTTTGTTGCCATTCTTCAACCCATTCTTTATTCTCACAAAATTCCCAATCTCCAAAAATACAAAACTAACAAAAGCAAACAAGCTCCCTTGTGAATATATTCCATATTTTTGAATTAGAAGTCTTAAACGAATGCCATTTAGCTGATCCAATGATGGTATTACAATCACGCTGAATAGGAATACTATCTTCCTCTACCAACCAGAAGAAACGTCAAATTGCAAAGTTCTTAGTTGATCCTTTTGACAAGTTTGAATTACACCAATCTACAACTGCATGAGCATCTTTGAATTTCACTGCATCCTCAAATTTCAATTGTGCTCTAGCAAGAGCTCTTTTTACATAGGCACCAGCTCCATCATGTCCCCCCTTACCATGGCGTGCTTCTAAAAAACTCCATAAATGTTGGACATTGGTTTTCTTGTGAACTCTGCATAGCCAATAAAACATTCTTGCATTTTTGAATTGTTTAGTGTAATTATTTGACCATATCATTTGTTGTTTCATGTCAATTTCTCTTTCCTTAAGATTATCATGAAATACCTCGAAGCAATGATGAACAAACTCCGATGAGTGTAATTGATTATCACTAACATAGAAATGATATTCCCTCATTTTCTATAGTGCAATGGTCATGTCTATATATAATGTGCACAAATATGGCCAGTTGCACTGAATTGTAGTATTGTGATTGAGTTTCCTCTTGTGGTTTCAGAGTATAATTTTCTACAAAATCCACAACTGATACTATTGTTCCTACTGGAAATGTGTTCTTGCATATGTGAAACTGTCCATCAAGCCATCGAGCATGTTGGGAGTGTTTCACATATTTTGGAATAATGACTTTTAAACTCACTTATAAATGCATTCACACTATTTTTTTCTATAATCAATTCTAAACGATTCCCCATCTTTCCATCCTTTAGAGGGTATTCTATATTTTTAAATATCCTAACATTAACCATTTTTTGTCCAAACTGAGATGAAACATGTTCATGCAAACATTCACATATCAAAGAATAGTTACCACATAAATTGCAAAGGCCATAAATGCATGAACTGGAAAGAAATAATTTCTTATTAAGTGGTTTACAAAATAAACTTGCAATAAAATCTTTTATAGTTTCAGGTGGAACATGAACACCACAATCATGCACAAGATGATTACCATGCAACATACAATGTATATATCAAAAAAAATCATAATAGTAATAAAACTAAACATGAGTTTTACAACAACAATATATTCTTTTTTTATTGATTTTAACATACTAGGGTTTGCATTTTTCAAATGATCTTTGACTAATTCATAAATTCATTAACACAAATTCATCACTAAATTTTTTAAATAGTTCAGTTTGAGTCATGTCAAGAAGATTTTTTGGATGAGGACCATGAATTTTTGATCCCACCCTTAACTTTAAATTATCTATAGCATTTGATGAAACTCTAGTGTTATCATGCCAAAATTTTGTGATTAATAGGTTAGTTTCATCATTTAATTTCATGTCTGACCTTTGATGTCTACCACTAAAACTCCAACAATGGTTTATTGGATCAATTTCAATTGTGTCTCTTCTTTTGGCCGCTCTTGACAAGGTTCTACGATGTAAGTTTAAATAGCCACTTATACCACTTAACATTATTTTACTAACAATTGTTTTGTCAACTATAATAGTTGTTAGAACTCTACGTGCCACATTCTTATCTTTAGGTTAACTTATTTTTCCAATAGAATCGATGCCACTAGCAATAGTAGATACAACTTTCTTATATGATCCATCTTTTCTTTTTGGTTTTGCATAAATACCTATTTTTTTCATGACTTTACACATTTTTAACATTTTTATTAATGTACTATTAATTGACATTGGAATCCTAACTTTTTATTATAGAAAAATTGTTTATATAATATGTTTGCATGTGTTCTAATTTGTCTCCAAGAAACTAACCCATTAAGATTATCTAGTACATTGCTATCAATAGTAAACAAATGACATTCATTTTCGTTCAGAGAGGGTGGTGTAATATTTTGAATTTTTATTTCTTTTTATATTGGTGTATTAAATTTATATCCAGCTTCATTTATATCAGAAATTTAATTAGCATTATAGTCTTGGGGATTTAGAAACATACCAGGATTCACAACCGCATGAGAATTTGCATCAACAGTCATTCTCGTGTTTGGTTCTACATTTCTTGCATCCATCATGATCTCTTCAATGGTCTCATCTACAATGGGAACTGAACTAGATGCTTCAGTGTTCTTCAATTATTGTTATTGTGATCTTCGATCTCTTTGGCATTTTGCCGCCTCCTATTTTTGTGCTTGAATTTTGTCCGCTTTCATTGTCTTCCATTATTTCTTTTGCCGTTGCTTTGAACCCATCTTTACAAACTCCTCTTCAAAAAAAATATTTCTTTTTACTAAGTTCTTCTGAAATTTTTGTAAAAAAGATAAAAAAGTAGTGCCAAATGCTATAAAAATGTTTGTCAGTACGGATTCCAATGATAATTTGGTAAATTGATGCAATCTGTCCTTTTTTTATAGTAATGGTAATTTTAAGAACAGGCCCCCATTTTAAAAATAGGGGCCCATTCCGAAAACCAATGGTTAAAAAAATGAATGGGCCCCAATTTCATAAATGGGGGCCCCGTTCTATGGAAGTTGATTCCACAACCTACCACTTGCCTCGGGATTAGGTCCGAGATAGGCTTGGGATGGCCACACCTGAGACATGGACTTGCAAATTCAAATCTCCATGAACAAAAGCACAAATAAGAACTTCTGAAATAGTTTACATGCCTCTAATTAGAAATTTTTTATATGAAATTAAAACCCATTTCAGATTATACTGTGTAGATTCTAAATATGTAAATTTATTTAAAAATTAATTATTTGAACTATTTGTCATTTAATTTATTCTAAATCGGGTCCACAAACTTGAAATATTAACTAATTTTGTTAATTTCATAACTTTTTTATTTTAATGAATTTTGAAAAAAAATTATGTCACCAATCTACACAAAATTATTTTCTATTTAAAATAAAAATAAAAATGTTAAGTTTATGTCAAATATTATGGGTCATACATGTAAAAATTTTAAAAAGATAATTACGGTCATTAAAAAATTAAATAACAAAAAACATTTAAAAAAATAATACAGAAAAATATGCTCATAAATCTTCAGTGTGTTAAAACCATTTCCCAAAATGGTCTGAGAAAATAATTTTAATTGTGTCAAAAAGTGTGGGTCGTACACATGCATGGTATGGTCCTAAAATAAACATTTTTAAAATATAGTTTTTAGAACTCCATTGAAAAAGTTATTTTTTATTATATGGATATTAAAATAAATTACATATTTCAAAACTAGAATTAGAGGGCTATCTTTTATATTATTGACTTTTTCCAAGATTCAATCTCCAAGTGTTTCAAAATTTAAGCTCAAATGAGACAAAACCTGAAAAATTAGGGAAAACACTTCCACTTTTTGGCCAAAAAGTGGACTCACCTTCTTGTACTGACCCCAAACAAATATCAACCAACCCATAACTCATCCCATAAACACATCGAGAAGAACAAACAACATGTTACATTAAGTCGGTCCAAAACCTAGATAGAACTAGAGCCAATTTAGATCCACACACTCTAAAGCAATGATCCCAATCAACCAAGTCTCAAACACAATCAACATCAGCATCCTACAATTCTACTAGAAGCAACACCAACACCACTTATGCATAACATCAAAATATCTTCAATAAAGCTCTTCCAGTGAAACCCTCACCAGATCAATAAACCAAGTTTACTGCAATATAAGATAGCATCCGATCACCAAATCAAAACCAAGTGAGTAAAAATCAATCTGAGTAGCATGAATTGTAGATCTAAACCAATTCCATAAGCCAAAGCATACCGGAGTATACCAGATTAACATAATCTAATCAACCACAAAACCAAATATCCTACCGGGACCAAAAGGATACCAATAAACAGCCAAAATAGCTAGTGTTGACATCAATGATAAAACATCAATATGACACATAATCAATTCCTCCAAATGGTCGATAGCCTTCTGGGTTATCATATTTTGAGAAGTGAGCTCTAGGTAGTGTCCCTGAATGCATGTGCATTCCCCATTGTAATATTTACACATACTACTGTAGAGTATCATCTTATTGTGGCTAGGTTCCCACCGTGGTTTTTTCCCTTAACTAGGTTTTCCATGCAAAAATCTTGGTGTTATGTGTGTTGTTATTATTGCATTTATCTTTCATTCTTGTTGGAGTTGATATGATTTGAGATTGTTCTTAATTTGTTTAATCTGGTGAAAACTTATTCACGTCCCCCCTCTCAGTTTTCCTTCATTGTTGTTGCCAACAGATCCTTGGAGGAGAAGAGATATTTGATCAAAATACATCTACCTCTAAATGGAGTGTTTGAACAAACATAGCATCTTCTAGGAAAATAAAGGAAGGGGAACAAGAATACATACCTTCCCCCTATTGCTAGGTAAAAGGGATTCTTGATGAAGGATGACACACTTTTGACCAAATGTGAAGGGTATGTTTATAATAGATATACATTTCCAAGTGAAAAAGAGGTTGTAGCCAAGGACATACACCTCTTGCATACGAGTTAATCCTAGAGAAAACAATAACTCTAGGCAAGGGATGAAATCAAATCAATAAGAAAACACCACTCAAAAAAGGAAAAGTGGATCCTTAGAAAGGATAAGGAAGAAAGAAATCATTTCCCCCAAAGTATAAGGTCAATGAGAACAATTACACAACCTCTAAGGAGAGTTGATACATAAGTAAATGGAAAATGTTATAACATGGATAGATATCCAATACAAGAAAGGACATTAATATATGTAAAATGGAACTCTAAAGAAGAGGTAATCTTAAAAGAGAAAGAGAGAAATTAAGAAAGATCACAAATTCCCCTAAGGATGGATCTATTATAGGAGACATACCACTTCTTGCAAATAAGGACATCGACACATGAAAAATGCAACCCCTAAAAGGGAGTAGTGATATTTTAGATAAAGAGGAAGAAGAAATGTTGCTGCCCCAAAATGTTTGATATTGAAAAATCATCACCTCTTATGACAAAGAGGCCCCAATTAAGTTAACTACTTGTGTCATAAGGTGAGGAGAAACATGAAGGGTGAGAAAATTTCTAAGGCTCTACCTTCCCACCAATAAAGAGAGCAATATCAATGGAAAGATTTATTAAAGCCTTATCAAATTGTTCTTGAACAAATTCATTAAATGCTTCACATTTTCCAAGAGAATGACAATAGCTACAATGAAAAATAAAATGCTCATCACCTTATTTATGATTTTTTCTAAACTTTACAAAAGGAAAAATAACATTCTTATCATATTTTAATTTCCAAAAGATTCTAGTTGCTAGCCTTTCTTGATCATCAATAGGATTAGGGCTTGTCTCTTGTGATGTAGGAAAATGATTGTTAGAAGAAGAATAAGGATTTTCATGTACGATTTTAACTATGCCTCTATCAATGAGTCCTTGCATTCCATTTTTAAAATCAACACAATCATTGGAAGTATGATCATTATTTTTGTGATATGAGAAAAATAGATTTTTTGAAGAAGAAGTGCTTTTAGCTAAATGATAGGTTTGATACTTGAAAGATGGTCTTTGAAGTCTTCAATATTAAGAAGATAATCTATAGGAGAATTATGATAATGTCCAAAGCCTTCTATGCTAGCTTTTGTAGGAGGGTATAGGGACTCTAATTTCTTGTTCAAATTTTTGAAGTCCTTATCCTCTAAAACTTTGTATTGATATTATGTTAAAGTCACTCGTATAAGAATCTTTTAATTGAAAAGGAGGAGGAACATTATAGTGAATTTATTTGAAATTTTTAGTGTAAGTTTTTTTTAGAAGGAACAAAGGGACATGCAGATGAAGAAGGAATATCTTATAGGGGAGGATTTCCCTTTCTATCATCATGCATATCCTATTGGGTCAATTGGGAAGGAATATTCTTATCATCTAAAGCCTCATATTTACTTAATGTTGTATTGGGAGATAGATCGTGAATAAAATGCATAACATCATCTTCTCTATAATTTTTTTGTAGACTAATATAGGCTTTAGGAGAATAAGGAGGATCTAGAGAGATTGAAACATCAATATTTTGATTTTTCCCCCCTTGCACTAGGGTATGTGCATGAGAAGAAGTTGACACCATGTCGCTCTTCAATTATTTCTCTCCATTAGAGAGATCATGAATAGGAGTATTAACTTGTTCTTTATTCACATTAGACACCTTAGGGGAGATACAAGTATTAGATTTTCCATTAGCATCTCTAGGTTTGCGATCTACAAAACTTTAATGTGATCTATATATGCAATGCATTTTCCTAGAAAGATTAGAATAAAATAAAAATGGTAGGTTTGTTTCGGTGGTGGAACTCCCACTAGGCACCCAGAAAAACCACTACGTCAAGGATAAATCTACTTACATTGGGTTACACATAGCTATCCGAAAAGGGTTCAAAAAAGTTTGGCTTGAGAGTGATTCTCTAAATATCATCAGGCATGTGAGTAAGCAAACCAAGCACAACTAGACCATCAAGCATTTAATTCAAGAGTGCCAAATCATCATTACAAAATTGGATGATTTCAAAATCTCCCATGTTTATCAGGAAGGTAACATGCCATCAGACCACCTGGTGAATATTGTTGTGGATTATGTAGACATACAATGATGGACGAGAAAATAAACTTTCATGACACAATTGTGTGAACTAATGAGAAAGGATGTCGAATGCATTGTCCATTCTTATCACATTAATGATAACAAAAATCCAAATGAATAATGATCTTTAATGGAATTTGAGTTCCAAATTCAAAACCAGGGTTTCGAGAACCTTCTTTTGTATCTAGTTTTTAATTGCCTGGTTTGGGTGTGGTACCATCATCCATTGTTGTAGAAGAAAAATTCTTATGGGAGGTGACAAAAACATAATGGAGCATACTTCTTACGAGAAATGGGAAAAGAAAAAAGAGCTATGGACATAGATTGCTCACGAAGGTGTTATGTCGTATCTCGAGAGGATTCCTGGCAATGACCCAAAAGTGACAAAGCATTTTGTGAACGGTTGGGAGAAATACATTCTCACAGCTTTTGGAGTGAAGTTTTAGATTGATGAAACCTTCATTGCAGACATAACTAGTTTGTAGATAGAAGGCAATAATTTTATAGAGAGAAGACGCTGATCGAAGAAGCAATTGTCACTTTCTTTGATAGAGAAAGTGAGAGAAAAAGGGTGTGAAAGATGAAGGATGATGGCTATAACAAGAAAGACCTAATCATTTGGGGTGGAGATGATCAAAGTGATTGAGGTACATTACTCTTGATGACCGATATGCTAGTATTTTCTCTTACCACTTTATGATATTAAACCATTTTAGCCACAACAAAGGAATGTCTTAGCCTTTCTATCTATTATCATCTCTTGAAAATAGTCTGGCAAATCACACTAAAAATAGTGACAACCTTGTTTTCCATTAGGGGTTAATCATTCTTATCATGGGGTTAAACCCTCCTGGGAGGTTAAATCCTCCAATTCTATGACCAACATTGATGTACATTATGTGTCTAATATGGAGATGAATGATGAAGAGTCTGGTAGGGCTATGGATTGGTGGTACCTCAATGCCTCTAATGATTTAGAATACCATATTTGTGGTAGCAACACTGCTGCTAGGGTAGCCTAGCTGGGTAGAGCTCAACTCCCCGCCATGCAACCCATACAAAAACAATAAATTTTTTTTACATCTCTTTTTTTGAATATAAAATAAATTAATTTTTTTTTAAACTATTACCAACAAAACAAATTTACTAGTAAAACATTTCATAAAAACCAAAATCTCTGTGACAGAATAGAGAGTGTAAGAACTCATTTGTTTTTTAAAAAAAATCTTCCATAAAGCCAAATTGGCTGAAAACCAAAGAGATTAACAAATCTCAATAAAAGTTTTGGGCAAAATTACAATGGCAAAGATGAGAGAAAGAGGAAGTATTAACTCAATTTCTTCATTCATATGATTTTTAAAACACCCAGGGAGAAATTAATTGGGAACAAAAGAGGGTAAATTTGGTAAAATTTTACCAGCATAACTCCCTCAATTTCACAATTCAAAACTACAACATAAACAGAAAATCGATTCCATCCATAAGACATAAATGGAGGAATTTATTTCAAGATAAAATATAATCATGAAATAACCACAGAAAGAGATTGGAGAAGCATTTTAAATCAATAATGAACTAAAATTTCCACTGAATCTCATGGCAACTACTCCAAAACAACTACAACCATTTTACAAATATTTCACACAACACACAAGAAGAAGGGGAAGAAATTTAAATTTTTATATAAAAATAAAAGCAGAGGCTATCAAACCTATGAAGCTATCTAGGAAGAAATTTGTGGAAGAGCTTCTACCCTGCAACCAAATTCTCAAACCCAGTTCTTTCTTCCAAAATAATTTTCAAATTTTCCCTTGTAAAACTGAATCCCCTCCTTCCCGTGAACTCACAGGCATAAATACAAAAATATTTCAACCTAAACATGTAGGTTGAAATTTTTTCCCCCAACAAATCAAACTAAAGCTATTAAACAAATAAGGAAATAGGATTTACTTTATAACCATGAATTAAACTTTTTCTTTTAGCAATTAAATACCAAAAGTCAAAAAGAAAGATAGAAAGGAAAAAGCTTTATTATTTATTTTTCTCATTTACCATTTCTAAGAGATTTTAACTCAACACGACATTTTTGGAATTTAAATAGAAAGGAATATACTTACTAATTTACCCAATATGTTAATACTATTTAACACAATATATATTAAGCCATTTTTAACATTCCATTCTAGCAACTTCATTTATTTAATTTAAATCAATTACTCAAGGCATATAAAACAACTAATTATGCCAACACAAAAAATAACATCATTCACTCAATTTTACAACCATTAAATAATTGAAAGCATGCAAAATGAGGAATGATCAAAAGATGACTCACAAAGCAAAAATACTAAAACACTATGACTTGCATACCGGTCAAATGGGAAAGATGACCGACTGACAACACTCACATGAGTGTGATTGCAGGTCAAGTTAGGGTCCAACCACTATCTCCTCCACTCGCATTAGACAAATGAGGTATGCTCAGATCTATAAAAATAGGTGGAGTCAATACCCCCTACCTACCTGGTACTTGTACCTGCAATGTCCTGCATCAACGAACCACACATGCATATATACAAATATATAATCAAACATGGCATGCACACCGATGAAGGAGAATCGCTTCGTTCCCTATCTCACTGGAGTGAGTGAAGGAAATTTATCCCCTCGCATCCCATACACTTGCAAACACACAACATATAAATAATACATCACATATGTAAGGTAAAAGTGTCAGTCCATGACAATAATCCATAAAAATAGCATTAATCATAAGTACTGAAATACTGCATGAAAGCATACATCACATATCTAGTAAAAGCATGAAATAAAATCACATAAAGTTTGAATAAATATGCAATAATGTATCCATGAAATAGTCAACTGAATTCAAACATAAGTCCGAAAAGAGAATGATCGAGGAGGGTTAATACATCCTCCCCCCCAAAACTAGGCTTACTCCTGGAAGCCTAAAACACATAAGAATAATTCTCTCTCATCTTTCCTCCATCCTCCCATTTCTTCAAGGTCTCATCATTTGGGTCCCATACAACCCTTACCTAGTAGATGGTATGACCCCTAAGGGTCAAATCCTGATGCTGAAGAATGCGTACGGGCCCCATGGAAAGCTTCCCGTCCTCGACCTACAAAGCGTTCCAATGAAGAACATGTATCACATCAGGATGATAAGGTTGAAGAACAAAAACCTGGAAGGCATCGTGGATGAGGGATAGACTCAGTGGGAAGGCAAGACAGTAGGCAACAAGTCATATCCTCTCAAGGATCTCAAAAGGGCCAAAAAAATGTGGTGCCAACTTAGAACCCTTTCCATAATGGATCAGAATCTTTCACGGACGCACTCTCAAAAACACATGGTCACCAATAGAAAATTGATGATTTTAAAAATGTTTGATAAAATTTAACCTTATCAAGATAATTATTCAATTCTGAACCTTAGAAATCCTAGCTTTATGGGGAAAATGATCTTTATTGTAGTTTTAGGTACCTACATCTTCTACAACAATGGAAACTATGTTGGCTTTATTATCTAACTCTATGATCCTTTTTATCTCTCTCTTCAATGCTTAATTGATCTTTTGAATGAATACTTAAAAATAGAGAATAGGCAGTGAATTTTATTTACTTAGCAACACATTCAATGCTCACCTACTTCAAATCCTAGTAATTAATGTTACAGTACTTGTTGGTGTTTTGGTACTTCCACTTTCAAATTGATTAGGTTGACTTGTAAAGCTCTACCATGAGTTTTAAAACATAAAATTGGTTATGTTGAATGAAATACTTTCTTATTTTTTCTTTATCACTACCCTTCTATCTGCTAAAAATGAGCATTGAAGTCTACCAAAGGTTTTAAATTGCATGTAACTCCCACTTTATGTAACTTTCCTTTCTCTTTACTTATATTTTTTTTTAACTCAAGACGAAGTGTGAGAGTTCACCAAAATTTTATAACCTCTCCAAGGTCTTTTTTTTTCTTTAAGTTTCCAACTATAAGTTTAACCTTCGCTACCTTATTACTTGGAGTGCAACTTTGCTGGTCAAGGTCTAACATAATGGTGTAGGAGAACCTCATGAATAAGATAATAAGAGCAATAAATTCTATAGGACACCCATGAGAATGTGACCTTTCAATATATGTAATAGTGTAGTCTTGTTTGTTTGATGTTTCATTTGTTTGTAATAAACCCCACCTTGTTACCCATTGACATGGATTTGGCAAATTGATAAGCCACCAAGGGCATATGGGCCTAGGGGTATTTGGTTGAGTATTTCTCTAGGTGTTTATGTGTTGGAGATGTCATAGAAAGGTGTAGGACATGTTGAAGAACCTCTAGGTAAGCGGATTTAACATATGTCAAAAGTTGCTCAAACTTGACAACTTTGTTGATAGCATTTAATGACAACTTTTGGTTGCAAATAGAAAATTATTTCCAATGGTCACCTCAGTTAAAAAGGTGGTTAATAACCATTGAGGAAGATATAATAATTTCATCCCCAATCATCATTGATGAGGGGAGAATGAGGCAATAATGACTTTGTAAACGTTGGCATCATTGAAGTAATAGATTTATGATAATTTCCTACAATTTCGTTATTCTACGTGGTATACCGTATTCTACAATAATTTTTGAATTAGGAAAATAGTGGGATGTGTTAGAGTGGCCAATCACCTTTTAGATGCATGAAGTCTTAGATCCTAATTTGTCAAGACAAGGAATAAATCAGCAAATTTATGGAAGTGTTCTAGATTTGACAGTTTTGTCTAGGGTTTTGCAAAGAAATGGTCTTACATTGCTTATCCTTCATTGGTGATTAATGGATGTGAAGGAGATGCAACTATGGCCAATTTAGTTTAGGATTTTAAAGGCCTTTTTTAGGTTAGGACCAGTTGGAGGCAAGGGTTTGATGCATTAAGGTGGGCAACTCCATGTGGCCACTAGCAAGTGTAAGCAGTCAGGTCTCACATCAGGGGTTAACTATCTGATCATTGCCTAAGAATATGGATTTTATGTATTTTCAATGGTCTAAGAGTATTCTTTGAGTTGTTTAGGTGAGTTAAGGTCTATTTCTACACACTGCTTTGTAAAATAGGCTTAACTGGGTTATACCGGTCTCCTAAACAAAGTAGGGTTTGGATCCTTGTGTTCCCTACCGGTAAGAACCCTTAGGATATATTTTGTAACTCCCAAAAGGGTATCCAACTCCAGTATTTATTATCTAGCATTTTGGAGAAACAAAGAGTTAAGTATAGAAAAATGGTCTCGCACGGCTACTAAGTTTTGTAGACCTTGTTGCAGTAGTTAGCCAAATCGGTAGAAGGAACCTGAACTCAAAGGTTGAAGGAGGTCTCTCTAACCTAGGGGAATAAAAATAAAACCTTAATTAGCCATTGTGCATTGGAGAAGGGACCAAACCATTTCTGACCATCTAGACTTTGTACCGATAAATGAAAGAGACCTTGTATCGGTAGTCTTTGCTTAGAGAAAGGGATGTGGGACTTGTCAAACCAATGTTCCTTAACCCCTTGAGTGTTGTGTGATTTCTAGGGTCCTTGGTGTGATCTTGGATTAGGGGAACATATCCTATACCTATAATGAGACTTCTGCATTAGATTAGTATCAGAGCAAAGAAGGAATCCTTTTGGGAAGAATAATAGTACATATTAGCAAAAGAATGAGAGGGTGAGGCTAGAATAATTCCTCCAAAGATGACAAATGTGGAACTTGCCAAGATGGTGCAAGAGAATAGAGAAGAAAATGATCCGCTTAGAAGATTGATGGAGAACATGGAAGAAAGGCTGGAGAGGACCTGATGGCTTAAAGGAAGTGGGAGAAGAGGAGAACCCACAAGGGCAAGAAGAAGAGAAAGTTCCTACAGAGCATAGGTACTTGGTCAATGCCTTGAATTCTATGAAGAGGAGAACCATGGACTAGAAATCAAACCTTCCTAGTTTTAGTGGGAAGATGGATGCCGATGGAGTGATGGATTGGATAGAGTCCTTAACCAACTTCTTTGAATGTGAAGACATTGTTGACAACCAAAAGATGAAGATTTCCAAGTCAAAAATATAGGGAGCAGCCCTGACATGGTGGAATTTTGTGGAAAGAGAAATAGTGAGAGAGGGAAGAGGAATGATCACATATGGGAAGAAGATGATTACAGAGATCAATGGATATTATGTATCGGAGGACTATGAAGTCCAATTACACAAGAGAAGGTAGAATCTCAAATGTAAAGAGATGGATGTGTGTGCCTATACTAAAGAATTTTAGAAATTGACTATAAAGTCTAAGAAGGTTGAAGATGAAAGTGAAAGAGTGGCAAGGTATCTAAATGACCTAAGGTGGAACATACAAGAAGAGTTGAACCTCTTGTGCTCTAACACTGTTCCTAAATGCTATCAATTAGCATTAAAAGTAGAGGAGAAGATCAAAAGAAGACAAGAGAAGAGCAGTAGAGAAATGGGTAAGAAACTAAGAGGAAGGAGAAACTTACGAGGAAGAGGATCAAATTTTGAATTCGAAGGAGTGATCAGTCATGACTCCTCAAGAAATGACAACAATAACAAAGGCAATTTCAGAGGTAGAAGGCCAAATTTCAGAGGAAGATCATCAGGAAGGGGAAAAGGACCAATAAAATGTTTTAACTGCAACCAAGAGGGACACATTGCCAAGAGATGCACGGAGAAGATGGAGTCTAGTTCCCAAGGAGAGAGGAGAGCCAATATAACCCAAGAATTTGATTACCAAGGTAGTAGTAAACATGATTCATATGGTTACCCACAGACCGGATAGGCACTAATGTTGAGAAGAACCCTCTTGAAGGTACCAATACCTATGGAGCCACCTCAGAGGAAGTCTATCTTTTGCACCACTTGCCAATCAGGAGGAAGGGTATCTAAAGTTCTAGTTGACTCAGGTTCTACTGAATATTTTGTGTCAATAGAAATGGTAGAGAAGTTGAAATTTAGGAGCATACCCCATCCATACCCCTATAAGGTGTCTTGGCTAACAAAAGGGCAACAAACTCTTGTAGAAGAGCAGTCATGGGTAGAATTCTAGATAGGAGCATATAAAGATAATATTTTGTTTGATGTTATTAACATGGATGCTTGTCACCTCTTGTTTGGAAGACCATGGCAGTATGACCTCAAAGCACACCATGATGGCTTTAGAAATACATATTCCATCACAAATAATGGCAAGGTCATATAGCTACTGCCCTTGACTAAAATCAATGAAGAGAAGAAAGAAATTGAGTCCAAAGTGATGATGATGGAGGGAAAACCATTCCTCAAGGAGATAAAGATGGAAGAAGGAATATTCTTTGCATTGCTTCCAATACCAACCTTAAAGGGGAAGCATGCTGCAGATGATAGAGCAGAAGGAAAGGACAAGGAAATCTACCCGAAAGTGAAGGAGATCATTGGTAAATACCAAGGCATAGTTACAAATGGAGTACCAAGGAGTTTTCTACCAATGAGAGAGATCACTCATTGTATTGACTTGATACCATGGGCCACATTACCTAACAAGGTTGCATACAAAATCACACCACAACAAAATGAGGAGATGGAAAGGAAAATTCAAGAGTTGCTAGACTCTGATCTAATTGGAAAGAGTCTTATCCCATGTGCAGTATCGACAATTTTGGCACCCAAAAAGGATGGAACATGGAGGCTTTGTACTGACTCAAGAGCTCTCAACAATATCACCATAAGGTATATATTTCCAATGCCTAGGATAGAGGATTTGCTTGATTGTTTGGGGGATGCAAAATATTTTTCTAAAATTGATTTAAAAAGTGGATACCACTGAATTAGAATTAGGTCGGGTGATGAGTGGAAAACAACCTTCAAAACAAATGAAGGGTTGTATGAATGGAAGGTTATGCCATTTGGTTTGTCTAACTCCCCAAGAACATTCATGAGACTCGTGAATGAAGTTTTGAAAGAATTTATAGGGAAGTTTGTAATAGTGTATTTGGATGACATTTGTAGTATTTAGCAGGACAAAGGTAGAACACTTGAGGCATCTAGACATGGTTTTGAAAAGGTTGAGTGAGAAGGAATTGATGATAAATATGGCAAAGTGTTTTTTAATGCAAGAAGAGCTCATCTAACTAGGATTTGTGATCTCCAAGGGTCACTTGAAGATGGATCAGGATAAGGTAAATGCAATTCTTTCTTGGCCTACTCCTAAGACTATTGGTTAAGTTATAAGTTTCCATGGATTAGCCACATTTTATAGAAAGTTCATAAGAGGTTTCAGTCAGATGTGTAATCCAATGTTGGAAACCATAAAAGGTGGTCAAAAGTGCAAGTTTTCTTGGACAAAGGAGGTGGATGAGGCATTTGAAACTCTCAAGAAAAAGGTAGCTCAACAACAGGTACTTGCTTTACCTGATTTTAACAAAGTGTTTCAGATTGAATGTGATGCTAGTCATGTGGCCATAGGAGAAGTCATAAGCCAAGAAGGCAGACCTATAGCATTCTTTAGTGAAAAACTCAATGAGGCAAAGAGAAAATATTATTCTTATGACCTAGAAATGTATGCAGTAGTTCAGGCATTGAAAAAATGGAGACACTATCTGCTACCAAAGGAACTCATGGTCTATACTGACAACCAAACCTTGAGTTTCATTAAAAACCAAGAAAAGCTAAGTCATAGGCATATGAAGTGGGTAGAATCCCTACAAGCCTATACCTTTTCCATAAAACACAAGAAAGGAGTAGCCAATAAAGTGGTTGATGCACTAAGTAGGAAAGTGCTAACCATAGCTGAAATCCTATTAGAAAGCATTGGGATTGATGCAATGAAAGACATGGATGTTGCAGATGAGGACTTAAGGAGATTTACAAGGCATGTACTGAATTTGGTGAAAGGTATCATGTGGAGTTTTTTGATTTTTTGATCCAAAATGGACTTGTTTTCAAAGTTGAGCAATTGTGCATACCAAAGTGCTCAATGAGGACTAATAACATCAAGGAAAAGAATAGTGGAGCTATGGAAGGTCATTTTGGTTTGGAAAAGACACTTGAGTTGGTAAGAAGGCACTACTTTTGGCCTAAATTGCAGGTTGATGTAAGAAAGTTTGTAGACATGTGCACCATTTGCCAAAAGTCAAAAGGAAGAAGTACCAATGTTGGTCTCTATCAACCCTTACCCATTCTGTCCAAAATGTGGGAGAGTGTGTCAATGGACTTTGTAATGGGTTTACCTAGGAGCTAAAAGGGGTTTTATAATGTATTTATGATAATGGATAGGTTTAGTAAAGTGACATATTTCTTGCCATGTAAGTCCACTAGTGATGCATCCTATATAGCAGATTTGTTTTTTCAGAGAAGTAGCAAGGATTCATGGACTTCCATTGAACATAGAGTATGACCAGGATGTAAAATTTGTTGGCCATTTTTGGAGAACTCTATGGAGGAAACTTGGCACTAATCTGTCCTTCTCATCAGCCTATCATCCACAAACGGATGGGCAGACAAAAGTAGTAAATGGTCATTAGGGAATTTGTTGAGATGTCCTACAAGGAAGCATGGTGAAAGGTGGGATTCAATATTACCTCAGGCTGAGTTTGCCTACAATGACACCATAAATAGAAGCACATGGAAGTCACCATTTCATATTGTGTATGGGTTGCATCCAAGAAGGGTATTGGAGTTGAGAAAACTACCCCATATAGATCCCATAAGTGCAGATGGTGAGAGGTTTGTTGAAGCCAAAAAATAAGTTCATGAGTAGGTCAAAATACAACTTCAAAAGTCATTAGAAACATACAAAGAACATGCAAACCAAAAAAGGAGACATGTACAGTTTCAAGTTGGAAATTTGGTTTGGGAAAATTTGAAGAAGGAAAGGTTACCCAAGGGAAAACACACTAAGCTCATGCAAAGGAAAGTAGGACCATGTCAAATCTTAAAGAAGTTTGGCACCAATGCTTATGAAATTCAATTACCATTAGACCTTGGCATATCTCGTATTTTTAATGTTTGAGATCTACCTCATTTTAAAAGTGGCTCTAATGCAAGAAACTCATATTAGGTCCTAGAAGAAGCAATAGATATAGATTTTCCCAAACATGAGCCACCTAAAATTGAAAAAGTGTTGGACACCAAGATTGTCAAGAAGGCTAGTAACAATGAGTACAAACAATACATAGTCAAATGGAAAGGAAAACCAAACTCTGAAGCCATTTGGTTGGATGAAGATCAAATCAAGAAGCATGAAACTACATTACATGACCTCATCTCAAGTGGACATGAGAATCATTCACCCTGGGAATATGGTGTAGGATCACCTCATGACTAAGATAATATGAGAAATAGAAGCTAAAGGACACCCATGAGAATGTGATATTTGAATCTATGTAATAGGACAGTCTTGTTTGTTTGATGTTTTATTTCTTTGTAATAAACCCCACCTTGTTACCCAATGACATGGATTTGGCAAATTGATAACCCACCATGGGCATATGGGCCTAGGGGTATTTGGTTGAGTATTTTTATATGTTTTTATATATTGGAGATGTCTTAGAAAAGTGTAGGACATATTGAAGAACCTCTAGTTAAGCTGATTTAACATATGTCAAAAGTTGCTCAAACTTGACAACTTTGTTGACAACTTTTAATTATATCTTTTGGTTGCAAATAGAAAATTCTTTCCAATGGTCACTCCAGTTAAAAAGGTGGTTGATAACCATTGAGGAAGATATAAAAATTTCATCCCCAATCATTATTGATGAGGAGAGAATGAGGAGAGAATGACTTTGTAAACTTTGTCATCATTGAAGTAATACATTTATGAGAATTTCTTGCAATTTCATTATTCTACGTGGTATACCATACTATACAATCACTTTTAAATTAGGAAACCAGTGGGATATGTTAGAGTGGCCAATCACCTTTCACATGAATCAAGTATGAGGTCCTAATTCGGCAACACAAGGAAGAAATCGACAAATTTCTGGAAGTGTTCTACATTTGACAATTTTCTCTAGGATTTTACAAAGAAATGGCCTTACCTTGCTGATCCTTCATTGGTGGTTCATGGCTTTGAAGGGGATGCAAGTATGGCCAATGTATTTTAGGATTTTAAAGGTCTTTTGTAGGTTAGGACTAGTTGGAGGGGAGGGTTTAATGCATTAAGGTGGGCAACTCCATGTGGTCACCGGCAAGTGCAAGCAAACATGTCTTACATCAAGGGCTAAAGGTTTGATCATGGCCTAAGACTTAGGATTTGGTGTATTTGCAATGGCCTAAGAGTATTCCTTGAGTTTTTAATGTGAGTGAAGATCTGTGTCTACACACTCCTTTGTAAAATAGGCCTAGTTGGGCTATACAAGTCTCCTAACCAAAGTAGGGTTGGGATCTTTGTTTTCCCTACTAGTAAGAACCATTAGTATATGTTTTGTAACTCCCAAAAGGTTATTTATGTTCGGGATTTGTTGTCTGGTCTTTTGGAGAAACAAAGAAGTAAGTATAGAAAACTGGTCTGGCAAGGCTATTAGGTTTTGTAGACCTTGTTGTAACAGTTAGCCAAACCAGTAGAGGGAACCTGAACTCAATTGTTAAATAAGGTCTCTCTAACCTAGGGGACTTTGAATCAAACCTTAATTAGCCATTGTGCATTGGAGAAGGACCAAACCATTGCTGACCATAGAGACTTTGTACTGGTAAATGAAAGAGACCTTGTACCGGTAGTCTTTGTTTAGAGAAAGGGATGTGGGACTTGTCAAACCGATGTTCCTTAACCCCTAGAGTGTTGTGTGATTTCTAGGGTCCTTGGTGTTCTCTTTGATTAGGGGAACCTATCCTATATCGGTACTAGGACTTTTGCATCACATAGGTTCTAAGCTCTTTCACATTCTATCTTTTCTTTAAGCTTCTCTCAATTTAACATTCTTCTCTTTTGTACTACGTATGACTTGAATCATCCCACTCTAACATAGTTAAGAAACTATGCCAGATTCTAATGAAAACTTTAAAACTAGAAGAACACAACAACCATAAGGCACTTGGAAGAGATGGTTTGAGTTGGGGCATCAAATTCTAAGATGTCATTTACAATCTATTTTAAATATACACTAAGTATTGAAAATAATGTCAGGGCCTGATGTAACTATCAAAACTAAAAATAAAGGTCCCCAGTATTTAAGAGAGCATAGTGAAAAAAAAAAGTGGAGACACTAGGAAATACGAGGAACCTTCTTGGATCCCAATAAAGTTTTCTAACTAAGACATTTAACTCGTACAAGCCTTAAATACAAATAAGTGCCAAAAATTTTGTAAGATCATATGTATATCAAGATGCAAGAATAAAATACTCAACTTAAAACTGGAGGATAAAATAAAAAATTTGATGGAGGGAAGAAAATTTAGGGGAAACATGTTAGAAAAAGAGAGGGAATATCAAAATAAGAAGAAATCTTTTTTGCTACAAAGAGGTATTAAATTATAGAATAAAGGGGGAATGAAGATATAATATGTTACACCCAATTAAAGATTTGGTGCTAGATATTTCTTTCATATTTATATTATGAAATAATAATCTATATAAATAGATAATATATATTTTCAGGGTGAACATGTTGTCTTGGATTTTGTTGAGATAACTCTTATTAGTATTTTTACCTAGGTTGAGTTTTACTATTACAGTAAGGGAATCTTGATAGGAAATTCAAAGCTTTGAAATTATACATTTAGAATTTGTAATTCTTGCAAAATAATTGATGTGATTTGAACATTTTTATCAAACCTAAGATTCGCTTCAAATCAATACTAAATCTTTGTCAAGGAATATTTTTTCCTTTTAAAATAAGTGACATAAAAAATTAAATAAATCATATATTTTTATGATCAGAAGTATAGTTTAATGGGTATTTAGATTTCTGCCCCTTCACATTTAAAAAAAAAAATGTTAAATTGAAGCTCAAGTGATCGTTTTGTCATATTTTTTCTTATGTTAGTTAGAAATTATATTTCTACCTATTGACTTTTCAATATTAGTAATAAATTAAAATTTTATTTTTTTTTCCCCTCAATGTTTAGGAGAAATTAGAATGAAGTGAGATCTATTTATTTATAGAAAGGATTCATATTAATATAGAGGTTTTTACATAAAATGAAATAAATTTTAAAGACCCATCTATAATCAAAATATCTATATACAACTATACCGATAGGGTAATTATAGAATACTATCAAACTGATGTAAACATGCCCACAAAAATTGTCACTCAAAATACCCAACACAAGAATTTCTTCATACTCTTGGCACTATAAAACTTCTAGAGAACATCAAAATAAAAAATAGAATTACAAAGAGCACAATAACATAGTCCATACTCCAAAATAATTGTAGTGACCATGACGAAAAATAAACTTACAAAGAGGAAAATAGGCATTATGCAAACTATTGGGAGAATTCTTCTCCCGACTTTCATAAATTGGCATATCTACCAAGAGGTTCTTCACAACAGCCTAGCAACCTATTACCTAAACTTTGTCTTGATCCTCATCGATTTGTGTGTTCCTCTCTTGAAGATTTGAAACTTTGACCAAATGGGGATTTTGAACCAACAAGTGATTTAGGGCATATAAAACCTCTAAGAACTTAATAGCTACTACATGGGAAATGACATTTTAAAAAAAACCTAATTCTCCTTCAAAAACTTGTAATTATTTGCCTCCAAACCAATTTTCATGGCATCATAAATTTTTTCATAGATAGGACTTTTCTTCAAGAACTTTCTAGGAACTAAACCACACCACCCAAGCTTTCCCTTCAAATAGATCATAGGTTTCCATATCTCTATACAAACCCTCCCCAAAAATAAAGTCTTCTCTCCCATATTGTAGAGTGAATTGCACCAATAAACCATAGTTTTGCAAGAGAGTAGAAAAATTAAAGAGAAATATAAAAACCAGCTAACAAGAATGTAGAATATAGGGAGCCTTCACTTGAAGCAACTCTTCACCAATTATAGTAATGATAACCCTTTCAACTTTGGAGCAAACCCAATTGAAGGTCCACCTTATATGCTCTCACATGAATGGACCAGATGTAGCAATATCACATTTCTTAAATTTGAATGCAATTCTTTTGTTAAGTGGGTGATACTCCATCCTAAGTCCCCAACTTAACAATTTTTTTGCAATTTTATATAAAAAATCTTGTTGAATGAGGGAAAACATAGTCGTGACCCTATTAAATAGCCTTAGTTGTGTAGCGTCCTAAATTGTACTCTCTTACAATTTTTTCCTTATTTGGGCCCTCGCTGTCGGATTCGTCCCATAAGGCCCAATTGAAGCCCCAATTCTACTCACACTATGCATTTGGGTCAAATTTTCATGATCTACATTTCTCTCTTTAAGGTTCTATACCTTGGTGTCTACGACCATGGTGCCATGGTCCTTCCAATTAGGGCCCATTTTTGGGCCTCATAACGAAAACATGATTTGACCACGAACCTAGATCTTGTGTCAGCCAGTGTTGGAAAATTAATTTTTTTCCACTAGTATGTATAAATGATGTATAGACCTCTCATTTTGACATCCATTAACCAATAAAACATAACCAATTACAATTAAAGATCTCAATTACATCAAGTGAGCAAGCAATTGTTCTTGTTTCAAGCATTAAAGTAGAAGTAAAGTCAAGATTCATTCATTGTAGATGACATTCATGCTCTATGTTTTATGAAGACTATCTACATGAAACCCTAATTCCCCGTGAAGACAAACAAAACTTCATAAAGAGGTAGCTCATTAGTGTCTTACATATTTTCAATCTTTCACTTAAAAAGAAAATCATTTCGATTACAATACTTCACTTACATTTCAATTCTATTTCATGGTTGACTCAAAAACCCAGGTTTGACCTATGGCAAACCCCTATTCCCAACCATTTCCCCCTTTCTACTGTGTGTAGTAACAGGTACAAAGTTACATTTTTTAGGAATGATATTATTCGTAGAGACAAACAAGTTCCCTATTGGACAACAAAAAGTTTGGAGGACTTGGGCGACCACACCCAAGGTTGTGACAATTTAGGATGACCTTCTAGGAATAGATCCAAAAACTCATATACTTCTCATATCTAGGTTTTTGGCTCTATGATTGTAGCTCATTGTCTATGCACAATTACTTCAATTTACAAATATTTAACCTAATTTTTGCATCATTAATTAAACAAATTCATTTTAAAAGGAAAGAAGAGAAATATCGAAAACCCTTTAAATCTTATCAAAATCTTGCTCTTTTAGGATTAGATCTTTCAAATTCCATCTTTCCCTAATGTAATGGTCCATAAGAAAAAAATAATGATTTTACTACATTAATGGGTGAAACCCTAATTTTTTTCAAAAAAAGTCATAATGACAGTAATGAAAACATGTTATTTTAAATACCCATACATGTGACTATCATGGGAAGGATGAATTCAAGACACGTGAAATATCTGAGAATAAATCCCTAACTTGAACACTTCAATCCATGATACCGCCAATTGAGAAGGGTACAACAAGTGACCCTAACAACTAATATATAACATATGACATGTGTTCATTTAAGTGGCATAAGAGTTTAAGAACATGAGAAGAATTCCACTAGCACCGGTCATGATGATATCTACAACATTCACCACGACGAACTATGACATCAATCATTGTTACAAAAAAGGTTCGAAATGATGGAATGAATTCGATCAAAAATCTGAAAAATAGAAGAGACATTAGAAAATGATTAAAATTGCATGTCGTTCTTCAAGATCGAAGAAAGCTTTGAATCCTCTTTGGCGATATTATTTGAAAAGATGATCTCTCCATCAAGAAGCTAACAACCCTTATTTGCTAATACATCAGCCAATCTATTTGCTTCTCTTAAGCAATGAATAACATTATATTGATTAAAATATTTCGACAAACTCCATGCCTCTTGCAAAATATGTTTGACATTCTAACTTGGGGAATCAAACCTTTTAACTACTGAGATAATGTTTATAGAATATCCTTCTATGATTAGATTCTTAATATTTACCCTTTTTGCCAATCTCAAACCAAAAAGTAGAGCGAATGCCTCCACAATATTATTAGATCCATGTGGAATCCTAGTTGCACCTACTTCCAATTTCAGTCCATCATGATTTTTGAAAACAAAACCAACACCATAAGTCTTGGGATTTCTCTTCCTTGCCCCATCAAATTTTAATTTAATAAATCCTGCATCTAGTGATTTCCACTTGATATCATTTATATTCACCATTTTTTGTTCATTATTAATAAGACTACCTTTAAATGAAAGCTTTATCATTTTTCAATCTTTAAGAACACTATCATCCAATGTAGTAAAATAGGAGTCTATCCTTTTATGCTTAATAGTATAGGCTCTAACTATCTCTAAAACTGAACTCTCAATGCTGAAAATAACATCCTCAACATTTCTCCTATCATTCTTGAAGATTTTTCGATTCCTTTCCTATTGACTGTTCCAGATAACAATTGCAGGAGCAACTTCTCATAAAACTGCAAAGAAAGGTTCTTTAAACAACTTGGGCAAAGAAAAGAAAAACAAGTAATGACGATTGAAGGGGGAAGACAGATTCAACTTTTGCAAATGCCACAACCACCACTCATATGCAAAGTTACAATTGTGAAGCAAATGGTCCCTTGTTTCCACCTCCTTATCACAAAAAATACAATTATAGACAAGAGCAATACCCTTAAAGGCTAATTGATCACTAGCAAAATTTTTATCTTTGCGATCTAACCATGCAAAGGCACCTAACTTTCACGGTAATGTTTTATGAATGTTAAATTAATGTCAAATTATCTGATGTTCTCATTAGATAAAGCGAAAGAGGACCAGAACTCTTACATAACTGTTAAAGATGGAAGAAAAGAGTCTCACAAAATGTGAAAAAATCTAACATTAAAAATAATATTAAAATCAATTTTAATCCCCTATATTTTATGAATAATAATTAACAAGAAAGCATCCCTCATCACTATGAATCGTCCGCTTAACACTAGCTATATTTTTATGATATTCATTTGTAACACACGGTGGAAGTCATTTTATAAATAAAAATTGTGCATAAAAGATCAACGAAAATGGAAACAAATATATAATAATAATATAGAGCAAACCAAATTTGACTGCAAGAAGTATTCCTTCACAAGCGTCTAATATTCTCGCTGGATAATTGAGTACATGGAAGCTGCTTTGGGAAGAAAACTCTCACGCTGGACATTCTATTCCAAATAAGTTTAAATGCCTCACGACAAGAAGAGAAATATAGAATTCAATATCAAGTTTATTATATTATGACCAAAACAATATAAGAATATTGAATGCAGACCATATATTTGTTATTATTTATCTTTTTTAATGCAAGTCCATGTCTTCACGATTTAATTTTGGTGATAAATCTTGTGTATTGTTTGCTATCATAGAATCAGTCTTCCTCTTTGATTTAGTATAATAAAGTTGGTCTTAGCATGTCTTTGAATTTGGAGACTTCTATCACAAATGTCGTACAGTGTAGTTATTGAGCATCTTTAAAATTTAATATTCTAATACTTATATATGAAGTTCTCTTTTGTTTATGTATTGTTGCATTATCATATGGTTTATTTCTTTTGTATATGAATAATATATTTCATTCAATTATAAGCTTTCATGATCAACACTAACAATTCTCTAGTCACAAATACTAGTATTATATGTTTAAAAATATTAGATATTAAGTTAATAATTAGTATAACATTTTTTAATGTAAAATAGCTTTCTAGAACAACCAAAAGAAATATTAAAAAACATATTTAAAGGGAAGAAATTGAATCTCTTTTGAAATATTAGTGCCAAGTTGAAGTTGAAGTATCAATTAAAAAATGAATTTTAAATCATGTATTTAGATGTTTGATGTAAGAGCATTTTGATTCATACATAGTCTTGTATTAATTAAAATATTCACATTTTTTATTTTAAAATTTCTTCCTATATATTTAAAAACATAGTTGGCATTAATATATTTAAAATCTCTACTTAACAATTTGAGTAAGTAGAACATATAATCCAATCAATTCTAATTAAACTTAGCATGTCCTAAAGATCCCATAATCTAGATTGATACACATTTATTAAATAAATAAGATAAAAATTTTATTTGCATGATAATTTAAAAGGGTCTTACTTGATGATATCTTATTATAATCAGTTTTATTCTAAAGTTATATTCATATAAATAAATATCCTTGGATGCAATTCAAAATTATTTCTTAATTTCTCACGTTTATTTATAAGGAGATGAATTTAATATATTGTAATTCACCTTGATGCTTGTAATATGAGCTTAAGTTATGTTTTCTATTTTTTTTTTAATTCTCTGTAGGGGCCAAGAAAATTTGTTCCACACCTATTTCCAGCAAGGAACTCTTATACTCCAAAACACCTAACTATCCAACTTCAAGTATCTCGCAACCACAAAGTACTTACCAATTGAATCCGAGCACTAGGCTTATGTAACCTTCCCCGACAAAGAATTGCACTCTTGAGAGAATATAATTTTAGCTCTCTTGCCTAGCCTCCTCCGACCCACCTAGTGACCATTCATAGGGGTCCTTCCATCTGCAACCAACAACCTCTCCTAAATTTTGAATAGTCTTATAATCTACAATCATATTCTAGTCGGCTACATTAAAACTATCATAGAGGGGTTGAAAGTGTGAATATAGAGAAATAATTATAGGATTACCATCCCATGTATCAATACAAAAAGGAGTTTCTAAGCCCTTATTGTAGAACAACACCAATATAATTTGGTTGCTATGACTTTCTCATTAAGAATAGCTGACAATAGACTTATGCCTCCCTCTTTCTTGCTAATTAAGAGTTGATACAAATTGCCAAACTTGATAAATGAGATGTATGTTATAATTTACCAAGCTTCTCATAAGAGATGTGTTCCTATCATTCTATCTAATAGATTTGAATTGAGTTTATTTATGCATTTTCAAAGAAGTTGAAAACACACCACATCCATATCCACTTTAGAAGTCGAATGGATAGTACAAAATTAAAAGATCATTACGATTGACTAGAGATAAAATTGATTAAGATATGCCATTTATCTATATACACTAACTTGTTTTTATCATATTCCATGGTGTCCCCATAGGATTTTCTCAACTTCAATACATATATTGAAGGTGTCCCCTAAAAATTCTCATCATCTATCAAATTTTATTTCCCACGATTCTTATTTTCCTACATCTTGATTTCACAATCAATTTTAACTTCTTGCTCGAGTTATGAACCTATTTTATATAATTATTGAGTAGATGTAAACCACTTTTTACTATTTCCCAAAGTTTTCTCTTCAAACAAATGTAATAGATCTAAGCCAAAAGAAAAATAAATGATATAAAATACTTTTAATCTTGTTGCATCCTTTATAGAGGTGTTGAAAGGGGATGAATTCTGACAACTCAAATCTCACTTCGTCAAAACTATTGTTAACAATGACATCATCCTTTATTTCAAAGTGTATACTCTTGAGATTGTTTTTGAACCATAAAACTTTCATAAACTTGGGGAAAGTGATTCAGTTTTTTTATGATTAAGATAAAACATCTTGTTCATGAGTCTCCTAACATGATATTAAAATAAAGATGGATATTCAAAATCTTCCTCCGAATTATTATTATACATGACCATTAGATTCAGATCATGAAAAAATATATAACCATTAAGATAAATATAATAACCTCACATGAGTATAAAGTTGGCTTGGCACCAATACATCCTTTTGATATGATCATGTTAGGGGAAACAATTGTCGGAGCACCACAAGTAGTATGAAAGAAACTGTCTTTCTTGAGCTACTGAGGCAATATACTTAATCTAAAGTCTAAGACATTTAGATTTCTACTCCCACCTAGAAGCTAATTTTTTGGCATTAAATTTTTGTGATTAACTACCCACTACCTCTAGCTTTCTTAACCCTCATGGCTAATTTCCAATATAACACTTCTCTAATCCTAACACAATAAAGAAGGTTCTATGATATAGAACCTACACTCATATATAAATGAAGTATTGAAATCATAATCAATATGGATAGAGATATTTGTTAGATCCAGTGGTCACTATAATGACAATGTTTCTAATCATATAGTTAATTATTAAAATTAGCATGCTTATATTTCTATGGATGTTAGATGAGAAAGGAAAGGAATCATATTATTTGAATAGATGAGAATACATGTGATGTTAAAATAGCCTTCTAATGAATATAATATTTGATTGGTTATATGTATATGAAGATGCCTATATGTAATGTGAAAATAATGTGATTTCTAACTATTTTTAATATGTGATCTCTTTTGGGGGAATGAATAATGACCTTTGGTAATATCCTTCCACACTTATTTTCCATTATGTTTCATTTGTACTTATCATAGCTTTAGTTGCATGTTATCTATTAGGAGTAGACATACTCATCTTATCTATTGAAGGTTGTTTATGCTTAATGACTCTACATTTCAAGACATAATGATATTATGATGATTAATATATAAGGAGCTATTGGTGGTACTAGGATTTATGGTTGTAGTAATGTTTTCCTATGGTTTTGGTATAATGAGGATGTATTATTATGATTTAAAAACATGTTTTTCAAGTTATCCTATTAGGGAATCAATTATGATTATTGACATTCTTAAGTATATATATCATGCTTAGGTTTATATGTGTATGCATATGTATATGTATGTGTATCTGTAGATCTGTGTGTGTGTGTGTGTGTGTGTGTGTGTGTGTGTGTGTGTGTGTGTGTGTGTGTGTGTGTGTGTGTGTGTGTGTGTGTGTGTTTGTGTGTGCATGTCTGTTTGTGTCTGTGTCTATGTCTGTGTGTGTGTGTGTATGTGTATGTGTATGTGTATGTGTATGTGTATGTGTATGTGTATGTTTATCTGTATGTGTATATGTATGTGTATATGTATGTGTATGTGTATGTGTGTATGTGTATGTGTATGTGTATGTGTATGTGTATGTGTATGTGTATGTATTTTATGCAAGTGTTCTATGTTTTGGTTGATGGAAGTACAAGGCATCAACTCCACCTGGCTTCACAGGTCTAAGCATGCCTATACAATCCTCGATGGTGGTTTACATGGAGATAGAATTAAGACCCATCTAATCTAACCCTAGCTATAATCCCAAATTAGGATGATTCTCTTGGATTTAGAGCCTACCTTCTTGGATTTCCATGAAGGCAATGATTGTTTACCCTTTGTTAGTGATCTTTGGTTATGTGATTTTTTGTGGATTTTTTTTTGCTTTCAATATCTATTATTATTGGGTTATGTTTTATTATGATATTTGTTTATGGTGAAAATGGATACAACAATATCGAAAGACTAAATGAATTCAACCACAAAACCCTACCCTAGCAACAACAAAGATCCACCATAACATATGAAGATTACCTAAGACAATGCAAATCAAATGAAATCACAAAGATTATACCATCACATGTCCAATAGGGTTTGGATCTCCATTCTTCCTATCTCCATTGATCTTGCTTGATATATTTGCTCTCAGATTTTATGTGCACAAGAGCTCAACAAAGAACAGAAATGTGGTTGCAAGTAGGATCGCATATGAAAAGCGTAAAGCGCAGTGTAGCCAATTGATCAAGTAGTCAGGGTTTGATAATGAAGGAAGCATCTTATATAGAAGACACCATAAGAAATGGAGGGATAAGATTGAGAAGTGTAAAAGAGGCCGGCTATGATTAGAGAGTAAGTAAAAGAAATAATAAAATAATGAGAGGGTAGGTAGTGTATGAATTAAGATATGAATGACATGTGTCATGGGTAGAAAAGGTTAATGAATTAATTAAATAAATAAAGATTTATTTAATTAATAGAGGAAGTGGGATGAATTAAATAAATAAGATATTTATTTCATTTAGGAAAAGGACAATTTAAATAAATAAATGTATTTATTTAAATGAGAAATAAGGCTAGAAGATGATAAATGAATTAATTAAATAAATAAAGATTTATTTAATTAATAGATGAATTAGGCTAAAATAATTAAATAAATAAAAATATTTATTTAATTAGACTGGACAATTTTAGGTGTCTACAATATTTATGTTGCTAGTATTATTTGCTCTCCACCTTTATTATTGTAAAGCTCTGAAGTCAATAGATAGTAAGATGAGAAGGGGGGGGTGAATCATACAAACTTAATCTTCAATATATTCAACAGATTCAATCTCGGTAGCATATACTACAAAATATAGTTAAAATTGTAAAACATTTAAACTCATGAACAGACAACATCACAACACATAAAACACCAGATTTAACGTGGAAACCCAAATAGGGAAAAACCATTGTGCGATTTCGGACCCACTAAGAAATATACTCTTCTAGAGTATGCTCGGTTAAAAGAAAATCATGTTAAAGATTACAAACACATTGCTAGATGTGACCCGGTTAAGCAATTTCCCTCAGATCTGTTAGGATCTTGCACTTTGTTAGAAGTGACCTTGTCAAAGGATTTCAAACACTCATTTAGAATGTTACCTTGCTAGAGGGCTTACAAATAAGACTGTTAAGTCCACTCGGTTAAGAGATTTTCTATCACTTACAAAATAAACAATAGTAATAAAATATATCTACAACTTCACATCTGAAATGCTAAAGAAGAATCTATTTGCTCAAAACAATCTTTTCATAAGACTTATCTTGTCCCTTGTTGGGCTTGCTAGGCTTCTCAATCTATTCTTCAATCAGATCTTCAAGCTTCTATGCTTGGTAAACATTACTATAGCAACAATGTGCATACATTTGCCCGCATACATTGTTCATCAACAATTCCTTATTTATAAACAATTCTAACTGCTTAATCTCCTTGATCACATTTCCCATGATCAATCTTAGCGATCAAATCTTCAAACTTGACTAGGTTTAATGTATCCTTTGATCAGAAAAATGTTTTACCTTGCCTTGGGACTTGCATTCCTTTCTTGGAACTTGTGCTAAGTTATTGTAGTTCAATCTGTACTGTAGATCTTCCTCTTGATTTTCCATTTCCATAGATCCTTAACAATCTTCATGCACGGCATACCAATCATTTAATAAACTCCAGCTCATTAGCATCCTTCATTAAATAATGCTTGTATTCGCCAATGTGATCTGTTATAACTCGGTTGTTACTCGGTTAACACTGAACTTCACTCGGTAGACATTCTACCTTCTTTAATCGATATCGATAACCTTAGGGTTTATCGAATAGGTTCCTTAGGGTTTACCAACTAGGTTCTTTTCTTGGTAACATAGTACAGTATTAAACTTAAAATCAACAACATATTTAGGATATCAAAACAATCAAAACAACATGATCTCATCATTGTCTAACTTGGTAATAGTTGCCCATGGAATAACTCCTTTCTCCTTCATTATCACATTCTTTTTGAGTCACTTACTGACCTCTTAATATTCACCTTCTCAAGATATGGCAACATCATACTAAATCAAAAAATCAATTCCTTGACATCAATGACAAAATAATATTATTAAGACAGCAATCATCCTTCTTTAGTTATATCAATAATCTCCAACAACCTTCTCAATATCCTTATTGAAATGCCAACAATCTTCCTTTCTATTGTAATGCAAATAGTTTTATTATGATATTTATGTTGCTAGTATTATTTGGTCTCCACCTTTATTTTATTAGATTTCCACTTCATGTGATGTAATGACATACATGATTATTATTTATTTTATTGATTTTATCTATATATGTGACAACTATATTATATTGCATATATATTTTATTGCTGGGAATGATTAATAAATGAGATATAAATAAATTAATATATATTTATTATGCGGGAGTAATTATATTTAGTGATTTCTTAAATATCATTTGTGAAAATTTTATGGTTATTGTTTGGTGGGATTGGTTTCTTTTCCCATACATGTGTTTTGGGAAGGAATTTTGTTGATTATTTTTGGGAGTTTTGTAGATTCTTTTTGGTTGTAAATTTTGGGGAGATTTTGGAGGACTCTTGATGCAATTTTGGAGGAGATTTTGGAAAGGTTTTGAGTTGATATTGAGTCCAATCATTTATTTTGATTAGTGAGGATATTAATATTGGTTTTAGAAGATTGTTTTCTTTTAGTTTTTGAATTGTTTGATATTAGATTTTTTTTATTATTCTGAGAGGCTATGGCTAGAAATTTGGGGTAGGTTGCTTCATTTTCCCTATATATATTTGAGTTTATTATGTTTTTGAAATGACATGATTTTATTTGATGTCTTTATATCATTTAAAATGTGTATTTATGGTAATTTTAAAAATCATAAGTTTGGATTAGAAATGCGCTTGTTTCAATGATTAAATTAGGGTTTATTGTGAAAGTTCCTTTCATTTTTTTTGTTTATGGGCTTTGGGAATATTTTGATTGACTTGAATAGCACCAACGTGGCCCTAATAGACATATATATAGATTCCCACTATGCTAGTGATCCACAAGCATGCACTAAATGTGATGCTACTATTGCTAAACTTTGAATATTTAAGGTGAAGGTGTCAAACATAAAAAGGAATCTCGTGAATGTCTCCAAATTCATTTCTATGGTTAGGAATAGTTTAACCACCACACTTTATTGTTGTGAGAGAAGGAGCTTGGAAAAGATGAAGACAAGGGTGAGAATTATCAGGAACTATTCAAGTTTATCCTTGAAGACTGGACTACTCTCTTTGCTTAGCCCCATGCTAGGTCTTTTAGTTTTTTTTTTGTTTAAAATATTTTTTACTACTCTTTATTTACTCTACAAAATATTTTTGAAATCAAGACTAGTTAATTCTATTTATATGTTTTGATTAATAAAGGAAGATACACCCATTCCATTACATATTCGCAAAGTGACACTAAGAGGGCATGAGGGATACACAATCAGTAAAAAGAACCCCCACTAAAGCATGACAAAAACTTAGAAATATGTATAGAGAGAAAAAAACCAAACTAAAAGAATAGAAAAAAAAATTAAACCTGAAACACGCAAATATTAAACTACTACCTAGCACATACACAAAGAGATGGTCTACTACATGGGGGTACCCTTTTCCTACCAATCTTGGCACAAAATAAGCACTTTATGAAAGAGGAAGCCTTTTTAATTGAACCAATACCAAACCTAGAGAAGGTTAATGCAGAGTCAGGGGTGGCCTTGACCATTGACATAGTGGGGCAAAATCCCATGACTAAAGCCTTTGTGTATCTTCTTTTGTTCATTCTTTTCATTTCCATCTCATCATGAACAGAATTAAGGGAGGCATGATTCTTACTATCCACATTCTTACAAGAAAAATCAACCTCGTGAATTTAAATTTTAGCGATCTCCTGTGCTTTCCTTACCTCTTCCATTTTAAGAGAGATACCCACCATCTAAATCCTGGATTCCATATCATCAATATTTCTACCCACCATTTCCCACTATACCATCATGCTATCAAGATCATTAGTATTTTTCCACACCCTATCCTCATCCAAATAATCCGCCCATGTATTGGTCCTAGCCTCACCCTTAGTCACCGCCTCCAAGTGATTAATCTTCTAAATGGTTTAATTTATCTACACGAAGAGCCATTTACTCAAGTCTTCCTATATTTGATCATCATCATGCAGATCTTTCAATATTTTAGCCAACACCATGATGGTGCTATAGTTGTTGGGATTAGCAATGAGGGGAGGGTTTACGGGGGGTTAGGGTTACCACTAGTTTTAGTAGGGAACTAATTCGACCCTGATGTATATAAGGAATCTAAATCCTCCGAGGAAAGAGACTCATAACCAAAATCATCAATAATTACAATAACCATACTCTATTGCATTTTATACTAGACCTCCAACTCTTGACCATTTGTGGTGGCAACAATGGCCTTAAATTTTGTCATTCAAGCAAGTTTTTTTCTAGTGGGTATTTTAGAAATTGAGAGAGGCATAACCTATTCCCAAATGTTGGAGGGGTTAATAATAAGACCAATAACCAAATTGGGGCAATAGGTAGACCTGTTTATAATAAAGGGAACCCCACCAAAGGGGGATGGAGCTAGGTGCAAGTTATATATTTTACAAATAAGACATAATCTAGAATGGGAAGTTCATTCTTACCCCATGGTAGAGATTATTTAACATAGGAAATAGCTACAAATAAAACCATCTTTTATTATCATCCAAGGTGAATTATTTCATAATCAACTTAGTCAGTTCCTTTTAGATTCTAGGGAGCTCCTCTCTGTTGTATCCACTCTAAGGACTAGACACTTCTTATCTTGATTGAAAGAAACACTCAAAATCATCCTTGTATTTCCCTTTGGACTTTTTGAGGAAGGCCACACCATTAGGGGCTAGCCTAGTTACTTTCGCAATATTTTTTTTTACTGAAACCACAAAGGCAATACTACTACTGTTCATATTCCCATTGTCCCAAGCCCGAATGAAAGTGGTAGAGAGATTTGGGTCATGGCTAGTCATACCTTCCACATAATTATATAGATTACCTTTAATCACCTTGTCCCACAACTCCCCATTATTCTTAAATTTAAAATATTTGTTGGGTTCAATCTAGGTCAAATTGCCACCCATTATCACAAAAACAAGAAACCAACTTGAGAAAGTGACAAGCCTATGGAAAATAGTCACTGGTCGTACGCACAATAACAATTAAGTTTCATTGTCTCAACAATCAAGAAAAGAAAAGGGTGAGAAAGGGAACTACAAAAAATCCAGTATAGGAATTATTAATTATTATATGATGAGCACATCAAAATCATGGCATGAGATTCCATCGGGATTTTGTGGAAGTGGATCCAAATTTTAAAATCATTAGCATATGAACCCATTTGTGGCAACTTGTCTACCACACAATTGTCTTCCCTTCTCACATGGTAGAATCTAACGTCTCTTAGTAAAGGAAGGAGAGAATGACACTTGGCAATGAAGGGATTGGATTTCTAGTCTACTTTTAACACCCCTTTAAGCATCATGATGGTATTTCTAGAGTCACCTTCAATAATGATGCACTTGAGCATGATATTCATGGGCACAATCAACCTGTGGTAAATAGTTGCCACTTCAGCCAAGATTAAAGTTTGAATTTTGAAACTTTCCATATAGGTAAGGACAAGGTCACCACGTGTGTCTCCAATAACTCCACCCCCTCCCTCCCAACCCATACGGCCCCTATACATTGCTAATGGCATGTTGTTCTTATTAATTTTGTCTTTGGATTGTTTTCTTATCAGGTCAACATCCTTTTTTTACTACTATTAATAAAAAATATAAATAAGTATTCGTCACATCTATTTAAATACTATTATTTATAAAAGTACTAATAATATAATATTTTAATAGAATATTAATTATTTATATGATCAAGTGTCTATAAAATATAAATTATGCATAAGATTTTATTAAAACAATATATTAATTGGGTGGTCCATATGTGTAGAATTTACTTGATTGTAACTTCATATTATAGACAATAAATTCTACTTTTTTTAAAAGGGTTTACAAATATATATTTATATAAGTAACTAATTATGGTGAGATGCATTTAGTGATAACAAGACACAAAACATAATATCATTATAATATAAATAAAATAACTGATAATAAATAAAAATAGCTAATAAAATAAAAACAATGTGGGTAGTATTAAAACAAAATAAGCTTTACATAATTAAAAAGTAAAATAAAATATCTCTCTAAATATAATAAATAAATATTTGGATAGTAAATAGTAACTAATAATAAATAATTATGTATTAGTTATAGATTTACTTTGAATTTATATTTATAATAATTAATTTTATATTAAATAAAAAATAATGAAAAAATATAGAATCGCTTATAACTCATTAATAAATAAAGTTTATAAAATATATGTGACAATAATTTAAATTAAAAAATTTAAACGATATAATATTATAATTTCAATTGCATTAACATAAGTATGCTAAATTAAAACTAATAGCAAAATTGAACCCTCCAAACCAATGTTATACATTGTATACTTTTTGAGTGCTTACGGCTTATCTCAATTCTCATCCATGTGAAGAATCATGATTACAATGCTTGGTAGTAATTAAGTCATAACATTTTGGAATATTTGCTAGGGTTGAAGACATCATCTTCATATCAGACATCATTCCATAATTTTTCTCCTATCGTTCTTATTATTCCACGCATACTCTTTTTTTATTCTGAATATGAAGTGTAGGAAAGGAAGATGATTCAAAGAAGATATTTAATATTTGAAAATGAAAATTATTTGAATCATCTTCCCTTCCCACACTTCATATGCTCTTTCTCATCACTACTGCTCCTTCACAACTAAAACATTAGAAAATACGTAAATGCATTTTAAATTTCTAACATTGAGGAATATTTTTACTTTTTATTGAATTAAGACATTGACGAACCTTTACGACATGAGAAAGTGTGAGAAATGCTCATATCTCTAGAATCAAAAAAATAATTGAATGATTTTGTAGCATATAAATTAAATTATATAATTGGCATGTTCCTTGTTTTATTCCCAAAAATTTTAGGTATCAAAGTTGGCACATGCCACTGACGTAAATTATCTTCATTCTGTGAAAGATAAACTATGTACTCCAATGTCCAGTGGGTGTTTTTACTTGTACTAGCACTTGCATTCAATTGAGATGCAATGGTTACATTGAAAGGAAGATATGCTTTGAATTGTACATTGGAGGACAGGAAAAGCGCAAGAAATGTAAAAGGGTAATATTAGTAGACCTCTATTCACTTATGCTAGTTTAACCTCTTTATTAAAAATAGAAACAAAAATAGTGAAAAGAAGTATGAAATCTCACACTATTTAGTGATGAAGCGTCTCCTGTTTATTTTAATTAATTTATTAAATATAGTTAAAAAAAACAAATTCTTTTTCTTATATTTGTGAATTTCTCTACTAAAAAAGTTGATGCATACTAGGAAAAGCAATCCTAGATAGTTGAATTCCTCACCTCATGTCTAAAAACAAATTTTAACTCACAACAAATATTTTTGTTTGAAAGTCTGAAAATCCTTGTCTCAAGTTCAAGAATCTAATATCTCTAAAACCCTAATATTTTTAGATCTAGTTTTCATTTATTTTGAAAAGATTGAAGAAATAGCTACTACTTTTGTAGGGCTTCATAATATTATTCTTGCAAGGTCTGTCATTTTTACTTATTACATCGTTGAGACCACAACACAATTTGTGTAGATTCTTGATATGAGTCACTTGCCATGATTACAATAAGGATTTTTAGGAATATATGCATAGCTAAATCACTCCTTGGTATGTTTTATTTCATTCTAAAATATATATTTTTTAATTTTGTTCTCATTGTTCTTGAGGTTATTTTTGCAACAATATTCTTGATAGAATTATTTGGTTTTGAATGTATAGAAGCTGCTATTAATGTTGTAAATACAATGGTGTCCAAAGCTATATTCACATAGAGTTAATAATAGAGATTGAATTATCTTTATATGTTTAATAAAATAAGTGACAAACAACTTGGTTTTCTTAATGGAAACATTCTTTCACATGTTTGGTTACTTGGTTACGACTCTAGTCCAATTTTGGTACAATATACTTTTGATAATATTTTATTCTTTTTTGAAACCATGTCTATTATGTTAAAAAAAAACTAGGATACCACATTTGCATTAACTTGCAATAAATAAAACACACTTTTAGAAGGAATTCTAGACATCACTAGAAATTCTATCCTTTAAGTATTAGGTTTTTGTAACAGCAAAGAAGAAGTCTCCCTAAAATGCAAGAAAGGTTTATGTGGCATTTGTCTGGTTGTCTACAATCATCAATATTTCTTAGTTTTATTTTTCATTACAAGGAACATAAAGAACCTCCTATAATCTTATTTTATACATCCCTATAAGGTTTTATTTGAGGTCCCCATAAACATGTTAAGCCTATAGGTGATGGAGGAGTAGTGGAAGGAGGAACAAGGTGTAGAAGATGGTTTAAGGATAAAACATTAAAGCCATAGAAGAAAATGTTAGAGAAGATGATTAGATTATAAAATATTCAAGCTATAGAAGTAAAGGATAGAGAAAACGAGAGTCAAACATAAAATGGGCATCAGACCTCATCAACTCAAGTTGAAATTGTTCGTCTTTCTATTACAATTTCTAATCCTCTATGAAAAAATATTACCACCTTCATTGTACCATGAAATAAACATTGAGTCCAAGTAGAACACCTTTTGATGATATATGCCACCAAGATAGTTTAGTAAAATCTCAATCATTAAAATTGTTGTATGTTATTTTACTTGAAAGTTATTTGTATAAAAAATGTAACTGAATAATAATCAGGCAACAATAGTGAAGGCCAATGTCTGTGCAGCAAAAAAAAATCACAGACAAGACTTATTTAACATTTATTAAATAGATTAAAAATTGTGACATAATATGATTTAGTTTTAAATTATTTTAATAAATGTCAAAAAGGGTCTTGTTGGTAATTTTTAGTTTGTTGTATAGAGAATTCTACAATGAGCTATCACATGTTGCATAGGCATCCTACCACCATACAAATTAAGTACCTCTCCATACACTCATCATAAATGGATCCATAATTATAATTTAATAATGAATTGGGTACACATGTTTAGTAAAAGTGGCAAACAAATTACAAAATAAGACTATAAAATATGATAACAGATTGCAATGACCTTAATCTGAATTCCTATTCAAAAAGTGAAGGTTTCATATAAATTTTCAACAAGAATTGTCAATATCCCATCTTGAGAAATGAACATAAAAATCAGCAATATTACAAAGATTCTACAGAAAAATAATTTTAAATATGGAATTAACAATATGCATAAAATATAAAAACATGAAATATTGACCTGGGAGAGTTTAGATACATTCCTTAAACCTCTTGCAAGAGTGCCCATGCTTTATATATGAGTAATGAATCTATATCTTCTACATCCACACTCTCTCTTTGCTTACATAGAAAAATAAATAAATAAAAATAATGTATAAGTTTAATGTCAATACAAATGGAAATAGAATAAAACTAAAAACCATTAGCCAATGTGCGAACATTATTATACTATGCAACCATACATAAATATGAAATAACTTACCCCTTAATATAGTTTTTTCTATATGTGTTAAACACATTTATTTATCTTTTACCATTAGCTAAAACTTTATAGAGAAATTTTATTTAGAAAATTTGCCTGATATTAGAAATCTTACCTGACAATTCATCAAATTGCTAAACTAACGCATAAAAACACCTCGACAAATAGAGCTAGAGATATAGAGGCATTAAAAATGCATATCAATACATAAAAACAAATACAATAAAGAAGAATCCAAGATGGATCTTCTTATTGTTCTCATTCCAGTGGTAGAAGAAAGAACAATGAATCAGAAATTTCATGAGTACATACTCAACCACTACAAATGTACATGTTACATGGTTAAGTAAATATTATAACTATTCTAGCTACAAGGAAAACATTCAACCAGATAGTACACAATTTAGTTTACATATTTGCTTGTCCAGCACCAAGGTATGTGGAAATAGATATCAATAATTAGTAGATGAAAAGCACAAAAATGATGCCTTATCTCATCCAAATTAATTTACATGACAAAAAAGTAAATCTCAATTTTTGAAGAAGGAAAATTGTTAAGACATATTGTGTTGAAAAGAAGATCCCCAGAAATGCAAATAATCACAATTTTACATCAAAGTTGAAGCCACTAGGTGCAATCCTACCTTGCATGGAAGGGATCATTTATTTAATAAGTGAAACATGTTCAATTATGAAGAGACAAATACAATACCATGAAATTACTTTGAATGGTTATAGATATAGATTGTTAGTATTAGTAAAGTTAAAGCCAAGTTTTGACTCACATTCTTGATAATAGTCATCATGACCAATGTTGCCTCTCTAATATCCACAAGAAATTGATCAGTATCCCATCCTAACAAAAATGGGATTAGATAAGATAAAATAGCCTCAATAGAGGAAAGAAACCAACAAAAACAAGCAATTATGTCTATATTGAAAATGTCAAAATAAAAAATATATAATAGTTACCTTGTTGCGTGTTGTTCATAATAAGTGAAGAATATTCATCAAGAAAACATATTGATCCAAGTACCAGTTTGTGTGTCCCCAGTGTTTATTCATTAATGTTACCAAGGATTGCATAAATACCTGCAATTTCAATCTCATGATAACAATTGAAAATAAGACAACTAAATCAACAACACATATTCATCAAACCACCTCTTTTTGTTCCAACTAGTAGTTTAGGAGAATATGAAAGACTATAGAAGAGATCAATGGATATTTCAAGATAAAATCCACATATTGCTTCAGTGTAGAATCTTAATAGGATACAAACCATGAGGTACATCACTTACCATGACTGCATTGAGGGTCTTTGCGAATTTGTGCACTATAGGATCACTCTTTTTTGTGTTTTATTTCATTCAAAAATAGTTTATGTCATTATTTGTAAAATGAAAGCAATGGTCATGTATTTTTATGTATAATTATTTTATATACAATATTATTACAATACCAAAGTTATATCCTTAGTTGTTTCTTTGAAAGAGATATTTTGAACTGTGAAATGGATTTTACCTTCATTTCGTGGTTTTCAATTTTTGTTTATTTTATTTTCATTGCTCTTGAGGTTATTTTTGTGACAATTTTTCCAATAGAATTAATTAGTATTGAATACATTGCAGCTACTACTAATTTTGTAAATGCAATGGTTGCAAAAACTATTTTCACATAGAATGAATAGTAGAGATTGAGTCATCAAAGTTGCTAAATTGCATAGTTTGAAAGGAAAGTATGAGATGATGAAGATGGGAGAAGATGATAACATATCATCCTTTATGAATAAAGTGAATGAACTTGTCATGAACATCAGATGTACCTATGGAACTCTTGAAGAAGATGAGATTGTTGCTAAGGTGCCGAGATCTTTTCCTCCTGTTTTCAAATCTAGAGTTGCTGCTATTGATGACATCCGGACTATGACCACTATGATAAGAGACAAGATTGTTGGAATAATAGTAGAAAGAAAGGTTGTTGGCATTTCAATAAGGACATTGAGAAGGTTGTTGAAGATTATTGATATAACTGAAGAAGGATGATTATTATCTTAATAATATTATTTTGTCATTGATGTCAATAAATTGATTTTCTGATTCAATATGATGTTGCCATATCTTGAGAAGTATGCTTTGATGAGTATTAAGAGGTTGGTAAGTGACACAGAAAGAATATGATAATAAAGGGGAGAATTGAGTTATTCAATGGGCAACTATTACCGAGTTAGACAATGATGAGATCATGTTCTTTTGATTGTTTTGATATCCTAAATATGTTGTTGACTTTAAGTTTAATACTGTACTATGTCACCGAGCAAAGGAACCTAGTTGGTAAACCCTAAGGAGCCTAGTCGGTAAACCCTAAGGTTATTGATATCGGTTAAAGAAGGTAGAATGTCTACCGAGTAAAATTCAGTGTTAACCGAGTAACAACCGAGTTAGAACAGATCACATTGGAGAGATACAAGCATTATTTAATGAAGGAAAATGATGAGCTGGAGTTGATTAAATGATTGGTATGCCGCACATAAAGTTTGTTAAGGATCTATGGCAATGGAAGATTGGGAGGAAGATCTATAGCTTAGATTGAACCGCAATAACCTTGTGCAAGTTCCAAGAAAGGAATGCAAGTCCCAAGGCAAGGTAAAATGTTTTTCAGATCAAAGGATACATTGAACCTGGTCAAGTTTGAAGATCTTATGGCTAAGATTGATCATGGGAAATGTGATCAAGGAGATTAAGTGGTTAGAATTGTTTGTAAATAAGGAATTGTTGATGAACAATGCATGCAGGCAAATGTAGGCACATTGATGCTACACTAATGTTTATCAAGCATAGAAGCTTGGAGATCTGATTGAAGAATAGATTGAGGAGCCCAACAAGCCCAACAAGGGACAAGATAAGTCTTATGACAAGATTGTTTTGAGCAAAATAGGATCTTCTTTAGCATTTCAGATGTGAAGTTGCAGATATATCTTATTACTGTTGTTTATTTTGTAAGTGACAGAAAATATCTTAACCGAGTGGACTTAACAGTCTTTTCTTGTAAATCCTCTAGCAAGGTAACATTCTAAATGTGTGTTTGAAATCCTTTGACAAGGTCACTTCTAACAAAGTGCAATATCCTAACAAATCTAAGGGAAATCCCTTAACCGGGTCACATCTAGCAATGTGTTTGTAATCTTTAACAGGATTTGCTTTTAACTGAGCATACTCTAGAAGAGTATATTTGTTAGTGGGTCCAAAATCCCATAGTGGTTTTTTCCTATTTGGGTTTCTAGGTTAAATCTGGTGTTATATGTGTTGTGATGTTATATGTTCATGAGTTCTAGTGTTTTACAGTTTTAACTATATTCTATAGTATATGCTACCGAGGTTGAATCTATTGAATATATTCAAGATTAAGTTTGTATGATTCACCCCCCCCTCTCATCTTATTATCTATTGACTTCAGAGCTTTACAATTGGTATTTGTACTTAACAATTGGTATCAGAGCTTTGGACTCCGGAAGGAAAGTTTAAAGGAACTTGAGGCAAAGATCCGAAGATGTATAAAAGGGATGCACCAAAGCTGAACAAGTCAAGTTTCTCCACATGGCAGAAAAGGATGAAGCTGCACTTATCAGGAATTGGAGAATATACAACATATTATCTAGAGAATGATTACATTGCACCAAGCACCTACCTAATGACAATAGAAGAGATAAAGGCAAAGAAAGAACATACTCAAGCTATGATTTAAATAACATCAGCATTGACTGACTCAAAGTTTAATGATCTAGAAGGCTATAATGATGCAAAGGCAATGTGGTCTAAGCTCATATCTGTGTATGGTGGTGATGAACATGTTCAAAGAGAAAAGGTAGATAGTCTAAGAGGACAACTTGAATCCATGAGAATGAATGAAGGAGAAAACATAACACAATACAGTACAAGGTTGAAAGAAATTGTCAATCAAATTAAAGGAGCAGGTGGAACTATTGAAGAAAAGGATGTAACAAGTAAGTTATTAAGAACCCTTCTACCAGCTTATGCCATTCGAGTCTCTGCAATCAATGAATTAAGGTCTATACCAAACATGCCAGTCTCTTTGGATGCTACTATCAGTAAGCTGCATGCATTTGAGTTATGTAATTTTGATAACAGTGGGTCTTCGGTAAATAAAGTTGAATCTATATTCAGTTCTTTTCATCTTGGTGAATCTAATGACTATAATAATAGAATGAATAATTATTCTGAAGGAAATCATAGTGGAGCAAGTAAAAGATTTCGTAAGAACATGGAAGAAGTACACAAACTATATGAGGAAATCAGAAAGCAAGAAGAGTTTGAAGCACTATTGGCCAGAAGGTTACCGAGAGGCAAAGGTAAGTATAAAGGAAAGCTACCTTTTAAATGTTTCAATTGTGATAAAATAGGACATATGGCTTCTAACTATCTTGACAAAGAATCTAATAAAAAGAGAGAATACCGAGAAGATAGATAGAAAGACAATCACTACAGAGGACACTGAGACTTTCGAAGGAGAGATAGAAAGACATGCCTAGTTGCTGATGAGGAATCCAATGATGATAAATTTGATGAAACTAAAATAGAGGAAGTTGTTTATGTGGCTATTAAAGATGGATCAGATGAAGAAAAGTATGAAGAAAAAGCCCTAGTATCTCACATAAATAATAATGATTCTTGGATCATAGACAGTGGATGCTCTCATCACATGACAGATGATAAAGACAAGTTTGTAAGACTAGAAGATTATGATGGAGCTTATGTAAGATTTGTTAACGATGCCCCATGTCCGATGAAAGGTAAAGGTTCTATCACACTTCTTGACAATGCTAAATGTAATGATGTATACTGGGTTGAAGGCTTGAAATACAATTTGTTGAGTGTAGCATAGCTAAACAATACAGGATACCGTATGGGAAGTTGCATGACGGTTATCCATCGCGACCCAATGACTAATAGCTAATGGAAAATGATTAAGAAAGATGGTTAAAGATAGACGGTGAAGTGGTGGTGGTTAAAGTAAGCAAGGGCCCTAAATATCGAGTGATGGATTCGTAATCCAATGGTCATTGTTGATCCGTAATGGAAAGTAGCTTGATAGTTATCCAATGTGACCCAGCAACAAAGAAATCTCCAGTCAGGTGGCAGTCAAGTAGCACTGATGTGGCAGGTTAGGTGGTGCCCAGAGTGATCCACGAGCAAACCAAAAGAAGACACGTGCTAGGGTGCAGAATCAAAAATCAAACTTTAATGTATAGTCCAGACTATATGGTGAAAATGCATATAGCTGGAATATTGATTCATGAATGTTATAAAAGGAGATATTGAGAAGATGATGAATATTTGCTGAGGAAGTTTATCAAGGTGGAGAATAAAAGACACATTATTAAAACATCATTTAGTATTTCTTAGGGTTCTTATTTGTAATTATTTATTAAACTGAAGGGCATGTCCTTTGGAATGCAACTGTCTGTAATTCCCTTCTGTGTATGAGATAGTGTGTCCTTTCATATATGTCTTTTGATTCACATACTTAGAGGGAGTAATTTTTGTATGTAAGAGGAGAAAGGGAAAATACTGCCTAGAAGGACTGCAAGTTATATGTACTACGGAAGTCTATAGGAAGAAGAAGTATCCTTTTGTGCAAACAAACTATAATGGAGTATTTTCAAGTGCAACTTATGTGTGCAATCATTTCCTAAATATTAATATACAAGGCTCATTGTTTCTTTTTCTAAATATTGTGCATACTTTTGTGTTTATGAGTTATCTTTGTCCTCTTGATAAATTTGTCATTTGATTTGCTATGATGTGCCATCACATGTTGTTACATTAAATGTGAGATTGGGTTTTCATTATTTGTGTAACACATACTGAAAGATTTATAATTGATGAATAATATTGTCTCTTGAGTTGATAAGATCTCTTGTCCACAAAGTGTCATAAATATCCCTAGATAGAGGCACTGGTCTGATATTTATCTTTTACGATCCCGGTTTGTTATGCATTTAAGGTCCTTGATAGAGAAAAAATCTTGCCAAACCCTATATGAACTGATCTTTTCATATTTCTTTCAAGTCTCAAAAGAATTCTTATTCTTAATATAAAATCATAATCATTTCCATTTTCTTTTAAAAGGCATTCACTTAAAGCACATAATAAAGCATAATTGCAAAATAATCATTTGCTAGTTTTGCATTTGCTAGTCATAAAGCTTAAATCCACTTTAAATAACTATTTTTGTGCTTGAGAGGGAGAGGTATACCCACCTAGGTTCAGTGGAGCCTTAAGTGCAGAGGGATTTGGTCTTTGACCAACCTTGTTCATTGGTCAAGGCTAGTTGGATCAGTTAAGGGCTTGGAAAATCCTTAAGTTTTCTAATCTTTGGTTTTGGGCACCAATAGATTGGCAACTCTGCTGGGGAGTTGTGATAAGAAGTATTCAAAATTTATGGTGGTTTCACTTCAAACTCTGCTGGAGGAGGGATCCTAGAAGATTAATGAAAGTATAATTCCTCTTAGGAGGTGGCGACTCTACTTTCATTTTATGAGTAATAATTGGTATGTTGAGAAAGTAAAAGAAAACCCTAGAAATTTGTCAATAAGATTTATGGAGGGGAGGAGGTCTCTACACAAGGGACAAGAATATTTGGTTCAATTGACTCCTAGGAAAAGGAACAAAGAGAAGAAATCAAACATGGCATTTGAAGGTTATAAGATATTTCCTAGTAGAGAGGAAGTTTCCTTGTCTGGTAATAAATTTGAAAATTTGGAAGAAAATCTTTTTTATAACTTAAATATAAAAAACAATAAAGGTGGTCCCAATGAGATCCTAGCTGCCGAGGAACAGGAGGAAAAGCAATAGGATGAAATCATACTTAAAATGGAAAATTTAAATGGAGATGAATCCAAGATGGCAAAATATCTTAAGAGACAACCGGATTGGGTGTTTCCTATTGGTAAACAGATTTGTCTCCCCTTATTTGTTTAATCTTTAAGCACTATGGGTCAAGGAAAGAAAGACAAATTTTTTGCCAAATAGTTGGAAAATCATTATATTGATTAACCTCTGAATTAAGGTACAAATCCATCTAATAAATATTCAATCAACTCCAAATTACACACAATCAATAGAATGCTTTTCACCAGAAAGCAATTAAAGGTAATTGGATCCACCAGTCAATACAAAATGAATGCAAGCACTGATTCATATATAACTCTTTATATAAAGCCAACAGACTTCACATGTACACTAAAACAAAATGAAAAGCTTATAAATATGAAATTGGCAAATAGTTTTCTGCACATATAGAAAGTATAACAACCCCTTCTTTGAAACAGATTTTCACAGAAATCAAACTTCAAATATCAAACACATAGATTTGAAACCGAAGATAACTATTAACAAGATTTTCATTCATTGATGGTCATCCACTTTCTACATGCACAAAATGTTTTAGCCAATTTTAAGGATAGTCTTTTCAAAAACTTAGTGAACCCATTCGAAGTCATTACAAAACATATTTATAGGTCACCAAACCAATAGTTCTTTTTAAACCAAAATAAAATTAACTCGCAAGAGTTAATAGAAAACAACCCTAACTGTATAACCAAAACTAAGGAAAATAAGTAGACTCGCTGGCAAACAACTGCCAGCAGTGCTAGTCATGACATCTTCTCAGTTCCGGTGTGATCGCTTGGGTTGGTGTTTTGGACAGACACCATCACCGCCTTCACCATGCTCCACTCTCGATGCACCTTTGAAAACTCATGGATTACAGTTATGTGTGGCAAACTGATGTGAATTACTCTCTGCTTCTAGAACTCCTTCTTTCTCTTCACCATTTGCACTTTATCTCTATGGGAATCCAGGTGATCGAGACAAACTATGAGCATCGATTCAACTTTAGAAATCCTTGTAAAGTCTTCCACGGACAAGGATTTCTCCACTTTGATTTGTTTGATGTGGCTGCTAAACTGGTTAATCATCTATGTAGTATCTTCTAGGGTTTCGCTATCTTCTTTAAGCAATTGAACATCCATGCAGTGTAAGTCCTTCTGCATGGTCAACCTTAAGGCTATTAATTCACCACACAGACTAGCTGACTCATTAAAACCCTGTTCAGTAATCTGGTTGTGCCACTCAATACTCTCTTTGCAAATAAACATTACATCTTCATTTAATCATGACACTTGATTTTCAGCAAGAAAATTCATTAGACCATAATGTTGAATATCATGCATCTATTTTGAAATCACTGCCCATTTAGATTTCTCTTTCTACCATGATACTAAGTTGGAGTCCAATGCTTTAGTGACTTCATTTGCATCTTTGAAGATCTTGACCAAATCTATTATGTAATTGGTTGCTTGATGCATGATCGAGGTGAGCCACTCTGAGAAAACCTCGGCAATCATCCTATTTCGTTGAACTTCATCAAATAATTTTTTATTACCAGGTGATTTTGGACTAAATGGTCCTAAATTTTGAGACGATGGTAATGGTCTATTCTATAGAGCATGAATATGCTGGGCCATTTGTGTTAAACTTTATTTTAACTCAGCCTTGTCTCTTTTGTCTTCCCAAGTATGAGAGATAATTCATTAAGTCGAAGTCTCCAGATGTTTCACATCTACAACTCTAGTTCCAACCGCCAAATCAATTCGTTCAATAGCATAGTCTGCTTTTGAAGCCATAAAAACATCTTTGTCGGACTCGGGTCCGACAATGTCTCTAGTCCAATGCTTCATGCTTTCATCAAAATCAATCATGGCCTCCATTTTTAGCCTTTTGGGCTTTGTAGACCTTCCCAAACATTTGCTTACATCATCCTCCATTGATACTAAAATAAGAACCACATTCCTTTTCCTGGTGATTGAATCGATTAACCACTTTGGTGAAAGCGTCAGTTCCTTAGATGGCAAGGGTGGATATCCTATTGAGGATGGTGGTGTGGCATGGTCTGCATGTGACTAGATATCAAGTGTCCCTAGGTCTTGGAAAGTAATATCTATGCCAATTAAAACCTTGTCTGCTTTAGAAATAGGGGATGCCATCTTGCACAGTGTTTCCTCTGCATCCAAATCAAGAATGAGATGAGGAACCAGCGACTAGAAACTCTTCTTGGACATTGACTTGGTAATTCGACCACCAATAGAAAGCTCAACCCAATGTCAAGTTTCTCTTCTTTAATCCTTGCCTGCCTTTTTCCTGCATTAGAAATAGGAATGTTAGTTAAAACAAAAGTTTTACTTCCGATACTCCTCTTCCCACTTTTGCTTCTTGAATTGTTTACTCGTGTCCGATGAAATCAGCAACTCCTAAGCCAGTTTTATGTCCTACAAATTACATTGAATGCGTGTGTCTAAATACTATCCTTTGTCTTTTTGCTCAAATCCACCTCTGGGAGAGGTTCATAATGTACCTGCTCCATAAACTCATAGTCAAGTATGTCTTCATCATCACTGGTGACATCTGAGGTATCCATTGGGAATCTCATGTCATGCATTTGTTTCAAAGTTAATCTGAACCAACTCCTTTTCCTTACTTTGAATTCATCCTGGCAACCCTCCCGATAATCCTCCAACTGAGGAACATGCTGATCAGACACCATCTTCTTCACATATTGAGCAATGAAACCCTTACTATCAAAATTCTCCCTTTTCATAAAGGTCTTCAAATGAAACCTTTTAAATTCTAGCCCAAGATATAGTGCATCAGAGACAGACCTACAATTATAATGGCCTAAATCAATGGGCAAAATCCCACTTGTGTTGGAGTCCTCACCATAATCCTTTGCGACATAAGCAAGATGCCTATAAATTTTGATCAAAATGTAGGAGTCTGAAATGTACCTGAGTAGCCTAAAGGGTTCACCTTTAAATCCTCCAACCCTTAGGTAAGTGAAGTGACTGAACTGTATAAAGAAACTACCATAAATGTTAACAAGTTCAACAACTTCTGCAGACATTCTTGTATGCAAGTTACCTTGTAATTCAAAGGTCAACCTTCCAGCAAAAATATCATTCCATGGAGATAATCATCAACATGCCCTTTTAAAGTCAGATTAGGATGATACTCATAAATTCTCATGCCTTGAACCTATTTTACATGAGACAATCCAGACCATTCTCTCACACAGGCAAGCATATATAATAGGTAGGAAGACATATAAAAATTAGGCATCCCAAGATAATTATGTAAACCTTCGTGTAACCTTTCTGGGATGATAGTTCCCCAGTTAATGAACCAACTTCTATCCAAAGTGATCTGGATGAAGAAATACATCCAGTCCTCCTAGTAAAAAGAGTGGGAATTACCCTTTACCCTACTCAACAATATTACCAAGTCTCAGATTGCAGGAATTAAATGTTCATGGGTTAGAGGTCTCAGTAGCCTTGAGCCTCCTTTTTGAAATTTTAGGAGCCAATTCTATGCATTAACAGTTCAATAATATTGCTTTTTCTCAGAGAAAATTCCATAGGATTTATCAATGTTCTAATCGTCATAGGGTTCCCTGTGTGGGATACCCATGGCTGCCATTACTGTCTGTCTATCAATGGACAACAAGACTTCACCATCATTTTTCCTTATGCATCTATTACCCTTCTCATAATGATTCATACATTCTAAGACTAATTCAAGGCAAGGAGCAGCTATGGGAAAGGTGGCTGCTTCTAATAATCCGCTCTTTGCAATATCTTTCATCATAGGATCTGTTGTTGGATTCCTTACTCTTTCTAGAAAAACATCTAAATCTAATTGGACTAACGCTGTATCACCTAATTTCGGTAAAGAGCTTACAAGGGAAGATGAGCTCATCAATTTGGGCAAAATAGGCCTCATGTTTAGTTCATGATTTTCCCCAATTAATCCCAAGCAAAGGAGGAAAGTGGAAACAGAAACAAATAGCTAACAAAATACCCAGATCTCTAAAACAAATTGCAACAATTTAGAAAGTTGTTGAACATACCTTCCTCTGTCCTCTGTAAACCTCTATTGCAGCCTATCTCTCTGGCTCCATAAACTCCTTCTCAAAAACTTCTCAAGAAAATAATAATCTTGACGTGACATCTATTGAGTTTTAAAGATGAGAAAATCTTACCTATCATTACCAAAAATTGTCTCCATTACTCTTCATTCGTGTGACCTTACTTTGAAATGATTGCACTGGCACATGCTTTAAATGCTAAGTCACTTCACTTCTAACATAGCAGATCCTCACACATACTTGCTATAAATGGTGGATTTCAAATCATTGAAGAAAGAATATTCCTCCCCTCTGTGACCGTTTATCATGTCCTAAAAGTCTGTGTTGTCACCTCGTGGCAAGTCACATGTCTTCCAAGAAACTTATATATCAAACTCTAAACTTGTGAAACAACCACGACACAACACTAACATGACAAATCTCAAACTTTGAACTTTGAACCAAAAAAAGGTTCAAGTTCAAGGTTCAAAGAATCTAAAATGCCGACAAGGACTAGCAAAACTTAAAACCGTGCGGGAAGAAAAATATTCAAAACAATGCACGTTGAACTTTGAACCTTGAACCAAAAGGTTCAAGTTCAAGGTTCAGGTTCAATGCAGTGAAACATAAGAATGGCCGAGTTACATGAGGAAAATTTAAGCAAATGACTTGACCGACAAATTAGATAAGCATTACTTCAAACAAGGACACATATGGAATGGAAATTTTTATATGGGCCTAATAGTGGCTCTGCATGGGGACTAGAACTTGTAAAGTACCAAGCGATGAATCTCAAAATCTTTGGTTTCATAAAATGACTAACTAAGGTTCAACTCACAATAAAAACCAACACAGCTAGACTAACACAACAAAAAAAAGTATGTACAAACTAACAAGGGGTAGTTCAAAACCATCCTGGTAAGCAAGTTTAAAGGAATTGGGTCCCTTTACCTTGTGAATCACATAAGGCACCTTCCACAGCAACTCAAATTATCCATGAGTGCATTTCGACTCTCTCCTTTTATCCCATAATAACACCAGGTCCCCTTTCATGAACTTTCTAGGCCTTGCTCTCTGATCAAAAATCTTTTTAACCCTCATCTAATGTTCTATAATCTTGTCAACCAGCTTTTCCCTTTCCTCTTCAATCTTGGTTAAGTACATAATTCATTTTTCAAGAGAGCTCCAAAAAAATGCATTTTCTATCACTCTTTGCAGTTTAGAAGCCACTAATTCTAAAGGAAGAGAGAGTTGTGCGCCAATACCATACACCAGCTCAAATGGTGACATTCCTATGGCCCGTTTTGGTGAAGTTCAATCCACACATAGTTCTTCATCCAGCTTCTTAAGCCAATCCCATAAATTTTCACTGACCAACTTTCTCATGATGTTGATGAAGTTCTTGTTACTTGATTTTGCCTGACCATTACCCTGCGGATAATAATCAGAAGCATGTGCCAAAGAAATTCCATGATCATAGAAAAATAAGCTCAACTCAGATGAAGAGAAATTTGATGCATTATCTATGACTATTTTTTGAGGGACTCCAAACCTGACAAGAATATTATCCTTAAGGAACGTACACACAATTTCTGACGTAGTTTTTTTTATAGGGATAGCTTCCACCCACTTAGTGAAATAATCCATTGCTGTTAATATGTGAGTGTGCCCCGCATTGGAAATGGGGTTCAAAGGACCAATGAAATCTAATCCCCACTGCTTAAACGGTTTTTCAATTACCACGGGCCTCAAAGGCAAGGTGGCCAACTAGGGTTTACCTTTAAACAGCTTACATTTCTCACACCTCACCACCCAGGCATATGCATTCTTGAACATCCCTGACCAATAGTAACAATTTCTCAGGATTTTGTATGCAGTAATCGTAGAGGAGAAATGACCCCTGCATGCTTCATTATGAAAAGTTTTCAATAGAGCTTCTTGGTGCGGTTTATCCACACATCGGAGGAAAGTGCCATCTAAACCTTTCGTGTACAATATATTACTAGATATGACATACTTTGCAGCTTTCAACCTCAAATTTCTTTTTTCCCTAGGAGAAAGATGATTTGGATAGTCTCCATACATAAGAAAATATGCCACATTGGTGAACCAAGAATCTTGATGATCAACGAATAGGGTTAAAGGTAAATTGTCCTCATCTTTAAACTCATTCTCTGGTATCAAACTACAAAGGCCTTGTCCTCTGACCATTTTAGTGGGCTTGATATTCAGATTGAATTCTTGAATCTTGGGGACCCAAGATGCTCTATTGTTGATGCCAACATCCTATTGAGTTAAAACAACTTTTATTGTAGAATTGGGAACAAAAATAATCGCATGTGAATGAAATATGTAATAACTAAACTGCTTCATGACTTTAACCACCATATAAGCCTGCTTCTCTATCTATGAGTATTTTAACTCAAGCTTCTTTAGGGGAATACTCATGAAGGAAATTGGCACCTCCTCATTATCCTCACCCTTTTGTACCAAAATCTTGGACATAGTATGTTCTGGTACATAATAATAAATAATAAAGTCCTTATTAAAGTTTGGGTTTACTAGGGTAGGTGCATGCACGATTGCCCTTTTAATCTCTTCAAAAGCCTTTCTGTCAGCTTCATTCCACTAAAGGCTACCTTTTCACTCATCATATTCACAATGTATTTAGTAATTTCAGCAAAATTAGGAATAAAGCGCCGTAGTAAGTTCACCTGTCCAAAGAAGGACCTTACTCCATTTCTATTTGAGGGGAGACTGAGCTGTTGTATTGCTTTTACCCTCTGTGGATCAACCTTTACTCCCTCTTGCGAAATAATATGTCCTGATAATTTTTCCTTCCGTGACACCAAAAACATGCTTTTTAGGGTTTAATGATACCCCATGCTCTCTACATCTCACTAGAACCTTTCTCAAATCCCACACATGATGCTTCCTCTTTCTGGAGAAAATACTTAAAACATCTAAATACACCACAATAATCTTATCCCTCAAATTTCTGAAGGAAAGATCCATCGCCCTTTCAAAAGTTGCCCCTGCGTTAATCAACTCGAAAGGCATCTTGTTATACGCAAAGGTACCCCAGGGAGTTATAAAAATTGTCTTGTGTTGATCCTGCTCTATGACACTAATCTGATTATACCCAGAGAAATTGTCCAACATGGACATCATCTCCGACCCGGAAACAATTTGTAAAATATGATCCAATGCAGGTAGGGGATAATTATATTTCAAACTTGCTTGATTTAAGTTTCTAAAATCAACACAGATTCATATCTGACCGTTTTTCTTCAAAACAAGAACTATGTTCGCAATCCAAGTAGAATGATATAGAGGATAAATAATTCGGGCCTTCAACATCTTGTCAACCTCATGAAAAATTTCTTCCGCTACCTTTGGATTAAAATTTCTTAGCTTCTGCTGGAAAAGATTAACACGTGGTTTCAAAGGAATTTGATTTGGAACTTACCATCCCTGAAGTTCTTCAAATCATCGTAACTCCATGCAAAAACATCTTTAAACTCAACCAGCAAATCAATGAACTTCCTTCTTTCCACTTCTGAACAACGTTTTCCCAAATTAACAAATTTAGGATCCTCATTGGTACCAATGTTAATTTGCTCATACTCCCCAGAGCTTTGAATATAGGAGCTTCCTTATTTCTTTGTTTAACATATCCATCTTTCCTGTCAAAAAGACGTTCAAGAGAAACTAAACCCTTTGGGATTTTATTTCCTTTTAACTACAACATCCCATCATGTACTTCTTCTAGTGTATTGAGGGAAAACTCTTTACAACTTGCCTCCAATCCCTCATAAAACAAGGATGTAAAAATGTCAACACATTGTAGAAAGTTCTGAATCTATTTATCATTTTCAAATACATGTCAGGATTTAGAATTATCAGGAACACTAGGCCTATAAACTAGTTCAACCCTGTAAGTGTCAGTTGTGAAATCTGGGTGCGGTACCAGTAAGGTTGCTGATACCGCCAAAGAATCAGCCTTTGAATTAAACTCCCTAGGAATGGCTTCAATTGAAAAAGCATCAAAGGCTTCAATCTCATCCCAAACATGATTTCAATAGTGTCCCAATCTCTCATTTTTGACAACAAATAGGCCCCTCACCTTCTTAACAATAAGTTCCACATCACCTCTCACCTTCAACATTTTGATTTGCAATCTCTTTGCTTCAGCTAGACCTAATAACAAGGCCTCATATTCGGCCATATTATTTGTGTTTTGGAATTCCAATTTGAAAGAAAATATGAATGACCTTTCCATGGGGAGGTATCAATACAACCCCAGCCCGTGATCCAGAAGATGAACAACTCCCATCAAATTCCATAGACCAGAGTTCATTAGACCTATCTAAATCCATTAACATACTCTTGTCTTGAGGATCAGTTGATATCATGTAATTTCCAAAGCCACAATCTTGATACAAAATTTTTGCTTTTGGATCATCTGAGGGAAAAACTATGTACTTAGCCTTTGTTTTAGGGTGCAAAAGGACTCTCTATTTTCCAACTGTGATCATCGCTTGAGACCAATCCATCCTAATTTCCACTCCCATGTCTTTACAAAAAGTGTGACTCAACAACATGCCATAGCTAGCAGGGATGTCAGCCACTAGGATTGTCAACTTGATTCTCTTGGCAGGGTGTGCTACTAAGGCAACCTGCGCATCTTTAATTTTCCCTAATAAAGGAACCTACTTGGAGTCCATGGAGTAACATTTTCCAAAGGTCTTTATTAGGGTTAAACCTAAAGCTTTTGCTACAACTAAAGGCATGACATTATCTAATGCTCCTGAATCTATTATACAATTACTCAACTTATGCCCATTAATATTTAATGACACATAGAAAGGTTCTAGTTTATTTTCAAGATTGGCTTCAAGCAAGTCATCTTGTAGAGGAATAGTCTCTGATGAGCCTTCAGGGATTACTAGAGCAGCACTTAAATTAACATGTGCTGGAGATTCAGTACTCATGGGTGTTTAGGTTTCACTTGCTAAGGCATGGGCATCATCCCCTTTGACAAATTCAACCAATCTATCCAGTTCTTTCGGGTTTAACTTCAAATACTCAGCCAGAGAAATCTGAACACAAGATGTCTTGCAAAATTCAATGATATCAAAAGGGTTAGTAAAAGAATCAGAACTCCAACCCCTATAACAATTTTTGACATACCTCCATGATGGGTCAAAATTTCTTTTCCTTTCATAGTGTTGTGGATGGGTGTTACAACATCTTGAGATTTCAAATTTTGTTGAGTTCTTGTAAGAATTGTGTATGAGGAATCTTCCAAAGAGACCAACATGTTTCCTCCCCTTTCTGAGTCAGAGACATATTCCATATTATGAATTTCAAAGTCACCAGGCATACTTTGGGAACCTCCTTCATTAGCTTCTAAGATTGTTTCTCCTTTACTGATCATTTGAGAAAAATGAACCATCTCTACGCATGAAGAACCATCATGTTTGTCAGTTAAATGAAACACACAAGAATTTGCCTTGAGGGGTGGTGCTTCAATAGCAAGTCTTTGTTGTACAGTGGGTAGTTGTAATTGTCTTCCTCCACCTCCTCCCTGTTGATTAGGATATCTCCTAGGAATGTCTTGATATGGTTGGGAATAGGAAGTACTTGCTTTAGGAGTTTGCCTCTTTAGGGAAATTACATCATTCATTAACCGTTGGATAACAAGATCTAAGGAAGTAGTGGGTTGAGCATTAGATGTTTGTTCTTATCATTTCCATTTTCCTGCAGTGATCAAATCATCCTCTAATTCAACTACGAGAGTTTTAGTGGCATTCAAATCAGCAACCCTTTGCCTACGAATCAAGAAAATTATTTCAAAGGGCATAGAATTAATGAAAAAACATTTGAGATTATCATCTGAAGGTTTTTAGTTAACTGGAATTTTGTGTAGGATCTTATCGAATCTTGCTATGAAGTCCCTCATGGATTCAGGAAGCTCCTTTTTCAACTAGGATAATTGAGCTTGGAGGGAGTGTTCATCTTTAGCTACCTTAAATCTAGCTATGAATCTTGTCTTCAAATCCTACCAGGTCATTATCACACTATTCGGCAAATGATAAAACCAATCAGGCACCACTCCTGTCAATGTGTGGAATAAACAGCCTGATAGCCACATCTTCATGTTGAACCACTATTACTCCATAGGCTACACTAAAAGCATTCAAATTCTCATCTACAGTGACTGTCCCATCCCCACTAAATTTGGGCAAATGATCTCTGGTAGCTTTTGGCAAGGGATTAAGGTTCAAACCTAAGTTCAACGGGCCTACGACTGCCCCCCATGGGTTGTTGGCTACCATTCAGAGTATGATATTAAGAGTAGGATTAAATGAAATTGGTAAGGTAACACCATGCAGGACCAATGCTTGACAAACTAGAGATGCAGGTGATGACGACAAAGGAGATGGAGGTCTACTCCTTGCCCTTCATTGGGACAAAAAGGTGGGTTGGAAATTTAAATTCTGCAATTCTTCAAAGACAGGATTAGAACCCCCCCTCTTCTTTGGGATCTAGTATATGGCCTAGAGTCCAGTGTGGAACAATCAGGGTAACAAACATCTGGGAATATGGAACTGATTATCAGGGACGTGGATAAAGAAAACCCTAGGAACAACTACCCTTTTAAAGACTAACTCAGGCTGATCTGCTTGTCTTTCTATTTTGCTAAGAAGAGCACTTATTCCATCATATTATACTCGAATTTTTCTATGCCTCTAGGCTAGAGTATCCAGCTCTGAGGTAATGCTACTTTGTTCCTCTTGTACCCAGTTTAAATTTGGTTATAAAAAAGGCAAAAACCCTTCAAGAGGCAATACCATTTATGAAGAACAAAGTATACAGTAATGATGACCTTGTTTTAAAACCAATTATTCTCTTCTCCCTAGCAGAGTTGCCAAAAATCTATTGGTAAATATATTTGTCTCCCCTTATTTGTTTAATCTTTAAGCACTATGGGTCAAGGAAAGGAAGACAAATTTTCTACCAAATAGTTGGGAAATCATTATATTGATTAACCTCTGAATTAAGGTACAACTCCCTCTAATAAATATTCAATCAGCTCCAAATTACACACAATCAATAGAATGCTTTTCACCATAAAGAAATTAAAGGTAATTGCATCCACCAGTCAATAAAAAATGAATGCAAGCACTGATTCATATATAACAATTTTTATAAAGCCGATAGACTTCACATGTACACTAAAACAAAATGAAAAGCTTATAAATATGAAATTTGCCAACAGTTTTCTATACATATAGAAAGTATAACAACCCCTTCTTTGAAACAAATTTTCATAGAAATCAAACTTCAAATATCAAACACACAGATTTGAAACCAAAGATAACTATTAACAAGATTTTCATTCATTGATGGTCATCCACCTTCTACATACACAAAATGTTTTAGCCAATTTTAAGGATAGTCTTTTCAAAAACTTAGTGAACCCATTCCAAGTCATTACAAAACATATTTATAGGTCACCAGACCAATAGTTCTTTTTAAACCAAAGTAAAATTAACTCACAATAGTTAATAGAAAACAACCCTAACTGTATAATTGAAACTAAGGAAAATAACTAGACTCACTGGCGAACAATTGCCAACAGTGCTAGTCATGCCATCTGATCGGTTCTAGTGTGATCGCTCGGGTTGGTATTTTTGATAGACACCATCACCACCTTCACCACGCTCCACTCTCAATGCACCTTTGAAAACCCCTGGATTACAGTTATGTGTGGAAAACTGATGTGAATTATTCTCTGCTTCCAGAGCTCCTTCTTTCTCTTCACCATTTGCACTTTATCTCTGTGGGAATCCAGGTGATCGAGACAAACTGTGAGCATCGATTCCACTTTAGAAATCCTCATAAAGTCTTCCACAGACAAGGATTTCTCCACTTTGATTTGTTTGGTGTGGCTGCTAAACTGGTTAATCATATCCATAGTATCTTCTAGGGTTTTGCTATCTTCTTTAAGCAATTGAACATCCATGCAATGTAAGTCCTTCTGCATGGTCGCCCTTAAGGCTATTAATTCACCATGTAGACAGGCTGACTCATTATAGCCTTGTTCAATAATCTGGTTGCACCACTTAATACTCTCTTTGCAAATAAACATTACATCTTCATTTAATCCTGACACTTGATTTTCAGCAAGAAAATTCATTAGAGCATAACGCTGAATATCACCCATTTGTTTTGAAATCACTACCCATTTAGATTTCTCTTTCTACCACAAGTCTAAGTCAAAGTCCAATGCTTTGGTGACTTCATTGGCATCTTTGAAGATTTGGACCAAATCCGTTATGTAATTGTTTGCTTGATGCATGACCGAGGTGAGCCACTCTGAGAAAACCTTGACAATCATCCTGTTTTGTTGAACTTCATCAAAGAATTTTTGATTACTAGGTGATTTTGGACTAAGTGGTCCAGAATTTTGAGACTATGGTAATGGGCTATTCTATAGAGCATGAATATACTGGGCCATTTTTGTTAAACTTTGTTTTAACTCAACCTTGTCTCTTTCATCTTTCCAAGTACATGAGATAATTCATTTATTTGAAGTCTCCAGATGTTTCACATCTACAGCTCTAGTTCCAACCCCCAAATCAATTTGTTCAACAACATAGTTTTCTTTTGAAGCCATAATAGTATCTTTGTCGGACTTGAGTCTGGCAATGTCTGCAGTCCAATGCTTCATGCTTTCATCAAAATCAATCATGGCCTCCATTTTTAGCTTTTTGGGCTTTGTAGACCTTCCCAGACATTTACTTACATCATCCTCCATTGATACTGAAATAGGAACCACATTCCTTTTCCTGGTGATTGAATTACTTAACCACTTTGGTGGAAGAGTCAGTTCCTTAGATGGCATGGGTTGAAATCCTACTGAGGATGGTTATGTGGCATGGTCCGCATGAGACTAGATATCAAGTGTCTTTGGGTCTTGGAAAGTAGTATCTATGCAAATTGAAACCTTGTTTGCTTCACAAATAGGGGATGCCATCTTGTAGAATGTTTCCTCTACGTCCAAATCAAGAATGAGATGAGGAGCTCGTGGCTGGAAACTCTTCTTGGATTTTCACCTGGTAATTCAACCACCAATAGAAAGCTCAACCCCGGTGTTAAGTTTCTCTTCTTTAATCCTTTCCTACCTTTTTCCTGCATTATAAATGGGAATGTTAGTTAAAACAAAAGTTTTACTTATGGTACTCCTCTTCCCAGTTTTGCTTCTTGAATTGGTTGCACGTGTCGGATGAAATCGATAACTCCTAAGCCAATTTTCTGTCCTGTGAATTACATTGAAGGTGCGTGTCTGAATACTATCCTCTATCTTTTTGCTCCAATCCACCTCTAGGAGAGGTTCATCATGTACCCGCTTCATAAACTCAGAATCAAGTATGTCTTCATCATCACTGGTGACATCTGAGGTATGCATTGGGAATCTCATGTCATGAATTTGTTTCAAAGTTAATCTGAACCAACTCCTCTTCCTTACTTTGAATTCATCCTAGCAACCCTCCCAATAATCCTCCAACTAAGGAACATGTTGATTAGGCACCATCTTCTTCACATATTGAGAAATGAAACCCTTACTATCAAAACTATCCCTTTTCACAAAGGTCTTGGAATGAAACCTTTTAAATTCTAGCTCAAGATTCAGTGCATTAGAGACACCTAAAGCTATAATGGCCTAAATCAATGGGGAAAATCCCACTTCTGTCGGAGTCCTCACCATAATCCTTTGCGACATAAGCAAGCTGCCTAGAAATTTTGATCAAAATGTAGGAGTCTGAAACATACCTGGGTAGCCTAAAGGGTTCACCGTTAAATCCTCCAACCCTTAGGTAAGTGAAGTGACTGAACTATATAAAGAAACTATCGTAGATGTTAACAAGTTCAACAACTTCTGCAGACATTCTTCTATGCAAGTTACCTTGTAATTCAAAGGTCAACCTTCCAGCAAAAATATCATTCCAATGAAGATAATCATCAACATGCCCTTTGAAAGTCAGATTAGAATGATACTCATAAATTCTCATACCTTGAACCCATTTTACATGAGACAATCCAGACCATTCTCTCACACAGACAAGCATATATAACAGGTAGGAAGACATATAAAAATTAGGCATCCCAAGATAATTACTCAAACCTTCATGTAACCTTTCTGCTATGACAGTTCCCCAGTCAATGAACCGACTTCTATCCATAGTGACATAGATGAAGAAATACATCTAGTCCTCCCAGTCAAAAGAGTGGGAATTAACCTTTAACCTACTCAACAATATTACCAAGTCTCGGATTGCAAGAATTAAATGTTCATGGGTTAGAGGTCTTGGCAGCCTTGAGCCTCCTTTTTGGAATTTTAGGAGCCAATTCCGTGCAATAACAGTTCTATAATACTGCTTTTTCTTAGCGAAAATTCCATAGTATTTACCAATGGTCCAATCTTCATAGGGTTCCCGGTGTGGGATACCCATGGCTACCATTACTGTCTATCTATCAATGGACAACAAGACTTCACCATCATTTTTTCTTACGCATCTATTACCGTTGTCATAATGATTCATACGTTCTAAGACTAATTCAAGGCAAGGAGCAATTGTGGGAAAGGTGGCTACTTCTAATAATCTGCTCTTTGCAATATCTCTCATCATAGGGTCTACGGCTGCATTCCTTACTCTTTCTAGAAAAATGTCTAAATCCAATTGGACTAATGCTATATCACCTAATTCCAGTAAAGAGCTTACAAGGGAAGATGAGCTCATCAATTTGGGCAAAATAGGCCTCATGTTTAGTTCATGATTTTCCCCAATTAATCCCAAGAAAAGAAGGAAAGTGGAAACGGAAACAAACAGCTAACAGAATACCCAGATCTTTAAAACAAACTGCAACAAATTAGAATATGTTGAACATACCTTCCTCTATCCTCTGTAAACCTCTGTCATAGCCTATCTCTCCCACTCCAAAAAATCCTTCTCAAAACCTTCTCAAGAAAATAATAATCTCGATGTGACATCTACTTAGTTTTAAAGCCGAGAAAATATTACCCATCATTACCAAAAACTCTCCATTACTCTTCGTTCATGTGACCTTACTTTGAAATGATTGCATTGGTGCATGCTTTGAATGCTAATTCAATTCACTTATGAAACAACAAATCCTCACACATACTTGCTATAAATGGCATATTTCAAATCATTGAAGAAAGAATATTCCTCCCCTCTGTGGCCATTTATCATGTCCTAAAAGTTCGTACCATCACCTCGTGGCAAGTCACATGTCTTCCAAGAAACTTATACATCAAACTCTGAACTTGTGAAACAATCACGACACAACACTAACATGACAAATCTTGAACTTTAAACTTTGAACCAAAAAAAGGTTCAAGTTCAAGGTTCAAAGAATATAAAATGCAGACAAGGACTAGCACAACTTAAAACCACGCGGGAAGAGAAACATTCAAAACAACACCCTTGAACTTTAAACCTTGAACCAAAAGGTTCAAGTTCAAAGTTCAAGTTCAATGCAATGAAACTTAAGAATGACTGAGTTACATGAGGAAAATTTAAGCAAATGACTTGATCGACGAATTAGATAAGCATTACTTCAAACAAGGACACATATGGAATGGAAAATTTTATATGGGGCCAACATTGCCAAAACTATGAATAAAAAGAGATACAATTCAAAGCCCTAGGTCAGAAGAAAAAGAAGACAAAAGTAAAGGTGAAATAAATAGGTCAGCAACTCCTAAATATAGTCCCCCTCATATGAGAAGAATAGAGCAGCCTTTTGTAACTTATGATAACCCGTTATTAAATGGAAGTAGAAGATGGAGGGATGTGCATAGGGATGAAAGTGAAGAAAGGAAGGAGGATGGAAGAAGGAATGGAAATGGGGAAAATGATGGGAACTAGAGTAACACAAATAGGGGTAACCATATAGGAAGTAATGGGTATGGCAAACATCAAAATAATGAACATAATAAAGTTAACAATGGCAATGGTGGAGATAGGAACAATAATAATGGCAATGGAGGTAATAATGGAAATAATGGCAATAATAATGGTGGTGGAAACAATGGGAACAATGGTAATTATGGAAACCGTGGTGGTTTCAATAGAGGAAGTATGAACAATCAAAGCAACCATGATGTTGGCAGATGACCTATGATCATTGGAAGATACAGACAGTTGGATTTCACTGGCATTATCGGTTATCCAAATTAAATCACTAATGATTTAAGATTAGCAATCCTCAAATTCTCAGCAAATGGAATTGATTCAGCAGAACAACATGTAGTTAATGTAAAAACTATCATTGAAGAATTTGAGGTCCTTCATGAGGATGTATTCATGAAATTGTTTGTTCAATCTTTGATAGAAGATGTAGGAGAATGGTATAGAAACCTTCCTGGTAGATGTATCTACACTAGGCAGGAATTTGTAACATTGTTCCTAGAAGAATTTGGAGATCACAATGATCCTTCATTTGCATCCCATGAAATAACAAGTATAAAGAAGAATCAAAATGAATCGGTTACTGAATTTAATAAAAGATTTAATAAAGTACTAAATAGAATACGCAGATATGTCAGACCTGCTGATTATTTTTTATTAACTTTTATTTGATTACTTTTGATAGAAAAACTCATTATGAGATTTTGTCTCATAGACCTAACACTTTACAGCAAGCATTCAAGATAGTTTTTTGAGAATAATAGGAAGGTTGTTGGGAAGGTTGCTAAGAGAGATGATCCGAAGTTGTACAATTCTGGGGTTCCCAAGAAAGATGATCTTACTCAAATCATGGACATGCTCAAGGACCTAAAGGGTAAGCAAAATCCTAATGAAAGGCCACCATACAAAAATAGTAAGCAAATAAATTGCAATAGGCCAAGGTTGCATAGCATGCCATATAACACAAATTGGAAGGATGGAAGACCAGTAAAGCCTAATACAAACAAAGAGACTCCTGATCCATTAAAGAAAGCCACAAAATTTATAGATGAGTATCGATGGTGTGATGTGTGTAATCTGCCTCATGTTGTAAAATAGTGTACGATTGCTTAGGGTTTGATAGAAGAACAAGATCAAAAGGAGGATTATGTACCAATTGTGAATGCCCTTTCATCTAATCCATATTGGGGAAGAGATGAGGATTCATCTGAGGAGGAGAAATATTCTTATGTGCATCAAATAAGGAAGAATATGCAATATAGTCTACAGTAGGCCTAATCTGATGACAATGAAGATACTCCTACCTTGAGAAGATTATTTCAGGAGGAAGCGGTGCTTTCTTTGAGAAACTTGACTGAAGAGGAGAAGAAATCTTTCACTATTGCAGCTATAGAACAAGTGAAAAGCAATTACCAGTTGAGAGATAGGAATGTCAACAATGAGCAGGGTAAGCCAACAGGTATTTTTGCTAGGGTCACAAAATCAAATATGACAAATGACGACATAGCCAAGGGCAAGGATACAAGTGCCAAGAAAGGGAAGGAACCAGAATAGATTAAACAAATGGAAAGGGTGAAGATAATTAATCATGTGGAGAAGAATCAAGTAAGTAAGCCAAAATCAAATTGTAACTCATTCATGTCTGAAGCACTATCCCAGGTGAAGATATCTATGCCTTTGTTAGAAGTAATGAAATTTTGAGATTAAAAGAATCAGACTCTAAAAATTATATCTAATGTTTGAGAAGTGAGTAAGGAAGATCCTAAATCAAAATAAGATCCTCCTGTGGTATATCTTGGCACATCTATTACCAAAAATCTCACACATGTAGATCCTTTCTATCTACCACTATTGATAAATGAAAAATTGCTAAAAAATTGCATGATAGATTCAGGAGCTGCAGCAAATATCATGCCAGAAGACATCATGAAAGAGTTGGGAATGAATTTTGATACACCTTATGGTAAGTGCTATGCCATGGACAATTGGTCAGTTCCTATAGTAGGAATCATGAAGGATGTTGAGTTCAGATTCCTAGCCTACCCAAACACTACATACAAAACAGATATCATAGTTGTACAAGTGTCTGCAAACTATGGGATGTTGTTGTCCAAATAGTGGTCCAACTTGGTGGGTGGACATGTTCAGCTTGACTTGTCATATGCCACTATTCTAGTAAAAGGGATAGTGGTGAGGATAAATAGAGAACCAAGAGCTCCATATCTCATAGAAGAGGCAGATCATGATGAAGTGACTTGCTTTTGCCACTCTCATATGGACAACTTTCAAGTAAGTATTTCTAAACCTTTAAAAATTGATAAAGTTATAGAAATAGTTAAACAAAATGAAAATTGAATTTGGAAATTATATTTTGATGGTGCCTGCAGTAAGGATGGAAATGGAGTAGGAGTTGTATTTATTTCACCTAATGGAAAAAAATTTAAATACTGTTTCTTGTTAACTTTTGAGTGTACTAATAATATTGCTAAATATGAGGCCCTCTTCTTAGGACTTAAACTAGGAAATAAACATAGCATTAAGTTACTAATAGTTTATGGTGATTCAGAATTAGTCGTGTCACAAGTTAGAGGCAAATTTACTGCAAAAAATGAAAAATTAAGAAGCTATGAGAATGAAGTTTGGGATTACATTGAACTATTTGATGCTTTCTCCATCAATTGGACTGAAAGATCCAATTATATTTGGGCAGACTTCATGGCTAACTTAACTATCAAGCATAATGATATCCCTTTTGATGATATTACCCAAGTAGAAATCAAGACCAGAACATCAGTTCCTGACAATGTAAAAAGTTGGCAAGTATTTGACAATGACAGGGATTTTCTAGTTTTTATTTTGTGAGGATCAATATGAGCACCAACAAATTGATTGGATTGGACTTATGGAGGACAAGGATGCCAAGGAGAATATACTTGGGTGAGAGGTGTTTTAGTTGAAAACAAATAAAATCCCAAAAGGATTGGTAGAGCTTGAAAAATGTTTGATGATAAAGACATGGCAAGTTTCAGACCTAATCCAAGAGGATGTGAGGATGTTGAAAAAATAAACTTGGGAAGTGAAAGCAACCCAAGAGAAGTATATATTGGAAAAAAGATTACACCAAAAATTAGAACAGTATTGATTAATCTGCTAAGGAAGTACATGCATGTCTTCTCTTAGGCATATGATAACCTTAAAGCATACAAGGAAGATTTGTTCCAGCATGAGATACCCTTGAAGTCTGATGCAAAGCCTTTCTGACAGAAACAAAGGCTAATAATCCCTACTTTGGCTCCTAAGATGAAGGAAGAGCTAATGCAAATGAGGAATACTGGTATTATTGAACCTATAAGGCACTCAACATGGTTATCCAATTTGGTCCCAGTCAGAAAAAAGAATGGTGACATGAGACTGTCTGTGGATTTTAGAAATTTAAATTTGTCCTCTTTGAAAGATAATTATGCTTTACCTAACATAGAGGCTCTTTTGTAGAAAGTCACAATAAATGAATTGTTATCTATGATGGATGGCTTCTCAGGATATAATCAAGTCAAAGTTAGGGAAGCAAAAAAGTTCAAAAATGCTTTCACTACACCTTGGGGTACCTATATCTATGCTAGGATGCCTTTTGGACTGGAAAATGCAAGAGATACATTCTAGAGGGCTATGGGTGTAGCCTTTGAGGGTATGATTGATTATATCTTGCTAGTTTACGAGGATGATATGATTGCTTATTCTAAAAAGGTAGAAAATCATTGTAATGATCTAGAAAATATTTTTATTAGAGCATTAGAATATGGCATATCTTTGAATCCTAAAAAATGTCATTTTGGGGTTACTGAAGGAAAATTGTTAGGTCATATTGTTTCAAAAGATGGTGTGAGAATTGATCCAAAAAGGATTGCTTGTATTGATAAAATTCAAATCCCAAAAATAGTTAACACAATTCAATCTCTTTTTTGTCAAATTAACTTTGTAAGAAGATTTGTTTCAAACTTATTTGAAATCATAAAGCCTATTGCTAAAATGTTGAGAAAGGGTACTGAAATAAAATGGACTAATGAAGCCCTTGAAGCCTTTGCAAATATCAAAAGAGCCTTCAAGGAAGCCCCTGTATTAAAATCACCTGATTTCTCTAAGCCTTTTCAAGTGTTTTCATTTTCTTCATTCCATACTATTGCTGTTGTCATGTTGTAAAAGAATGCTGAGGTTCATGAACAACCAGTGGCGTTTTTTAGCAAAACCCTAAAAGCATCAGAATTGAACTATGATTTGAACGAAAAATGGGCTTATGCTCTTGTGAAAGCTATAAAATCTTTCAGACCCTATTTGGTTGGTGCCACTGTCATTGCATATGTACCAAATGTTGTTGTTAAAGACATCTTCCGACAATCAAAAACTACTGGAAGGAGATGTAGATGGATAAACAAAATCCAAGAATTCAATATTGATCTACAAATCACAAAGTTGGTAAGGGGTCAGGGTTTAGCAAAATTGATTCCAGAATCCAATCTTGAAGCAACACAAGTAAATCAAATATAGTTGGAAGATGCACAAATGAGAATTAAAAGGTGTCCTTGGTATACAAATATTATTTATTACTTGAAATACATTAAATGTTTGGATAGTTTAAATGATAGTCAAAAAATAACTTTAAAGCTTCAAACATCTAGGTATGTATTACTTAATGGAGATCTATACTAGAAAAATAGAGATGGTTTTCTCTTATTGTGTCTAGATGAGTGTCAAGCATTTTTTGTTTTGAGAGACTTAAATGAAGGTGTATGTGGAGGCCATTTCTCAACCAAAACCGTTGCTCATAAAATTCTTAATGTCAGTTATTATTGGCCCCAAATTTTCAAGGATTGCCATGCTTATATTAGAAAATGTGAAGCATGCCAAAAAATTTCATGGAAGCTTAAGTATAACACAGCTATTCCTCTCAAACCCATGCATATAGAGGAACCATTACAGATGTGGGGTATTGACTTCATAGGGGAAATAGAAAACAAATCTAGTGGTGGGCATAAATGGATTTTGGTGGCCACTGATTATTTTACTAAGTGGGCTGAAGCCATTCCCACAAGACAAGCTATAGGCAAAGTGGTGATAAAGTTTCTCTTGGGTAACATTCTGACCAGGTTTGGAGTGCCTCAGAAAATTGTGGTAGATAATGGGATGTGTTTTAGATCCAATGAGTTCTCTGATTTATGTGAAAATTATGGCATCACATTGTCCTATTCATCACCTTACCATCCCCAAGGAAATAGACAAGTAGAATCTAGTAATAAAAAGTTGCTAAAGATTATTAAAAGGATGTTGGGTGATAATAAAAGAGCTTGGGATTTAAAATTAATGTTAGTAGTATGGGCTAATAGAGTGACAGTCAAGAAGTCCACAGGATTTTCTCCATATGAGATTGTATATGCCAAAGAAGCAAGATTACCCTTGTGTAATTTTCTCCCAGTTTATAAATTTATTATAGAGGAAGCTTCAGAAGAAGTAAACTTTATGGGGGACAGATTGATGGCTTTGGCTGAGTTGGATGAATGTAGAAAAGAGGCTCAAGAAACAAACATTTAGAGGAAACAAATGGTTAAGGCTTTACATGATAAAAGGGCTTATGACAAAAATTTTGAGGAGGGAGAATGGGTACTTAAATGGAATGCCAAAGACCAGGACAAAGGAAAACATGGAAAATTTGATGCACTCTCGCTAGGACCTTATCTCATCTTTCAAAAAAGTGGAGAAAAATCATATTACGTGCAAGATAATGATGGTGAAGTCTGGAATTTCCAGTCCATGCTCAATACGTCAAGCATTTCTTCTCTTGATGATAAGGGATTATTTCTTGTATTATAGTAGTATAGTTTTTTCTCCTATTTTCTATTATATGTTTTCAATTTTCATTTTGGTCTACTTTCCAGAGATAGCTAAGATCTTGCTATGTCCTTAGAGAACATACATCCCTAGAAAGAGCCACTATTAGCACATATTTTTATAAAATATTTTGTGCTATATATGGATGCCTTTTTTCCTATCATATGAGCATTTACAGTTGGTGTCTTATCTGAATGAGCATAACTAAATAAAATGGAATTGTCCAAAAGATAAACTGTTTCATAAATGGCGTTGCCAAGTCCTCCAAGCCTATGCAGATGGAGCGGTAGAAAAGGCTTTAGAAACTTTCAAGTATGCTGCCCCAGAAAAGGCAAATTCTTTATCCCACATTGTTTGTGGGATAGGTTCTTTTAACATTTAAATCCAAAGTGACTCATATGATAACTATCGAAAGACAAATTGCTTTTGGCATGAATAAGGTTTGGTGATCCAATGGACCCTGCATGTGCACACATCTCAAGGAATCCAAATTTTATGATAGGCTAGAAAAGAAGAAGCTAAAGGTCAAGCAAGTTGGGCTAATTAGATGGTGATCATAGATGATCCAACGGTGGGCATTGATATGTGATTGGAAGACGCATGACCTAAACTCATCGCAGATCAGCAGAAAAGCACATGCAGAAAAGGGTGATTAGTGGGTGAGTAGATCTGAGAAGATCCAACGGTTGTCACTATACTGCAATGGGAAACTACTCATCAGTTACCCATCGCAACTTGGCGAGAAGGTGGGACTTGGTCAAAAGACAAGTCTAGGTGGAAAACAGGTGGATCTGCAAGCAAACCGGAGGCTAACAGATGGCATAGATGGACATAAAGATAAAGAGTGAGGAGGTTGTAAATGATCCAACGGTGGTCACTATATCACAATGGAAAGATGATCTCTAGTTATCCATTACAGATCAGAGACAAAGAAGGGAAAAGTCCTATGGTGGGTCTGATTGTGATGAGCGGGTAGTAAGGTGGCATGTCATCAAATTCATAAAGTGATTTATCAAACAAACCTTAGCCATGATGGATCTCTAAAAGGATTCACCAAAAGGATCAGTTTCATCAAAGAAATCAAAAGTGGTCCCATCGATAAAATAAAAATTATCAATGAAACTAAAGAATTGATAAGACATGTAAATAGCTCGCTGAGGGAGGAAGTTTGGCCAAAAGAATAATGTCAAAGAAACCAATGGAAACTTTATCGATAAAACTATTTTGAGGAAGATTAACAGTTCTCGTTGTACCACAATGGGAAGTTGAATGACGGTTATCCATTGAGACTCAACAACTAACTGCTAGGGGCAAATGGTTAAGGAAGATGGTTAAAGATAGATGGTGAAGTGGCGGCCGTTAAAGTAAGCAAGGGCCCTAAAGATTGAGCAGTTGATTTGTAATCCAATGGTCATCGTTGATCCACAATGGGCAGTAGCTTGAGGGTTATCCATCATGACCCAGTGACAAAGAAAGCTCCAGTCAGGTGCTAGTTAGGTGGCACTAATGTGGCAGGTTAGGTGGTTCCTAAATAGGGGAAAATGTGCAAGATGAGATTATATGCTTAGAAATCCAAAGAAACATTCAAAATGTAAACAAAAACCACTTATACCTTGCTATTTTACCTTCTCCTTCAGATTGAGCCTTTGGTGAAGTTGAATAGTGCCTCTCTTCAACTTGATTGGATGGGCTCCTTCTTGATGAATGTGGAATGACCTCCAAATGCTCAACAAGGTAAGTGGATTATTGGATTGGAATGATGGATTATGAATTTGATAGATTTGAGAGAGGGTTAGAAGAAGATGAGAGGAGAATGGAGCAGCATGACAATGCATGAGAAGTGGATCCCTTGTGAGGATAATATGCTCCAATTTATAGATTGGAGGAGGCCAATGGAGGGCCAAGATGGATTTGATTATGAAGGGTTGAGATTGATTTTAGAGAGAAGGCATGGATCAAGAGTGCCTTGGGAAAATAAACAGGAACATAAAATTCCCTCGAAAAAAGGGGGGAGAAATTTGAATTTCAAACTTGAGGAATTAAAAATTCCAAAATAAGGATGCATTGAGGGATTCAAAGAAATTTGAATTTCTTTGAAAGGCTCAATGTTGATGTGACATGAGTGGGAATTAAAAATTTGAGGAATAATGATAAGCATGATTATGAGAGATTCTAGAAGAATTCATTAGGATAAGTGGGATTAGAAAAGTGATTTGTAGGAATCACATGACTAGGTTAATTAATTAGAATTATTTAACTCAGAGGGTTTAGAGGAAATAATTATTGAGATGACTTTAGAAGAATATGGGAATAATTAATTTATTTGATAAATTAATTATTGGACAATAGTGACAGGATTAATTTAATTGATTCTAAGTGGAATAAGGTTAACACGATTAAGTTAATTAATTATGTTGATAGGCTTAAATTAATTAAATATTAATTTAATCAATTTTTGGTGTCTATATTTTGCCCCTCTTTGATATAGCATCGTGAAGTGATGTTGTATCAAAGAAGAATAAAACATAGTGTACGAAAAGGATAAGGACTAGTAGCATAATGCCCCAGTCATGAGATGAGGAAGAATGATGAGGAGGAAGGATGACGAGGAAGCAGCGGTATGCCCCCTTGAGAGGACATGCGGGTTTGAAGAACATGGGTGTTTTCTCAAAAAAGAAATTAGAAGAATACATGATTAAAGGATGAAGATAATGAAAGAGGGAAATAGGATAGGTTGGAGTGTTGTGAATGAAGTGAGACAAAGAAATGATAAATGGATTGGATTTCTTGCTAAGCAAGTATAGAGTGAAAACCTAGATTTGATATTGCCATGGATAGTCTACACAACTCATTATAAGAACCAGGATGATATGAAGATCTGAGGCATGGACTAATACTCAATCAAACAGGAATGCCTTGCACACAATCATGCAAGTGTTGATAAACACTAATGCAGGGTTGTTGGTTCATACAAGGAAGACATTCAAACACACCATGCCATGAAAACTATGCCCCATTATACACGAACCAAGACATACCAAGATATAGGATGATCAAGGCAGTCCTAAACTAGTATAGTCCTGGGACACAAGATGAAAAATAAAGTGAAAAGCTCAAGCATGCAAACAATATGCATGTGACCAACTGACATCTCTTACCAAGAGTGGGATATTGATTTGGATAAACTATCAGACCAGAGAAGGATGCATCTCAATGGGTAGGGGGATGGATTGATTGATAGATGACAAAAGACAAGTTGGATGTGCAAGGTCTGCAAATAAGAGGATTTTCACTTGGATTTGATTAGCAAAGTATGGATAGGTGCTTGGATTAGGAACTAGTCAATGCAATCTCAGGTAGATGGGGAAAGCTTAGTTTGATGGATTAGATAGGATTGGAAGAAGGATAAATGATTATATTGGATGAAAAGGGAGATGGATGATTGAATAGGATTGGATTGAGGATGGAATTAATGATTGAATTGGAAGAGATGGAGAATACAATTGGATATATGGATGGTAGAATATTGAGGCGATTAAGGCTTGAATGCTCCAAAGCATGCATGCATATACATTGTTTTGCCTCTTATATGATCAAGATGAAAGATAAGAATGGAGGATTCATTTTGATAGGATGAGAGATATGAGATGGAGGATATGGATATGATAGTCAAGATCAAAGATAGGATATGAGAATGGACTTAGATATGATGTAGATGAATGGGAGGATTGTGTGGATGAAGCTTACCCCCAAGTATAGAGTGCAAGGGGATGAGGGGATTACACATGACGCTTGTTTGCCAAGTTTTCATCATGATACTTACCCAAGGTGCCACAAGAAGTGGTTTTCACCATTGGATGAAATGATTTTTCTTTACATTTTTATTTTTTTAATTTTTTTTGTATTCTTTCTTGATTTTTTGACTTTTTGAATTTTTGAATTTTTGGAATAGTTTGGATGGATAAGGACAAGGATGAGTGGATATGGAAGATAGTGGATGTGTGAAGGAGGAAGGGAGGACTCAAGCATCTAGTTCCATAGATGGTATCCCTTAGTATTTCTTTACACTAGAGGTATGCTCATAGATGTTGGTAACAATAATTGGAGAGATGAAATGGATAGGGGATGGAAGATAAGGATTTCAAAAGGATTGGAGTAATGGAATGGGATTGTGAAAAGTGGATGGTGGATAATGGATGGGGTTTTGAAAAATTTGTGGAAGATCAACATTGGCACACACCTTGAAGGGTGTTGGAGTAGTGGAGGAGAGTGATTTGAATTGGTTGGTGGATAAAGTGTGGATTTTAGGAAATGAGGACCCAAAATAGAAGGAGTTGGGATGGTGGATTTAGGTACATAAGGACCCAAAATGGATTTTGAAGATGGAGGAGTGTTAGATGGAGGATTAAAGGACTTATGAATGGATGGAGCTTTTGGATTAGCAAGTTTGGATGCCAATTTTGATTTTACTTTGGGGTGCATTGCTTCTTTAGGAATCCACATAGTTTTTGATTTTTTCTTTTGGGGCCTTTGTGGCCTTTTTGATTTTTCTTTCTTTCGGATCACATTTTTCTTTTGAGCATGTCGTTTTGAGAGGACATGTTGATACTTTGATTTTTGTGGATTTTGAGCTTTATGCTTTTTAGACTGGGCATCCAAATTTCTTCCAATAGCAATGGGATGGGTGCATGAGGATGAAGGATTGATGGAATTTATGGATGGGATGGTGGGAAAAGAGTGTTGGGATGCATCCAAGGATGTGTGCCATTGTTGATCTTGTGTAGGTATTATTTGAGGTGATGGAGTGGTGGATGGAGGGATGTAAGGACCCACTATAGATGGAAGGGATGGAGAATTGTGCATCGGAACATAGGGGCCCAAAATGGATGGAAGGAATGAAAGGTTTAACTTTGGAACATAGGGTCCCAAAATGGATACAGAAGATGAGGGATAACAAGATTTTGATTTATATGAGGGAAATTTTGATTTAGGAGGAATAGAGGATGATGATGGATTAGATTTGAGTAGAGTTTGATTGGATTTTCATTGGATTTTGATTTGAATTGGAATTGATTTGATTGGATTGGTCCTTGGATTAGGACTTGATTGGATTGGAATGGTCCTTGGATTAGGACTTGATTTTATTGGATTGGAGGATGGATTGAATGGATTGTATTGAATTGGATTAGAGGAATAATGGATATTAGCTGAGGAAGGATGATTGTTTGAATGGATGAAAGCGGATTGGGGGTTATAGAATTTATTGGATAGATAGAAATGGATTAAAGATTTGACGATGACAAGATGGAATTTGGAAAGAGGGGAGATTGGTTGGTTGTGGGGGATGGACTTGGCAAGAGATCTCAAGTAAAGAAAACACAATGGTCAAAAGAAGTTAGACTAAAAAGACACTCACGCTCCTTCACAACATATCCTATGGTGAGGAAAGACAATAGTCAATGGATCCCAATTGGTTTCCCAGTTATGCTTACCTATAGTGGACACTTAGATGCTTGACCCCACTGGCTCCCCTCCATGACACTCACTTCTACGGGGCAGCCAAGCATCAATTCCCATGAAAACTCCTCATGGAGAACTTTGTGTCTCTACTAAGGGCCATAAAAATATGGGTGGCTTCGGAGGTCTAACCTCCTACACCAATGACTAGAAGGTTTTTGGCCAGTATGCACAAGGTGTTTAGGATGGCTTCCCGTTAGGAACTACCCTTAGTAGTTGTACAAGTGCAATTGAGGCCTATAGCCCAATGAAGCACCAAGAACTTAGTACTCATGCAAGCATGATTGAGATCTCTAGGATCCTACTAAGCACCCAATGTGAGAGTGAACTCTCATATAGTCCCAACCATTGACCCTTTCGTAGTCAATGGCCTATTTATTATAGTGAGTTGGGAACCCCAGGTTCGGGAGTACTCACTTGGGTTGTTCCTCTTTTACCTTCTCAAAGAGCAAGTTGGGAGGGCAGGCCCGCTAAGGGTAAACATGCAATAAACAAGAAAATGTTTGAGGGTCAGGATTTCTAATTGTCTATGTAGACAAGAGCATACTCTTCTACCTCTACACTTTCCTCAAACACAAAAAGAAAGAGTTCTTTTACCCCTAATTAAGATCTAGGTGCCTAGAATAAAAAGATTAAGAAAAACACAATGTTTAGGTAGATTTCCTTAGGCAACCTGCACGAAAGTGGATTAGTAGTTTGAAAATGAAGTCTTCAACAAGCGTCCTGCAAAAGACAACAAAAATGACAAAAATATTTTTTTATTTTTAATTTTTGGGAATGAGTAGAAAAACATGAATAAAAAATTTTCTTCTAATGACAAATGTGGATTTGGAAGAATTTTGATGGGTAAATGGGTTTGACTAGGTTTTTGCCACTTTCCAAGGGATACGCAAGCATAAAATGGGGATTTTGGAGGAGAGGTGAAGGAATGGAAAAAATTGTCCAAGAGGGACAAAGAAGCAAAAGTTGGAGATAGACAATATGGGAAAATTTGGAGGTGATTGAGTAAAACTAGAAGAAGTTATGACAAACCATAAAAATAGAGGAATATAGAATTTTGGGCTTCAAAAAGTGGATTTTTGGATAAGGTTCCCAAGGAAGGAAATGTGCAAAATGGAAAATTTATTAAAAAATTTAAACAGATAGATAACAGAAAAGAAAATTTTGCAGTCGCACTGATTATAAAGTGCTTATGCTGATACGCGGGTGCTCGCGTGATACAACTCAAGTTAGCACCCAAAATTTAAAATTCAATTTTTTTACAAAAACACTCATGCTAATCTCATAGCGGTCGCGCTGAAGCAGAAACAAAAAAGAAACAGAAATGAGGAGATAGAAGAAGATTGAAGAGGAAGAATGAATGAGGAGATAGAAGAATTTTCTGGGCGAACGCGATGAAGCGGAGGTGGTCGCGTTGAAACAAAGTGAAGCACCCAAAAATTTTTGAATTTTCTTGCACTCGCGCCGAACCTGAGACGGTCATATTGATTAACAAGCGCTCATGCTGGTTCAGAAACAGTCATGCCAATGCACGTGCGCTCGTGCTGAAGTGTGATTCCTGCAAAAAACCTTCACAAACAACTCAATTTTTTCATTAAATTTGGGACGTGGGTCCCACCGGGCATGCCAAAATGAAGAGGGGAAAATGTGCAAGGTGAGATTATATGGTTAGAAATCCAAAGAAACATTCAAAATGCAAACAAAAACCACTTATACCTTGCTATTTTACCTTCTCCTACGGATTGAGCCTTTGGTGAAGTTGAATAGTGCCTCTCTTCAACTTGATTGGATGGGCTCTTTTTTGATGGATGTAGAATGCTCTCCAAATGCTCAACAAGGTAACTGAGCTATTGGATTGGAATGATGGATTATGAATTTGATAGATTTGAGAGAAGATTAGAAGAAGATGAGAGAAGAATGAAGCACTATGACAATGCATGAGAAGTGGATCCCTTGTGAGGATAATATGCTCCATTTTATAGATTGGAGGAGGCCAATGGAGGGTCAAGATGGATTTGATTATGAAGGGTTGAGATTGATTTTAGAGAGAAGGCATAAATCAAGAGTGCCTTGGGAAAATAAGCAGGAATATAAAATTCCTTAGGAAAAAGGGGGGAGAAATTTAAATTTCAAACTTGAGGAATTAAAAATTCCAAAATAAGGATGGATTGAGAGATTCAAAGAAATTTGAATTTCTTTGAGAGGCTCAATTTTGATGTGACATGAGTGGGAATTAAAAATTTGTAGAATAATGATAAGCATGATTATGAGAGATTCTAGAAGAATTAATTAGGATAAGTGGGATTAGGAAAAGTGATTTGTAGGAATCACATGACTAGGTTAATTAATTAGAATTAATTAACTGAGTGGGTTTAGAGGAAATAATTATTGAGATGACTTTAGAAGAATAGGGGAATAATTAATTTATTGATATATTAATTATTGGACAATAGTGACAGGATTAATTTAATTGATTCTAAGAGGTATAAGGATAACACAATTAAGTTAATTAATTATGTTGATAGGCTTAAATTAATTAAATATTAATTTAATCAATTTTAGGTGTCTACAGTTCCCAAGGTGATCCATGAGAAAACCAAAAGCAGACATGTGGTAGGGTGCAAAATCAAAAATTAAAATTAAAAGTATAGTCCGGACTATAGGGTGAAAATGCATATGGCTGGAATATTGATTCACGAATGTTATAAAAGGAGATATTAAGAAGATGATGAATATTTTTTGAGGAATTTTATCAAGGCAAAGAATTAAAGACACATTATTAAAGCATCATTTAGTATTTTTTAGGGTTCTCATTTGGAATTATTTATTAAACCAAAGGGTGTGTCCTTTGGAATGCAACTGTCTGTAACTCCCTTCTATGTATGAAAGGGTGTGTCCTTTCATATATTTCTTTTGATTCACATACTTAGAGTGAGTCATTTTTGTATGTAAGAGGAGAAAGGGAGTATTAAGGAAGTTTATAGGAAGAAGAAGTATCTTTTTGTGCAAATAAACTGTAATGGAGTATTTTCAAGTGTAGCTTATGTATGCAATCATTTCCTAAATATTAATATACAAGGTTAATTGTTTCTTTTTCTAAATATTGTGCATACTTTTGTGTTGATGATTTATCTTTGTCCTCTTGATAAATCAGTTATTTGATTTGCTATGATGTGCCATCACATGTTAAATTAAATGTGAGATTGGGTTTTCATTATTTGTGAAACACATAATGAAACCTTCATAGTTCATGAATAATATTGTCTCTCGAGTTGACAAGATCTCTTGTCTACAAAGTGTCATAAATATCTGTGGATAGAGGCACTAGTCTATTATTTATATTTTAGGGTCCTACTTTGTTATGCATTTAAGGTCCTTGTTAGAAAAACATTCTTCCCAAACCCTATATGAACTGATCTTTGCATATTTCTTTCAAGTCCTGAAAGAACTCTTATTCTTAATATATAATCATAATCATTTTCATTTTCTTTTAAAAAGAATTCACTTAAAGCACATAATAAAGCATAATTGCAAAACAATCATTTGCCAGTTTTGCATTTGCTAGTATAAAACTTAAATCCACTTTAAATAGCTCTTTTTGTGCTTGAGAGGGAGAAGTATACCCACCTAGGTTCAGTGGAGCCTTAAGTGCATAGGGATGTGGTCTTTGACCATCCCTGTTTGTTGGCCAAGGCTACATGGATCAGTTAAGGGCTTGTCAAATCCTTAAGTTTTCCAATCTATGGTTTTGGGCACCAACAGGACCAACAAGGATTTCAACCTTGGTCGCTACTTCACATGTTTTGACAGTGACACTATACATCTGAGGACAAAAGCACATTTTTTTTATATAAATAATCTAAAAATCAATATGGAGGCTAAATTCCCTTAAGAACAACAAGTCAAAGTGTTAACATGTGAGTGATATACAAATAAATCTTGATTTTTTAATTCTTTTATGTGATTCTTCAATTATTACACTGAATGCACTAGAATACAAACACACAATAATAAGTCACCTTGAAAATGTACTTGGTAGTACCTTGTAAAGAACTTTTTAAATTTGAAAATAATATTTTTATAATAAAAAATAAGTGTGCGGCTAATTGCAATTGATCACATAGATAAGAATAATGTATCAATAAAGGAGACAACCTTTGTCAAAATTACATTTACATCATCTAATAGTATGTCTATGTATTAGGCACTCTACTCACAATACAAGTAAAACTAAGTGATAAATGGCATGGGTATACAAATATTAGCAATACATTTTTCCCTACTACATGTGAGTCTTAAATTGACCATTTATCTCAAAGTTTATAGTATATTTATGAAGCATTCTTATAATATGTTTTCATTGGGTTCATAACAAATAATTAACTTCATACATGATATGGTCATTTTCATTCACCTTTAGTGTATGTACTTTAAATAAGATTAATTTATATAAGTATATGTTTTTGTTTTCATATATTACACAAAAACATAGTGAGAAGATATCTTGCTGTGAAGAATTAGTTGTATCTAGAAGACAATGAGTTGGGAAAAAGAAAACAAAAAGTAACTTACATAAAAAGAAAATGTAATCTAAGCATGTACTCATTTTAAAATCATATAAAATATATGCATATATAACCATTTAATTAAATAATCATGAAATCATATGGAAATGTAACCATTTAGTAATGAGAGAAAACAAAAATTCATATAATGGAGGCATTTTCTAGGAATGTGAGCTAGAGATATTCTCATTGAAGTTAGAATGTTGCTCCTAACATATATACTAGAATGATCACTCAAACCTCAATGAGATAGAAGCCCCCACACAATAAAATCAAATACTAGAAAAGGAATATTGTTAGAAACTAGGACCTTAGGATAATAATCATTATAAACAAGATCTAAAATAAATGCATTAAGAATCATGCATGATAAATTAACACATTACTCAAGATATAGATGGGGAAAACCCTTTTGGGTAAACAACCATATAAAATATCATTTTATCAAAACACTTACAAATGCAATATATCATAAAATAGATACAAACATGGGGACACTTCTCCAATACTTCCATGTGGTGTATAATACCTCTTGTGCATAGTGACACACCTCACCATAAATCTTAAAATTCACACACCTCTAAAATGAGAGAGAAGCTCATTTAATACAGGATTAAGGGTGACTTCACTAGTCATACCTTCTCGATAACCCCCATTCACAAATAATTATTAAATTAATGATAATTACATTATAATTATTTCAAATGGGATATGCTTATAAAGAATATAATATATAAGGTTTTATAACCTTATATTAGAATTTTATACAACTTGGTTCTCCTATTTCGTCAACTCCACCATTCTTCGTCAACTCTACCCTTCTCTTTATCCTTCTCCACCAAGTTTTCTAAAATTTTCTAACTTAAGGTACATTATTAGACATCTTACCAATATTTATGGTTAACGTTAAGTTATTAGCATTTAACATATAAATTTATAGAGATCCTTTTAAATTTTTTCTTTTATATTTCACGTATGAATTAGATATATTAATGTAAAACAAATATGACATCTTTTCATTGTTCTATCTGAGGTATACGAAGTAAGACACTAGATATATCTAATTATAGTAAAATTGACATCAAATTGTATGTTTTTAGGTCCTCCTTTCATTTTCAAAATGATACAAGTAATGAACTAAACATCATTCCATTTATCATCCTCATTGAATCCTCAAAATGTGCATAATTTATACTTATAACATGACTATTAAAACTGGTCTTCAATACATAAATTGTATTAACATCGATTATCATGAATAAATTAAGTATTGGATTATCATTGTAAGTGTTGATACATATAGAGGATAGCATTGGTTATTTTATGGAATTTCCTCATTAGAAAGTGTAATCAATGGTGACAAAGAGAAAGATGTGACATAAATTCAGCATTTCCTACAAAATTATAATCCTACTCATCATTGTTGATTTCTTCTACTTTTAATGAATGTTTTTGAGATCGATTTTTTGATATTAGTAACTAGTTGTGAGGAGGTTATATTGGAGTATTTTCATTAGAACTAACTGAAGGGTACACAATATACTAAGAGGGGAAGGGTGAAGCAATGTATCCCAATTTGAACACAATTTGTATATTAATAATCATAAAATACTTCTTCAATCATATGTTACAAAATATTAATGCAACTTAATCCAATCTTCTGAATGAGTAGTAATCAAACAACATGATAGATTAAACATCCACACAATTGACACTAGATATACATGGAAACCTAAGATGAGAAAAAGCATAGTGAGAATAACTTCTTGGTTCTATTGTCCCAATCCAACTTTGCAAAGAAATGAATCACTTACAATCATAAAGTAGTCACCAAATAGCTAGAGATACTGATCTCCATTTGTGTTTGCAAGCACCGATTCAAAACATTTGAGCACCAAATTAGGAGCTAAGACACCAGTCCTACTAAATTACAAAGATATGATTTGCAAACATTTAAGACTGATGAGATATCTTGCACTTGATTTGATCAACCTTCAAATTTTATCTCATAAAATATGGTCTAATAATGGTGTAATTTGATTAAGAGAGGTAGCTAGTAGCCATGGACAATTGAAAACCTCCTCTCCAACATGAAATATTTAATCAAATGACAGTGGATAGCTGCCCATGGCAATGATAGCTCATCTCTATTGTACCAATTCAAGCTCCTTTTCATCTTTCTCCTTCTAGGAAAAATGAGATGTAGTCCTAATAGGCTTGTTTTGGATTAGCCAGGGCATTTTCTGACCTTCACATTTCAGCCTAGCCACTTGTACTATAAGTTCCTACAAAACCTCAATTCTTACACCCCCAACCACAACTCTTCCATTCCTCCAATTGTTCATAAACTATGATGATAAGTCTTCACCACTACCCTTCTTGATTTTGAAAAAAGGGGTTATTTCACCCCTATTGAAAATGTCCAAAACTTGTGTCTTCTTCTTAATAAAGGCATGCAAGGTAAGTTGAATATGTAGTCTTTGGGCCCCCATGACTAAAAATTTACCATTACATAGAATAGAGAACTCAATGCAACAAGGAACCAAAATAAGGAAAGAAGATCTTTTGATGGATATTTTTAGAAAATAATTGATAATATGTCTATAGGTTGCCATAAAAACTCTTTTGCTACTTCCATGTGAGATAATTGAGATAAAATTAATTCCTTTTCTTCAATATATATTTTCTTTGATTCTCTGTAAAAGGTAATAATTACCAAATGTCCTTCTCTAGGTATACTTTTACACTTTCCCTATGCTAGTATAGATATTATCTTTAGTAATGCTCAAAAAAATTGTATCAAGTGGATAATCACCATCCCATCTTACTTCATAGCATTTAAAATAATCATAGAACTTCCAAGTAAAATCATCTTTCATTTTACACCTTTGTTCAAAGAACTATTTGTTATGCCCTACATACCCATCCCCATTAGTTTTCTTTTTATTGAAATATGGGTACCCTATTTTTTTGCTTTCTTTTTATTTTTATTTTGTTTTTATTCTTTTGCCTCAGAACCTTGGAGTCCCAAGGTCTCTCTTTGTTCTATTTTCTTTATCCACCTTAGAACTTCGAACCCCCAAATTCTCGAGGTTGTTCTCCTTTCTCTATGTTTTGTGTTCTTTGCCTCGGAACTTTGGAGTGTCGGAGTCTCGGGGTTTTGCTATATTTTCTCAACCTTGGAACTCCGGAACCCCAAAGTCCCGAGGTTGAGTGTTCAGTTGTTTGTTTTGATGATCAAGCCCGGAACCTCGAAGTCCTGGGGTGTGTTGTATTTTCTCAACCTTGGAACTCTGGAACCACGAGGTCCCAAGGTTGAGTATTCGGTTGTTTGTTTTTTTGATCAAGCTCGGAACCCCAGAGTACTGAGGTTGATCCTTGCATTCTAGTTTTCCTTTTTCTTCACCCCGGAACCCCGAAGTCCCGAGGTGAGGTGTTTTGTGTTGTTGTCGAGCTCAGAACCCTGGGACCTTAGAGTCCCAAGGTCCTGTTTAAGGTGTTCGTATGGATGAGTTCGGGGGTGGGGGGGTTGGGTGGTGGGGTAATAAATATGGATAATGAACTTTTTAAAGTTCATTTGTGCATTCAATCTTCAAAGCTCTTGCTTCTTTCCCTCTTGACTACAAGCCTCTGAAATTCCGAGCTTCCTTTGCATTCTTGGGTGTTTTGTTTCACCACATTGGTGATTTTATTTGCCCTCTTTGTCATTTTTACATTAGATCTTGTTCTTTTGTCACGGGTATTTGTTTGTTCTCTTCTTTTTTTTTTTCCTCTTCTTTTCTTGTTTATTCCCGTGTGCCCTAATTTTCACCCCAGACCCCTAGAGTTCTACTAATTCTTACGCAACCTGGAACCTTGAAGTTTTCTTGCGGCCAGATTTAAGAAGCCCAGAACCCCAGAGTTATGGATTATCCATTTCGGGGAATCACTACCAGTCACCCCTGAACCCCGACTCCCAGAGTTCCGAGGTCCACCTTTACAACTCGCTTTTCTTAATTTGGCTCTGGACCCCAAAGCGCTGAGATGAGCTTAAATTCCTTACCCCAGAACCTTGGAGTCTTGGAATACATTCATGCATATCTATTATAGAACCCTGAAACCCTAGAGTTCTTCACCCTATTTTTAGAAGAATAACTTCCTACCCCGAGACTCCAGAACCCTGAAGTCCTGAAGTGAATAAAATTTTAATGTTTTTGATAATGAACTGATCCTCATTTTCTTCTTGCAGGTTCAAGCAGTTAAATGGACACATCTTCTAGCAAGAGAGGCAAGGATATCGATTGACTTCCAGCAACCATGAATTACCAATATCAAGGATAGGTCTATGCCTCAAAACTGGATGATCAAATCAGGTGGGTCACTGATACTAAAATTGGCCATATTGAGATCAAAGATATCATAACCACTTGGATAACCCCAGATTGGAGGCCCCGTAGAGAAGAATCAAAATATCAGGCTTAGTAGAGGCAAAAATATTTCCACAATCAGTGCAACCACTTGAGTTTATAATGACAGTTGCCTAGTTCTACAACCTGGATACTGGGAAGTACACAAATGCATAAGGAAAAATAGTTATATAATTGTCACCGACATGCTGGGACTCGTGTTTGGTATCTCGACAAGAGATGAGATATTCCACTCGACCGAAGAGGAAGCCTTAAGGGTGTGGATCGACAAAGTTACAATGAAAAAGAGGCATATGAATGAGAATTGGTTGGGAGAGGAAAGAAAAATAGGTCTTAATACAACAGAGATCCTGAGGGCAAACTTCAAGGAGCCTCAAAGAGACTCGATTATTATGCTGAGCAGGGCCTTTGGCAAGCCTGATTGTAAACACTTCCATTTGTGGACATTCCAATTTATAACCACTATCCTTGTAAGAAAAGAATATTTTGATTGGCCATTGATCCTCTCCGAGAACATCTACAAACAAATGAAGGAGGTCTACTAGACTAAGAAATTATTTTTCACATCTAATGTCATCTCGATAGCTGCTAGAGCTAGAAAGTTTATGGGATTACAAGTGGAGGGTCAATTAGGGGATGGGGAAGGACATAAGAATGTATAGGAATATTATTCCCAACTCCCCCAAGTCAATGCAAAGGCTCATTTCAAAAGAATTAATGATGCCTTCATTTTTCTAGTAATAATTAAACTAATGGGAGATATAGGATACTGGATTAGCCTGGAGGCCATGGCTATTATTCGGGAGTGGGCATGTTGGTTTATCCAAAGCCCACACTCCACTTACATTAGGGTTAGCGGGTTCACATGAAACCCAATGTTGCTCCACAAGTACAAAAATGAAAAAATAATTTTGTTAGAATATGTAAGACAACTATTGGGCCTCCAACCTCTTCTATCATCTAAGCATAAAATGAGGATTGATTTTTCAAAATCTATTGGATAATTCTCATGATCAAAGATACAGGTTGCAAAGTTAGGTGAGCCAGAGCTTTAGGATTTGAACCTGAAAGAATATGATTATGCTAGGAAATTCTATGATCCCTATGTGAAGCTCAAATAGGCTATGCCAAAGGCATACGAGGGACACAAGTTGAGAATGGAGGATTTTTAAACCAACCTCCATGAAAATTTTGAAGTTGAAGAGAAAAAATACAATAGGTTATATGTGCCATAGATAAGAGATTTTGAAATTGACACCAATCTCCCTAAAGACCTCAAGGATAATGGAGACTTCCTTGATGCAGCTTATAAAGTGAAAGAAATAGATAAAAAACCCCTTTCCCCAATAAGATGGTTAGGAAATGAGAACGTAGACATAGAGAAAATTTGTGAAGTGGTCATTAATAGGACCAAGTAATGGTTAAGCCAAAGGGTAAGGCCAAATACATCAAAGGGGAAATAAAAGGAGTCTACCTGAGGGGTACCCCAATCAAGGGGTCATAAAGAGTATGCTCGTAAAACATGATCGAGCTCTAGAAAGAATATATCTACTAACCTTGATGAAGAGGTGAGGCCTCAAGAAAGCACTGAGGACCTAATAAAGAAACTCTAGGAGAAAATGAGGGACTCTAAATTATTGAAGAAAGCAGCAGACCTCAGAGTGATGGATGGATTGGGAGTAGTACCACTAGCTAAAATCCTCCCACCAAGGAAATTTATAAGGCACACTAGAGGAGAGGGTGCACAGGAGTAGGAGGAAGAAATATAAACTACTAAAGATATGCCTACTCAACCACCTCCAATAGCTGTGGCACAGGATCCAGTTACCAACGCCCCTGTACCACCAGCTGGGGATACAATGTTTTAGGCCTAGCACCGAAGGGATTATTGTTAGGAATGAGATGAGGCAAAGAACCTATTAAATGAAATATTAGTTCTAACCCCTCATGACCAAGAGGATGTCCTCAAGGACATAGCTGCTAGGTAAGGCGAGACATGGGCAGATGATGAAGAAAGGTTGTTTGGAGAAGAGGTCAGTACCAAGTTGGGAGAATTACACAAGAAAAAGGCTCTCCAAACCAATTTAGCTTGCCAAGTTATCCCACCTCAAGGTCCCAGGAAAATAGAGGTAGAGGAAAGAGATGAAGCAGAGGAGCAGTTGGAGGTTCATATTATAACTACATATATAGTGTCACATCAAGGTGACAAAGATCAAGATATACCATAATGGCTCGAGCTCACTTTCGAAAAGAAGAAGAGAAAAGAAGAGTTCCATAAGATAAAATTGCAAGAGGCAATCATAGAGAAGCCACCAAAGGTAAAGAAGCTAAAAATTGTACATCATCTATTAAGAACAGGCTTCAGTGAAGTGGTTGCAGATGTGGTAGTTCCACTCCAAGTCGAGGGAAAAGTTTCCCCTAAGTATCAAATATCCCAGGTAAATTTTGGTAAACAAACGTAGTGGGGGGAGATAGATACTCTTAAGCTAGCCACAAGTGTTGTAAGAGGATGCATAGAAAAGGACCACACTTCAAACATGGAGCTCAAAGTGCAACTGGGACAATACAAGCAGTTGTTGATCGAGATGAGAAAACCTCTAGACTCTTGTATGGCTAATGTCCTACCTTCAACCTCATCAATACTAGAGGCAGAAGTGAAGGCACTAGGGGAGGTGAGACAGGTGGCCGCTGCAGCTAAATCATGGGCCCAAATAAATGTAGCCAAAATTAGATTATGTCTATAGGATACCATGAGGATATACTATGGGGCAATCAAGGCAAGCAGAACTTAGCTTCTTGTTCTTCGCAATGGGAACAAAAACTAAATATTTTTAATATAGTTTTGAATTTTCAATAAAGTTTTGCAGTTAGGGGAAGAGTTAATAATGGAGGAGGACCTATTAGGAGGATGAAGTTGTAAAAACTTTCAATCTTATGCATACATTTTGGAACTAAATATTGAAATGCTTCAGTAGTATATAAAACATATGGTAGAGATTTGGGTCCCTCTCCTCAGAGAAATTTTGAAGTATGAGAGTTTTGTAAAGCATATTCTCAAAGCCTTTGGGTTAGGATTAACTCGTACCAGAATAATGCACCAAGAGAAAGTTTAAAATCAGTGGGATGCATACAAGGCCCATCATTTAGGACCTTTGGTTCAGTTCAATTTCTCCCTCATGGATAGGTACACATACTTGATCACTCAGTGTCAAGAGGTGGCAGATACGGTAAGGGAGTTGGAGGAAGGAAAGAAGCATGCAGAGGAACTTTTGAAGAATACAAATTTAGCATTAAACCTATAGTTGATCCTCTTATTCAAGCAGTCGCATGCACTATAGATAATTATAGAGCTTTTATGAAAAGGTAAAAGATGAACACACAGTTGCTAAAGACAGTAAGCTTTTTGCATGACACCCAATTTTGTATTATTTGGAGTTAGCAACATGGTTTGATCTTTTGTTTTTTACTTAATGAAACATATAGTGCATGTCAGTGGTGTATGAGAATTATTGTGATAGGCCATATTGTTGATGATTTTATTTCCATATGTTTGTAAAATTGATAATTTTGCAGGTTTACTGGGGGTCCGTTGTTGAATGCTAACTTAGATAATATTTGATAATTTCTTGGAATGCAAGGAACTAACTGAGTAGTTCATTAAGTTTTTATAGTAGTGGTTCATTATTATTTTCCTATTTCCTTGATCTATCTTTTGTATTTTATTTTCCAGAGACTCCTAAATTTTAAAATACAAAAAAAAAAGGAAGTTAAGCCATTAACAACCAATGAGACTAGTTTTAACTAGTAGGCCCATTAATAGGTACAACTACATCAACCATTGGGCTTCCCATCACCATCATGACCTGACTATAGAGACCTTTGAGTAGTGAGTTTTCCAAAACTTACTGCTTTTTAGGAGAGGTGGTGAGTGTTTAAATTGGCTACCGTACTATTGGCAGGTGTGTCAATGTGGTTGTCAATAGAAATGAGTGCTAGAAGTAGGGCCTTATACTAGTCCCCTCACTAGTTAATCACATATGGTACTTCCAAGAGAGAGATTGCTTCCCTTAACCCAACCTAACCTCAACTACAAGCAATACGACATTCTTTCCCAATTGTATGATTTTTCTTGGGATAGTATAGTGATTATAACGATTGGTTACAAGCATGATAAGTCTTGGACAAAGGAAGACAAAAGGGTATATGTATAGAAGCAGAGGAACAAAGACAGCTTAATCCTCAATAGATTCCATAAGAAAATCCACAACAACCTCCTCAACTAGAGAATTGAGGTACTAAGTTGGATCGTATATCATCTTTCTCTCCTGAGAGATTCCATAGAGTGCTTAGGAGTAGTTCTTCACCATTCGACTTAGTAGAGTTAGGACCTGCCACTAGGAGAAAGAGGAATAAAGATAAGAAACAACCCTCAACAGCCTCACCAATATAGTCATCCATACTCAACATAGAAGATCAACTGATTCTTAGTGCTCAACCTGTCCCTGTACCTTTTATGACTCAACATCCATCATCACCACCTTCAATGGCCTACTTTAACCTAGATCAATCACCATTAAGAACTATCACAGGTGGTATACATGACCTACCTAGAAATCTAGCTAAATTTTAAAGAAAATTCTATTATTTTGGAGGGAGGACAACTGATGAGCATATTGAAGCATTCAAAGATGCAGTTGTTCATAACAATATTGAACAATTAAGATGTAGCATGTAGGTTCTTCCCATATTCACTTGGGGAGAATGAATACAATTGGTACTTAATGTTGCCAGCAAATTCTATCACTGGTTGGGATGTCTTGGAGAAAGCTTTCATTGATCAATTGTGAGTATATGTAGACCCTAGAACGCTATACCATCAGTTTGCCTCTCTTAAATTGTCACCAAATGACCCCTTGATAATATTTAATACTAACTTTCAAAGAGAATTCAAGAGGTTACAAGATCCTTACTAGGTTAGACCCAACATAGTAATTGACTCATATCTAAGATCTATTGACCCATGAATCGCTATTTTTATCAAGAAGAGTGCTCTTCAAGATCAAAGGGACACCATGGCAAAGGTCTACACATTAGCCATCAACATGAATCATGAATTGAATAAAACCCTTGGAGGAATTGGATACAATTTACCCATAGGGGTGAATCAAGCTAACTACAAGTAGCTCCTTGGCGTACCCTCACCTCTACCTGTAGGAGCCCCAACAATGAACCCAGTGCCAATATATGCACCCCAACCTCAAGTAAATCAACAATTTTTTGCCCAAGCTTTGAATTGGTAGAATAATACCAATACCACCCCCACTCAAATGCAATATGTTGGTCAACTACAAGGGGTAAATCAACAGTTCGGTAATACTCACACATCAAGTTAGCCTCTGACTACAATGGCTAAGAGTAAAGAATATCATATATCAACTGAAGTAGAAGCATTGAAGAAAATAATCTCACAAGTTACTTTAGACTTGAGCTAGTTGAAGATGAATCCTCTGGGAGGGTATAAGCAATCCCAACCATACAATAATCAGTGAAATTACAATAACCAAAAACAAAACCAAAGGTATAACAAAAAACCTTACAATAGGAAATGGAATACGGGTCCAAACAATGGTGGGGTGAACCATGATCATCCTGACACACAAGATAACCCAAACAATACACAAAGTGTTAACCTTGCTGATATCAATTTGTCAACCAATTGGTGTAGGTTGCATGATATAGCTGCGCATTCCAAGGTTAATTGTGCCTAGTTCGAAAAGATCATAAGGATTGCTCAAGATGATTCTCAACAAAAGATTGTTCCAATGATGAACTAGATAAAGTTAATACCATAATGTTGGTTGACACGTTTCTGTTCAAAGAATTTGACGCTGAAGCCAAAGGTGAACCACATGTCTATGATGCTCAGGCCTTTTAGACTAGAAACAACTATAATCTTAGGAGTCAAGGTAAGGCTCCATTAATAGAGTCACATACCCCAAAGGGTGGGTTTGTACCTCTCGATGCCAATGCAAGCAACAGTCCTCACCCTCCTCAGGATTTTCATGGAGCATTGCCCTAGACAAGATCAAGGTCAAGAATATGTTCTGAAAGGATCATTTGATGTTACCAAGGAGATAGAGAGGACTCACACCACTATGTCCCTGATGGTAGTACTGAGATATTGCCCTCAACAAAAGAAGGCTCTCCTTAGGAAGTTGGAATTGTTAGAGTTATAGAGCAATGAGGTTAAGATGGCTGACCTTAATGAAGTCAATGCCATAGTTAGTAATGATGCAATTAAGGACCCCCCATTTTTGCTGAGTTTGAGGATATGTAGAAAGAATCTACATAATTGTTTGGTAGATTCAGGTGCTTCATGAAACGTAATACCCTACTCTATATGTCAGAAGCTTGGTCTCAACCCAATATGTGCAAATAATAATGTGGTACAATTAGACAAAACTAAGGTTAACATAATTGGAGAATTAAAACAAGTTAGACTCAAAAGACACTCATGCTCCTTCACAACATTTCCTATGGCAAGGAAAGACAATAGTCAATGGATCCCAATTGGTTTCCCAGCTATGCTTACCTAGAGCGGACACTTAGATGCTTGACCCCACTGGCTCCCCTCCATGGCACTCACTTCTCTGGGGCAGCCAAGCACCAATTCCCATGAAAAATCCTCATGGCAAAATTTGTGTCTCTACTAAGAGCCATAAAAATATGGAAGGCTTTGAAGGTCCGACCTCCTGCACCAATGACTAGAAGGTTTTTGGCCACTATGCACAAGGTGTTTAGTATGGCTTGCTATTAGGAGCTACCCTTTGCAGTTGTGCAAGCGCAATTAGGGCCTATAGCCCAATGAAGCACCAACAACTTCATAGTCACGCAAGCATCATTGAGATCTCTAGGATCCTACTAAGCACCCAATGTGAGAGTGATCTCTCATATAGCCCCAACCATTGACCCTTTTGTAGTTAATGGCCTATCTATTATAGTGAGTTGGGAACCCCAGGTCTGGGTGTACTCACTTGGGTCATTCCCCTCTTACCTTCTCAAAGAGAAAGTTGGGAGGGTAGGCCTGCTAAGGGTAAACATGCAACAAAAAAGAAAATGTTTGAGGGTCGGGATTTCTAATTGTCTATGTAGACAAGAGCATACTCTCCTACCTCTAAACTTTCCTCGAACACAGAAAGCAAGAGTTATTTAACCCCTAATAATGGTCTAGGTGCTTAGAATAAAAAGATTAAGAAAAACACAATGTTTAGTCGGATTTCCTTAGGCAACCTGCAAGAAAATAGATTAGTAGTTTGAAAATGAAGTCTTCAACAAGCATCTTGCAAAAGTCAACAAATTGACAAAAAAAAAATTTATTTTTATTTTTTATTTTTTGGGAATGAGTAGAAAAACATGATTAAAAACTTTTCTTCTAATGACAAATGTGGATTTGGAAGAAATTTTGATGGGTAAATGGGGTTTGACTAGGTTTTTGCCACTTTCCAAGGGATAGGCAAACATAAAATGGGCATTTTGGAGGAGAGGTGAAGGAATGGAAAAAAATTTCCAAGAGGGACAGAGAAGAAAAAGTTGGAGATAGATGATATGGGAAAATTTGGAGGTGATTGAATAAAACTAGAAGAAGTTATGACAAACCATAAAAATAGAGGAATATGGGATTTTGGGCTTCAAAAAGTGGATTTTTGGATAAGGTCCCCAAGGAAGGAAATGTGCAAAATGGAAAATTTATTAAAAAATTTAAACAGATAGATAACAGAAAAGAAAATTTTGTAGTCGTGCTGATTATAAAGCACTTGCGCCGATGCACGGGCGCTCACACTGATACAACTAAAGTTAGCACCCAAAATTTAAAATTCAAAATTTTTACAAAAATGCTTGTGCTAATAAAAGAGCGGTCGCACTGAAGTAGAAATAGAAAAGAAACAAAAATGAGGAGATAGAAGAAGATAGAAGAGGAAGAATGAATGATGAGATAGAAGAATTATCTGGGCAGACGCACTGAAGCCGAGGCGGACGCGTTGAAACACAGTAAGGCACCCAAAAAAATTTGAATTTTCATGCGATCGCGTCGAACATGAGATGGTTGCATTGATTAACAGGTGCTCACACTAATTCAGAAACGGTTGCTCCAATGCACGTGCGCTCGCACTGAAGTGTGATTCCTGCGAAAAACCTTCACCAAAAACTTAATTTTTTTGTTAAATTCCAGATGTGGGTCCCACCAGGCTTGCCAAAATGAAGAGGGGAAAAAATGCAATGTGAGATTATATGGTTTGAAATCCAAAGAAATATTCAAAATACAAAAAAAAACCACTTATACCTTGCTATTTTACCTTCTCCTTCGGATTGAGCCTTTGGTGAAGTTGAATAGTGCCACTCTTCAACTTGATTGGATGGGCTCCTTCTTGATTGATGTGGAATGCTCTCCAAATGCTCAACAAGGTAAGTGGATTATTGGATTGGAATGATGGATTATGAATTTGATAGATTTGAGAGAGGATTAGAAGAGGATGAGAGGAGAATGGAGCAACATGACAATGCATGAGAAGTGGATCCCTTTTGAGGACAATATGCTCCAATTTATTGATTGGAGTGTTAGGCCCAATATGGAAAGCCAATGTACTGAGAGGAGAGGGGTGAATCAGTACTTCAAAAAATTTCTTCAACAATAACTTTATTGTTAAGCATAAACCAAAAACTGTTATAACATAATATAGTGCTAAAATAAATAAATAACATTCATACATGATTCACTCCATAACACATATATTTTGGTTACACAGAAACTCTTGGTTAGAGAGAAAAACTATGGTGGGGATGGCACCCACAACTTCACTACTGGAATAATAAAGGTTGCTCGGTTAGAGCTACATGTTCAGCTATTTCTGATAGCTTACCCTATTAGGAGTATCAAGATCGTTAGATCTACCTTGCTAAAGGATTTTACAACACTTATTCTAAATGTTGCACCTGGTTAAAGGCTTTACAATTTATAGACTTTGTTAGTGTCTTTTACCCTGTTAAAGGTTTCTTTTACAACTCAAAATATTTCAGTCAAATTCCTACAAAATATCTGCAACTTTACATCTAGAATGTTATAGTAGATTCTATGTGCTCAAAATGAGATTACCTTGCTTATAGCATACCTCAATAATCCATAGATTAACTCGGTAAAGCTTTCTATTTACTCTGTTCCTTGACTATTCTCTGAAATCGTTCTCAGTGACCTCTGTGTCTCTGACAGTCACAATACTCAGTGGTTCCTTATCTATCACACATGTCTTGCTTCATATTCATGTCTGATCCTCAATTCATGCTATATAAATAGATCTCTTATGTCGGTGATCTTGTTCATGCTTCGATCTTACAAACATGATTCATTAAATGAATAGTCATACAAAATATTTCATTGGATAGATATTCTCAAAATCATACAAAATCTTTAAGGTACAATTTCCTAAGTGATAATGATTGCATGTTCCTCAATCTTGTAACATGTTTCCCATATGTGTCTAGGTTCAATGAATCTGGTAACACATTTCACTCGGTGTGTGTTAACTCAGTATATCATTTTTGCTGCTCGGTAGACACATTAGTGATACTCAATAGATAGCTCGGTGTATACTAAGCTCTGTGACTACTTTCTTCTATAACCGACTGCTCTGGGATTACCGACTGAATATTTCGGTAGTAATAACTGACTAGAGTATATAGAATGACTTTGAACCTAAAACTAATGACAACTTAAATAGTAACAATCTCCCCTTTTGACATTAGTTGAGATGTTTGACAAAAACTTCTTTCAAAGTCATAACTCAAAAATCTATATACTTACAAAATTTGACTAAACTGAGAGTATATACATTTGTCAATGAAATAGAATACTCAGATATACTCCCCCTATCAATATACTGTACAAAACTCTGATTATTCATGCTCTGTGATCAATATTCTATATTTATTGCTTAGTTGTCACTGTTTGGTTCACTGCTTCGTTCACTATTCGATTCACTACTCCCCTTGTCAAAATTATCTTATATACACTATATACTCCCCCTTTTTGACAAACATGAAAACTTAGTTACCATTTGGTGGAGGCAATTGGTCAAAAATGGATTTATACTTTGTCTTGGCATCAATGAGGGCGGCAAAGAGGGCATCCTTGACACTATCCATGAGTGAATTCTGAGCTGTAATATCAGCTAACAGTGAAATTAATCCATCTAAGGTGCTTCCCTCTAGCTGAGTGGATAGGGAGGTAGCCTTGTTGACCTGCTCTTGGACAAAGGACAAGTATGGAATGAATATTGTTTGAAGAGTCATAATGTCCATCCTTATTTTGTTCTCTTCATTCCTAAGTTCCAATTGTTGCTTGGTATAGAAATTTTGAGTAGAATTTGTCTTAGTGGTCAATGTATTGGAGAGATCAATGATCTCTTTCTCAATCACTTCTATTTTATTCTTGATGTCCTTAATGAATAAAGAAAATGTACAGAGTTTCTAAAATAATTAAAGAGTGTGCTTGAGTTTGAGGGGACAACTTAGCAATAAATTTGACAAGTTTTACTTTGCCAATAGCAATGGCTTTTTGTTCCTCTTCAATCATTTTAGTAGTGAGCTCTTTGTCCTTCAATTTGCTCAAATATTCAGATGCGTCTACTCTAGATGTCTCTATTTTAGTTAGGAGTTCATCCAGTTGAATATGGATGGCTGCATCTTTTGTCACTGTAGCTTCAGGTAGCATATCTGTTAATAGTGCTTTCACCTTCTGAAGTACTCTATTTTTCTTTTGAATAGCCATTTGTTTTTCCTATTCAGCTTTGGCTTTGCATAGTTCACCAAATTCAATAAGTGCTTGCCCTTTTAATTTGGATATGTCTACATTCGGCAACACTATTGGTTTTGACAAATCTAATTTGAAACTATGCTTTTTCATTTTCTTTTCTTTAGTTTTCACTGGTTGAACTAATACAATGGCTTGGAAGGCTTGTTGTCCCTCGGTAGGTTGCTCAGTAAAGGCAACACTTTTGTCAATTTCTTGAACATCTGATGTAGCCTTCTTTGAATCCTTGCTCGGGGTCTCAGTTGTAACATTTTTAGTGCTAGAAGGAGCTTGAGAAGTTTGTTCCCTGGTGGCCTGAGAAGTAGCTTCTCCTTTTGTAGACTTGTGACCCTCTATTCCTTGTTCAGTATCCTGAGGGGCCTCAGTTGAAATAGGCTGAGTGACTGGAGGATAGGGCTGAACTTTCTCCAAAACTAACTCACTGGATACCAGTTTGGCATATGCATTCCCTTCTATCATTTCTTGTTCTTGTGCCTCGGTGTCCATGATATCCTCATCAATTTGTATAGTGTTAGTAGGGTCTTGCTCGGTGATATCAGGATCTTGCTCAGTGACATCAACTATTTCAACTTCAACTTGCTCACTAGCATTCTTGATTCAAAATATTTCTTACCACTTTTCTTTGGTCTCATTCTCTACATCCAAATAAAGGCCATTCATCAATTTCAAGGCTCTTTGCTTTACTAGGAAGTTTGTGTGGTAGTTTTTTAGATGTTCGTTGATCTCATCTATTGACATGTCTGAGAAGAGATGTACCAGACTTCTTTCTCTTATCTATTTCTCCAAGTCCATAGCATACTTCCACCTGTTATCAATATCCAAATACAACTCTTTTGGAAGAGAATTAGATACTTCTAATGGGACCAATCAAAATTTCAGAAGTTTGTAGATGATAGCTTCTTCTATTTGTCTCTTTTCTTCATCATTTTTGGATTCATACTTAACATATCTAAATGCTCCAAATCCACCATATTGTTTCAGATTAGCACAAAAATTATCAATGCTATGTACATCTTTCTTTTGACTCTTAACAATATGAAATTTGCTTGCATCTTCAGATTCGGTGTCACTGGACTCTTTAGTCAAAATGAGTCTCTGAGTAGATTTCTTATAGGTTTTTGTTACCTTTGGTGTGGCAACATTCTTATTTTTCTTACTCGATGATGTTCCAGATGATCTAGTGTTTGGGTACTTTACTGAAGGAGTCAGTGATACCTCTGATGTATCCTATTTCTTCCTTTTCAAAATTTTCCCTTTTGGCAGTTCGGTGCTTAATGTAATAGCTGCCTCTCGGGCTTCAGATTCCTCCTCGGTGATGACTAGAGTGCCCTTGACAGGTGTGGAGGAAGAACCTTCTCCAAATTTCTTTGTTAATGCCTTAATCATTTTTGTTGCCTTTCTTGTAGCCTTTGGTACTACAATGCTCATTTTAACTTTCTCTTTAACTTCTTCATATGTACCATATCTCAGCTCGGTAGCATGCCTTGGTAATGTAAGAAAAACATCGATTTTCTACTATATAATGTCAAAATCGATCTCATAACCCATAGGTGGCAAAGATTGAGTTCTCAGTTCCATAGCATTGACATAGCAGTAGTCAGTGTCTACTTCAAAGCATATATCATCCTTGTATTTCTCTACTAGCTAGGGTGGAATTCTATACCTATTATGCATTTTTTCTTGAAACTTGCTAAAGTAATCATCCATAATCTCATTAAAGTTATCACCTAGCCATTTGATGAAGTCATTGATTTGATGGGTGATTGGTCGGTGTAGCTCCCAAACTACATTACTGAGTGATGGAAAGAATTTCTCAAAATAGAAAAACATGCATAGCAAAAGTGATCCAAACTTTAGTGTGTTTGCCGAGTTCTTCTTCTTTGGCTTCCTTATGGTGTTGAGATTTTCAAATAGGTTTTTCAACAATACTTCTCATAGATCAATTTTCATTCCTTTCTTCACAATTTTATATGCTAAATCATTAGCAGCATAGGGTACACTATTTTCCCTTGCTGATTGAAAGAAACAATAACCTATGACTCTAATGGCAAACTTCAGCTCTGCATCTGTGACATTGTTCAGTTTTAGTCCTCTGCAATCAGATTCAACTCTGGTTAAAGTGATCAATTCCTTTTGTGATATCATTTTTTGAGCTCGGGCATGATAAAAAATAGGGTAACCGGTGGTCAAGTGGATGATTTCCTTGGTGATCTTGAATGGTTCCTCCTCTAACCACATGAAGTCATCATGAACTCTACTCAAAACAAATTTAACCCACTGGGGTTTGAAGACTCGCAGGTAGGCTAGGGCTTTGGTCAATCCCTTGACTTTCATGTGTTCAAATTTGCTATCCAGTTTTCCATCGGTAGACAATTCATCATATGTGTCCTTGATCTCTACATGACCTAGTTCCTCAACACGACACTTAGTGAAGAATCTGACATCCTCAACTAGTAAAACCCTATCCAGAATGAGTGAAAATGTAGTTTTATCATTCGGTTTAGATGCTACTTTGGGAGTTAGAGAGTATTTTATTGAGGGCTTCTCAATGTTCTCAACAACAACGGGCTTCAGGATCTTAGGTGCCATTACAAATTTCAGATAATCACTTAACAAAAGATCCTTAGGGTTTGAAGACTTTTAAATGGCATACACTTTCCACTTAGCAAATATAAAACTGATATTCACAACTGATATGATCGATAAACTAGCTTGACAATGCACTATGATTGAAGTAAATACCTTAAATTTTGTTTCGAAAGAGATTTGATCGGCTTTGAATCGCTTTGCTTTGCTCTCTGAAAACTTGGTATGTGTAAAATGACCACACAAAAGCTTTAAGTACACAATTTTACCTTATCAGGCTCCATGCAGTTAGGTAAGAAAACATTAAATGCACTTGGTACCACTTCCTTTTTATACTTTTACCAAGTAGCCAGACTTTCTGTATTTACCGACTTGACAGGTTTCCAAAAGACTTGATAAAATTTTCAAATTTCCTAATGCATCTTTAGCTATGCAGAATTTGAATTAAGTGCGTGACAAAATAGGAACTGTTAAGATTTAATCTTTGAGAGAATGCAGTCCCTTCATACCTTCACCGATTAATTTGGAATAGGTACACCTAACTTGGTAGGTAAGGTGCTTTCTTCATTTGACACAATTTCCTTCTTTTTCCAAATCATTTGTAATTTACCTTTTATTTCCTCAGTATCTCCTCTGGGTTGATCTCTGCAATCTCTAGCCAACTGTCCAACTTTGTGAGAATGAAAACATACCATACCAGGATTTCTCCATGATCTTCGGTTATTCATTCCAAACCTTATAAAGTAGTTGGCACTTATATGTCCATATCTTCCACAACATTCACACCATATCCTTGTATTGTAATCCCATGGTACTACAAAATATTGTCGGTTAGGATCTGTGTGAGTTCGATAGCTTCTAGTATTTGCTCGGTGTGCAGATCACATATAGTTCTTCTGCTTAAACCAACACTTCTTGGTACTATGTCCATATCTATTGCAGTTTTTACAAAACCCTTTGAATTTTGCCTTCTAATAATTGCTAGCAGACTTTGTCCTACATTGGTTAGATGTGTGACCATATTTATTGCAATTGTAACAATAACCATTAGACCTAGTGACATTCGATTGCTTACCTTTTCTGATTTGGTACATGTTAGTAGTATGTCCTTGTTTTCCATAGTAGTTGCAAATAGGCTTCTTTCATTTGATGTTCTTCTTGTTTCCAGCTTGCTTTGATGATTCTTCTTTCTCGGTAGTGTGGATTCCCTTTTCAGTAGAGTCTTTTCATTTGTAATCGAGTCCTACAACTTTGTTGGGTCTCTTTGTATTAAGTTGCTCATCCAACATCTTTGATGCTTCATAACTCTTTATCAGTGTTTCTTTGGATTTATTCTTTGTTTCAAGTTCATCAGTTAACCTTGATACTTCAAGTTTCAATGCTTGATTCTCATCATCTTTTAGATTTGCTTCATGATGTGCATAACTTAATTGATCTGACAGATTTTGTTGAATCCCAGTCAACCTTGTGATTTCATCATTCTTTTTAGATACTAATGCTTCAAGCTGTTGTTTTTCTCTTTCTAGATCTCTTACTTTATCCTCAGTTGTCCTCAATGCATCTAGATTTTTAGTCATCTATGTGCTGAAATGTGCATGTCCTCTTTTCATTGCTTTTAGCTGATCAATCAGTGCTTTGTTCTTTTCTTTCAGTTCTCCAATCATTTCTTCAGTCTCTTGAGATATACTATTCTCAGATGATGTCTCAATTTGTTCCACTAACTCTTGAGAGTCCTGCAAATCATTAGATAATCTTCTTCTAACTTTCAAATATTTTTGGATTTGTTTCTGCATGTCAGCAATCACTTGATTAGCATGATCCAATTCATTTTGAAGATTCACAATTCATTGAGATTGTCTGTAGCCTTCCATTGATAAGATCTTCCTCTTTAGGTAGTTAAACCCTTTTCCAAGATTCAAGCTCTGATACCAATTGTTAGGGCCAATATGGAAAGCTAATGTACTAAGAGGGGAGGGGTGAATCAATACTTCAAAACTTTACTTCAATAATAACTTTATTGTTACGCATAAACCAAAAACATCTGTAACATAATATAATGCTGAAACAAATAAATAACAATCATACATGATTCACTCCATAACACATATATTTTGGTTACGCAAAAAGTCTTGGTTACAGAGAAAAACTGTGGTGGGGATGGCACCCACAACTTCACTACTGCAATAATAAAGGTTGCTCGGTTAGAGCTACATGTTCAGCTATTTCTGATAGCTTACCCTGTTAGGAGTATCAAGATCGTTAGATCTACCTTGCTAAAGGATTTTACAACACTTATTCTAAATGTTGCACCTGGTTAAAGGCTTTACAATTTATAGAATTTGTTAGAGTCTTTTACCCTGTTAAAGGTTTCTTTTACAACTCAAAATATCTGCAACTTTACATCTAAAATGTTATAGCAGATTCTATGTGCTCTAAATGAGATTACCTTGCTTATAGCATACCTCAGTAATCCATAGATTAACTTGGTAAACCCTTTTGTTTACTCTATTCCTTCACTGTTCTTTGAAATCCTTCTCGGTGACCTTTGTGTCTTTGATAGTCACAATACTCAGTGCTTCCTTATCTATCACACATGTCTTGCTTCATATTCGTGTCTGATCCTCAATTCATGTTGTATAAATAGATATCTTATGTCGGTGATCTTGTTCATGCTTCGATCTTACAAACATGATTCATTAAATGAATACTCATACAAAATATTTCATTAGATAGATATCCTCAAAATCATACAAAATCGTTAAGGAACAATTTCCTAAGTGATAATGATTCCTTGTTCCTGGATCTTGTAACACATTTCCCATATGTGTCTAGGTTTAATAAATCTAGTAACACATTTCACTCGGTGTGTGTTAACTTGGTATATCATTTTTGTTTCTCGGTAGACACATTAGTGATACTCGGTAGACAGCTCGGTGTATATTAAGCTCTATGACTACTTTCTTCTATAACCGACTGCTCTGTGATTACCAACTGAATATTTCGGTAGTAATAACTGACTAGAGTATATAGAATGACTTTGAACTTAAAACTAATGACTACTTAAATAGTAACATGGAGGAGGCCAATGGAGGGCCAAGATGGATTGTTTATGAAGGGTTGAGATTTATTTTAGAGAGAAGGCATGGATCAAGAGTGCCTTGGGAAAATAAACAGTAATATAAAATTCCTTGGGAAAAAGGGGGGAGATATTTGAATTTCAAACTTAAAGAATTAAAAATTTCAAAATAAGGATGCATTGAGGGATTCAAAGAAATTTGAATTTCTTTGAGAGGCTGAATGTTGATGTGACATGAGTGGGAATTAAAAATTTGATGAATAATGATAAGCATGATTATGAGAGATTCTAGAAGAACTAATTAGGATAAGTGGGATTAGGAAAAGTGACTTGTAGGAATCACATGACTAGGTTAATTAATTAAAATTAATTAATTGAGTGGGTTTAGAGGAAATAATTATTGAGATGACTTTACAAGAATAGACGAATAATTAATTTATTTGATAAGTTAATTATTGGACAATAGTGATAGGATTAATTTAATCGATTCTAAGAGGAAAAAGGACAACACAATTAAGTTAATTAATTATGTTGATAGGCTTAAATTTATTAAAATATTAATTTAATCAATTTTAGGTGTCTATAGTTCCCAGGGTGATCCACAAGAAAACCTAAAGTAGACAGATGGCAGGGTGAAAAATCAGAAATTAAAATTAAATGTATAGTCCGAACTATAGGGTGAAAATGCATATGGCTGGAATATTGATTCACAAATGTTATAAAAGGAGATATTGAGAAGATGATGAATATTTTCTGAGCAATTTTATCAAGGCAAAGAATAAAAGACACATTATTAAAGCATCATTTAGTATTTTTTAGGGTTCTCATTTGTAGTTATTTATTAAACCAAAGGGTGTGTCCTTTGGAATGCAACTATCTATAACTCCCTTCTGTGTATGAAAGGGTGTGTCCTTTCATATATGTCTTTTGATTCACATACTTAGAGGGAGTCATTTTTGTATGTAAGAGGAGAAAGGGAGTATTAAGAAAGTCTATACGAAGAAGAAGTATCTTTTTGTGCAAACAAACTATAATGGAGTATTTTCAAGTGCAGCTTATGTATGCAATCATTTCCTAAATATTAATATACAACGTTCATTGTTTCTTTTTCTAAATATTGTGCATACTTTTGTGTTGATGAGTTATCTTTATCCTCTTGATAAATCTGTCACTTGATTTGCTATGATGTGCCATCGCATGTTGTTACATTAAATGTGAGATTGGGTTTTCATTATTTGTGTAACACATAATGAAACCTTCATAGTTGATGAATAATATTATCTTTGGAGTTGATAAGATCTCTTGTGTACAAAGTGTCATAAATATCCCCGGATAAAGGCACTGGTCTGTTTTTTATATTTGAGGGTCCTAGTTTGTTATGTATTTAAGGTCCTTGATAGAGAAACATTCTTCCCAAACCCTATATGAACTGATCTTTGCATATTTCTTTCAAGTCCCGAAAGAACTCTTATTCTTAATATATAATCATAACCATATTCATTTTCTTTTAAAAAGCATTCACTTAAAGCACATAATAAAGCATAATTGCAAAACAATCATTTGCCAGTTTTGCATTTGCTAGTCATAAAGCTTAAATCCACTTTAAATAGCTCTTTTTGTGCTTGAGACAGAGAAGTATACCCACTGTAGACACCTAAAATTGTATAGTCTAATTAAATAAATATCTTTATTTTTTTATTATTTTAGCCTAATTCTTCTATTAATTAAATAAATCTTTATTTATTTAATTAATTCATTTATCCTTTTCTAGCCTTATTTCTCATTTAAATAAATACATTTATTTATTTAAATTATCCTTTTTCCTAAATTAAATAAATACTCTTATTTATTTAATTGATCCCACTTCATCTATTAATTAAATAAATCTTTATTTATTTAATTAATTCATTAGCTTTTTCTACCCATGACACATGTAGTCATCTCTTAATTCCTACACTACCTAATCTCTCATTATTTTCTTATTTTCTCTACCTACCCTCTAATCATAGCCAACCATTTATCTTTTACACCTCTCAATCTTATCCCTCCATTTCTTATAGTATCTTCTATATAAGGAGATACTTCCTTCATTATCAATCCTAATCATCTATGCATTCTATTCAGCTACTAGAACCACCGACTATGCTACGCTTTTGAACTTTCATATGTGATCAAGCCTACTTGCAACCACATTTCTGTTCTTTGTTGAGCTCTTGTGCACATATAAAATCTGAGAGCAAATATATCAAGCAAGATCGATGGAGATAGGAAGAATGGAGATCCAAACCCTATTGGACATGTGATGGTATAATCTTTGTGATTTCATTTGATTTGCATTGTCTTAGGTAATCTTCATATGTTATGGTGGATCTTTGTTGTTGTTAGGCTAGGGTTTTGTGGTTGAATTCATTTAGTCTTTCAGTATTGTTGTTTCCACTTTTCACCATAAACATTTTGGCACACCCGATGGGACATAGATTTTTGTTAGATCTATTTTTTTTGTAGGTTTTTCTAACCCTATATTTATGTTTTGTAAAACAATTTGGAGAATAACCTTGTGCAGCTAGGGTTTTGGACAAAAAATCAAGATCTTGGAGAGATTTTATTTGATCTCACACACAGCTTATAATATTTTCACAAAATTTTGTTGGCCGGTTGATGACAGTATCAAGAGCTCTCAATCCAAAATTCAGAAATTTTCGAGCACATTTTCATTTTCTATGAATTTTTTATGATTTTTCATAAAAAACTAATTTTGAGAGAAAATGAGCAAATTTTTCAGATTTTCTTACATTTTTGGAAATCTCTCATAATTATACATAGGATTTGTTCTTTGTGATTTTAATTTTGATGCAAAATATTTCCTAAAAAATTGGATCTTTAAATAATTAGGGTCAAGAACATTGTGACAGGTGCTCAGTACAAATTTCATATTTTTTGCAGCATATTTGAAATTTTTATGAATTGCTTATGTATTTTCATAAAAAAATAATTTTGAGAAAAAATTAGCACATTTTTTGGATTTTCTTACATTTTTGGAAATCTCTTAGATTTATGCACAGGATCTATTCTTTGTGATTTTAATTTTGATCCAAAATCATTTCTTAAAAATTGAATCTTTGAAAATTAGGGTTTTGCATTATTTTGCTCATATCTTACAAACTACTTGGAAATTTTGTAGGAATTGTTTTTTGTAGGTTTGGAGGACCATAAGCATTGTCTAGTAAAAATTTCAGATTTTTTGGATCAATGTTGCATTTTATATGATTTTTTTATGATTTTTCATAAAAAATTAATTTTTGGAGCAAACTAGTAAAATTTTTGGATTTTCTTACATTTCTGGAAATTTCTTGAAGTTTTACAGGTGGTCTTTTTTTATGATGAATCAGATCTTTGAATTGGTCAAAAAAGCGCATTGTTGAAGGCCAATATTTCACAAAGTCTTTTGGATCTAAAATTTATGTAACTTGTGTGCTTGCAGGAGGGGTATTATTGCAAAACTACTAACAAATATTTGTTGCAGAATTTTGGCAAGGGTTTTTGATCTTTATTGTGTGCCTTATTTTCATAGACTAGCAAACACTTCAATTGGTGCACTAAAATTGAACTAGTGTCTTTTGTGTCTTGGGCAACAGGCTCTTTTTGTTTCATCTTTAGAGGGCCTATCACCCCATGTGGTTATTAGGACTACTAGTGAGGAGAGAACAACTCAAGTGGTAGTGATGAAAACCCACCTCTTCCAAACCACTATAAACAACTATATCCATGGTGAAAACTATGGATAACATGTGTTGATTAATTCATACCGACACTATGTCTCCCCATAAACCCGTTTGATCAAATTTATTTGATCATTTATAGGGCGTAACCCCTACCAAATGGGATCCTTCTATATTTATAGAGCTGAAAGTGCCAAATGTATGGCCACACAAGCAGATGCCCTTACTAGCACCTTTTTGTTTTAGAAGCCAAAATCCTTCTAGTTGTTGGGTTAGGAGGTCAGACCTCTAGAGTGACCCACACACATACGATTCTTAGTAGAGATACAAAGTTTTCCATGGGGAGTTTTCATGGGGACTCATGCTTGGTTGTCCCAAGAAGTGAGTGCCAAGGGTGGAACCAATGGGGTCAAGCATCTAAGTATCCGCTCTGAATAGTGTAGCCTCATGTGGGATCAACAACTATTGTCCTTGCCAGCCATAAGAATTGTGTTTGTCCTAATTTGAACAATCAAACATTGAAGACCAAAACATTGTGTCTTTTGTGTCTTCAAGTGTATGCAAAACATTTTTACATCAAACAAAACACTTTTCTTTGAGTCATTTTGAGTCTAAACACTTGCAAACATTGAGTCCTCATCAACATTGTGTCCTCTTGTCATGAAAAATAGTCCAACAAATTCCGATTTGGTCACAACAACAACTTCACAAATTGGAAAAAATATACTCATATTGTAGAACCGTGTCTATGAAGTATACAAACACATCTGTGTTTAGTATTGGGAAAAACACACAATCCAACAAACAAGAGCAATCAATTTTAGAATTCTTGAGCTTCCTAAGTTATTTCTCTAGATTTTCATCTAGCATTCAACCTACCTTTGGGTCTCACAATGTTCATCATTTCTTTACATCTTGCATTACATTCACATTTGTCTAGACTTGAGTCAAAAGGTCAATTACTTGTCCTCATCTTGCTTTGTCAACACACTACATACAACAACATTTTGCTAAGTGGTCCCTCATCAAGCTCTATCACCTTTGGGTCTCATTTGGTCTTACTTAGAGTTAAGGTCAACTTACCTCATCAAGAGAAACTATCATTTCTTTGGAAGTCACACCTACTACTACATACATACTTGGTCTTACACTTTGGACATTGCAAGTAAACCTCAGATTCATTTACATTCCATCCAACTCTTGGTCTTCCATGCTCTTTCCATTTTTCATCTAGTCTCACACATCTTGGTCAAGACCTAGTTCATGGTTAAAACCAGTTCCCAAAAATCTAGGAGAGAAACTAAAGAGGCTCAAGAGTTCACAAACATGAGTGCCTATGCGTATGACAATGATATCTTTTTCAATTATGATCATACCACATTACCTGACATGGATGCTTATAGAAACATTCCAAATGTTGAGAACATGGATAACACAAACAACAATGATACACACAATGACAATATGGACAACTTTTCCATACATTTAGTAGAAGTGGAAGACTCCGTTATGGATCCCCATTTCAATTGATTGGTTGAGGAAATAATGAGGAGAGATAGACAATACTTCTTACAAGTGATGGCACAAAGTGGAGCAAAGATTCCTCATGATTTTTACATGTCCTAAATAATCGAACATCGACCTTTGCAACAACCTCACCCCAACATGGATCAAAGGAGGCCTAATAATGGAGGGAATAGAGGACCACATCTTGTGCCTGAATCACCATCATATTTATTTCAAAAACCTGAGGTCCCATACACACATGGTCAAGCATATGATACTCACCTTCGTAGACCATTATGGAAGTCTTATGCAGAAAAATATACTCAATCACATACAAATTCTAAGGACCAACCACCAAGGCAATTGGATATCCAAAGGCATGGTCAAAATTTGGAGACAAGGAAACCCCATGTCAAATTTGGGGGCAACATATTAGAACAAACTCATGACATGCTTGTAGAGTATGGTATACATGGATAAAACAGATATTCTATTCCTCATCATGACTCTATACCAAGTGGTCCTTATACACAACATCGCTATAGACATCCTCCATATGAGCATGTGTATGATCAATATCATCCATATATGTAGTATGCTCCTCCTACACGTAGTGCCTCAGGTATGGGATATGGTCCAAGAAGTCGGTCTCCACCTAAGAACAATTAGGAACAGCAAATTAAGGACTTACAAAAGAAAATGGAGGACATAAATACACCAAAGCCAACTTACACAATGAGAGACATATGTCTGGGTGAACTCACAATACTGGTTCCCAGTTTTTGACCAACTTTGACACTTAGATGAATATTTTGAAAAAACCTTCACTTTCTAACACCTATAACTTTTAAACCGTTAAGAATTTGAAGATGATATAAACTAGTGATTTTTAACATCTTTTTTGTAGATTCTAAATATATGTTTTGCAAATTTGTTTGAATAAAATTTTATTGATTTTTCCATCTCCCTCAAAAAGTAGTTGTTTACAGAAAACAACATTTTTTAAGAGTGATATGTATCCCGAAAGGCATATTTTTTTTTCTATAAATGATAAAAACTTAATTCTTTTGAATTTTGATTTGTAACATCAATACTGAGGGCATGCACTTTGTTTGATAGTGATATGTTGAATATTTTTTATTTTATTAAGTTTTGAAGTTCGACTAATTATAATTTGGATATAGGTGTACGTTTGAACACATAACTTGTTCTATATATATCAAAATTTAATTTAATTTTTTTTGTTAGAAAGAAAACACCAATACCTAGTGCATAGGTATTTTTCAGAATTTTTTTGAATTAGTTTACTATTTTTCCCAATGCATTGAATAAAGAAGTTCATGTTCGGTGAAAAACCTACATTCATAAGAAATAAAATAAAAATATGTTAATGAAATTAAATATATTAAAAGTTATACTATTTGGAAAGCTTATAATAAGGACTAAATACTTTTAAAAAAAAAAAATTTAAATGAATTAATTTGACCCCCCAAAAGCTAATGTAAAATTGGTTTTTTATCAGCATTTGATAGATGCAAAGGAGACTCCATTGCAAGTATGATTTAGAAGTAGAGAGGTTCTATCCAAGAAATTTTGATCTAAGAGCCTTTGATTTAACTCTCTTCAATTAATTACTTTAAATGGGACCGCTTAAAGCTTAAATCATTATATTTTTTTAAAAATGTATGATTTCAGCAAAAATCAGGTCATACCAAAAAGTGGGAACCAGCTTTGTGAGTTCACCCATCCCTATCCATTTGACAAAAGCATTCCAATGCCTCCTTTTCCTACACATTTCATGACACCTAAGTTTGATAAGTATAGAGGCAAAGGAGATCCTAAGGCACATATAAGATAGTTTTTCATAGCTTCCATTGAGGTAGCAGCAAAAGAGACATATTTGATGATATTATTCCCACAAATCTTAGGTGATCAAGCTATGGAATGGTTCTCCCAACTCACACCTAGAATTAAGTTATGGGATGACTTAGTAGAGGTATTTATCCAACATTTCTCATACAACATAGAGATAGATATATAAGTCACTACTTTGTGCAACACCAAGCAAAAGGATGGAGAGTTTTTTTCATCATTTTTACAAAGATGGAGAAATCTAGCTAGAAGATGCTCTTGTGAAATTCCACAAAAACAAATGGTAGAGATGTTCACCCAAAATGTTAACAAGGACATTGGTTATGACTTAAGAAAATCTAGTTTATCCACCTTCAAGGATGTCATTGAAAAAGGCTTAGCAATAGAAAAGGTCCTAATTGAACAATGAGTAATCAAAATATTCAAAGAAAACAAAGAGGACTTTAAAGGAAAAGACAAGCCAAGATTTTGGAATAAAAACAAGAACACAATCAATGATGGTGTTGTTGATGCCAATACAGTGCGACCCAAAATCATTTTTTCTGGATCAAGCTCTACAAACAATCAAGTGAATACTCAAACAACTTCCAAATCACGAAGGAAGTACACCCCATTGGGAGAACCACTTGAGTTAGTTTTCAAAAAGCTAGTGGTAAACAAAATAATAATAATTCCAGATCTGCCTCCATATGAGCCAAAGGTCAAACCAAATTGGTGGAATGATGATGAATACTATGAATATCACAAAAGCAAGGGACATAAAATAGGAAACTTTCATCGACTGAAGAACATCATACAAGATCTCAGTGATAGAGGTGACATTGAGATTGAAGGACACTCATCCAATAAAGAACATGAAATGTTTAAAGAACCATTCCCAAAACATGACAAGGGAAAAGCTAAAGCCACAGATTACCAGACCAACTATACCAGAGCATCTTATAACTATGATTCAACTATCAATTACATTTCAATGGAAAGTTATGTCTCTACCATTATCATCAAGGACAAAACGCCTGAGAATTCTACCTAGGGACCCAAGATTGTCCTAAAAGGCATTGGATCTTCTTCCAAACCTACCTCTGAATGTAATGTTACAACTCATCGAGATAAATTCACCTTGCAAGGTGCTCCAGCTAAAAATACCACTTCCTCATCAACCAAACCTGAGTATGACCTTGTAGAAAAGTTAGGGAAAACACCCACACTCATCTCAATCCTTGAGCTCTTACACATATCCCCCACACATAAAGAAATTCTTGAAAAAATAATCTAAACATAAACCGGTTTCAAGCCATGGTGGGACACGTTTCCGTTCTACACTCCCTTACATTCATAGAAGCTTACGACGCCTCCATGAGCCAACCACATAATGCACCTTTACACATCGAAGCCTTCCTACACAAACATCAAATAAAATGAGTCCTGATAGATGGAGGACCAGGTCTAAACATTTGTACATTGAGCAATATTAAACAATTGGGATATTTTGTCAAGGCTGTGAATGCAACAAACAAAATTACCATCAAAGCATATGATGATGAAGAGCGTTCATCCAAGGGGACAGTCACCTTACCTCTCAAAGTTGGGCTAGTTACAAAGGATGTGGTTTGTCAAGTCCTTGATTTAGATCTCACATATAATATATTGCTAGGACATCCTTGGATTCATGAGATGAGCGTAGTCCCATCTACATATCATCGATGTATCAATTTTCCACACAATGGAGTTGAAGTGACCATCAAAGTTGATCCAAATCCATTTATATATTGCAACAATCTATGACCTAGATCAAAAATAACAATTCTAGTTAATAGAGAAGCTATTCCTTCATCAGCATATGTGGAGCCAGAATCATTAAAAGCTTCTGCATCAAAACAAACAGAGCTCAAAGAAAAATTCAAGGTTAAAGACCTAGGATGTGCTGAGTATATTTTTCATGTTGATTGAATCCCACTATCTCCTAAGGCATTCAGTTGACAAGAACAATCTACAAACAATTTGCAATGCCAAGGAATTGGGTGTGAGCCACCTAGTGTTGTGGCTACTAAGTCTGAATGCAAATCTCCTCTAGTGGTGCAAGCAGCTCTTGATATCAATAGTCATAAGAGTGGTTCCAATGAAGAATCTATTGAGCGTATTGCTAGCCCTCTTGAGAACTTACATAGCCTTACCATTTCATCCACTCATTCCATTTTCACTCCTCTCCTACACTTGGATCAACAAGAATCAGAAAATCCCTTACTCATTGGGGGCAAAAAATCAATCTTTGAAAAGAAAAATCTACAAGTCAAAAATAAAGAGAAGTCCTTGAGTCCAAATCAAAATCAAAAGCCATTGGACTCTAAAAAAATAAAGGTCAAAGATAAATATCATATGAAGAAAAAAGAACAAGAGTTGATCTCCCCTAATATCAAAATAACTGGGGGCAAAAGTTCTAAAATTTTAAGTTAAAAAGAATACTTGTTGATCCTAAGTCTCCATCATGCTATCCTACTTTCACTTCTTTTCACAATCATAAGCCTTCATCACTCATCCACTTTTTCTGCACATCTTTTCCCTTCTGGCGATACATCATGGACCTTCAATGGAGCTTACTCAAAGGACTTTGTTATCAGAGATGCCCAAACTTCTTTAGGTGACACACATATGGGAAAACATAGTCCACACATTAGTAATTCTATCTCAGTTCCTTTATCAAGGAAGATAGTCACTCAAGCTACACATCATTCAGTCAAGGAACAATGTAGTTACAATCATAAAGTTAAGCCCTATACATTTCAGGTAGGTGACTTCGTTCATAGAGAAAATCCTAAAAATCAGCAAGATAGAGAGAAGAAGGGCAAGTTCGAACCAAATTGGCTTGGTCCTTACATCATCAGAGCAGCCTATGGATCGAGTACATATCAACTTTCAACTCCAGATGGCAAACCTTTAGAGGATCCTATCAATAGCATGCACCTTCGTAGGTTTTACACATAGCTCTTCAGAATATCTTAATTCAAAAATAAAAAAAATAAAAAAACTCAAAATACAAAAATATCAAAAAATTTAAATTACCAAAAGAAAAATAAAAAAATTTCAAAAATACAAAAAAAATCATAAACATAAAATATCGTTACTTGGTGAAAACCTGGCAAACAGGGACCTTGTGACACAACAAAAAAAATTGAGAAAATCAAAAAAGTAAAGAAAAACATTTCGTCCAAGGGTGAAAACCACTTTGGTGGTGCCCTGGGCATGTACCATGGTGAAAACTAGGTCACCAGCACCATGCGTAGAAACATTGCTCCTCCCTCCTTTAGGATTCACTCTCATCCTTTCACTTTGCACACACTCACAACCTGTCTAATAAACTTACCCATTTGCATCATGGCTTGTTATTGATCTACACAAGATTGGTTAGCCACTCATAATAAACCTCCCTTTTCACACTTTCAATCCATAATAAATCAGCTCCTATCTATGGCTAAGGAAAATCCTGTGTCTAGTAACAGGTGTATAACTGAGAGCATCACATGTTTCGAGGAGTACAATTTCTTCCAGTTTTCTTCAGTCTATCCATGCACAATCCACAATAAAGAAACACTAGCAACGTCGATCCGCAATAAAGTATCATTTGCATGGATTCATTCAGTTTCAGATGAGACACAGCAACAACAATGGGCTTCAACAAATCAAATCTTTCAACAGACTCAGACAACATTATGGTTCAATGCTATCTATCCTTTTGTGAAAGTAAACATTGTGACCACAATGAAATAAGACTTATACAAGTGACAATTGACACTAAACTTGAGGACTACAGTGGATGTTGGTGTCGAGTCTTGGTTTCTTTTAATTTTATCTTTCTGGTGACATGTCTTTTAGCTCTTCCAGGATGTCTCTGACTAGAGATTCTATCTCCAGGATGTCTTTGACTAGAAAGGTGAGGATGGGGTGTCGTCACCTTTTTTTTTTTTTTGCTATTTGTGGATTATCTCTTGGTAATGATATGACTTGTCTAAGGATATGAGGACACTGTAAGTCTAGTATGAACTATGGCATTCCTTGTTTGCAACTGTCTGATCTCCATGCAAATAGGTACAATGACTTTTTGGGTTGAACATATGCCTCAATTGTCATAACCTATTTTGCCATAATAAAGCTCAATGATGATAATGCACAAGAAGCTCTTTCACTTTCATATCTTGTCTTTCATCCCCCTTTTGTGATTCACCTCCATAGTCCTTCTGGAGTTTGTGTAGCCCGCTATCACATGACTGAGTATAATGACACACCAAAAACATTTGCATTTCATGTAGTTACATCCTACATTACCACATATTAGCATTTCATACATGCATATAGATATTACAATTGCATCACATCCTGCACACAACACATGTTAGCACATTTTTCATTTCATCATGTAAATAGTCATTTGCATTATCATATTCATCTGCATTTCATACATTCACATTTGGATTTGCATAACACATAAAACATAAAAGAACAAAAATAGTGCATTACATTATATACATATTTGCATCCATATCATAAGGATTACATAGAAACATACATCATGAAACATCTCATCACATAGGTACACATGCATATAGTTGCCGTAAAGATGAATCATCTCATATATATATATATATATATATATATATATATATATATATATATATATAATCATATGTTTCATGATACAATGATTTCAAATACACATGGCTACAATCACTCGAAGGTGTCATAATACAAAATGGTACAAAACTGATACATAGGGGGCTCTCTAAGGTTATGATGAACTCCCTCCCTCAGAGCTAGCTAGCCTCAATGGAGTCTAAGCCCTGGAAGGACCCGCCCCAAGATCATCTCTCCTATCCCCTCTATCTAGTGGTGGTGGAGGACCCACGACCCTACCGCTAGATGCCTATCTCCTATCCCTCCCTCTAGTGGTCATCGCTATCCGTGATGGTCTATGGAAGCTCCTAGCCCACTGCTTTGGTGGCACCGCTCCATAGTATAGGTCTCTCTAGTAGCCTATCTCCTCCTTGGCTCGCAGAACATAAGTGTATCCAGCTCTTGTGTCCTTTGATGCTTGCCTCCCTACCCTCAGTGTTGTCTTAGCCTTTGTATAATGCTGGATAGCCTGATCTCTCTCCACTTCAATGTCCCTGAGTTGTCTCTCCTCTCCACCCTCTCTCCATGGAGCCACTCTCCTCTCTCCCACCACACCCCACCTCCTCCGTCAGCCTCTACCTCTGCCATCTCCATCATCATCCTCATCACCCCTGCCATCTCCATCTATCTGCTCCCTTGGGTCTGACAATCATGGAAATGGATGCTCATCCCAATATGCGGTATACTCCGCATCCATCCCTACATCCTCTATCTCTAGCCACATATCCCAAGGCAAAGGAATCATCTCTACCATCTATGTAACTACCTAATCATATGACAACAACGGCCCAAAGTGTGCCTAATCCCTCACTATCTAAGCATACATCCTGGAGCCCCATGGCATCAGTTGTATCCTAGTAAACTGCTTGCCCACTTTGTCCACCAACTGCCTCTCCAGCACATAGGGCATCCACCCAATCAGATACCTACTCCTGAATGTATATGGCAGCTCCACTGCATCATCCTCCCACTCCTTGCACTCTCGGTATGGCCTCCATACCACAGTGTCAATCTCATCGATGACCCAGTGCTAGTACTCCAGTCTCCTAATTTGCAGTTGAGATGTAATCATATCATATACATGCACAAAATTGTGCCCATGGCCCCTACCTCTGAAATGAATCGGTCGGGTAACCAACAGATGCTCATAAGTCCACACCTACAAAAATGTCACTCTGTAGCCCAATCCTGCCGATCCATGGTATACAAACTGATGAAGCTCATTATACAAATATGCCAGAAGACACGGTCCCCATGCAAATCTAGTATGTTGTGTCACTAGTGTCTCCAGTGTACCCCCCAACCCACAGCAAATCCTCGTGTCACTCTGTCAAGATATAGGAACCCACTGATCACTCCTGCCAACACTGCTGGTAGTGCCAATCCAGTCCATGTCATCGTATCCCATGCCATGTGTCCAACCCTCATCTCCAGTCCTGGATCAAAAAGTGTTGCCTTTTATCCCAATGGTACTCCCTGTTCATCACAAAGTACCATGTGTTTGCACTCCCTATTCATCACAAAGTGCTACTAATTTTTGCACTCCCTGTTCATCACAAAGTGCTGCTCCTTTTTGCACTCCCTGTTCATCACAAAGTGCTGTTCATTTTTTGCACTCCCTGTTCATCACAAAGTGCTGCCCAGTTTTGCACTCCCTATTCATCACAAAGTGATGCTCATTTTGGTACTCCTTGTTCATCACAAAGTGCCTTTATCTATCCCAGTCTTCCCTAGAGGAACTACTTGAGTGTATCTTCTCAGCAACTTATCCAATTGACAATGTATGTTCATCATAGAACTATCGATTCGACCTAGCCAACCCAGACGCACCTAGCACCAACACATATGCGCCTTAGCATTTTTTCCCCCTGCTTGACATTTCTAAAGTGCATTTATTGCCATACCGAACATGTATTAATGACAAAATTTAATGTGACAAAGTACAAGGAGGTTTTGTGGTACTTACTGGTTCTCCTACATCTAGTGGCCTCTGGAATCGGCGAAGGTGATCGAATCTCTGAACCAAAGCCATCGTTGTTGACTGCTGCTACTCTATTTTCTCTCTGCACTCTGATCTCTTTGATGTATAGATGACAATGACGATTTATTCCCCTCATGGTCTATCTTATAGATTGCCCTAGCCCTAGCCCTAGCCCAGCCCTCATTTTCTGAGGTAGTCTTCTTTATCGCATGACTCTGTCACTTTATCTGGTCAGTCCATTCTAGCCTTTCCATCTTATCGAGTGATTGTCTATGATCTTTTCAGACATTTTCATCATCCAATCTCTCGAGGGGGCATATCATTCCCATCTTGGGGCAATTTCATATCAGTTCATATTATCTTCTTTGAAACAATGCGACAAGCTACATTATCTCAAAGAGGGGCAAAATGTAGACACCTAAAATTGTCTAGTCTAATTAAATAAATATCTTTATTTTTTAATTATTTTAGCCTAATTCTTCTATCAATTAAATAAATCTTTATTTATTTAATTAATTCATTTATCCTCTTCTTTCCTTATTTCTCATTTAAATAAATACATTTATTTAGTTAAATTATCCTTTTTCCTAAATTAAATAAATACTCTTATTTATTTAATTGATCCCACTTCTTCTATTAATTAAATAAATCTTTATTTATTTAATTAATTTATTAGCTTTTTCTACCCATGACACATGTCATTCATCTCTTAATTCCTACACTACCAATGCTCTCATTATTTTCTTATTGTCTCTACCTACCCTCTAATCATAGCCAACCATTTATCTTTAACACCTCTCAATCTTATCCCTCCATTTCTTATAGTGTCTTCTATATAAGGAGATACTTCCTTAATTGTCAATCCTAATCATCTATGCATTATATTTGGCTACTAGCACCCCCTGACTACTATATGCTTTTGAACATTCATATTCGATCAAGCCTACTTGCAACCACATTTCCTTTCTTTGCTGAGCTCTTGTGCACATATAAAATCTGAGAGCAAATATATCAAGCAAGATCAGTGGAGATAGGAAGAATGGAGATCCAAACCCTATTGGACATGTGATGGTATAATCTGTGTGATTTCATTTGATTTGCATTGTCTTAGGTAATCTTCATATGTAATGGTGGATCTTTGTTGTTGTTAGGCTAGGGTTTTGTGATTGAATTCATTTCGTCTTTCAATATTGTTGTTGCCACTTTTCACCATAAACACCCACCTAGGTTCAGTGGAGCCTTAAGCGCGGAAGGATGTGGTCTTTGACCATCCCTGTTTGTTGGCCAAGGCTAGTTGGATCAGTTAAGGGCTTGGCAAATCCTTAAGTTTTCCAATCTGGGGTTTTGGGCACCAATAAGACCAACAAGGATTTCAACCTTGGTGGCTGCTTCACATGTTTTGACAATGACATTATACATCTGAGGACAAAAACACATTTTTTTTATACAAATAATCTAAAAATGAATATGGAGGCTAAATTGCTTTAAGAACAATAAGTCAAAGTGTTAACATGTGAGTGATATATAAATAAATCTTGATTTTTTAATTCTTTTATGTGATTCTTCAATTATTACACCGAATGCACTAAAATACAAACACACAATAATAAATCACCTTGATAATGTACTTGGTAGTACCTTGTAAAGAACTTTTTAAATTTAAAAATAATATTTTTATAATAAAAAATAAGTGTGCGGCTAATTGCAATTTATGACATACATAAGAATAATGTATCATTAAAGGAGACAACCTTTTTCAAAATTACATTTACATCATCTAGTAGTATGTCTATGTATTAGGCAGTCTACTCAAAATATGAATAAAACTAAGTGATAAATGACATGGGTATACAAATATTGGCAATACATTTTTCCCTACTACATGTGAGTCTTAAGTTGACCATGTATCTCAAAGTTTATAGTATATTTATGAAACATTCTTATAATATGTTGTCATTGGGTTCATAACAAATAATTAACTTCTTAGATGATATGGTCATTTTCATTCACCTTTAGTGTATGTACTTTGCATAAGATTAATTTATATAAACATATATTTTTTTTTTCATATATTACACAAAAATATAGTGAGAAGATATCTTGCCGTGAAGAATTAGTTGTATCTAGAAGACAATGAATTGGGAAAAAGAAAAGAAAAAGTACCTTACATAAAAAGAAAATGTAATCTAAGCATGTACTCATTTTAAAATCATATAAAATATATGCATATATAACCATTTAATTAAATAATCATGGAATCATATGGAAATCTAACCATTTAGTAATGGGAGAAAACAACAATTCGTATAATGGAGGCATTTTCTACGAATGTGAGCTAGAGTTAGTATCATTGAAATTAGAATGTTGCTCCTAACATACATACTAGAATGAGACCTCAATGAGATAGAAGCCCCCACACAATAAAATCAAATACTAGGAAAGGAATATTGTTAGAAACTAGGATCTTAGAATAATAATCATTATAAACAAGATGTAAAATAAATGCTTTAAGAATCATACATGATAAATTAACACATTACACAAGATATACAAGGGGAAACCCATTTTGGGTAAAAAACTGTATAAAACACCATTTTATTAAAACACTTACAAATGCAATATATCATAAAATAGATAAGAACATGGGGACACTCCTCCAATACTTCCATGTGGTGAATAATACCTCTTGTGCATAGTGATACACCTCACCATAAAGATTAAAATTCACACACCTCTAAAATGAGAGAGAACCTCCTTTAATACAGGATTAAGGGTGAGTTCACTAGTCATACCTTTTCAATAACCCCCATTCACAAATAATTAATAATTTAATGATAATTACATTATAATTATTTCAAATGGGATATGCTTATAATGAATATAATATATAAGCTTTTATAACGTTATATTATAATGTTATACATAAATGTTATAGCAATGTGATGCCTAATAACATTATGTTCTAGCACTCCCTCTTAATGTTAATAGTGGATCACATTTCTTTTTTTATTAAAAAAAATGAAGTGCCCCAGGAATGTAAGTCGTCTTTAATAGTAATAAGTAGGGACAAAAATATATGCCAACATGAAGATTACACATTCCAGACTACATGAAAGTCATCTTGTCATATTTTGTAATCCCATTATTTAAAAAATTATATTATGAGGCAATATAAAAAATTATATTATAGCACAGTCTCCTTAAATTAGCCCAGTCAAAGATTTACAAGGAGAAGAATTTACAAGATGCTCGTAGAACTTGAGCACAAATTTTCCTATACGACATACTAATGCTTACTTGCAATATTTAAAATAAAAAGGAATTAGATATGCCTATCTATAAGCTTAAAAGACTTACTAATGTTTATATAGGTCTTATTTCATACCTATTAGGAATTAGTTATGCCTACCTATATGATTTAAAACAAGGATTTAGCGACTACATGTTGTCACTAACATGCAAAATTCCTCTCAATGGCATCCCCTAAAGCCAAAAATTATTTAAATTTGGAGAATATAATTCTTAAATATCTTATAAGGTCTTCATCTTTAGCAATGTTATTGGTATATAAGAAATTGAGATAATAGGACAAAAGAATTGGCTTTCCCAAATGAGGTACTAATATGACACAAAAATAAAAGCCAATTTGACATCTACATCCATCAAAGATCAAATCCCATTTATTATCCACATCAAAAGGAAAGAAAAGATTATAAGGAAATGTCTATTGATTAGGAAGAGTGAACTATAGAGGATCATCTATTAAATGGTCTTTTAAACCTTTGAATTTAATCATGCTTTGAGAAATAAACTTAAGGTAAAATATAATTAACAACATAAGCCATTAAGCTATGTGTCCTAAATGATCTATTTTGGAGAAAAGATGCTTCAATGAAACAAATTTAATGATAACCTGTATCTTGACATTAAGAAGATAATATCTTAACTTTTAAGTTGCAAAGTCAAGACGAAATCATTATTTCTCAATTGCAGTATATTGGACTTCGTAATCAAGTAAAGTGTCTTATGTAAGAAAAGGACATTCTTTAGTAGCACTATTATTCTATCCCAATAAGTTTGAAAGAGAGTTGGAGGAAGAAATAATATAAAGAAGGAAATAATTTTTGAATCAACTCACTAACTTTTTAAATCATCAAAATATTTTTGACAATTTGCATGCCATTTAAAAGTACTATCCTTTTTTATTAATTTTGCAAAGGGAAGGGTTTGATTAGTGAGCTGTGAAACAAATATATGAATATCCTATTTCTTTCCTTTTAAGCTATGAATTCGATAAATATTTCTAGGAAGTGTCATATTAACTATAGCATTATGAGTTCTAGATTGTTGATTATTTTTCCCTTCTTAATTTATCATCAACAAAATGCATTCATTCCTATAAGATGGATCCTAGAATCCATAATAACAATCCATAAGAATATTCATTCGCTCAAAAAATCTAAAACAAAGGGTTTTCTTCTTAAACTAGACATTTCAATAGCTTATAATTGAGTAGAATGGGATTTTCTGCTCAAAATCTCAAAGACTTTTAATTCCAGCAATAGAGTCCTCCAGTTGATTGGTCAATTCATCTCTATGACTACCATATATGTTATTCTCAATGGATACCCTTCACATTTTTTAAGAGGGATACCCTTCACATCCAAAGAATGGCTGAGTGGGGTTCCTTAATGGGCTTGAAGCCCTCCTCTACTAGTAAGGTTTGTACTCACTAACAATTCATGGACGATACCATCCTAATGGGAGATCCACTGTTGTTGAAGCTAGGAACTTGAGAAAGGCTTTGGATGATTCTGAGTCATCTTCTAGACAAATGGTGGAAAAAAAAAAAAGTTCCATTTTTTTTTCAACACTCAGGAGCCTAGGCAAGAAAAAATGGCTAGAATTCTTGAATGTAGAATTGAAGCTTTACCTTCTATTTATCAGGGTCTTCCTCTAGGTCTCAAGCCCCCTGACTCCTTTTGTAATGTACTAATAAATAGATTTAGTAAAAAGATTGCATGTTTTAAGGGTGCTCTTCTTAGTCAAGAAAGTAAGATTCTACTTATTAAATATACACTCTAGAATCTCCCAATTTATGCTTTGAGTCTCTTTAAAATTCCATCTAAGTTTGTAGATGCCATTAAAAAAATCCAAAAAAAAATTATGGTCTGGAGTGGAGGAAAGGAAACTATGAACAACAAACCTAATAATGAGAACAAGATGGAGACAATTGTTTGTACCTCTTATGATCTTAAGATGCCAAGAGAATGGAATATCTAAGGGAACATATCTAAGGTTGCAAGACAAGGGAAAAAGGATCATAAAGGTGTTAGTTGGGTCCATCCCCATAAGGGATGGATTAAACATAATTTTGATGGGGCAACCAATGGTAATCTTGGGCCTATTGGGAGTAGGGGGTGTTAAGAGATCACTATGGCAAATTTGTTTTGACAGTGGTACTCCTCTTGGGCTCTTAGTCCAATCACTTAGCTGAAGTCATAGGAGCATTTCAGGTCATTGATCTTTCTAGTAAATTGAACATTAAACATATATGGATAGAGGGGGAGGGACTCCAAGAACATTATCAAATACCTTCTAGGTAATTCCCCCCCTCCTCTCCCCCTTATGGACCATCGAAAGATGGATTAAAGATTCCAAATCCCTCCTTCATAACTTTGAAAATGTGAAAATCTAACGTGCATTCATGGAAGCAAATGCAGAGGCCGAGTATTTTGGCAGCGAAGGAGTCAAGATGATTGGCCAATGAGCGTGGCACTCTTATGTTAATGATCTAAAAGTGTGGGTTAAAGTGTTAACTACATGTGATGTCAGGAATGAAAAAGTTAACATTTCAAAAAATGATTAAGGGTATCAAAGGAGGGTACTACTTCATTCAATATAATGACAGTGCCATTATTACCTCTTTAAACCATGTTAAGTTGCATGTTTTGTGGGTGCCTAGGCATTGTTGTATGATTACAAAAAGTTTATCTGCTTTGTTATTGTGAATAGAGAACTTTGCGAGAAAAATGAGGTATAACCGAAAGAGAGTGGAGCCTAGAAGCTGCAAAAAGCACCCGAAGAACCATAAGGTTTGGAATCAAATTATCAAAGGTGGGTTGAAACCTTTCCTTGAAAATCTTCATGGCACTAACCCTAACATTGTGAAATATTTTGTTAAAAATTGGAAGGAGAAATTTTTCATTCTCTCTAGAAGAAAAGTGATAATCAACGAGGCTCTTATTGGGGAAGTCACGAGCCTTTCTATAGAAGGATTTAAGTTATTTCATGACAGGAAGAGCTCCGATGAAGTGGTTGGTAAATTTCCAAAGACATAAGAGGAAAGGGAAGCTCTAGTTTAGGTTTCAAACAACTACTTTGAAGCCGACACCATTAAGAATCTATAGAAAGAGGTTCTAAGAGTGGTGATGGAATACATTACCGTGGATGATAGATTCACTAGAGTCTATGGCTACCATTTTGTTCTTCTTAACCACTTTAGGTAGAAGGTCAGGGTTTCTTTTCCCTACTATTTGTTGTGTTCTCTAAAAAATTGTATCCAGGAACACCATAAAAGTTCTATAAATTTCTCTATTCTACATGTTGGTCTTATTCAACTCATTCATGATCACTATGCTAGTTTGCCTACCCCGTCTAACCCTATTTTGCCCCTAGATTTGGATGAGTATGACACAAAAACTAGTGTGTTTGAGGTAATTCTGATGGAGATTTTGATTGGAAATAATAAATTACCACCCTCCTAAAAAGGTGCCTAAAAAATTCCCTTTGAGAAGGCCTCCAAGTAAAGAAGAGCTCTTTGTGAAAACCCAATCCAAAGAAAAAAAGAAAGGAAAGGCCCTTCCCAAGAATAACATGGTATCTTACTTTGTGGACTTATCGAGTGATTTCCTTGATACCTCTATCTCCCCTAAAGGTTTCCATTCTTCCCACCCAGCCACTGATAGGGAGAATAGGCTGAGATTTCCCAAAGACCTTAAATCAGATGACCACTATTTCAAGCAAGATAGGGAATCTCTAGATGATGTTTTGGCTATAGCCAGAAATAGTTGTGTGGACCTCTTTAGGGTTTTTAAATGGGTCTTTTATAAAATCAAAGATATTAAACTTAAGAACAAGGCACTTACAAGGAAACTGGATGAGCTAGTTGAAAAAGGGCAGTCTTAGAAGGCAGAAGGGATAGTTTGGACTGTGAAAGAGAAGCTTTCCCTAGCAGACTATCTATAAAGAACTCTTCAACTTTTCAAATAGATGAAAAGAGAAAATGACAATCAAACCATGTAGTTAGAAGGAGAAGTTATTAAAATCGGGGAAAATGTGAATGCAATTATGAAACAAAGCCACACGATTGTTGAAACCTTAGCAACCACTATGAACACACTGATGGATAAGTTAGATAAGTCCCAACAAGGTTTCCTAATCATGGACCTTGAGGCAGATCAAGAAAAAGGCCAGAAAGAGGAGTCTTATCCCTCTAAGAGAACTAGAGCTAACTTGAATGGAAGGCGGAGTCCTCTAATCAAGAGTTCGAGGACTTGAAAAAGGCAGCTCAAGAGATGAACACTCTAGAAAATTAGATAGCTAAGACTTTAAAGTCTTTAGGTTAATGTTTCTCTAGATTTAGTTTTTTTATCTTTTTGTTTAGCTTGTTGTCTTTTTGTTTGCTCGACAACTTTCCTATTCTAGTGAACTTAGAGTACCTATTCTATTTTAGTTTGTAACTATGTTGTTTTAGGTCCTTGTAAAACCCACTTTTTCTGTAATAAAAAAAAACTATATTATTAATTTTATTTTTTTCACCTCAATAACTTGATGCCAATCAATGAACACCAATATTTTGCCACTAGCAACACAAAAAGTAAACTTTTGAGGATTCAAGCCTATGCCATATTTCCAAATACATTCAAATATTTTATGAAGCATTTTGGCATTATCTTGGTGCACGATGGACTTTGCTAAGATATTATCAAAATAGTCCTCCAATATTTCATGTATGTAGTCATGAAAGATAAGAGTCATAGGATGTTGATAAGTTGCACCAATATTATGATACTTTCATGGGTACAATAAGTCATTGATGAATTAGAAGTTAAAGATACAAAAGATTGAAATTAAGGTGAAAGTTTTTAGGATATTGAATAAACACTATAAGACATTAACACTAAAACCCTAAATAAATCACATGGCCTAATACATTTCTCTAGTGTATTATTATGCAAACAATAATGCTATTAGTGTTGTCTTATGTCAAGAAGCTAAACTCATTACATAGTTTAATGATAAGTTGAATGAATCCAACAAGATGAGTTTCTTAATGATTAGTAATTTTATTCTATTTTAGAATCCTTTAGTAATTTGATACAATATGTGTTACAAATGAACTTTCTTTTACATGTTGACAATTTAACACTAAGATCTATTAAGAATCAAATAAAATTTAACCTAAAGTATATCAAATTGATAGAATAATTTAAATTGTCTTTACTTTATAATATTTGAAAATTAAGTGGGTACTTGATTTCTTATAGAAACTTGGATACCCTATCTCACATTTGGAAGTCTCAGTTACCCTTTTTTTCTAATTACATTTACAATATGTTTTACCAATGGATTATATCTCCTGTAATGGTAATATCTTATGAATTCAATAATGGAGTCACGGCATCGGCGACAAAAGGTACACAACACTCCATGAGTATCATGACACTTCATGATCATTCTTATTTCATCTGATTCGTGGATTTTTTCTCTCAAAATTTTGGTTGTTCTAAAATGGTCATTCTCTTGCATTGGAAATATATGGAAGAGTTAAATGGCTATCTATTCTCGTTCACAGTGTATGGTTTGTAATTCTCTTGCAATTTCACTTTGTTGTCATGTGTCCAAAATTATTACATCTTTACATTGTTCTATCTGAGGTATACCAAGTAAGACACTAGATATATCTAATCATAGTAAAATTGACATCAAATTGTAGTTTTTTAGGTCCTCCTTTCATTTTCAAAATGATACAAGTAATGAACTAAACATCATTCCAATTATCATCCTCATTGAATCCTCAAAATGTGCATAATTTATATTTATAACATGACCATTAAAAATGGTCTTCAATACATAAACTGTATTAACATTGATTATCATGAATAAATTGAGTATTGGATTATCATTGTAAGTGTTGATACATATAGAGGATAGCATTGGTTATTTTATGGAATTTCCTCATTAGAAAGTGTAATCAATGGTGGCAAAGAGAAAGATGTGACATAAATTCAGCATTTCCTACAAAATTATAATCCTAATCATTATTGTTGATTTCTTCTACTTTTAATGAATGTCTTTGAGATCGATTTTTGGATATTGGTAACTAGTTGTGAGGAGGTTATATTGAAGTATTTTCATTAGAACTAACTAAAGGGTACACAATATACTAAGAGGGGAAGGGTGAATCAATGTATCCCAATTTGAACACAATTTGAATATTAATAATCATAAAATACTTCAATCATATGTTACAAAATATTAATGCAACTTAATCCAATCTTCTGAATGAGTAGTAATCAAACAACATGATAGATTAAAAATCCACACAATTGACACCAGATATACATGGAAACCTAAGATGAGAAAAACCATAGTGAGAATAACTTCTTGGTTCTATTTCCCCAATCCAACTTCGCAAAGAAATGAATCACTTACAATCATAAAGTAGTCACCAACTAGCTAGAGATACTGATCTCCATTTGTTTTTGCAGGCACCAATTCAAAATATTTGAGCACCAAATTAGTAGGTAAGACACAAGTCCTAATAAATTACAAAGATATGATTTGCAAACATTTAAGACTGATGAGATATCTTGCACTTGATTTGATCAACCTTCAAATTTTATCTCATAAAATATGTTATAATAATGGTGTAATTAAGTGAGGTAGCCGGTAGCCATGGACAATTGAAAACCTCCTCTCCAACATGAAATATTTAATCAAATGGCAGTGGATAGCTCCCCATGGCAATAGATATTATTTTTAGTAATGCTCAAAAAAATTGTATCAAGTGGATAATCACCATCCCATCTTACTTCATAGCTTTCAAAATAATCATAGAACTTCCAAGTAAAATCATCTTTCATTTTACACCTTGGTTCAAAGAACTATTTGTTATGCCCTACATACCCATCCCCATTAGTTTTCTTTTTATTGAAATATGGGTTCCCTATTTTTTTTCTTTCTTTTTATTTTTCTTTTGTTTTTATTCTTTTGCCTTAGAACCCCAAAGTCCTGAGGTCTCTCTTTGTTCTATTTGCTTTATCCACCCTAGAATTTTGAACCCCTGAATTCTCGAGGTTGGTCTCCTTTCTCTGTGTTTCGTGTTCTTTGCCTTGGAACTTCGAAGGGCTGGAGTCTCAGGGTGTGTTGTATTTTCTCAACCCTGGAACTCTGGAACCCCAAAGTCCCAAGGTTGAGTGTTTGGTTGTTTGTTTTGATGATCAATCCCGGAACCCCGGAGTCTCGGGGTGTGTTGTATTTTCTCAACCCTGGAACTTCGGAACCCCGAAGTCCTAAGGTTGAGTATTCGGTTGTTTTTTTTGTTGATCAAGCTTGGAACCCTAGAGTACTAAGGTTGATCCTTGCATTCTTGCTTTCCTTTTTCTTCACCATGGAACCCTAAAGTCCCGAGGTGAGGTGTTTTGTGTTGTTGTCAAGCTCAGAACCTCGGGACCCTAGAGTCCTAAGGTCTTGTTTAAGGCATTCGTATGGATGAGTTTGGGGGAGGGGGGCTTGATTGGGTGGGGGGGTAATAAATATGGATAATCAAATTTTTTAAGTTCATTTGTGCATTCAGTCTTTAGAGCTTGTGCTTCCTTCCCTCTTGACTGTGAGCCTAAGTTTATAATGACAATTGCCTAGTTCTACAACCTGGATACTAGGAAGTGCACAAATGCACAAGGAAAAATAGTTATATATTTGTCACCTGACATGTTGGGACTCATGTTTGGTATCTCGACAAGAGATGAGATATTCCTCTCGACCGAAGAGGAAGCCTTAAGGGTGTGGATTGACAAACTTACAATGAACAAGAGGCATATGAATGAGAACTGGTTGGCAGAGGAAAGAAAAATAGGTCTCAAGGCAACAAAGATTCTGAGGGTAGACTTCAAGGAGCCTCAAAGAGACCCGATTATAATGCTAAGCAGGGCCTTTGGCAAGCCTGATTGTAAACACTTCGATCTGTCAACATTCCAATTTTGATTGGCCATAGATCCTCTCTGAGAACATCTGCAAACAAATGAAGGATGTCCACCAAACTAAGAAATTATTTTTCACATCTTATGTCATCTGGGTGGTTGCCAGAGCTGGAAAGTTTATGGGATTATAGGTGGAGGGTCAATTAGGGGATGAGGAAGGACATAAGAATGTATGGGAATATTATTCCCAACTCCCCGTAGTCAATGCAAAGGCTCATTTCAAAATAATTAAACTAATGGGAGATATAGGATACTGGATTAGCCCGAAGCCCATGGCTATTATTTGGGAGTGGGCATGTTGGTTTATCCAAAACCCATACTCCACTTACATTAGGGTCAGTTGGTTCACATGAAACCCAATGTTGCTCCCCAGGTACAACAATGACAGAATAATTTTGTTAGAATATGTAAGACAACTACTGGGCCTCCAATCTCTTTTATCGTCTAAGCATAAAATGAGCATGAATTTTTCAATATCTATTGGATACTTCTCATGATCAAAGATACAGGTTGCAAAGTTAGCTGAGCCAGAGCTTTATGATTTGAACCTAAAAGAATATTATTATGCTAGGAAATTCTATGATCCCTATGGGAAGCTCAAACAGGCTATGTAAAAGGCATACGAGGGACAAAAGCTAAGATTGGAGGATTTTTGGACCAACCTCCATGACAATTTTGAAGTTGGAGAGAAAAACTACAATAGGTTATATGTGCCATAGATCAGAGATTTTGAAATTGAGATCAATCTCCCTAAAGACCTCAAGGATGATGGAGAACTCCTTGATGCATCTTATAAAGGGAAAGAAATAGAAAAAAAGCCCCTTTCCCCAATAATATGGTTAGGAAATGAGAACGTAGACATAGAGAAAATTTGTGAAGTGGTCATTAATAGGACCAAGTAATGGTTAAGCCAAATGGTAAGGCCAAGTACATCAAAGGGGAAATAAAAGGAGTCCACCTCAGGGGTACCCCAATGAAGGGGTCATAAAGAGTATGCTCGTAACACATGATCGAGCTCTAGAAAAAATATATCTACTAACCTTGATGAACAGGTGAGGCCTCAAGAAAGCATTGAGGACCTAATAAAGAAACTCTAGGAGAAAACGAGGGAGTTTGAATTATTGAAGAAAGCAGCAGACCTCAGAGTGATGGATGGATTGGGAGCAGTACCACTAGCTAAAATCCTCCCACCAAGGATATTTATAAGGCACACTAGAGGAGAGGGTGCACAGGAGTAGGAGCAAGAAATATAAACTACTAAAGATATGCCTACTCAACCAATTTCAATAACTGTGACACAAGATCGAGTTACCAATGCCCCTGTACCACCAGCTAGGGATACAATGTTTCAGGCCTAGCACCAAAGGGATAATTGTTAGGAACGGGATGAGGTGGAGAACCTATTAAATGAAATATTAGTTCTAACCCCTCACGACCAAGAGGATGTCCTCAAGGACATAGTTTCTAGGCAAGGCGAGACAGGGGCAAATGATGAAGAAAGGTTGTTTGGAGAAGAGGTTAGTGGCAAGTTGGGAGAATTACACAAGAAAAAGGCTCTCCAAACCAATTTAGCCTGGAAGATCCTAGGAAAATAGAGGTAGAGGAAAGAGATGAAGTAGAGGAGCAGGTGGAGGTTGATATTATAACTACATATATATTGTCACATCAAGGTGAAAAAGATCAAGATATACCGTAATGGCTCGAGCTCACTTTCGAGAAGAAGAAGAGAAAAGAAGAGTTCCCTAAGATCACATTGCAAGAGGCAATCATAGAGAAACCACCAAAGGTTAAGAATCTGAAAACTATACATCATCTATTAAGAACAGGCTCTAGTGAAGTGGTTGCAGATGTGGTAGTTCCACTCCAAGCTGAGGGACAAGTTTCCCCTAAGTTTCAAATATCCCAAGTAAATTTTTGGTAAACAAACCAAGTGAGGGGAGCTAGATACTCTCAAGCTAGCCACAAGTGTTGTAAGAGGGTGCATAGAAAAGGAACACACTTCAAACATGGAGCTCAAAGCACAACTGGGACAATGCAAGCAGCTGTTGATCGAGATGAGAAAACCTATAGACTCTTGTAGGGCTAACATCCTACCTTCGACCTCATCACTACTAGAGGGAGAAGTGAAGGCACTGGTGGAGGTGAGATGGGTGGCCACTACAACTAAGTCATGGATGCAAATAAATGTAACTAAAATTAGAATATTTATGTAGGATACCATGAGGATATACTATGGGGCAGTCAAGGCAGGTAGAACTTAGCTTCTTGTTCTTCGCAAAGGGAAAAAAAACCAAATATTTTTAATACAGTTCTGAATTTTCAATAAAGTTTTGTAGTTAGGGGAAGAGGTAATAATGGAGGTGGACCTATTAGGAGGAAGAACTTGTAAAAGCTTGCAATCTTATGCATACATTTTGGAACTAAATATTGAAATGCTTTAGCCGTATGTAAAACATATTGCAGAGATTCGGGTCCCTCTCCTCAGAGAAATTTTGAAGTATGAGAGTTTTGTAAAGCATATTCTTGAAGCCTTAGGGTTAGGATTAACTAGTATGAGAATAATGGAGCAAGAGCAAGTTTTGAATCAGTGGGATGCATACGAGGCCCATCATTTAGGACCTCTAGCTCATTTCAATGTCTCCCTCATGGATAAGTACACATACTTGATCACTCAGTGTCAAGAGGTGGCAGATACAGTAAGGGAGTTGGAGGAAGGAAAGAAGAATGCAGAAGAACTTTTGAAGAAATACAAATTTAGAATTAAACTTGTAGCTGATCCTCTTATTCAAGCAATCGCATGCACTATAGATAATTATAGAGATTTTATGAAAAGGTAAATGATGAACACATAGTTGCTAAAGATAGCAAGATTTTTGCATGACTCCCAATTTTGTATTATTTGGAGTTAGCAATGTGGTTTGATCATTTTTTTTTTAACTTAATGAAACATATTTCACATGTTAGTGGTGTATGAGAATTATTGTGATAGGGCATATTGTTGATGATTTTATTTGCATAGGTTTGTAAAATTTATAATTTTGCAGGTTTACTGGCGGTCTGTTGTGGAATGCTAACTTAGGTAATATTTGATAATTTCTTGGATTGCAAGGAACTAACTAAGTAGTTCATTAAGTTTTTATAGTAGTGGTTCATTGTTATTTTCTTGTTTCCTTGATCTATCTTTTGCAGTTTATTTTCCAGAGACTCCTAAATTTTAAAATACAACAAAAAATGGAAGTTAAGACATTAACAACCAATGAGACTAGTTTTAACTTGTAGGCTCCTTAATAGGTACAACTACATCAACCATTGGGCTTCCCATCACCATCGTGACCTGACTATAGAGACCTTGGAGTAGTGAGTTTTCCAAAACTTACTTCTTTTTAGGAGAGGTGGTGAGTGTTTAAATTGGCTACCATACTGTTGGTGGGTGTGTCAACGTGGTTGTCAATAAAAATAGGTACTAGAAGGAGGGCCTTATACTAGTCCCCTTACTGGTTCATCACATATGGTACTTCCAGGAAACAGATGGCTTCCCTTAATCCAACCTAACCTCAACTACAAGAAATATGACATTCTTTCCCAATTGTATGATTTTTCTTAGGACAGTATAGTGATTATAACGATTGGTTACAAGCACGATAAGTCTTGGACAATGAAAGACAAAAGGGTATATGTATAGAAGCAGAGGAACAAAGACAACTTAATCCTCAACAGATTCCATAAGAAAATTCACAACAACCTCCTCAACCAGAGAATTGAGATAGTAAGTTGGATCGTATATCATCTTTCTCTCTCTCGAGATTCCATAGAGTTCTTAGGAGTAGTTCTTCACCATCCAACTTAGTAGAGTTAGGACCTACCACTAGGAGAAAGAGGAATAAAACTAAGAAACAACCCTCAACAGCCTCACTAGTATAGTCACCCATACTCAATGTAGAAGATCAATTGATTCTTAGTGCTCAGCCTATCGCTGCACCTTTTTTGACTCAACATCCATCATCACCACCTTCAATGGCCAACTTTAACCTAGATCAATCACCATTAAGAACTATCCCAGGTGGTATACATGACCTACCTATAAATCCAACTAAATTTTAAAGAAAATTCTATTATTTTGGAGGGAGGACAACTGATGAGCATATTGAAGCATTCAAAGATGCAGTTGTTTGTAACAACATTAGACACCAAGATGTAGCATGTAGGATCTTCCCGTATTCACTTGGGGAGAATGAATACAATTGTTACTTAATGTTGCCAGCAAATTCTATCACTGGTTGGGATGTCTTGGAGAAAGCTTTCATTGATCAATTATGAGTATATGTAGACCTTGGAATTCTATACCATTAGTTCGCCTCTCTTAAATTGTCACCAAATGACCCCTTGATAATATTTAATACTAACTTTCAAAGAGCATTCAAGATGTTACAAGATCCTTACTAGGTTACACCCAATGTAGCGATTGACTCCTATCTAAGAGATATTGACCCTTGGACCACTATTTTTATCAAGAAGAGTGCTGCTCAATATCAAAGGGACACCTTGGCAAAGGTCTACACGTTAGCCATCAACATGAATCGTGAATTGAATAAAACCCTTGGAGGAATTGGATACAATTTGCCCATAGAGGTGAATCAAGCTAACTACAACAAACTCCCTGGCGTACCCTTGCCTCTACCTGTAGGAGCCCCAACAATGAACCCAGTGCCAATATATGCACCCCAACCTCAAGTAAATCAACAAATTTCTGCCCAAGCTTTGAATTGGTAGAATAATACCAATACCACCCCCACTCAAATGCAATATGTCGGTAAACTACAAGGGGTAAATCAACAGTTCAGTAATGCTGACACATCAAGTTAGCCTCCAACTACAATGCCTAATAGTAAAGGATCTCATATATCCACTGAAGTAGAAGCATTGAAGAAAATAATCTCCCAAGTTACTTCAGACTTGAGCTAGTTGAAGATGAATCCTCTAGGAGGGTATAACCAATCCCAACCATACAATAATCAACAAAACTACAATAACCAAAACCAAAACCAAAGGTATAACAAAAAACATTACCATAGGAAATGGAATATAGGTCCGAACAATGGTGGGGTGAACCATGATCATCTTGATGCATGAGATATCCCAAACAATACACAAAGGATTAACCTTGTTGATATCAATTTGTCGACCAATTGGTGTAGGTTGCATGATACAACTCTGGATTCCAAGGTTAATTGTGCCTAGTTCGAAAAGATCATAAGGATTGCTCAAGCTGATTCTCAACCAAAGATTGTTCCAATGATGAACTAGATAAAGCTAATACCACAATGTTGGTTGACACGTTCTTGTTTAAATAATTTCAAGCTGAAGCCAAAGGTGAACCATATGTCTATGATGCTCAGGCCTTTTAGACTATAAACAACTACAATCTTAGGAGTCAAGGTAAGGCTCCATTAATAGAGTCACATGCCCCAAAGGGTGGGTTTTTACCTCTTAATGCCAATGCAATCAACAATCCTCACCCTCCTCAGGATTTTCATGGAGCATTGACCTAGACAAGATCAAGGGGAAGAATAAGTTCTAAAAGGATCATTTGATGTTACCAAGGAGATAGAGAGGACTCCCACCAGTATGTCCCTGATGGAAGTACTAAGATATTGCCCTCAACAAAAGAAGGCTCTCCTTAAGAAGTTGGAACTGTTAGAGTCACAGAGCAATGAGGTTAAGATGGCTGACCTTAATGAAGTCAATGCCATAGTCAATAATTATGCAATTAGGGACCCCCTATTTTTACTGAGTTTGAGTATATGTAGAAAGAATCTACATAATTGTTTGGTAGATTCAGGTGCTTCAGGAAACGTAATGCCCTACTCTATATGTCAGAAGCTTGGTCTCAATCCAATATGTGCAAATAGTAAGGTGGTATAATTAGACAAAACTAAAGTTAACATAATTGGAGAATTAAAAGACATTACACTCGAAAGACACTCATGCTCCTTCACAACATTTTCTATGGTGAGGAAAGACAATAGTCAATGGATCCCAATTGGTTTCCTAGCTATGCTTACCTAGAGTGGACACTTAGATGCTTGACCCCACTGGCTCCACTCCATGGCACTCACTTCTCTAGGGCATCCAAGCACCAATTCCCATGAAAACTCCTCATGTCAAACTTTATGTCTCTACTATGGGCCATAAAAATATGGGTGGCTTCGGAGGTCCGACCTCCTACACCAATGACTAGAAGGTTTTTTGCCACTATGCACAAGGTGTTTAGTATGGCTTCCCATTAGGAGCTAGCCTTCGCAGTTGTACAAGCACAATTGAGGCCTATAGCCCAACAAAGCACCAACAACTTAGTAGTCACACAAGCATGATTGAGATCTCTAGGATCCTACTAAGAACCCATTGTGAGAGTGAATTCTCATATAGCCCCAACCATTGACCCTTTCGTAGTCAATGGCCTATTTATTATAGTGAGTTGGAAACCCTAGGTCCGGGTGTACTCACTTGGGTTGTTCCCCTCTTACCTTCTTAAAGAGAAAGTTGGGAGGACGGGATGGCTAAGGGTAAACATGCAACAAACAAGAAAAGGTTCGAGGGTCAGGATTTCTGATTGTCTATGTAGACAAGAGCATACTCTCCTACCTCTACACTTTCCTCAAACACAAAAAGGAAGAGTTCTTTTATCCCTAATTATGATCTATGTTCCTAGAATAAAAAGATTACGAAAAACATAATGTTTAGTTGGATTTCCTTAGGCAACCTACAAGAAGGTGGATTAGTAGTTTGAAAATGAAGTCTTCAACAAGCGTCCTGCAAAAGACAACAAAATGACAAAAATATTTTTTTATTTTTATTTTTTGGAAATGAGTAGAAAAACATGAATTAAAACTTTTCTAATAATGACAAATGTGGATTTGGAAGAAATTTTGATGGGTAAATGGGGCTTGACTAGGTTTTTGCCACTTTCTAAGGGATAGGCAAGCATAAAATGGGGATTTTGGAGGAGAGGTGAAGGAATGATAAAAAATTTCCAAGAGGGACAAAGAAGAAAAAGTTGGAGATAGACAATATGGGAAAATTTGGAGGTGATTGGATAAAACTAGAAGAAGTTATGGCAAACTGTAAAAATAGAGGAATATGGGATTTTGGGCTTCAAAAAGTGGATTTTTGGATAAGGTCCCGAAGGAAGGAAATGTGCAAAATGTAAAATTTATTAAAAAATTTAAACAAACAAATAACAGAAAAGAAAATTTTGCAGTCACATTGATTATCAAGCACTCGAGCTGATGCGCGGGCGGTCGCGCTGATACAACTAAAGTTAGCACCCAAAATTTAAAATTCATTTTTTTTATAAAAATGCTCGCGCCAATCACAGAGTGATCGCACTGAAGTAGAAACAAAAAAGAAACATAAATGAGGAGATAGAAGAAGATATAAGAGGAAGAATGAATGAGGAGATAGAAGAATTTTCTGGGCAGACGCGCTGAAGCTGAGGCAGTCATGCTGAAACACAATGAGGCATCCAAAAAAATTTGAATTTTCCTGTGGTCATGATGAACCCAAGATGGTCACATTGATTAACAAGTGCTTGCGCTAATTGAGAAATAGTCACACCAATGCGTGTGCGCTCATGCTGAAGTGTGATTCCTATGAAAAACCTTGACAAAAAACTCAAACTTTTTGTTAAATTCAGGATGTGGGTCCCACTGGGCATGCCAAAATGAAGAGGGAAAAATGTGCAAGGTGAGATTATATGGTTTGAAATCCAAAGAAATATTCAAAATGCAAAAAAAACCACTTATACCTTGTTATTTTACCTTCTCCTTCGGATTGAGCCTTTGGTGAAGTTGAATAGTGCCTCTCTTCAACTTGATTGGATGGGCTCCTTCTTGATGGATGTGGAATGCTCTCCAAATGCTTAACAAGGTAAGTGGATTATTGTATTGGAATGATGGATTATGAATTTGATAGATTTGAGAGAGGATTAGAAGAAGATGAAAGGAGAATGGAGCAGCATGACAATGCATGAGAAGTGGATCCCTTGTGAGGATAATATGCTCCAATTTATAGATTGGAGGAGGCCAATGGAGGGCCAAAATGGATTTGATTATGAAGGGTTGAGATTGATTTTAGAGAGAAGGCATGGATCAAGAGTGCCTTGGGAAAATAAACAAGAATATAAAATTCCTTGGGAAAAAGGGGGGAGATATTTGAATTTCAAACTTTAAAAATTAAAAATTTTAAAATAAGGATGCATTGAGAGATTCAAAGAAATTTGAATTTTTTTGAGAGGCTCAATGTTGATGTGACATGAGTGGGAGTTAAAAATTTGATGAATAATGATAAGCATGATTATGAGAGATTCTAGAAGAACTAATTAGGATAAGTGGGATTAGGAAAAGTGATTTGTAGGAATCACATGACTAGGTTAATTAAATAGAATTAATTAACTTAGTGGGTTTAGAGGAAATAATTATTGAGATGACTTTAGAAGAATAGGGGAATAATTAATTTATTTGATAAATTAATTATTGTCCACAATAGTGACATGATTAATTTAATTGATTCTAAGAGGAATAAGGACAACACAATTAAGTTAATTAATTATGTTGATAGGCTTAAATTAATTAAATATTAATTTAATCAATTTTAGGTGTCTACAGTTCCTAGGGTGATCCACGAGAAAACCAAAAGTAGACAAGTGGTGGGGTGAAAAATCATAAATTAAAATTAAATGTATAGTCCAGACTATAGGGTGAAAATGCATATGGCTAGAATATTGATTGATGAATGTTATAAAAGGAGATATTGAGAAGATGATGAATACTTTCCGAGGAATTTTATGAAGGCAAAGAATAAAAGACACATTATTAAAGCATCATTTAGTATTTTTTAGGGTTCTCATTTGTAATTATTTATTAAACCAAAGGGTGTGTCCTTTGGAATGTAACTGTTTATAACTCCCTTCTGTGTATGAAAGGGTGTGTCCTTTCATATATGTCTTTTGATTCACATACTTAGAGGGAGTCATTTTTTTATGTAAGAGTAGAAAGGGAGTATTAAGAAAGTCTATAGGAAGAAGAAGTATCTTTTTGTGCAAACAAACTATAATGGAGTATTTTCAAGTGCAGCTTATGTATGCAATCATTTCCTAAATATTAATATACAAGGTGGTTTGTTTCTTTTTTTGAATATTGTGCATACTTTTGTGTCGATGAGTTATCTTTGTCCTCTTGATAAATCTGTCATTTGATTTGCTATGATGTGCCATCACATGTTGTTACATTAAATCTGAGAAATTGGGTTTTCATTATTTGTGTAACACATAATGAAACCTTCATAGTTGATGAATAATATTATCTCTGGAGTTGATAAGATCTCTTGTCCACAAAGTGTCATAAATATCCCTAGATAGAGTCACTGGTCTGTTATTTTATATTTTAGGGTCCTCGTTTGTTATGCATTTAAGGTCCTTGATAGAGAAACATTCTTCCCAAACCCTATATGAACTAATCTTTGCATATTTCTTTCAAGTCTCGAAAGAACTCTTATTCTTAATATATAATCATAACAATTTTCATTTTCTTTTAAAAACCATTCACTTAAAGCACATAATAAAGCATAATTGCAAAACAATCATTTGCCAGTTTTACATTTGCTAGTCATAAAGCTTAAATCCACTTTAAATAGCTCTTTTTGTGCTTGAGAAGGAGAAGTATACCCACTATAGACACCTAAAATTGTCCAATCTAATTAAATAAATATCTTTATTTTTTTAATTATTTTAGCTTAATTCTTCTATTAATTAAGTAAATCTTTATTTATTTAATTAATTCATTTATCCTCTTCTGGCCTTATTTCTCATTTAAAGAAATACAATTATTTAATTAAATTATCCTTTATCCTAACTTAAATAAATACTCTTATTTATTTAATTGATCCCAGTTCTTCTATTAATTAAATAAATCTTTATTTATTTAATCAATTCATTAGCTTTTTCTACCCATGACACATGTCATTCATCTCTTAATTCCTACACTACCTACCCTCTCATTATTTTCTTATTTTCTCTACCTATCTTCTAATCATAACCAACCATTTATCTTTTACAGCTCTCAATCCTATCCCTCCATTTATTATAGTGTCTTCTATATAAGGAGATACTTCCTTCATTATCAATCCTAATCATCTACGCATTCTATTTAGCTACTAGCACCCCCAAATACTCTACACTTTTGAACTTTCATGTGCGATCAGGCCTACTTGCAACCACATTTCTGTTCTTTGTTGAGCTCTTGTGCACATATAAAATTTGAGAGCAAATATATCAAGCAAGATCAATGGAGATTGGAAGAACGGAGATCCAAACCCTATTGGACATGTGATGGTATAATCTTTGTGATTTCATTTGATTTGCATTGTCTTAGGTAATCTTCATATGTTATGGTGGATCTTTCTTGTTGTTAGGATAGGGTTTTGTGGTTGAATTCATTTAGTCTTTCAATATTGTTGTTTCCACTTTTCACCATAAATATTTTGGCACACCTGGTGGGTCATGGATTTTTGTTAGATATGTGTTTTTTGCAGGTTTTTCTAACCCTATATTATTGTTTTGTAAAACAATTTGGAGAATAATCTTGTGCACCTAGGGTTTTGGACACAAAACTAAGATCTTGGAGAGATTTGATCTGATCTCACAAATGGGTTGGAAGTTTTGCACAAAATTTTGTTTGCAGGTTGAATATAGTATCAATTTTGGGAGAAAATGAGCAAAATTTTTAGATTTTCTTACATTTTTGGAAATCTCTCATAATTATACATAGGATCTGTTCTTTGTGATTTTAATTTTGATGCAAAATATTTCCTAAAAAATTGGATTTTTCATTAGTTTGATCAGATCTTCATAAACAACTTTGCATTGTGGCATAAAATTTTTGTTGCAGGTCAAAAACATTATCACAGGTGCTTAGTACAAATTTCAGATTTTTTGGAGCATATTTGAATTTTTTATGCATTGTTTATGTATTTTCATAAAAAAATAATTTTGAGAGAAAATTAGCCCATTTTTTTGAGAGAAAATTAGCGCATCATTCCTAAAAAATCGGATCTTTGAAAATTAGGGTTTTTCATTAATTTGCTCATATCTTACAAACTACTACGAAATTTTGCAAGAATTTTTTTTTGTAGGTTTGGAAGACCATCAACATTGTCCAGTAAAAATTTCAGATTTTTTGGATCAATGTTGCATTTTATATGAATTTTTTATGATTTTTCATGAAAAATTAATTTTTGGAGCAAATTAGCAAAAATTTTGGATTTTCTTACATTTCTGGAAATTTATTGAAATTTTACAAGTGGTTTTTTTTAATGATGAATCAGATCTTTGAATTGGTCAAAAAAATGCTTTGTTGAAGGCCCCTATTTCACAAAGTCTTTTGGATCTAAAATTTACCTAACTTGTGTGCTTGCAGGAGGGGTATTATTGCAAAACTACTAACAAATCTTTGTTGCAAAATTTTGGCAAGGGTTTTTGATCTTTATTACGTGCCTTATTTTCTAAGACTAGCAAACACTTCAATTGGTGCACTAAAATTGAACCAGTGTCTTTTGTGTCTTGGGCAATAGGCTCTTTTTGTTTCATCTTTAGAGGGCCTGTCTCCCCATGTGGTCATTAGGACTACTAGTGAGGAGAGAATGACCCAAGTGGTAGTGAGGAAAACCCACCTCTTCCGAACCACTATAAACAACTGTATCCATGGTGAAAACTATGGATAACGTGTGTTGATTAGTTTATACCGACACTGTGTCTCCCCATAAACCCGTTTGATCAAATTTATTTGATCATTTATAGGGCATAACCCCTATCGACTAGGAGCCTTTTGTATTTATAGAGCTAAAAGTGCCACATGTATGGCCACACGAGTGGATACCCTTACTAGCACCTTTTGTTTTAGAAGCCAAAATCCTTCTACGTGTTGGGTTAGGAGGTGGCACCTCTGGAGAAACCCACACACATACAGTTCTTAATAGAGATACAAAGTTCACCATGGGGAGTTTTCATGGGGACTGATGCTTGGCTGCCTCGAGAAGTGAGTGCCAAGGGTGGAGCTAGTGGGGTCAAGCATCTAAGTATCCGCTTTGAATAGCGTAGCCTCATGTGGGATCAACAACTATTATCTTGGCTAGCCATAAGACTTGTGCTTGTCTTATTTTGAACAATCAAATATTCAAGACCAAAATATTGTGTCTTTTGTGTCTTCAAGTGTATGCAAAACATTTTTACATCAAAAAAAACTCTTTTCTTTGAGTCATTTTGAGTAAACACTTGCAAAGATTGAGTCCTCATCAACATTGTGTCCTCTTGTCACAAAAAATAGTCAAACAAATTCCGATTTGGTCGCAACAACTTCACAAATTCGAAAAATTGCACTCATATTTTAGAACCATTTCTGTGAAGTATACAAACATATCTGTGTTCAGTGTTGGGAAAAACACACAATCCAACAAACAAGAGCAATCAGTTTTAGAATTCTTGAGCTTCCTAAGTTATTTCTCTAGATTTTCATCTAGCATTCAACCTACTTTTGGGTCTCACAAAGTTCATCATATCTTTACATCTTGCATTACATTCACATTTGTCTAAACATGAGTGAAAAGGTCAATTGCTTGTCCTCATCTTGCTTTGTCAATACACTACATACAACTACATTTTGCTAAGTGGTCCCTCATCAAGGTCTATCACCTTTGGGTCTCATTTGGTCTTACTTAGAGTTAAGGTCAACTTACCTCATCAAGAGAAACTATCATCTCTTTGGAAGTCACACCTACTCTACTACATACATACTTGGTCTTACGCTTTGGACATTGAAAGTAAACCTCAGATTCATTTACATTCCATCCAACTCTTGGTCTTTCATACTCTTTCCATTTTTCATCTAGTCTCACACATCTTGGTCAAGACCTAGTTCATGGTTGAATCCTATTCCCAAAAATCTAGGAGAGAAACTAAAGAGGCTCAAGAGTTTGCAAACATGAGTCCCTATGAGTATGACAATGATATCTTTTTCAATTCTGATCATACCACACTACCTGACATGGATGCTTATAGAAACATTCCAAATGTTGAGAACATGGATAACACAAACAAAAATGATACACACAATGACAATATGGACAACTTTTCCATACATTCAACAGAAGTGGAAGACTCCATTATGGATCCCCATTTCAATTGATTGGTTGAGGAAATAATGAGGAGAGATAGACAATACTTCTTACAAGTGATGGCACAAAGTGGAGCCAAGATTCCTCATGATTTGGACATGTCTCAAATAATGGAACATCAACCTTTGCAACAACCTCACCCCAACATGGATCAAAGGAGGCCTAATAGTGGACGCAATAGAGGACCACATCTTGTACCTAAATCACCATCATCTTTGTTTCAAAAACCTAAGGTCCCATACACACATGGTCAAGCATATAATACTGACCTTCGCAGACCATTATGGAAGTCTTATGCAGAAAAATATACTCAATCACATACCAATGCTAAGGACCAACCACCAAGGCAATTGGATATCCAAAGGCATGATCAAAATTTGGACACAAGGAAACCCTGCGTCAAATTTGGGGGCAACATATTAGAACAAACTCATGACATACCTGTAGAGTATGGTATACATGGACAAAAAAGATATTCTATTCCTCATCATGACTCTATACCAAGTGGTCCTTATAGGCATCATCACTATAGACCTCCTCCATATGAACATGTGTATGATCAATATCATCCATATATGCAGTATGCTCCTCCTCCACCTAATACCTCAGGTATGGGATATGGTCCAAGAAGTCAGCCTCCACCTAAGAACAATTTGGAATAGCAAATTAAGGACTTACAAAAGAAAATGGAGGACATAAATACACTGAAGCCAACTTACACAATGAGAGACATATGTCTCTATCCATTTGACAAAAGTATTCCAATGCCTCCTTTTCCTACACATTTTGTGACACCTAAGTTCGATAAGTACAGAGGCAAAGGAGATCCTAAGGCACATATAAGACAATTTTTCACAGCTTGCATTGAGGTAGCAGCAAAAGAGACATATTTGATGAGATTATTCCCATAGAGCTTAGGTGATAAAGCTATGGAATGGTTCTCCCAGCTCCCACATGGAATTAATTCATCAGGTGACTTAGTAGAGGAATTTATCCAATATTTCTTGTACAACATAGAGATAGCTATATCAGTCACTACTTTGTGCAACACCAAGCAAAAGGATGGAGAATGTTTTTCATCATTTTTACAAAGATGGAGAAATCTAGCTAGCAGATGCTCTTGTGAAATTCAACAAAAATAAATGGTAGAGATGTTCACCCAAAATGTTAACAAGGACATTGGTTATGACTTAAGAAAAGCTTGTTTGTCCACCTTCAAGGATGTCATTGAAAAAGGCTTAGAAACAAAAAAGATCCTAATTGAACAAGGAGTAATCAAAATATTCAAAGAAAACAAAGAGGAATTTAAAGGAAAAGACAAGCCAAGATTTTGGAATAAAAACAAGAACACAGTCAATGATGGTGTTGTTGATGCCAATACAATACAACCCAAAATCATTTTTTCTGGATCAAGCTCTACAAACAATCAAGTGAATACTCAAACAACTTCAAAATCACAAAGGAAGTACACCCCGTTGGGAGAATCACTTGAGCTAGTTTTCAGAAAGATAGTGGCAAACAAAATAATAACAATTCCAGATCTGCCTCCATATGAGCCAAAGGTCAAACCAAATTGGTGGAATGACAATGGATACTGCAAATATCACAAAAGCAAGGGACATAAAATAGGAAATTGTCATCGACTAAAAAACATCATACAAGATCTCATTGATAGAGGTGACATTGAGATTGAAGGACACTCATCCAATCAAGAAAATGAAATATTTAAAGAACCATTCCCAAAACATGACAAGGGAAAAGCTAAAGTCACAGATGACCAGACCAACTATATCAATGCATCTTATAACTATGATTCAACTATCAATCAAATTTCAATAGAAAATTATGTCTCTACCAATATCATCAAGGACAAAATGCCTGAGAATTCTACCCAGAGACCCAAGATTGTCCTAAAAGGCATTGGATCTTCTTCTGAACCAAACCTGAGTATGACCTTGTAGAACACTTAGGGAAAACACCCGCACTCATCTCAATCCTTGAGCTCTTACGCATATCACCCACACATAAAGCCATTCTTGACAAAATCTTGAGAGACACTTCTGTCCCTACTGATCTAAACGTGGACCAGTTTCAAGCCATGGTGGGATACCTTTCCGTTCCACACTCCCTTACATTCACAAAAGCTGATGATGCCTCCGTGAGCCAACCACATAATGCACCTTTACACATCGAAGCCTTCCTACACAAACATCAAATAAAATGAGTCCTGATAGATGGACGAGTAGGTCTAAACATTTGTACATTGAGCACTATTAAACAATTGGGATATTCTGACAAGGTTGTGAATGCTACAAACAATATTACCATCAAAGCATATGATGATGAAGAGTGTTCATCGAAGGGCACAGTCACCTTACCTCTTAAAGTTGGGCCAGTTACAAAGGATGTGATTTGTCAAGTCCTTGATTTAGATCTCACATATAATATATTGCTAGGATGTCCTTGGATTCATGAGATGAGCACAGTCCCATCTACATATCATCGATGTATCAAGTTCCCACACAATGGAGTTGAAGTGACTGTCAAAGCTGATCCAAATCCATTTATATATTGCAACAATCTGTGACCTAGATCAGAAATAACAATTCCAATTAATAGAGAATATATTCCTTCATCAGCATATGTGGATCCGAAATCATTAAAAGCTTCTACATCAAAACAAATAGAGCTCAAAGAAAAATTCAACGTTAAATACCTGGGATGTGGTCAGTATATTTTTCATGTTGATCAAATCCCACTATCTCCTAAGGTATTCAATCGACAAGAGCAATCTACAAACAATTTGTAGTGCCAAGGAATTGGGTGTGAACCACCTAGTGTTGTGGCTACTAAGTCTGAATGTACATCTCCTCTAGTGGTGCAAGCAACTCTTGATATCAATAGTCCTAAGAGTGGTTCCAACAAAGAATCTATTGAGTGTATCACTAGCCCTCTTGAGAACTTACATAGACTTACCATTTCATCCACTCATTCCACTTTCACTCCTCTCCTAGACTTGGATCAACAAGAATTAGAAAATCCCTTACTCATTGGGGGTGAAAAATCAAGATTTGAAAAGAAAAATATACAAGTCAAAAATAAAGAGAAGTCCTTGAGTCCAAATCAAAATCAAAAGCTATTGGACTCTAAAAAAATAAAGGTCAAAGATAAAAATTATATGAAGAAAAAAGAACAAGAGTTGATCTCCCCTAATATCAAAATAACTGGGGGCAAAAGTTCTAAAATTTTAAGTCAAAAAGAATACTTGTTGATCCTAAGTCTCCATCATGCTATCCTACTTTCACTTCTTTTCACAATCATAAGCCTTCATCACTCATCCACTTGTTCTACACATCCTTTCTCTTCTGGTGATACATCATGGACCTTTAATGGATCTTACTCAAAGGACTTTGTTATCAGGGATGCCCAAACTTCTTCAGGTGACACACATATGGGCAAACCTAGTCTGCACATTAGTAATTCTATCTTAGTTCCTTTATCAAGGAAGATTGTCACTTAGGCTACACATCATTTAGTCAGGGAACAATGCAGTTACAATCATAAAGTTAAGCCCCATATATTTGAGTTAGGTGACTTCGTTCATAGAGAAAATCCTAAAAATCAGCAAGACAAAGAGAAGAAGGGAAAGTTCGAACCAAATTGGCTTGGACCTTACATCATCATAGTAGCCTATGGATCAGGTGCATATCAACTTTCAACTCCAGATGGAAAACCTTTGGATGATCCTATCAACAGTATGCACCTTCGCAGGTTTTACACATAGCTCTTCAGAATATCCTAATTCAAAAATACAAAAAAATCAAAAAACTCAAAATAAAAAAAAGTCAAAAAATTTCCAAAATACAAAAAAATCATAAACATAAAAAATCATTACTTGGTGAAAACCTAGCAAATGGGTGCCTTGTGACACAACAAAAAAAATTGGAAAAATAAAAAAATTAAAGAAAAACATTTCGTCCAACAGTGAAAACCACTTTGGTGGCGCCCTGGGCAAGTACCATGGTGAAAACTGTGTCACTAGCGCCATGCGTAGAGACATTGCTCCTCCCTCCTTTAGGATTCACTCTAATCCTTTCACTTTGCACACACTCACATCCTGTCTATTCATAATAAAATTACCCATTCCCATCATGGCTTGTTATTAATCTACCCAAGATTGGTTAGCCACTCATAATAAACCTCCCTTTTCACCCTTTCCATCCATAATAAATCAGCTCCTATCTGTGGCTAAGGAAAATCCTACATCTAGTAATGGGTGTGGAACTAAGAGCATCAGATGTTTCGAGGAGTACAGTTTCTTCCAGTTTTCTTCAGCTTATCTATGCACAATCCACAATAAAGAAACACTGGCATCACTGATCCGCAATAAAGTTTTGTCTTCTCCATAATAAAGTATAATTTCCATGGATTCAGTCAGTTTCAGATGAGACACAACAAGAAGAATGGGCTTCAACAAATCAAATCTTTCGGTAGACTTAGACAACATTATGGTTCAGTGCTATCTATCCTTTTGTGAAAGTAAACATTGTGACCACAATCAAATAAGACTTATACAAGTGACAAGAGACATTAAACTTGAGGACTACAGTTGATGTTGGTGTCGAGTCTTGGTTTTCTTTTAATTTTATCTTTTTGGTGACATGTCTTTTAGCTTTTCTAGGATGTCTCTGACTAGAGATTCTATCTCTAGGATGTCTTTGACTAGAAAGGCAAGGATGGGGTATCATCACCTATTTTTCTTTTACTGTCTGTGGATTGTCTCTTAGTAATGCTATGACTTGTCCAAGGATATGAGGACACTGTAAGTCTAGTGTGAACTGGGGCATTCCTTGTTTGCGACTGTCTTATCTCCATGCAAACAGGTACAATTACTTTCTGGGTCGAATATATGCCTTGATTGTCATAACCTATTTTGCCATAATAAATCTCAATGATGATAATGCAGAAGAACCTCTTTCACTTTCATATCTTCTATCTTTCATCCCCCTTTCATGATTGACCTCCACAGTCCTTCTGGAGTCTATGTAGCCTGCTATCACATGATTGAGTATAATGACACACCAAAAACATTTTCATTTCATATAGTTACATCCTACATTACCACATATTAGCATTTCATACAGACATATAGATATTACAATTGCATCACATCCTACACATAACACATGTTAGCACATTTTTCATTTCATCATGTAAATAATCATTTGCATTATCATATTCCTCTGCATTTCATACATTCACATTTGCATTTGCATAACACATAAAAAATAAAAGAACAAAAATAGTGCATTACATTATATACATATTTGCATCCATATGATAAGCATTACATAGAAACATACATCATGAAACATCTCATCACATAGGTACAGATGCACATAGTTACTACAAAGATGAATCATCTCTCATATATATATATATATATATATATATATATATATAATCATAAGTGTCATGATACAATGATGTCAAATACATATGGCTACAATCACCCAAAGGTGTCATAATACAAAATGGTACAAAACTGATACATAGGGAGCCCTCTAAGGCTATGATGAACTCCCTCCCTTGGAGTCAGCTCATCTCGATGGAGTCTAAGCCCTAGAAGGACCCACCCTAGGATCATCTCTCCTGTCCCCTCTATCTGGTGGTCATGGAGGACCCATGACCCATGACCCCACCGCTAGATGCCTGTCTCTTATCCCTCCCTCCAGTGGTCGTCGCTATCCACAATGGTCTATAGAAGCACCTAGCTCACTACTCTGGTGGCACCGCTCCATAGAATAGGTCTCTCTAGTAGCCTATCTCCTCCCCGGCTCGTAGAACATAGGTGTAACCAACTCCTGTGTCCTCTGCCGCTTGGCTCCCTGCCCTCAGTTTTGTCTTAGCCTCTGTATAACGCTTGATAGCTTGATCTCTCTCCTACTGAGTGTCCCTCAGTTGTCTCTCCTCTCCATCCTCTCTCCACGGAGCCACTCTCCTCTCTCCTACCACACCCTGCCTCCTCTGTCAACCTCTACCTCTACCATCTCCATCATCATCCTCATCACCCCCGTCATCTCCATCTATCTGCTCCCCTGGGTCTATCAATCATGGAAATGGATGCTCAGCCCAATATGGGGTGTACTTCGCATCCATCTCTACATCCTCTATCTTTGGCCACATATCCCAAGGCAAGGGAATCATCTCTACCATCTACATAACTGCCTGATCATATGACAACAACGGCTCAAAGTGTGCTTGATCCCTCATTGTCTGAGCATACATCCCGGAACCCCATGGCATCCACTATATCCTACCAAACTGCCTACCCACTCCATCCACCAATTGCCTCTCCAACACATAGGGCATCCGCCCAATTAGATACCTGCTCCTAAATGTATATGGCAACTCCACTACATCATGCTCTCACTCCTTGCACTCTCAGTACAACCTCCATACCACAGTGTGAATCTCATTGATGACCTGGTGCTAGTACTCTAGTCTCCTAATCCGTGGTTGAGATGTAATCATATCATATACATGCACAAAACTATGCCCATGGCCCCTGCCTCTGAAATGAATTAGTCAGGTAATCAACAGATGCTCATAAGCCCACACCTACAACAATGTCACTTCACAGCCTAATCCTATCGATCCATGGTATACAAACTGATGAAGCTCATAATACAAATGTGTTAGCAGACATGGTCCCCATGCAAATCTGGTATGTTCTGTCATCAGTGTCTCCAGTGTACCCCCCAACCCACAGCCAATCCTTGTGTTGCCCTGTCAGGACATAGGAACCCACTAATCACTCCTTCCAACACTGTTAGTAGTGCTAATCCAGTCCATGTCATCATGTCACATGCCACATGTCCAATCCTCATCTCCAGTCCTGGATCCTGAAACACTCATCTCAGTGCATCCCTGTCTCCGTCTTGATTGTATAGTACTAACTCCCCATCGATTGATATCCTCAATATCCTATAAACATCCTCCAAGGTGGCTATCATCTCACTCATTGGCAAATGAAACATGCAAGTATCTGAGTGCCATCTCTCAGCTAATGCAATCAGCAATCCCATGTTCACTCCAAACTCAAGCACATTTAGAATATGTTGCAAGCCCATAGCCTAACCCGCTCATCTCTCCTCAACTGTCAACTCTGCTTGCAGACTTTGAGTTGATGGGAATCTCTCTCGTGACTCCAACATAGGTAGATACTCCTATAGTCAAGCAAGTCAATCATGTCAGTCATAGTGGAATTCCCTATTTATCACAAAATGCTGCTTTTTTATCTTAGTGCTTATGATACTCTATCCTAGTGACACTCCCTGTTCATCACAAAGTGTTGCTTTTTATCCCAGTGGTACTCCCTATTCCTCACAAAGTGCTACGTGTTTGCACTCCCTATTCATCACAAAGTGCTTCTCATTTTTGCACTCCCTGTTTGTCACAAAGTGCTACTCATTTTTGCACTCCTTGTTCATCACAAAGTGCTGCTCATTTTTTGCACTCCCTGTTCATCACAAATTGCTGCCCATTTTTGCACTCCCTATTCATCACAAAGTGCTGCTCATTTTGGTACTCCCTACTCATCACAAAGTGCCTTGATCTATCCTAGTCTTCCCTAGAGGAACTACATGAGTGTATCTTCTTAACAGCTTATCCAATCAACAACATATGTTCCTCACAGAACTATCAATTTGGCCTAGCCAACCCAGATGCACCTGGCACCAACATAGACGCACCTTAGCATTTTTCCTCTGCTTGACATTTATAAAGAACATTTATTATGCTACCTAACATGTATTAATGACAAAATTTATTGCGACAAAGTACAAGGAGGTTTTGCGGTACTTACTGGCTCTCCTGCATCTGTTGGCCTCTCGAATCAGCAAACGTGATCAAATCTATGAACCAAAGCCATCACTGTTGACTGTTGCTGCTCTATTCTATCTCTACACTCTGATCTCTTGGATGTGTGGATGACAATGAGGATGTATTCCCCTCATGGTCTATCTTATAGATTGCCCTACCCCTAGCCCTAGCCCCAAGTCTCATTTTCTGAGTCAGTCTTCTTTATACCGTGACTCTGTCACTTTATCTGGTTAGTCCATTCTAGCCTTTCCATCTTATCGAGAGATTTTTTGTGATCTTTTCAGACATTTTCATCCAATCTCTCGAGGGCGCATATCATTCCCATCTTTGGGCAACATTGTATCAGTTCAAGTTATCTTCTTTGAAACAATGTGACAAGTTGCATTGCCTCAAAGACGGGTGAAATCTAGACACCTAAAATTGTCCAGCCTAATTACATAAATATATTTATTTTTTTAATTATTTTAGCCTAATTCTTATATTAATTAAATAAATCTTTATTTATTTAATTAATTCATTTATCCTCTTCTAGCCTTATTTCTCATTTAAATAAATACATTTATTTCTTTAAATTATCCTTTTTCCTAAATTAAATAAATACTCTTATTTATTTAATTGATCCCACTTCTTCTATTAATTAAATAGATCTTTATTTATTTAATTAATTTATTAGCTTTTTCTACCCATGGCACATGTCATTCATCTCTTAATTCCTACACTACCTACCCTCTCATTATTTTCTTTTTCTCTCTACCTACCCTCTAATCAAAGCGGACCATTTATCTTTTACAGCTCTCAATCTTATCCCTCCATTTCTTATGTTGTCTTCTATATAAGGAGATACTTCCTTCATTATCAATCCTAATCATCTACGCATTCTATTCAGCTACTAGCACCCCCTACTACTCTATGCTTTTGAACTTTCATATTCGATCAAGCCTACTTGCAACCACATTTCCATTCTTTGTTGAGATCTTGTGCACATATTAAATCTGAGAGCAAATATATCAAGCAAGATCGATGTAGATAGGAAGAATGGAGATCCAAACCCTATTAGACATGTGATGGTATAATCTTTGTAATTTCATTTGATTTGCATTGTCTTAGGTAATCTTCATATGTTATGGTGGATCTTTGTTATTGTTAGGCTAGGGTTTTGTGGTTGAATTCATTCAGTCTTTCAATATTGATGTTTCCACTTTTCACCATAAACACCCACCTAGGTTTAGTGGAGCCTTAAGTGTAGAGGGATGTGGTCTTTGACCATCCCTATTTGTTGGCCAAGGCTAGTTGGATCAGTTAAGGGCTTGGAAAATCCTTAAGTTTTCCAATTTGTGGTTTTGGGCACCAATAGGACCAATAAGGATTTCAACCTTGGTGGTTGCTTCACATGTTTTGACTGTGACATTATACATCTAAGGACAAACACACCTTTTTTTTATACAAATAATCTAAAAATGAATATCAAGGCTCTGTTATTGTGAATAGAGAATTCTGCAAGAAAAATGAGGTATAACAGAAAGAGGGTGGAGCCTAGAAGCTGCAAAAAGCACCAAAAGAACCATAAGGTTTGGAATCAAAATGTAAAAGGTGGGCTGAAACCTTTCCTTGAAAAACTTCATTGCACTAACCCTAACATTCTAAATTATTTTGTTAAAAATTGGAAGAAGAAAGTTTTCATTCCCTGTGGAAGAAAAGTGATAATCAACGAGGCTCTTATTGGGGAAGTCACGAGCCTTTCTATAGAAGGATTTAAGTTATTTCATGATAGGAAGATCTCCAATGAAGTGGTTGGTAAATTTCCAAAGACATAAGAGGAAAGGAAAGCTCTGGTTAAGGTTTCAAACAACTACTTTGAAGCCGACACCATCAAGAATCTCTACAAATTGGTTCTAAAAGTGGTGATGGAATACATTAATGTGGATGATAAATTCACTAGAGTCTATGGCTACCATTTTTTTCTTCTTAACCACTTTAGGGAGAAGGTCAGGGTTTCTTTTCCCTACTATTTGTTGTGTTCTTTAAAAAATTGTATCCTGGAACACCATAAAAGTCCTAGGAATTTCCCTATTCTACATGTTGGTCTTATTCAGCTCATTCATGATCACTTTTCTAGTTTGCTTGCCCCATCTAACCCCATTTTGCCCCTAGATTTGGATGAGTATGACACAAAAACTAGTGTGTTTGAGGTAATTCTGATGGAGATTTTGATAGGAAATAATAAATTTCCACCCTCCTAAAAAGGTGCCTAAAAAATCCTCTTTGAGAAGGCCTCCGAGTAAAGAAGAGCTCTTTGTGAAAACCCAATCCAAAGCAAAAAAGAAAGGAAAGGCCCTTCCCAAGCATAAGATGGTATCTTACTCTATGGACTTATCGAGTGATTTCCTTGATACCTCTATCTCCCCTAAAGGTTTCCACTCTTCCCACCCAACCACTGATAGGGAGAATAGGCTGAGATTTCCCAAAGACCTTAAATCAGATGACCACTATTTCAAGCAAGATAGGGAATCTCTAGATGATGTTTTGGCTATAGCCAGAAATGGTAGCATGGACCTCTTTAGGGTTTTTAAATGGGTCTTTTATGAAATCAAAGATATTAAACTTAATATCAAGGCACTTATAAGGAAACTGGATGAGCTAGTTGAAAAAGGGTAGCCTTAGAAGGCAGAAGGGATAGTTTGTACTCTGTAAGAGAAGGTTTCCATAGTGGACTATCTACAAAGAACTCTTGAACTTTTTAGATAGATGAAAAGAGAAAAGGAGAGTAAAATGATGCAGTTAGAAGGGAAAGTTATTAAAATCAGGGAAAATTTGAATGCAATTATGAAACAAAGCCACAAAATTGTTAAAACCTTTGCAACCACTATGAACACACTGATGGATAAGTTTGATAAGTCCCAATAGGGTTTCCTGATCATGGACCTTTAGGCTGATAGAGAAAAAGGCCAGAAAGAGGAGTCCTATCCCTCCAAGAGAACTAGAGCTAACTTGAAGCGAAAGGCAGAGTCCTCTAATCAAGAGTTCGAGGACTTGAAAAAAGGCAGCTCAAGAGATGAACACTCTAGAAAATTAGATAGCTAAGACTTTAAAGTCTTTAGGTTAATGTTTCTCTAGATTTAGTTTTTGTATTCTTTTTGCTTAGCTTGTTGTCTTTTTGTTTGCTCGAAAACTTTCCTATTCTAGTGAACTTAGACTGCTTATTCTATTTTAGTTTGTAACTATGTTGTTTCAGGTCCCTGTAAAACCCACTTTTTCCGTAATAAAAAAAAACTATTGCAATAATTTTGGTTGTTTTAAAATGGTCATTATCTTGCATTGGAAATATACGAAAGAGTTGAATGGCTATATGTTCTCCTTCACAATGTGTGGTTTGTAATTCTCCTACAATTGTACTTTGCTGTCATGTGTCCAAAATTATTACAAATTGCTTTTCCTATTTCGTCAACTCTACCATTCTTCGTCAACTCTACCCTTCTCTTTATTCTTCTCCACCAAGTTTTCTAAAATTTTCTAACTTAAGGTACATTATTAGACATCTTAACAATATTTATGGTTAATGTTTTTTTTTTTTTCAATAAAAGTGGTAGAGCCACTAAACTTTATTATTAATTTTTAGATAATTTTACAATGGGTTCAAAAGGCATACTGGCAGGAAAGAACCCGCAAGAAAACCTTTAGTTGTCGCCTTAAGAAAAGAAACTAAACTACCCTTACAAAATAACTGGATCTTGATGATCTAAAATCTCACCCATACCCATATAATTTCCCTATTTATAGAGATCCCATATGACATATACCTCAACTGATTATATACTCAGTTGGTTACAAAATGAAGGACTGAACACCAAAAAAGATTCATCAAGAAGATCTAGGAGCCCATCAACTGTTATCAACAACAAGATACAAAATGTGGAGAATCATGTCGAGATGCCAAAAAGACCAAAAATATGAACCAAAGGAGGACCAAAACTGATATAGACCGAATATATCCAACTCCAAAAATTTGAGTCAATGAGAACTGCCCAAAAATCCATCCCATAATCAGCCTACAAAAAAGTGAGAGATAGTTACAAAAAAGGTGAAATCAGTTAGTCATAAAACAATTACTCAAGCTTTCCTCCAGAGGAGTAGGTAGAGCATCATAAGGAACCAGAGACCATATAGGAACTGCAGGGAGAGGAGTAGCAGATGAAGCAAAACAAAAATTAATCAGACCATGAAGGCCAATTAACACATCCTGTGCCCTAGCCAAAACCTAGGGAGAGATAAAACCAAGCAAACTCTCCATGGCTTTTAATGCTTCATCAATAGTGTCACAAATCAGACCCATTCTAATTTCAAAAAGCAATTCTCCATAGTGACCATCTTCCAAAATATTTTGAATAGAAAGGAAGCCCCCATAAGGAAGAGTACCCATATCAAAATTATAACTATCCAAAGCTGACCCAAGATGATGCATATCAAGGATTGGAGGAACCACAAATTTTGATGCAATAAGTTGGACCAAAGTCTTATCCCATAGAAGATCATAACATATAGTAAAAAAATGAGACAAAACTTCTGAAAAAGAGATAAAAGAAGGAGAGAGCAACCAACGATTGCCCACCACCTTGCGAATTTCAGACTCCAACTCCAGATTATGCAAAACAAAAAATCTCCCAAGCTTTTCAGAATCATAACCATAATTATCAACAATGTCTACCTCTGGAGTAATTAATGAAACACAATAAATCAAAAGAGTATTAGTCATGAGAGATAGTTACCTTTCCACAGAGAGAAATACTCCTCAAGTTACCATCGACGCAGATAAACAAAAACATACTGCACCAAAAATTAATATATAGCTGAAGCAAAAAACAAGTAAAACCTAAATTAATTTGCCACCATGCACAGTAATGAATGATCCATCTGTGTGAAAAGCCAAGAAAAAAAATTCCAAGTGATGCATCCCATCCGATCAAATTTAGCCAAAAGGCCTATAATAATTTAACTGCCTTTCATATTAATGAATGATCTGCAAAAAGCAAGTATCCAAAAAATCATTTTAAGAGATGCATCTCGGGTGAACCACAATAGGCCAAGAAATAAATAATGATTAAACCTCATAATCACCTCTATGAGAAGCACCAAAATATCACCACCGAAGCCGAAAAATAGTGCAATAATAATCATTATATGAAAGGGCATGGCATGTCACTTTTATCGAACCATGAAATCAATACCCCTCATGTGAGAACAACTTGAAAAAAGCTTTGAGAGAAAACAATAAGAAAAGCAAGCCGCCACTCTCCAAAACTTTTCGAAGTAAAAAGAACAAACCATACCATTACTCTAAAAGCCAATAAACATAGTCACCCTTATTGCTTATGACAACTTACAACTAGACTATATATATGGTAACAAATTCCCACATATAGAGTCAAATTACCAGCTGAACAAAAACAATAAACATGCCTATCCTGACTGGTAATAGAGAGTCAATTTTTCAAAAGTCAGAGACCAAGAAAACCTCATGTTATTGCAAGAATTCCAAAAGTTAAATAGGAATTTCAACAGAGCTTACATCACGAAGAATACCATTACTATCAATAGCAAGATTAGCTAAAAAATCTGCTACTCTATTAATTTCTCTATAACAATGAGTAATGAAGAAAGAATCAAATAATTCCAATTGCTGAAGAATAAGATCAAGAAGATATTGCAATTTCCAACAATGAGATTTCCTTTTTAACACACTCTGAATGATCACCAATGAGTCCCCTTCAATAATGAGGTCTTTAATTCCTAGGGAAATAGCCAATTCGAGACCTAAAGACAAAGCCTTAAATTCAACAAAATTATTAGACTGAATACCAATTACATGACACCTAGCATGAATAATATGAGTGTGATGATCAAAAATCACCATACCTAGCCCAGCCAAACTAGGATTTCCATGAGAGGCACCATCAAAGTTCAACTTAAACTTACCAAGAGGAGGTGGTTTCCAAGAGGCCAACTTTCTTTTGTTTAAGGCATCACCCTTTTTCCAAATTGATCCATGAGAGGGAAGGGTAGATAACATGCTCCAAACTCTAGTCACCCTACTATCTCAATGTGAAAAGGAAGTGAGATTTTCCATGTTCCTTCTTATATGAGACAAAGCAACCTCATAAATGGACGATTCAATCTTTAGTAGAACCTCTGGAAGAGAAGAGGTAGTGTTTCTAAAGATCCTGTTATTACACTCTAACCAAATATTCCAGATTAAAATAGATGGAGAAATAACCCACAAACACGCATAAAAGGATGAGGTAAACAAAAGTGGCCAAGAACTAAAGAAGGTAATCAGATCTTTTCCCATAACAAATGCCAAATTCAATTTGTCAAACAACCACTGCCAACATTGATATGTAAAGTCACAATGTAAAAAAAGATGGGAAGAGGATTCCAAGTTTTTTTAACATAACACACATGTGAAGGTAATAGTGATACCCATCCTATCCAATCTCATGCCTATGAGAACCCTATCTTGAACTGCCAACCAAGCAAAAGAACCGGCTTTTGGCAAACAGGTTGGGTGCCAAAAAAGCTTATAAGGCCAAGAAGGGAGATCGTTATTTTTCATAAGGGAATTATAACCATCCCTCACTATATATTTGCTAGAAATATTCTCGGTCCAAACCAATTCATCCTCATCATCAAAGAGAATAACCACCCTCTCACTCAGGACCTTGGTATACTACAATTTCAGAGCATGATCAATAACCAAAAAGTCAATCAACTTCCATTTAGCCAACCTCACATTGCCACTATGTATTATGTCAAAGTAATCTACCATAGAGGTTCTCCAAAGGGAAGAAAGAATGGATATCAGGGGGGACCAATTCCTTAGACTTCATAATGGAGGGTGACCATTCCACCTTTCTTCCCAAAATCTAACCTTTGTGCCTTTATGGACATTCCAAGAGAGATTAGGCAAAATAATAGATCTGCGTTTACATATGAAGTTCCATATAACTGATCCTGAAGGTAAATTAGAAATCTAAAAAATATACTCCCTAGGACCATTATTAAGATATTTAGCAAACGTAATTTGGGCCCATAAAGAATCGGACTTCTCATAGAAATTCTAAACCAATTTAGCCCCCAAGGATAAATTTTGCTTTTCTAGATTTCTAATCCCTGTACCCCCTAGGTCCTTTGGCCAACAAACTTTATCCCATGCCATCAGAGCAAGTTTTTTCCTCCCATCTTTATTGCTACTCTAGAAAAAAGACCTTAGAGTATCCTGCAAGCTGACCAACACATCCTTTGGAGATCTTAATATTGACATAAGATAAATAGGAACTGTATTTAGCACAGACTTAATGAGAACAATTTTCCCAGCTAGACTCAACCACCTGTGGTTCCAAGAAACAATTCTCTTTGAAATGGCTGAAATGATTTTATCCCAAAAGCTTAAATTATCCTATTTAATAAAGAAAGGTATACCTAGATAAGTACACGGAAGTATGCTAGGCTCAAAACCCCAAAAAGATAATAATCTATGTTGGATTAATTGTGGGGTGTGAAGAAAGAAGATTTTTGACTTCTCAGAATTTACTTTATGTCCTGAAAAAGAGGCATAATTCTGTATAACTTCATTTATGATCAAAGCTTCTTGCATAGAGACTTGACCAAATAACAAAGTATCATCTACAAATAGACAGTGTGATATAGATCTAGAGACTCTTAGGATTTTCACCCATAACCAAAGGTCTTTCAATTTTGCAACCTTAATAGCCCAGCTAAAAGACTCAGCTAGAAGTATAAATAGAAACAAAGAAAGAGGGTCTCCCTATCTTAAACCTCTAGAGGCAAAAAACAAACCACAAGGGGAACCATTGATAATAATCAAGAACCTTGCAGAAGAGATACACGCAATAATTCATTTTATCCAAGCCCTAGAAAAGCCTAATCTTTCCAAAACAAGACCTAAAGCCCTCCATTCCACTTTATCATAAGCCTTTATCATGTCAAGCTTTAAGATCATGGTTGGGGATCTCTGAAGGCAGATAGAATGTAGAACCTCACGAGCCACAATAGCTCCCTCTGGTGTCTCCCTATTTGGTACAAAACCACCTTGTTCTACTTAAATTAGTTTAGGAAGGATTTTGGATAGCCGAATGGATATTGCCTTAGTGAAAATCTTATATAAATTATTACATAGAGCAATAGGACAGAAATCAGCAAAAGATTTAACAATCTCCTTTTAGGAATAATAGCAACCATCGTGGTATCAAGTTTCTTCAAAATTGACCTATTTCTCCTACTTTCTTCAAGAGCTAGGAGCAAATCTTTACCCACAAAATCCCAACATTTCTGAAAAAATAAAGGAGTGAACGCATCTGGGCTCAGAACCTTATCAGGACTCATAGCAAAAACTACCAATCTAACTTCTTCAAGGGAAAAAGGAGACATCAACATCCTGTTATCCTCAAATGAAACTAAAGATGGAATATCAGAAATGAAATCACTTTAAAAATTACCGCCTTCAGAAGATAATAGTGTCTTGAAAAAACTTACTGCCTCCGCAGCAATCTCCTTAGGCTCTATAAGAAAATTCCTTGAAGAATCCTCTATACAAGAGATCCTGTTCCTACTCCTTTTTAAATTAGTAGAAGAGTGAAAACTTTTAGTATTTATATCCCCATCAGACAACCATACCTCTCTAGACTTTTGTCTCCAAAATATCTCTTCTCTAGCCAGAATCTCTTCAAGTTCTATCCTTAAAGACTTTAACTCATCAAAAACTAGGGGAACCATACCATGATCAAGCACATGCTTCTTAAGAGTTTCAATCATATCCTGAATTCTCTGTTTTTCATGAAAAATGTTTTTAAAATGTGAAATATTCCATTCTTTAATGTTCAATTTTAAGAACTTTATCTTATTAACAAGCTAGAACATGAGAGATCCTGCATAGAAGGGAGCAGACTCCCACCAATTTCTAAGGAGAGGTAAGAAGGAGACATCCTAGAACCACATAGGTTCAAATTTGAAAGTAGACCGAAAGGGAGCCTTGTCTTCCAAAATACAGAGAGAAATCGAAAAATGATCAGATCCTGACATAGGCAAAATGGAGGAAAAAAATTCAAGGTCTGATTGCAACCAATTTTCTGAAAGTAGGAACCGATCTAATCTTTCTGCTATTTGTGAGAAATCTCATCTCATATTTGTCCAAGTAAAAATTCCATTTTGATATTTGCAATCAAAAAGACCCAAATGTAGGATGAAATTCCCAAAATCCTCCATGATTCTTTTGTTTGGGAAAATCCCTCCACTTTTTTCACTAGGATCAAAAATCGCATTAAAGTCCCCTCCAAAAACAACAAGGGGCCCCTATCTCAAAGGAGAAGCCACACAACTCAAGTCTCTCCATAACTTCTTTTTACCCTGAATCCCAGAGGGAGCATAAATATTGAATAGAAAGACTTTAACCTTAGAGACCTTGCTAGTAACCAAGAACAACATCCAATGAGCTGCCGAAGAGACCAATTGTACCTCTACATTATAAGCATTCCATAATAAAGCTAAACCCCTAGAAGAACCATTATAAGAATAAGAGAGAGAGTTCCATTTTTTCCAAGATGTAAAAAGCACATTAGTAGATTCTTTAGACAATTTTGTTTCCTGAAGCATAACCAAATCACACTTGATTAAATCCAATTGTGACTTAATCAAGCATCTCTTGTTAGGGGCATTTAAGCCCCTAACATTCTAGGATATAAGTTTCATTGCTCTCAAGGGGAGGTCAAAACTCCCCTCTTCTCAGTATCTAGAGACTTAGTAAAGTCTCCAAAGCACTTTTGCAAGTTCTTTTTAACAACCCCAGACCTAGTGACAAGAGGACTAAGCAACTGTAGCTTATCCTTCTTCTAATTACCTAAGGAGAGCGACACCCTCCTCTTATCAAACCCAAGAGAAAGGGATAGAGTCTTTTGAATCCCAATAGCAACTTCTAACTTAGTTCGAGAAACTTTAGGAGGCCCACCTCTTCTTGGAGAACCAAAAGGAGGGGATAAAACCAAAGTGGTTTGAACAATTGGCAAGTCCTTATCATTATAAGGTGGGGAAATTAGCTTGTCAGTCAATCCCACATCTTTAGTATCCGAAATGTCAAAAAGATTTGAAGTTGCAACAATAGGAAGAGAGGACTTAATTTTTCCTAAATCACTATCAATAGAGCAAATAACTCTATCCGTCACCTCCATCCCTCCATGGGGGTTATGATTATTCAGCAGCTCATTCACCTATTGTACTAGCTCTATATCAGGCACAACTTCTTCAGATAACTCATTAAAACCTAGATTTGATTCCTGATCTAATGTTTGTGGTCCGAGATCAAAAGTATTAGAGGCTAAAAGTTTTATTTGAGCAATTAAGGTCATGTCAGACAAAATCTCTCCTTTAGAAGCCTTTCCAAAACTACCCCTTTTAGAAGTATCTAATGCTACTGGGTCAAAAGGAGAAGCCACAATTTCATTTTTTGAATTGTCAAAAATATCCAGAGAATTTAAAATAATCTCAGAATCCTTCCTAATAAAGTTAGAGATGGGCTCTGAATTTTTTAATGATTTGTTCATGGAAGGAGAAATAGTAACCTGAATAAAATTCAACTAATCATCTTTATTCAAGTTTTTCCCATCACTAGCAATAATCTGCTGAGACTGTAATAAAATGTTAAGATTCACATCTATTGGATCCATCACTTGATGCTTCTTCTTAAAATCCATAAATAACGGAGCATCTATAATAAGGGGAGATTTTTAAAGCTCAGACTCCAATTTCTCAATATTTTGATGCCAAATCCCATCATGAGACTTGATATTACAAGTATGGGGATAAACAATTTTAGGAATGAGTAAAACATAGAGTTTTACCAGAACCTCCCCCTCCACAAAATCCAATTTGGATGTGATAAAAGTACCAAAAGAATTGCCAATTTGTTGCAGAACGTCGGGATCCATGAATTCAAAGGGAAGCTTAGGAAGGCCAAACCAAAAGGGAGAAAAAATACAATTTGACCAAGCAGGAACATAGAAAGGTTTCCAAGCAATAACAGAAAGAAAATGCTTCCAAACCAGTGGTGAGGAGAATCCAAAACCCTATCCCGAATCATATGAGAATCAAAGACAATAATAAATGAACTTCATGAAAGGAGCTGAAAATAATGAATATCTGTCCAACGTTTCAGTAATTTAGCAAAAAATTTTGGCAAACAGATTTGATCCCCCAGAGTTCCCCAATAATAGCATTCGAATGAAGGGAATAAGCCTTTTTATCAACATAAGATCTAGGGAGATCAATGCAAGGAATTGGAACCCAAGCATGAGATGGAGGATCAGTAGAATGACATACCTTATCCTTTATAGGGCTAGTGTTGTAGGCTTTTGAACTTACCTAACCGACCACCTGAGTGGTAGAGATAGAAACCCTAGTCTCTATCTCATTGGTACCCTTTTTGCCAGAAACCTTTGCCGAAACCCTAGCTTCATTCTCCGCACCTCAAGAACCAATCACCCGAGCAAGTGAATGATTCTTTTCATAAAAAGATCCCCATTTAAAAGTAGGATTCTATTGGCGCTGCCCTTGTTTCCCATTAAATTCAGAATGCCGAGTGTAATTAGCCACATAAACTTGCCTTTGAGGAATGTTACGATGTGGTTTAAAAAACCCCTAAAAGTAGGTAGACACTGGCCTGAACCATTTCCTACAAGCTTGTTGCGAAGAAGGAAGTGCCTTATCCTCCCACAAGCCTTAGGTAAAAACCCATTGCAAGATATGCGGCGGCTCATCCCAAGTGACATCCGCCCAAATCCCTAGTCACCAATTGTCCTCCATATCACCGAAAAATTGTAGAAATAGAAAGTAATTATAATTATGGTTAATGTTAAGTTATTAGCATTTAAGATATAAATTTATAGAGATCCTTTTAAATTTTTTCATGTATTAATTAGATATATTAATGTAAAACAAATATGACATCTTTTCATTATTCTATCTCAGGTATACCAAGTAAGACACTAGATATATCTAATTATAGTAAAATTGACATCAAATTGGTTTTTTTAGGTCTTCCTTTCATTTTCAAAATGATACAAGTAATCAACTAAACATCATTCCATTTATCATTCTCATTGAATCCTCAAAATGTGCATAATTTATACATATAACATGACTATTAAAAATGGTCTTCAATACATAAATTGTATTCACATCGATTATCATGAATAAATTGAGTATTAGATTATCATTGTAAGTCTTGATACATATAGAGGATAGCATTGGTTATTTTATGGAATTTCCTCATTAGAAAGTGTAATCAATGGTGGCAAAGAGAAAGATGTGACATAAATCCAACATTTCCTACAAAATTATAATCCTAATCATCATTGTTGATTTCTTCTACTTTTAATGAATGTTTTTGAGATCGATTATTGGATATTAGTAACTAGCTATGAGGAGGTTATATTGGAGTATTTTCATTAGAACTAACTAAAGGGTAGACAATATACTAAGAGGGGAAGGGTGAACCAATGTATCCCAATTTGAACACAATTTGAATATTAATAATCATAAAATACTTCTTCAATCATATTTTACAAAATATTAATGCAACTTAATCCAATCTTCAGAATGAGTAGTAATTGAACAACATGATTGATTACACATCCACACAATTGACACCAGATATACATGGAAACCTAAGATGAGAAAAACCATAGTGAGAATAACTTCTTGGTTCTATTGCCCCAATCCAACTTCGCAAAGAAATGAATCACTTACAATCATAAAGTAGTCACCAACTAGCTAGAGATACTGATCTCCATTTGTGTTTTTAGGCACCAATTCAAAATATTTGAGCACCAAACTAGTAGGTAAGACACCAATCCTACTAAATTACAAAGATATGATTTGTAAACATTTAAGACTAATGAGATATCTTGCACTTGATTTGATCAACCTTCAAATTTTATCTCATAAAATATGTTCTAATAATGGTGTAATTTGATTAAGAGAGGTAGCCCATAGCCATGGACAATTGAAAACCTCCTCTCCAACATGAAATATTTAATCAAATGGTAGTGGATAGCTCCCCATGGCAATGATAGCTAATCTCTATTGTACCAATTCAAGCTCCTTTTCATCTTTCTCCTTCTTCTAGGCAAAATGAGATGTAGTCCTGATAGGCTTGTTTTGGATTAGCCAGGGCATTTTCTCACCTTCACATTTCAGCCTAGCCACTTGTACTATAAGTTCCTTCAAAACCTCAATTATTACATCCCCAACTACAACTCTTCCATTCCTCCAATTGTTCATAAACTATGATGATAAGTCTTCATCACTACCCTTCTTGATTTTGAAAAATGGGGTTATTTCACCCCTATTGAAAATGTCCCAAACTTGTGTGTTCTTCTTAATAAAGGCATGCAAGATCAGTTGAATATGCAGTCTTTCGGCCCCCATGACTAAAAATTTACCATTACATGGAATAGAGAACTCAATGCAACAAGGAACCAAAATAAGGAAAGAAGATCTTATGATGGATAGTTTTAGAAAATAATTGATAATATGTCTATAGGTTGCCATAAAAACTCTTTTACTACTTTCATGTGAGATAATTGACATAAAATTAATTCCTTTTCTTCAATATATATTTTCTTTGATTCTCTGTAAAAGGTAATAATTATCAAATGTCCTTCTCTATGTTTACTTTTACACTTTCCCTGTGCCAGTATAGATATTATCTTTAGTAATTCTCAAAAAAATTGTATCAAGTGGATAATCACCATCCCATCTTAGTTCATAGCATTCAAAATAATCATAGAACTTCCAAGTAAAATCATCTTTCATTTTACACCTTGGTTCAAAGAACTATTTGTTATGCCCTACATACCCATCCCCATTAGTTTTCTTTTTATTGAAATATGGGTCCCCTGTTTTTTTGCTTTCTTTTTATTTTCTTTTGTTTTTATTCTTTTGCCTCAGAACCCCGTTGTCCTGAGGTCTCTCTTTCTTCTGTTTGCTTTATCCACCCCGAAACTTCAAACCCCCAAATTCTTGAGGTTGATCTCCTTTTTTTGTGTTTTGTGCTCTTTGCCTCGGAACTTCGGAGTGCCAAAGTCTCGGGGTGTGTTGTATTTTCTCAACCCTGGAACTCCGGAACCCCAAAGTCTCGTAGTTGAGTGTTCGATTGTTTGTTTTGATGATCAATCTCAGAACCCTGGAGTCTCGTGGTGTGTTGTATTTTCTCTACCCTAGAACTCTAGAACCTTGAAGTCTCGAGGTTGAGTATTCGGTTGTTTGTTTTGTTGATCAAGCTCAGAACCCCAGAGTACTAAGGTTGATCCTTGCATTATTGCTTTCCTTTTTGTTCACCCTGGAACCCCGAAGTCCCGAGGTGAGGTGTTTTGTGTTGTTGTCAAGCTCCGAACCCCGGGACCCTAGAGTCACAAGGTCCTATTTAAGGCGTTCATATGGACGAGTTCGAGGGGCAGGGTGGATTGGGTGGGGGGTAATAAATATGGATAATCAACTTCTTTAAGTTCATTTGTGCATTCAGTCTTTAGAGCTCTTGCTTCCTTCCCTCCTGACTGCGAGCCTCCGAACTTCTAAGCTTCCTTTGCGTTCTTCGGTGTTTTGTTTCACCACGTTGGTGATTTTATTTTCCCTCTTTGTCATTTTTACATTAGATCTTGTTATTTTGTCATGGGTTTTTGTTTGTTCTCTTCTTTTTTTCGTTTTCTTTTCTTTTCTTTTTTGGTCCCATGTGCCCTAATTTTCACCCCGGACCCCTAGATTTCTGGGTTCACTACTTCTTACCCAACCTGGAACCCTGAAGTTTTGTTGAGGCCAGCTTTAAGAAGCCCAGAACCTTGGAGTTCTGGATTATCCCTTTTGGGGAATCACTACCAGTCACCCCTGAACCCCGACTCCTAGAGTTCTGAGGTCCACCTTTACAACTCACTTTTCTAATTCTTATGGGGTATCTTCATTTGGCTCTCGACCCTGAAGTCCGAAGATGAGCTTAAATTCCTTACCCTGGAAGCTTGGAGTATCAGAATCCATTCATGCATATCTAGTATGGAACCCTAAAACCCCAGAGTTCTTGACCCTATTTTGAGAAGAATAACTTCCTACCCCGAGACTCCAGAACCCTGAAGTCCCGAAGTGAATAAAATTTTAATATTTTTTATAAGGAACTGATCCTCATTTTCTTCTTGCAGGTTAATGTAGTTAAATAGACACATCTTCTTGTAAGAGAGGAAAGGATATCGATCGACTTCAAGCAACCATGAATTACCAATATCAAGGATAGGTCTACACCTCAAAACTGGATGATCAAATCAGGTGGGTCATTGATACTGAAATTGGCCATATTGAGATCGAAGATATCACAACCCACTTGGATAACCCCAGATTAGAGGCCCCACAAAGAAGAATCAAAAGATCAAGCTTAGTAGAGGAAACTATCTTTCCACAATCAGTGCAACCACCTGAGTTTATAATGACAATTGCCTAGTTCTACAACCCGAATAGTAGGAAGTGCACAAACGTACAAGGAAAAATAGTTATATATTTGTCACCTGACATGTTGGGACTCATGTTTGGTATCTCAACAAGAGATGAGATATTCCTCTCGACCCAAGAGGAAGCCTTAAGGGTGTGGATCAACAAAGTTACAATGAACAAGAGGCATATGAATGAGAACTGGTTGGCAGAGGAAAGAAAAATAGGTCTCAAGGCAATAGAGATCCTGAGGGCAGACTTCAAGGAGCCTCAAAGAGACCTGATTATTATGCTAAGCAGGGCCTTTGGCAAGCCCGATTGTAAACACTTCCACCTATGGACGTTCTAATTTATCACTACTATCCTTGTAAAAAAATAATATTTTGATTGGCCATAGATCCTCTCCAAGAACATCTGCAAACAAATGAAGGAGGTCCACTAGACTAAGAATTTTTTTTTCACATTTTATGTCATCTTGGTGGCTGCCAGAGCTAGAAAGTTTATGGGATTATAGGTGGAGGGTCACTTAGGGGATGAGGAAGGACATAAGAATTAAATTAACGGGAGATATAGGATACTAGATTAGCCCAAAGGCCATGGCTATTATTCGGGAGTGGGCATGTTGGTTTATCCAAAACCCACACTCCACTTACTTTAGGGTTAGTGGGTTCACATGAAACCCAATGTTGCTCCCCAGGTATAACAATGACAAAATAATTTTGTTAGAATATGTAAGACAACTTTTGGGCCTCCAATCTCTTCTATTGTCTAGGCATAAAATGAGCATTAATTTTTCAATATCTATTAGATACTTCTCATGATCAAAGATACAGGTTGCAAAGTTAGTTGAGCCAGAGCATTAGGATTTGAGCCTGAAAGAATATGATTATGCTAGGAAATTCTATGATCCCTATGGGAAGCTAAAACAGGCTATGCCAAAGGCATATGAGGGACACAAGCTAAGACTGGAGGATTTTTGGACCAACCTCCATGACAATTTTGAAGTTGGTGAGAAAAACCTCAATAGGTTATATGTGCCACAGATAAGAGATTTTGAAATTGAGAGAAATCTCCCTAAAGACCTCAAGGATGATGGAGACCTCCTTGATGCAGCTTATAAAGGGAAAGAAATAGACAAAAAGCCCCTTTCCCCAATAAGATGGTTAGGAAATGAGAACGTAGACATAGAGAAAATTTGTGAAGTGGTCATTAGTAGGACCAGGTAATGGTTAAGCCAAAGGGTAAGGCCAAGTACATCAAAGGGGAAATACAAGGAGTCCACCTCAGGGGTACCCCAATCAAGGGGTCATAAAGAGTATGCTCGTAAAACATGATCAAGCTCTAGAAAGAATATATCTACTAACATTGATGAAGAGGTGAGGCCCCAAGAAAGCACTGAGGACCTAATAAAGAAACTCTAGGAGAAAATGAGGGAGTCTGAATTATTGGAGAAAGCAGCAGATCTCAGAGTGATGGATGGATTGGGAGTAGTACCACTAGCTAAAATTGTCCCACCAAGGATATTTATAGGGCATACTAGAGAAGAGGGTGTATAGGAGTATGAAGAAGAAATATAAACTACTAAAGATATGCCTACTCAACCACCTCCAACAGTTGTGGCACAGGATCTAGTTACCAATGCCTCTGTACCACTAGCTGGGGATACAATGTTTCAGGTCTATCACCGAAGGGATAATTGTTAGGAACGGGATGAGGTGGAGAACCTATTAAATGAAATTTTAGTTCTAACCCCTCATGACCAAGAGGATGTCCTCAAGGACATAGCTTCTAGGCAAGGTGAGATAGGGGCAGATGATGAAGGAAGGTTGTTTGGACAAGAGGTCAGTGGAAAGTTGGGAGAATTACACAAGAAAAAGGCTCTCCAAACCAATTTATCCTACCAAGTTATCCCGCCTCAAGATCCCAAGAAAACAGAGGCATAGGAAAGAGATGAAGCAGAGGAGTAGGTGGAGGTTCATATTATAACTACATATATAGCGTCACATCAAGGTGACAAAGATCAAGATATACCATTATGGCTCGAGCTCACTTTCAAGAAGAAGAAGAGAAAAGAAGAGTTCCCTAAGATCACATTGCAAGAGGCAATCACGGAGAAGCCACCAAAAGTTAAGAAGCTAAAAACTTTACATCATCTATTAAGTACAGGCTCTGGTGAAGTGGTTGCAGATGTGCTAGTTCCACTCCAAGCTGAGGGACAATTTTCCCCTAAGTATCAAATATCCTAGGTAAATTTTGGTAAACAAACCAAGTGGGGGGAGCTAGATACTCTCGAGCTAGCCACAAGTGTTGTAAGAGGGTGCATAGAAAAGGAACACACTTCAAACATGGAGCTCAAAGTGAAACTAGGACAATACAAGTAGCTATTGATCGAGATGAGAAAGCATCTAGACTCTTGTAGGGCTAACGTCCTACCTTCGATCTCATCACTACCAGAGGGAGAAGTGAAGGCATTGGTGAAGGTGAGACAGGTGGCCGCTGCAACTAAGTCATGGGCCCAAATAAATGCAGCTAAAATAAGATTATTTCTATAGGATACCATGAGGATATACTATGGGTCAGTCAAGGGAGGCAGAGCTTAGCTTCTTGTTCTTTGCAATGGGAACAAAAACTAAATATTTTAAATATAGTTCTGAATTTTCAATAAAGTTTTGCAGTTAGAGGAAGAGGTAATAATGGAGGTGGACCTATTAGGAGGACGAAGTTGTAAAAACTTGCAATCTTATGCATACATTTTGGAACTAAATAATGAAATGCTTCAACAGTATGTAAAACATATGGCAAAGATTTGGGTCCCTCTCCTCAAAGAAATTTTGAAGTATGAGAGTTTTGTAAAGCATATTCTCGGAGCCTTTGGGTTAGGATTAACTAGTACTGGAATAATATGATTTTTCTTGGGACAGTATAATGATTATAAAGATTGGTTACAAGCATCTTGGACAACAAAAGACAAAAGGGTATATGTATGGAAGCAGAGGAACAAAGACAACTTAATCCTCAACAGATTCCACAAGAAAATTCAAAACAATCTCATCAACCAGAGAATTGATGTACAAAGTTGGATCGTATATCATCTTTCTCTCCCGAGAGATTCCATAGAGTGCTTAGGAGTAGTTCTTCACCATCTAACTTAGTAGAGTTAGGACCTACCACTAGGAGAAAGAGGAATAAACCTAAGAAACAACCCTCAACAACCTCACTACTATAGTCATCCATACTCAACGTAGAAGATCAATTGATTCTTAGTGCTCAACTTGTCACTACACCTTTTGTGACTCAATGTCCATCATCACCACCTTCAATGGCCTACTTTAACCTAGATCAATCACCTTTAAGAACTATCCCAAGTGGTATACATGACCTACCTATAAATCCAGCTAAATTTTAAAGAAAATTCTATTATTTTGGAGGGAGGACAACTGATGAGCATATTGAAGCATTCAAAGATTTAGTTGTTTGTAACAATACTGAACACCAAGATGTAGCATGTAGGCTCTTCCCATATTCACTTGGGTAGAATGAATACAATTGGTCCTTAATATTGCCAGCAAATTCTATCACTGGTTGGGATATCATGGAGAAAGCTTTCATTTTTCAATTATGAGTATATGTAAACCGTGGAATGCTATACCATCAGTTCGCCTCTCTTAAATTGTCACCAAATGACCCCTTGATAATATTTAATACTAACATTCAAAGAGCATTCAAGAGGTTACAAGATCCTTACTAGGTTACACCCAACGTAGCAATTGACTCCTATCTAAGAGCTATTGACCCTTGGACTGCTATTTTTATCAAGAAGAGTGCTCCTCAAGATCAAAGGGACACCTTGGCAAAGTTCTACACATTAGCCATCAGCATGAATCATGAATTGAATAAAACCCTTGGAGGAATTGGATACAATTTGCCCATAGGGGTGAATCAAGCTAACTAGAACTAACTCCCTGGTGTACCCTCACCTCTACTTGTAGGAGCCCCAACAATGAACCCAGTGCCAATATATGCACCCCAACCTCAAGTAAATCAACAATTTTCTGCCCAAGCTTTGAATTGGCAGAATAATACCAATACCAACCACACTCAAATGCAATATGTTGGTCAACTACAAGGGGTAAATCAACAGTTTGGTAATACACACACATCAAGTTAGCCTCCAGCTACAACACCTAAGAGTAAATGATCTCATATATCCACTGAAGTAGAAGCATTCAAGAAAATAATCTCACAGTTACTTCAGAGTTGAGCTAGTTGAAGATGAATCCTCTGGGAGGGTATAACCAATCCCAACCATACAATAATCAACGAAATTACAATAACCAAAACCAAAACCAATGGTATAACAAAAAACCTTACAATAGGAAATGGAATATGGGTCCAAACAATGGTGGGGTGAACCATGATCATCCTGACGCACGAGATAACCCAAACAATACACAAAGTGTTAACCTTGTTGATATCAATTTATCGACCAATTGGTGTAGGTTGCATGATACAACTGTGCATTCCAAGGTTAATTGTGCCTAGTTCGAAAAGATCATAAGGATTGCTCAAGCTGATCCTCAACCAAAGATTGTTCCAATGATGAACTAGATAAAGTTAATACGACAGTTTTGGTTGACACGTTCCTGTTCAAAGAATATCAAGTTGAAGCCAAAGGTGAACCATATGTCTATGATGCTTCGACCTTTTAGACTAGAAACAACTACAATCTTTGGAGTCAAGGTAAGGATTCATTAACAGAGTCACATGCCCCAACGGGTGGGTTTGTATCTCTCGATGCCAATGCAAGCAACAACCCTCACCCTCCTCAGGATTTTCATGGAGCATTGCCCTAGACAAGATCAAGGGTAAGAACATATTCTGAAAGGATCATTTGATGTTACCAAGGAGATAGAGAGGACTCCCACCACTATGTCCCTGATGGAAGTACAAAGATATTACCCTCAACAAAATAAGGCTCTTCTTAGGAAATTGGAACTGTTAGAGTCATAGAGCAATGAGGTTAATATGGCTGACCTTAATGAAGTCAACGCTAGAGTCAGTAATGATGCAATTAAGGACCCCCCATTTTTACTGAGTTTGAGGATATGTAGAAAGAATCTACATAATTGTTTGGTAGATTCAAGTGCTTCAGGAAATATAATGCCCTACTCTATGTGTCAGAAGCTTGGTCTCAACCCAATATGTGCAAATAGTAAGGTGGTACAATTAGACAAAACTAAGGTTAACATAATTGGAGAATTAAATTAAGTTAGACTCAAAAGACACTCATTCTCCTTCACAACATTTCCTATGGAGAGGAAAGATAATAGTCAATGGATCCCAATTGGTTTCCCAGCTACGCTTACCTAGAGTGGACACTTAGATCCTTGACCCCACTGGCTCCCCTCCATGGCACTCACTTGTTTGGGGCAGCCAAGCACCAATTCCCATGAAAACTCCTCATGGTGAACTTTGTGTCTCTACTAAGGGCCATAAAAATATGGGTGGCTTTGGAGGTCCGACCTCCTCCACCAATGACTAGAAGGTTTTTGGCCACTATGCACAAGGTTTTTAGTATAGCTTCCCGTTAGGAGCTACCCTTCATAGTTGTGCAAGCGCAATTGAGGCCTATAGCCCAATGAAGCACCAACAATTTAGTAGTCATGCAAGCATGATTGAGATCTCTAGGATCCTACTAAGCAGCCAATGTGAGAGTGAATTCTCATATAGCCCCAACCATTGACCCTTTCGTAGTCAATGGCCTATTTATTATAGTGAGTTGGGAACCCCAGGTTTGAGTGTACTCACTTGGGTTGTTCCCCTCTTACCTTCTCAAAGAGAAAGTTGGGAGGGAAAGCCCACTAAGGGTAAACATGCAACAAAAAAGAAAAGTTTCGAGGGTCGAGATTTTTGATTGTCTATGTAGACAAGAGCATACTCTCCAACCTCTACACTTTCCTCAAACACAAAAAGCAAGATTTCTTTTACCCCTAATTATGATCTAGGTGCCTAGAATAAAAATATTAAGAAAAACACAATGTTTAGTAGGATTTCCTTAGGCAACTTGAAAGAAAGTGGATTAGTAGTTTGAAAATGAAGTCTTCAACAAGCATCCTGCAAAAGACATCAAAATGACAAAAATATATATATATATATATATATATATATATATTTTGGGGGGAATGAGTAGAAAACATGAATAAAAACTTTTCTACTAATGACAAATGTGGATTTGGAAAAAATTTTGATGGGTAAATGGGGTTTGACTAGGTTTTTGCCACTTTCCAAGGGATAGCCAAGCTTAAAATGGGGATTTTGGAGGAGAGGTGAAGGAATGGAAAAAATTTCCAAGAGGGACAGAGAAGAAAAAGTTGGAGATAGACAAGATGGGAAAATTTGGAGGTGATTGGATAAAACTAGAAGAAGTTATGGCAAACTGTAAAAATAGAGGAATATGTGATTTCGGGCTTCAAAAAGTGGATTTTTGGATAAGGTCCCTAAGGAAGGAAATGTGCAAAATGGATAATTTATTAAAAAATTTAAATAGACAGATAATAGAAAAGAAAATTTTGCAATCGTGCTGACTATCAAGCACTCGCGCTGATGTGTAGGCACTCACACTGATACAACTAAAGTTAGCACCCAAAATGAAGAGGGGAAAACATGCAAGGTGAGATTATATGGTTTGAAATCCAAAGAAATATTCAAAATGCAAAAAAAAACCACTTATACCTTACTATTTTACCTTCTCCTTCGGATTGAGCCTTTGGTGAAGTTGAATAGCTCCTCTCTTCAACTTGATTGGATGGGCTCTTTCTTGATGGATGTGGAATGCTCTCCAAATGCTCAACAAGGTAAGTGGACTATTGGATTGAAATGATGGATTATGAATTTGATAGAACTGAGAGAGGATTAGAAGAAGATGAGAGGAGAATGGAGCAGCATGACAATGCATGAGAAGTGGATCCCTTGTGAGGATAATATGCTCCAATTTATAGATTGGAGGAGGCCAATGGAGGGCCAAGATGGATTTGATTATGAAGGGTTGAGATTGATTTAATTGATTGTAAGAGGAATAAGGAAAACACAATTAAGTTAATTAATTATGTTGATAGGCTTAAATTAATTAAATATTAATTTAATCAATTTTAGGTGTCTACAGTTCCCAGGGTGATCCGTGAGAAAACCAAAAGTAGACACGTGGCGGGGTGAAAAATCAGAAATTAAAATTAAATGTATAGTCTGGACTATAGGGTGAAAATGCATATCACTGGAATATTGATTCACAAATGTTATAAAAGGAGATATTGACAAGATGATGAATATTTTTAGAGGAATTTTATCAAGGCAAAGAATAAAAGACACATTATTAAAGCATCATTTAGTATTTTTTAGGGTTCTCATTTGTAATTATTTATTAAACCAAAGGGTGTGTCCTTTGGAATGTAACTGTTTGTAACTCCCTTCTATGTATGAAAGGGTGTGTCCTTTCTTATATGTCTTTTGATTCACATACTTAGAGGGAGTCATTTTTGTATGTAAGAGGAGAAAGGGAGTATTAAGAAAGTCTGTAGGAAGAAGAAGTATCTTTTTGTGCAAACAAACTATAATGGAGTATTTTCAAGTGCAACTTATGTATGCAATCATTTCCTAAATATTAATATACAAGGTTCGTTGTTTCTTTTTCTAAATATTGTACATAATTTTGTGTTGATGAGTTATCTTTGTCCTCTTGATAAATCTGTCATTTGATTTTCTATTATGTACCATCACATGTTGTTACATTAAATGTGAGATTGGGTTTTCATTATTTGTGTAACACATAATGAAACCTTCATAGTTGATGGATAATATTATCTCTTGAGTTGATAAGATCTCTTGTCCACAAAGTGTCATAAATATCCCTAGATAGAGGCACTGGTCTGTTATTTATATTTTAAGGTCCTAGTTTGTTATGCATTTAAGGACCTTGATAGAGAAACATTCTCCCCAAACCCTATATGAACTAATCTTTGCATATTTCTTTCAAGTCCCAAAAGAACTCTTATTCTTAATATATAATTATAATCATTTTCATTTTCTTTTAAAAAGCATTCACTTAAAGCACATAATAAAGCATAATTGCAAAACAATCATTTGCCAGTTTTGCATTTGCTACTCATAAAGCTTAAATCTACTTTAAATAGCTCTTTTTGTGCTTGAGAAGGAGAGGTATACCCACCATAGACACCTAAAATTGTACAGTCTAATTAAATAAATATCTTTATTTTTTTAATTATTTTAGCCTAATTCTTCTATTAATTAAATAAATCATTATTTATTTAATTAATTCATTTATCCTCTTCTAGCCTTATTTCTGATTTAAATAAATACATATATTTATTTAAAGTATCCTTTTCCTAAATTAAATAAATACTCTTATTTATTTAATTGATCCCACTTCTTCTATTAATTAAATAAATCTTTATTTATTTAATTAATTCATTAGCTTTTTCTACCCATAACACATGTTATTGATCTCTTAATTCCTACACTACCTACCCTCTAATTATTTTCTTATTTTTTCTACCTACCCTCTAATCATAGCCGACCATTTATCTTTTACACCTCTCAATCTTATCCCTCCATTTCTTATAGTGTCTTCTATATAAGGAGATACTTCCTTCATTATCAATCCTAATCATCTATGCATTCTATTCAGCTACTAGCACCCCCGACTACTCTATGCTTTTAAAATTTCATAAGCGATCAAGCCTACTTGTAGCCACATTTCCGTTCTTTGTTGAGCTCTTGTGCACATATAAAATCTGAGAGCAAATATATCAAGCAAGATCAATGGAGATAGGAAGAATGGAGATCCAAACCCTATTGGACATGTGATGGTATAATCTTTGTGATTTCATTTGATTTGCATTGTCTTAGGTAATCTTCATATGTTATGGTGGATCTTTGTTTTTGTTAGGCTAGGGTTTTGTGGTTGAATTCATTTAGTCTTTCAATATTGTTGTTTCCACTTTTCACCATAAACATTTTGGCATGCCCGTTGGGACCTGGATTGTTTTTAGATCTGTGTTTTTTGCAGGTTTTTCTAACCCTAACGGCTTGGAATTTTTATGTAAAATTTTGTTGGCAAGTTGAAGATAGTATCAAGAACTCTCAATCCAAAATTCAAAAATTGTGGAGCATATTTTCATTTTCTATGAATTTTTTATGATTTTTCATAAAAATTTAATTTTGAGAGAAAATGAGCAAAGTTTTTGGATTTTCTTACATTTTCAAAAATCTCTCATAATTATACATATTATTGGTTCTTTGTGATTTTAATTTTGATGCAAAATATTTCCTAAAAAATCAGATCTTTAAAAATTAAGGTTTTTTCATTAGTTTAATTAGATCTCACAAATGACTTTTTATTGTGGCACAAAATTTTTGTTGCAGGTCAAGAACATTATCAGAGGTGCTCAATATGAATTTTTGATTTTTGGGAGCATATTTGAAATTTTTGTGAATTGTTTATGTATTTTCATAAAAAAATAATTTTGAGAGAAAATTAACACATTTTTCGGATTTTCTTACATTTTTTGAAATCTCTCAGATTTATACACATGATCTGTTCTTTGTGATTTTAATTTTGATCCAAAATCATTCCTAAAAAATTAGATCTTTGAAAATTAGGGTTTTGCATTATTTTGCTCATATCTTACAAACTTATTGGAAATTTTGTAGGAATTGTTTTTTGTAGGTTTGGAAGACCATCAGCACTGTCCAATAAAAATTTTAGATTTTCTAGATCAATGTTGCATTTTATATAAAAATTTTATGATTTTTCATTAAAAATTAATTTTTGGAGCAATTTAGCAAAAATTTAGAATTTTCTTACATTTCTGGAAATTTCTTGAAATTTTATAGGTGGTCTTTTTTTATGATGAATTAGATCTTTGAATTGGCCAAAAAAATGTATTGTTGAAGGCCCCTATTTCATAAAGTCTTTAGGATCTAAAATTTACCTAACTTGTGTGCTTACAGGAGGGGTATTATTGCAAAACTACTAACAAATCTTTGTTGTAGAATTTTGGCAAGGGTTTTTTATCTTTATTGTGTGCCTTATTTTTATAGACTAGCAAACACTTCAATTGGTGCACTAAAATTGAACCAGTGTCTTTTTTGTCTTAGGCAATAGGCTCTTTTTGTTTCATCTTTAGAGGGTCTGTCTCCCCATGTGGTCATTAGGACTACTAGTGAGGAGAGAACGACCCAAGTGGAAGTGAGGAAAACCCACCTCTTCTGAACCACTATAAACAACTGTAACCATGGTGAAAACTATGGATAACATGTGTTGATTAGTTCATACTGACACTATGTCTCCCCATAAACTTGTTTGATCAAATTTATTTGATCATTTATAGGTTGTAACCCCTACCGGCTAGGAGCCTTCTATATTTACAGAGCTGAAAGTGTCGCATGTATGGCCACACTAGTGGATGCCCTTACTAGCACCTTTTTGTTTTAGAAGCCAGAATCCTTCTAGTTGTTGGGTCAGGAGGTCAAACCTCTAGAGCGACCCACACACATACGGTTCTTAGTAGAGATACAAAGTTCACCACGTGGAGTTTTCATGGGGATTGATGCTTGGTAGCCTCAAGAAGTGAGTGCTGAGGATGGAGCCCGTGGGGTCAAGCATCTAAGTATCCACTTTGAATAGCGTAGCCTCATTTGGGATCAACAACTATTGTCTTGGCTAGCCATAAGAATTGTGCTTGTCTTATTTTGAACAATCAAACATTAAAAACCAAAACATTGTGTCTTTTGTGTCTTCAAGTCTATGCAAAACATTTTTAAATCAAACAACACACTTTTCTTTGAGTCATTTTGAGTCTAAACACTTGCAAACATTGAGTCCTCGTCAACATTGTGTCCTCTTGTCATGAAATATAGTCAAACAAATTCTGATTTGGTCACAATTACAACTTCACAAATTGGAAAAATTGCACTCATATTTTAGAACCATGTCTGTGAAGTATACAAACATATTTGTGTTCAGTATTGGGAAAAACACACAATCCAACAAACAAGAGCAATCAATTTCAAAATTCTTGAGCTTCCTAAGTTATTTCTCTAGGTTTTCATCTAGCATTCAACCTACCTTTGGGTCTCACAAAGTTCATCATTGCTTTACATCTTGCATTACATTCACATTTGTCTAAACTTGAGTCAAAAGGTCAATTGCTTGTCCTCATCTTGCTTTGTCAACACACTACATACAACAACATTTTTGTAAGTGGTCCCTCATCAAGGTCTATCACCTTTGGGTCTCATTTGGTCTTACTTAGACTCAAGATCAACTTACCTCATCAAGAGAAACTATCATCTCTTTGGAAGTCACACCTACTCTACTACATACATACTTGGTCTTATGCTTTGGACATTGCAAGTAAACCTCAGATTCATTTACATTCCATCCAGCTCTTGGTCTTCCATACTCTTTCCATTTTTCATCTAGTATGAAACATCTTGGTCAAGACCTAGTTCATGGTTGAAACCCATTCCCAAAAATATACTAGAGAAACTAAAGAGGTTCAAGAGTCCACAAACATGAGTGCCTATGAGTATGACAATGATGTCTTTTTCAATTCTGATCATACCACATTACCTGACATGGATTCCTATAGAAACATTCCAAATGTTGAGAACATGGATAACACAAACAACAATGATACACACAATGACAATATGGACAAATTTTCCATACATTCAACAGAAGTGGAAGATTCCATTATGGATCCCCGTTTCAATTGATTGGTTGAGGAAATAATGAGGAGAGATAGACAATACTTCTTACAAGTGATGGCACAAAGTGGATTCAAGATTCCTCATGATTTTGACATATCTCAAATAATGGAACATCAACCTTTGCAACAACCTCACCCCAACATGGATCAAAGGAGGCCTAATAGTGGAGGCAATGGAGGACCACATCTTGTGCCTGAATCACCATCATCTTTGTTTCAAAAACCTAAGGTCCCATACACCCATGGTCAAGCATATGATACTCACCTTCACAAACCATTATGGAAGTCTTATGCAGAAAAATATACTCAATCACATACCAATGCTAAGGACCAACCACAAAGGCAATTGGATATCCAAAGGCATGATCAAAAGTTGGACACGAGGAAACCCTGCATCAAATTTGGAGGCAACATATTAGAACAAACTCATGACATGCCTGTAGAGTATGGTATACATGGACAAAAAAGATATTCTATTCCTCATCATGACTCTATACCAAGTGGTCCTTATACACAACATTTCTATAGAGCTCCTCCATATGAACATGTGTATGATCAATATCATCCATATATGCAGTATGTGTTGGGAAAAATGGTGTCTCAACCTTGCATTTATGTGAGGTTACTATTTATAGTAAGTTTTCATTTGAGCACGAAATGGTGCGAAACTCTCCCTAAAGCTTCTGGTTGGCTAGATAAGCATTCTGGTAAAGTTGCATCGCAAGGTCACAGCTAGTTTTGAAGATATTAAAGTTTTCATCTTGGAGGGGTGCAATAAAATGTTTAAACTTAATTTTGGGGACTTTAGAGGCTCCGAAATTCCTTGAAAAGTTTCCGTAACCGGAAAAGCGGGTTACGAGGTGATAGAGCACTTCACGAGCTTTCCGGCGCTTCAAACGGTTCGTCAATCGGACACCCGGTTCTCAAGTTATGGCCTCCGGAAGTTTGTACTCCTGAAATAGGAAAAATAATTTGTATCGGATACATAAATGAGCTGTAAAAGGGAGCGACACATGTTGATGTGTGCTTTAACATGTCATAGGGCATCTAGAAGGGAGATAAGGTCGGCTACACCTTATTGGGTGGTTTTAGCCCATGGTTTTGTAATACCGTTTGACGGTTTCTTGTATTGTATCTCCTATTTATGAGGTGTGTGAGATAGAGGTTGTGTGTAAGAGTCTCATGGCTATTGAGTTGCCTCTGAATCTCTGATTAGTGGTACTCCTGTGAAGAGCTTGCTCTACAAGTATGTTGTAATCTATTTTTGATTGCTGAATAAAATATTGAGCTGCTTTTGGAGGGTGGGGTTTTTCTCCCGAAAGGGTTTTCCCCACGTAAATCACTGTGTTGTGGTATGAATGCTATTATATCTATTTCTATTTTCTGTAACTGTTGTAACGATCTGAAAAAGTTTTGCATTACCCTCCTCTCAAGGTTAGCGTAGGAAGTTGTTTCCACTACTTAACTTCCTTACAAGTGGTATCAGAGCCTGATCACCTTTGGTTTCAATTGTGGGCAGTTGGGTTTTTTTTGAACTAATCCAGATTTGAGTGGGAGCTTGTGCAGAAGACACTTTTTGATCTTGTTGCAGGAATATTCAGATGGCGAGTTCGTCAGGGAGAATAGAGGTGGAGAAATTTAATGGAAGTAATTTTGAGATGTGGAAGCTGAAGATGGAAGATCTGCTAATAGATCGAGATCTTTGGGATGCTGTTGATGCGAATGTCCAAAGGCCCTCAGATCCTACTGCGGCAGCTCAGTATGATGTTATGGATCGAAAAGCCAAGGGTCTAATCAGACTGTGCCTGGCAGACTCTGTTCTAATCAATGTCCATGAAGAAAACTCTGCAAAGAAGCTATGGACTAAGCTTGGTGAGATGTATCAAGTAAAATCTTTATTAAATTAAATTTTTTTAAGAAAGAAATTGTATTCCTTGAAGATGGAAGAGGGTGGACGAATTGCAGACCACCTGGAAGCATTCAATATGTTGGTGGTTCAATTAGTATCCGTCGGTGTTAAGATGGACGAGGAGGAGAAATGTCAGATCTTGCTTTGTTCTTTGCCTGATTCGTGGGATTCTCTTGTTATGGGTATCGGTAGTACTTCTGTTGTTTTGAAATTTGAAGATGTGGTGGGTGCCCTACTCGGTGAAGAGATACGAAGGAAGGTATCCATCAGTTCAAAGGAAGCCCTAACCGTTCGTGGAAGACCTAAAGAGAAAGGCAAGAAGAATGAGAAGCGTGGCAAGTCCAAATCCAAAGGGAGATCGAAATCTCCTGGAAAGTCCAAAGTCATTTGCTGGAATTGCGGTAAACTGGGTCACATCCGTAAGGACTGCAAAGAAGAAAAGAAGAAGAAAAAGAAAAAGTTCGATTCTGATTCTGAGTTCGACAAGGAAGATGGCGACGCCTTTATTGCGGCTTTGGCGACTCATGCAGGTAATGATGCCTGGCTAATTGACTCAGGTGCATCTTTTCATATGACTTCCAATAGAGATTGGTTTTCTGAATATGAAGGATTTAATGGAGGTAAGGTGTACTTGGGTGATGATTCACATCTAGACATTGTTGGTCGAGGTAAAGTTAGAATCAGGTTTTCTGATGGTAGAATAAAAAGGATTAATGGTGTGCTGCATATCCCTGGATTAAAACGAAACTTGTTATCTGTGAGCAAACTGATAGATGCGGGTGTGTAGGTAGTCTTTTCTGAAGCAGGATGTAAGATGATTAAGGGTGCTATGGTAGTTGCTAGAGGTGTCAGGTTTGGCACTTTGTATAAGCTTGAAGCATACACTGTTGAGTGTAATAGCACTTCTGTAAAAAGTAAATCTGTGGATACTTCACTGGAAGATTTGAAGGTTTCACCTTCAGCAGATGGAAATGGTTTTTGGGTACCTAAGGGTGCTCTTTCGTCTGAAGCAAAGTTACCTGCAGAGAAGACTATGTTATGGCACCAGAGACTTGGCCACATTGGAGAAAAGGGTCTAAGGATCTTGAAAAATAAAAACCTTGTTGAAGGTTTGAATGACTGTAACCTTGACTTTGATTTCTGTGAGCATTGCATTTATGGAAAACAAAACCGCGTTCAGTTTTACTCGAGTTCTCATAAAACTTGTGGTGTTTTGGATCTTATCCATTCTGATGTGTTTGGTCCAGTAGATGTCTCTTCGATTGGAAAATCCACATATTATGTTTCATTTATTGATGATTTTAGTAGAAGGACATGGGTTTATTTTCTAAAGAGTAAATCTGAAGTTTTTAGTCGTTTTAAAGAATTTAAAGCAATGGTTGAGTTGCAGACTGGAAAGAAAATAAAATGTTTGAGAACTGATAATGGCGGTGAGTTTTGCTCTAATGATTTTGATAGATTCTGTAAAGACTGTGGAATTAACAGGCAGAAGACAACTCCGTATTCTCCACAGCAGAATGGAGTTGTAGAAAGAATGAACAGGACACTAATGGAGAAGGCTAGGAGTATGTTGAGTGGTGCTGGTCTCGAACAAAAGTTTTGGGCTGAAGCTGTTGCCACTGCTTGCTACCTGATTAACAGGTCTCCTACATCAGCTCTTGTTGATAAAATGCCTATGGAAGCATGGTCAGGTCACAAGCCTTCATTGAGACATCTTAGAGTTTTTGGTTGCGAGGCATATGCACATGTGCCAAAGGAGAAGCGAACAAAGTTGGAGAACAAGGCTATGAAATGTATCTTCATCGGGTATAGTTATGGTGTGAAAGGATACAAGCTTTGGGACCCTATTGCACAAAAGGTAATTCACAGTAGAAGTGTTATTTTTAGAGAAATTAAGTCTCCTTCTGTTACATTGCAGCCAGAACAGACTAAAAAAGAAGATGTGATTCAACTTCCTTCTACACCTGAAAGAGTTGAATCGAGACCCCTAGATAGGCAAGAATTTGAGGAGAGCTCGTCTAGCTCTGAATCTTCAGAAGAGGAGGAAGAACCTCCAACTCAGCTTGTTCGAAGGTCTACAAGACATAGACAACCACCTGAAAGGTATTCACCTGATGATTGGAGATGTATTTTTGCTCTGAATACTAGTGCGGATGAACCGAAATCTGTAGAAGAGGCATTAGGTATGAATGATGCAGAATCCTGGAAGATTGCTATGGAGGAAGAAATGGCAGCTTTGAAAAAGAATGATACATGGGATCTTGTACCATTGCTTGAAAGATGAAAACCTGTTGGTTGTAAATGGGTGTTCAAGAAAAAGATTGGTTCAGATGGAAGCATTGAGAAGTATAAAGCAAGGTTGGTTGCAAAAGGCTACTCTCAGGTTGAGGGTGTTGATTACGGTGAGATATTTTCTCCTGTTGCAAAAATGACGTCCATTAGATTTTTGCTTTCTATTGCTACTGCTTATGATTTAGAGGTTGAGCAAATGGATGTGAAAACTGCTTTCCTTCATGGTAATTTGGAGGAAGATATTTATATGACACAGCCAGAGCACTATGTGGTGAAAGGCAAAAGAAATTTGGTTTGTAAATTGAAGAAATTTTTGTATGGCCTCAAACAAAGTCCTAGGATGTGGTACCAGAAATTTGATACATATGTGTTGAGTTTGGGATTTGAACGTTCTAAATCAGATCACTGTGTTTATTATAAATCTTATGGTGATCACTTCTTATTCATTGCATTGTATGTTGATGATATGTTATTCATTGGCAAAGGGAAAGGTATGATTTCAGAACTGAAGTCTCAGCTCGCTGCTAAATTTGAAATGAAAGATCTTGGTGCAGCAAAGCACATTCTTGGGATGGAAATTAGAAGAGATAGGGCGAACAGAAAGCTATGGCTAGGCCAGAGTAAGTATGTGAATTCAGTGTTACAGAGGTTCAACATGCAGAATTGTAGACCATTGAGTGTTCCTTTTACAGTTGGAATGAAACTATCTATTTCAGATTGTCCTACATCCCCATTGGAGATGGAAGACATGAGCAGAGTGCCTTACCAGAGTGCGGTTGGAAGCTTGATGTATGCTATGGTCTGTACTAGACCAGACATTGCCCAAGCAGTGGGAGTACTTTCTAGATATATGTCTAATCCTGGTAGAGTTCATTGGGATGCAGTCAAAAGAGTCTTTAGATATTTGAAGGGTACTTCAGAGTATTCTTTGTGTTATCATGGTAATTCAGTTGGAGACATGACTTCCCTTGATATCCATGGTTATGTGGATTCAGATTGGGCAGGTGATATTGATAGCAGAAGATCCACCAGTGCTTATGTGTTTACTTTGTTTGGTGGTGCAATTAGTTGGATGAGTAAGCGACAGGCTGTGGTTGCCTTATCCACTACTGAAGCAGAGTATATGGCAGCTACTCATGCTTGTAAAGAGGCCATTTGGCTTAAGAGACTGTGTTCAGATATTGGAATAAAACAAGGTTCAGTGACAATTTACTGTGACAGTCAGAGTGCAATTAGCCTAGCTAAGAACCCGACATTTCATGCCTGGACCAAACATATTGATGTTCAGTATCATTTTGTTAGAGATATGGTCGAAGATGGTAGGGTGAAGCTGGTTAAGGTGGAAACTTTGATGAATGTTGCAGATGCTTTAACTAAGGCAGTGAGCACAGATAAGTTCAGATGGTGTTCAGAGTCTATGGGCCTTATGGCCCCTAGCAATTGATTCATTGTGTTGACATTCCCTTCCTCTCATGCAAGGTGTTCGACAAGTGGGAGATTTGTTAGGAAAAATGGTGTCTCAACCTTGCATTTATGTGAGGTTACTATTTATAGTAAGTTTTCATTTGAGCACGAAATGGTGCGAAACTCTCCCTAAAGCTTCTGGTTGGCTAGATAAGCATTCCGGTAAAGTTGCGTCGCAAGGTCACAACTAGTTTTGAAGATATTAAAGTTTTCGTCTTGGAGGGGTGCAATAAAATGTTTAAACTTAATTTTGGGGACTTTAGAGGCTCCCAAACGCCCTGAAAAGTTTCCGTAACCGGCGAAGTTGGTTACGAGGTGATAGAGCACTTCGCGAGCTTTCCAGCGCTTCAAACGGTTCGTCAATCAGACACCCGGTTCTCAAGTTATGGCCTCCGGAAGTTTGTACTCCTGAAATAGGAAAAATAATTTGTATCGGATACATAAATGAGCTGTAAAAGGGAGCGACACATGTTGATGTGTGCTTTAACATGTCATAGGGCATCTAGAAGGGAGATAAGGTCGGCTACACCTTATTGGGTGGTTTTAGCCCATGGTTTTGTAATACCGTTTGACGGTTTCTTGTATTGTATCTCCTATTTATGAGGTGTGTGAGATAGAGGTTGTGTGTAAGAGTCTCATGGCTATTGAGTTGCCTCTGAATCTCTGATTAGTGGTACTCCTGTGAAGAGCTTGCTCTGCAAGTATGTTGTAATCTGTTTTTGATTGCTGAATAAAATATTGAGCTGCTTTTGGAGGGTGGGGTTTTTCTCCCGAAAGGGTTTTCCCCACGTAAATCACTGTGTTGTGGTGTGAATGCTATTATATCTATTTCTATTTTCTGTAACTGTTGTAAATATCTGAAAAAGTTTTGCATTACCCTCCTCTCAAGGTTAGCGTAGGAAGTTGTTTCCGCTACTTAACTTCCTTACAGTATGCTCCTCTTCCACCTAGTGCCTCAGCTATGGGATATGGTCCAAGAAGTCAGTCTCCACCTAAGAACAATTCGGAATAGCAAATTAAGGACTTACAAAAGAAAATGGAGGACATAAATACACCGAAGCCAATTTACACAATGAGAGACATATGTGCCTATCCATTTGACAAAAGCATTCCAATGCCTCCTTTTCCTACACATTTTGTGACACCTAAGTTTGATAATTACAGAGGCCAAGGAGATCCTAAGGCACATATAAGATAGTTTTTCATAGATTGCATTGAGGTAGCAGCAGAAGAGACATATTTGATGAGATTATTCCCATAGAGCTTAGGTGATCAAGCTATGGAATGGTTCTCCCAACTCCCACCTAGAATTAAGTCATAGGGTGACTTAGCAGAGGCATTTATCCAACATTTCTCATACAACATAGAGACAGATATATCAGTCACTACTTTGTGCAACAACAAGCAAAAGGATGGAGAATCTTTTTCGTCATTTTTACAAAGATGGAGAAATGTAGCTAGCAGATACTCTTGTGAAATTCCATAAAAACAAATGGTAGAGATGTTCACCCAAAATGTTAACAAGTACATTGGTTATGACTTAAGAAAATATTGTTTGTCCACCTTCAAGGACATCATTGAAAAAGGAATAACAACAGAAAAGGTCCTAATTGAACAAGGAGTAATCAAAATATTCAAAGAAAACAAAGAGGACTTTAAAGGAAAAGACAAGCCAAGATTTTGGAATAAAAAAAAGAACACAGTCAATGATGGGGTTGTTGATGCTAGTATAGTACTACCCAAAATCATTTTTTCTAGATCAAGCTCTACAAACAATCAAGTGAATACTCAAACAACTTCCAAATCATGAGGAAGTACACCCCATTCAAAGAACCACTTGAGTTAGTTTTCAAAAAGCTAGTGGCAAACAAAATAATAACAATTCTAGATCTACCTCCATATGAGCCAAAGGTCAAACCAAATTGGTGGAATGATGATGAATACTATGAATATCACAAAAGCAAGGGACATAAAATAGGAATTTTTCATCAACTAAAGAACATCATACAAGATCTCATTGATAGAGGCAACATTGAGATTGAAGGACACTCATCCAATCAAGAACATGACAAGGGAAAAGCTAAAGCCACAAATCACTAGACTAACTATACCAAAGCATCTTATAACTATGGTTCAACTATCAATAACATTTCAATGGACAATTATGTCTCTACCATTATCATCAAGGACAAAATGCCTGAGAATTCTACCCAGACACCCAAGATTATCTTAAAAGGCATTGGATCTTCTTCCAAACCTACCTTTGAATGTAATGTTACAACTTGTCGAGATAAATTCACCTTGCAAGGTGCTCCAGCTAAAAACACTACTTCCTCATCAACCAAACCTAAGCATGACCTTGTAGAATAGTTAGGGAAAACACCCACACTCATCTCAATCCTTGAGCTCTTATGTATATCCCCTGCACATAAAGTCATTCTTGACAAAATCTTGAGAGACACTTTTGTCCCTACTAATCTAAACCTGGACCAGTTTCAAGCCATGGTGGGATACCTTTCCATTCCACACTCCCTTACATTCACAGAAGTTGACGATGCCTTTGTGAGCCAACCACATAATGCACCTATACACATCAAAGCCTTCCTACACAAACATTGAATAAAATGAGTCCTGATAGATGGAGGAGTAGGTCTAAACATTTGTACATTGAGCACTATTAAACAATTGGGATATTCTGACAAGGCTATGAATTCTACAAACAAAATTACCATCAAAGCATATGATGATGAAGAGAGTTCATCCAAGGGCATAGTCACCTTACCTCTCAAAGTTGGGCTAGTTACAAAGGATGTGGTTTGTCAAGTCCTTGATTTAGATCTCACATACATATATTGCTAGGACATCCTTGGATTCATGAGATGAGCGCAGTCCCATCTACATATCACTGATGTATCAAGTTCCCACACAATGGAGTTGAAGAGACCATCAAAGCTGATCCAAATCCATTTATATATTGCAACAATCTGTGACCTAGATTAGAAATAATAATTCCAATTAATAGAGAAGCTATTCCTTCATCAGCATATGTGGATCTAGAATCATTAAAAGCTTCTACATCAAAACAAACAGAGCTCACAAAAAAATTCAAGGTTAAAGACTTGGGATGTGGTGAGTATATTTTTCATGTTGATCAAATCCCACTATCTCCTAAGGTATTCAGTTGACAAGAACAATCTACAAACAATTTGCAATGCCAAGGAATTGGGTGTGAACCACCTAGTGTTGTGGCTACTAAGTCTGAATGTACATCTCCTCTAGTGGTGCAAGCAACTCTTGATATGAATAGTCCTAAGAGTGGTTCCCACAAAGAATCTATTGAGCATATCACTAGCCCTCTTGAGAACTTACATAAACTTACCATTTCATCCACTCATTCCATTTTCACTCCTCTCCTACACTTGGATCAACAAGAACTAGAAAATCCCTTACTCATCGGGGGTGAAAAATCAAGCTTTGAAAAGAAAAATCTACAAGTCAAAAATAAAGAGAAGTCCTGCAATCCAAATCAAAATCAAAAGCTATTGGACTCTAAAAAATAAAGGTCAAAGATTAAAATCATATGAAGAAAAAAGAACAAGAGTTGATCTCCTCTAATATCAAAATAACTGGGGGCAAAATTTCTAAAATTTTAAGTCAAAAAGAATACTTGTTGATCCTAAGTCTCCATCATACTATCCTACTTTCACTTCTTTTCACAATGATAAGCCTTCATCACTCATCCACTTGTTCTACACATCCTTTCCCTTCTGGTGATACATCATGGACCTTTAAAGGAGGTTACTCAAAGGAATTTGTTATTAGGGATTTCCAAACTTCTTTAGGTGACACACATATGGGAAAACATAGTCCACACATTAGTAATTCTATCTCAATTCCTTTATCAAGGAAGATAGTCACTCAAGATACACATCATTCAGTCAAAGAACAATGTAGTTACAATCATAAAGATAAGCCCCATACATTTGAGGTAGGTGACTTTGTTCACAGAGAAAATCCTAAAAATCAGCAAGATAGAGAGAAAAAGGGAAAGTTTGAACCAAATTGGCTTGCTCCTTACATCATCACAGCAGCCTATGGATCCGATGCATATCAGCTTTCAACTCCAGATGGCAAACCTTTGGAGGATCCTATCAATAGCATGCACCTACGTAGGTTTTACACATAGCTCTTCAGAATATCCTAATTAAAAAATACAAAAAAATCAAAAAATTAAAAATACAAAAAAATAAAAAAATTTAAATTAAAAAAAAGAAAAATCAAAAAATTTCAAAAATACAAAAAATTCATAAACATAAAAACTTGTTACTTGGTGAAAACCTGGCAAATAGGCACCTTGTGACACAACAAAAAAATTGGAAAAAAAAAAAAAAGTAAAGAAAAACATTTCGTCCAATGGTGAAAACCACTTTGGTGGCACCCTAGGCATGTACCATGGTGAAAACTGGGTCACCAACACCATGCATAGCGACATTGCTCCTCCCTCCTTGAGGATTCACTCTCATCCTTTCACTTTGTACACACTCATAGCCTGTCTATTCATAATAAACTTACCCATTCCCATCATGGCTTGTTATTGATCTACCCAAGATTGGTTAGCCACTCATAATAAACCTCCCTTTTCACCCTTTCCATCCATAATAAATCAGCTCCTGCCTGTGGCTAAGGAAAATTTTGTGTCTAGTAATGGGTGTGGAACTGAGAGAATCACATGTTTCGAGGAGTATAGTTTCTTCCAGTTTTCATTAGTCTATCCGCGCACAATCCAAAATAAAGCAACATTGGCATCGTTGATCTGCAATAAAGTTTTGTCTTCTCTACAATAATGTATCAGTTGCATGGATTCAGTCAGTTTCAATGAGACACAACAGCAACAATGGGCTTCAACAAATCAAATCTTTCAACATACTCAGACAACATTATGGTTCAATGCTATCTATCCTTTTGTGAGAGTAAATATTGTGACCACAATCAAATAAGACTTATACAAGTGACAAGAGACACTAAACTTGAGGACTACAGTGGATGTTGGTGTCGAGTCTTGGTTTTGTTTTAATTTTATCTTTCTAGTGACATGTCTTTTAGCTTTTCTAGGATGTCTCTAACTAGAGATTCTATCTCCAAGATGTCTTTGACTAGAAAGGTGAAGATGGGGTATCGTCACCTATTTTTCTTTTACTATCTGTGGATTGTCTCTTAGTAATGCTATGACTTGTCCAAGGATATGAGGACACTATAAGTCTAGTGTGAATTGGGGCATTCCTTGTTTGCGACTGTCTTATCTCCATGTAAACAAGTACAATGACTTTCTGGGTCAAACATATGCCTTGAATGTCATAACCTATTTTGCCATAATAAAGCACAATGATGATAATGCACAAGAAGCTCTTTCACTTTCATATCTTTTGTCTTTCATCCCCCTTTCGTGATTGACCTCCATAGTCCTTCTGGAGTCTGTGTAGCCTGCTATCACATGACTGAGTATAATGACATACCAAAAATATTTGCATTTCATGTAGTTACATCCTACATTACCACATATTAGCATTTCATACATACATATAGATATTACAATTGCATCACATCCTAGACACAACACATGTTAGTGCATTTTTCATTTCATCAGGTAAATAGTCATTTGCATTATCATATTCATTTGCATTTCATACATTCACATTTGCATTTGCATAACACATAAAACATAAAAGAACAATAATAGTGCATTACATTATATACATATTTGCATCCATATCATAAGCATTACATAGAAACATACATCATGAGACATCTCATCACATAGGTACACATGCATATAGTTGCTGCAAAGATGAATCATCTCATATATATATAATCATAAGTGTCATAATACAATGATGTCAAATACATATGGCTACAATCACCCGAAGGTGTCATAATATAAAATGGTACAAAGTTGATACATAGGGAGCCCTGTAAGGCTATAATGAACTCCCTCCATCGAAGCCAGCTGGCCTCAACAAAGTTTGAGCCCTGGAAGGGCCTGCCCCAGGATCATCTCTCCTATCCCCTCTATCTGGTGGTGGTGGAGTACCCATGATCCTACCACTAGATGCCTGTCTGCTGTCCCTCCCTCCAGTGGTCGTCATTGTTCGTGATGGTCTACGGAACCTCCTAGCTAGCTGCTCTGGTGTCACCACTCCATAGTATAGGTCTCTCCAGTAGCCTATCTCCTCCCTAGCTCGCAGAACATAGGCGTATCAAACTCTTATGTCCTCTGCCACCTGCCTCCCTACCCTCAATGTTGTCTTAGCCTCTGTATAATGCTGGATAGCTTGATTTCTCTCCCACTTAGTGTCCCTCAGCTGTCTCTCCTCTCCACCAACTCTCCGTAGAGCCACTCTCCTCTCTCCTACCACACCCCACCTCCTCTATCAGCCTCTACCTCTATCATATCCAACATCATCCTCATCACCCCCGCCATCTCCATCTATCTGCTCCCCTGGGTATGTCAATCATGGAAATGGATGCTCAGCCCAATATGCAGTATACTTTGCATCCATCCCTACATCCTCTACCTCTGGCCACATGTCCCAAGGCAAGGAATCATCTCTACCATATGCATAACTACCTAATCATATGAAAACAAAGGCCCAAAGTGTGTCTGATCCCTCACTATCCGAGCATACATCTCGGAACCCCATGGCATCTGCAGAATCCTACCGAACTGCCTACCCACTCTGTCCACCAACTTCCTCTCTAGCACATAGGGCATCTGCCCAATTAGATACCTACTCCTGAATGTCTATGGCAGCTCCACTGCATCATCCTCCCACTCCTTGTACTCTCAGTACAACCTCCATACCATAGTGTCAATCTCATCGATGACCCGATGCAAGTACTCCAGTCTCTTGATCCATGGTTGAGATGTAATCATATCATATAAATGCACAAAACTGCGCCCATGGCCCCTGCCTCTAAAATGAATTGGTTGGGTAACTGGCAGATGCTCATAAGCCCACACCTGCAACAATGTCACTAGTGTCTCCAGTGTGCCCCCCCAACCCACAGCCAATCCTTGTGTCACCCTGTCAGGACATAGGAACCCACTGATCACTCCTGCCAACACTGTAGGTAGTGCCAATCTAGTCCATGTCATCATGTTCCATGCCACATGTCCAACCTTCATCTCCAGTCTTGGATCCTGAAATACTCGTCTCAGTGCATCCCTATCTCCGTCTCAATTGTAGGGTACTAACTCCCCATCAATCGGTATCCTCAGTATCCTATAAACATCCTCCAAGGTGACTGTCATCTCACCCACCGGCAAATGAAACTTGCAAGTCTCTGAGTGCCATCTCTCAACTAATGCAGTCAAGAATCCCATGTTTGCCTGAAACTCAGGCACATACAAAATATGTCACAGGCCCATAGCCTGAACCACTACTCTCTCCTCAATTGTCAACTCTGCTCGCAGACTCTGAGTCGATGGGAATCTCTCTCATGACTCCACCATAGGTAGATACTCTTGCAGTCAAGCAAATCAATCATGTCAGTCATAGTGGCATTCCTTAGTTATCACAAAATGCTACTTTTTTTTTATCCTAGTGCTTATGGTACTCTATCCTAGTGACACTCCCTGTTCATCATAAAGTGTTGTTTTTATCCCAGTGGTACTCCTTGTTCATCACAAAGTACTACATGTTTGCACTCCCTGTTCATCAAAAAGTGCTGCTCATTTTTGCACTCCCTGTTCATCACAAAGTGCTGCTCATTTTTGCACTCCCTGTTCATCACAAAGTGCTGCTCATTTTTTATGCTCCCTGTTCATCACAAAGTGCTGCCCATTTTTGCACTCCCTGTTCATCACAAAGTGCTACTCATTTTGGTACTCCCTGTTCATCACAAAGTTCCTTGATCTATCCTAGTCTTCCCTAGAGGAACTACTTGAGTGTATCTTCTCAGCAACTTATCCAATCAACAACATATTTTCATCACAGAACTATCGATTTGGCCTAGCCAACCCAGACTCGCCTGCAACCAACATAGATGCACCTTAGCATTTTTTCCCTTTGCTTGACATTTCTAAAGCACATTTAGTGTGCTACCTAATATTTATTAATGACAACATTTAATTTGATAAAGTACCAGGAGGCTTTGCGGTACTTACCGGCTCTCTTGCAACTGTTGGCCTCTTGAATCGGTGAACGCGATCGAATCTGTGAACCAAAGCCATTGCTGCTGACTGTTGCTACTCTATTCTCTCTCTACACTTTGATCTCTTGGATGTGTGGATGAAAATTAGGATGTAGTCCCCTCATGGTCTATCTTATAGATTTCCCAAGCCCTAGCCCTAGCCCCAGCCCTCATTTTCTGAGTTAGTCTTCTTTATACCATGACTCTGTCACTTAATTTGGTCAGTCCATTCTAGCCTTTCCATCTTATCAAGAGATTTTTTGTGATCTTTTCAGACATTTTCATCCAATCTCTCGAGGGGGCATATCATTCCCATCTTGGGGCAACTTCATATCAGTTCATATTATCTTCTTTGAAACAATGCGACAAGCTGCATTGTCTCAAAGAGGGGTGAAATATAGACACCTAAAATTGTCTAGTCTATTTAAATAAATATCTTTATTTTTTTAATTATTTTAGCTTAATTCTTCTATTAATTAAATAAATCTTTATTTATTTAATTAATTCATTTATCCTCTTCTAGCCTTATTTCTCATTTAAATAAATACATTTATTTATTTAAATTATCCTTTTTCCTTAATTAAATAAATACTCTTATTTATTTAATTGATCCCACTTCTTCTATTAATTAAATAAATCTTTATTTATTTAATTAATTTATTATCTTTTTCTACCCATGACATATGTCATTCATCTCTTAATTCCTACACTACCTACCCTCTCATTATTTTCTTATTTTCTCTACCTACCCTCTAATCAAAGCCGACCATTTATCTTTTACACCTCTCAATCTTATCCCTCCCTTTCTTATAGTGTCTTCTATATAAGGAGATACTTCCTTAATTATCAATCCTAATCATCTACACATTCTATTCAGCTACTAGCACCCCTCGACTACTTTATGCTTTTGAACATTCATATTCGATCAAGCCTACTTGCACCCACATTTCCTTTCTTTGTTGAGCTCTTGTGCACATATAAAATCTGAGAGCAAATATATCAAGCAAGATCAATGGAGATAGGAAGAATGGAGATCCAAACCCTATTGGACATATGATGGTATAATCTTTGTGATTTCATTTGATTTTCATTGTCTTAGGTAATCTTCATATGTTATGGTGGATCTTTGTTGTTGTTAGGCTAGGGTTTTGTGGTTGAATTCATTTAGTCTATCAATATTGTTGTTTCCACTTTTCACCATAAACACCCACATAGGTTCAGTGGAGCCTTAAGTGCAGAGGGATGTGGTCTTTGACCATCCCTATTTGTTGGCCAAGGCTAGTTGGATCAGTTAAGGGCTTGGCAAATCATTAAGTTTCCCAATCTGTGATTTTGGGCACCAATAGGACCAAGAAGGATTTCAACCTTGTTGGCTACTTCACATGTTTTGATAGTGACACTATACATCTAAGGACAAAAACACATTTTTTTATACAAATAATCTAAAAATGAATATGGAGGCTAAATTCTGTTAAGAACAACAAGTCAAAGTGTTAACATGTGAGTGATATACAAATAAATCTTTATTTTTTAATTCTTTTATGTGATTATTCAATTATTACATTGAATGCACTAAAATACAAACACACAATAATAAATCACCTTGAAAATGTACTTCGTAGTACCTTGTAAAGGACTTTTTTAATTTGAAAATAATATTTTTATAATAAAAAATAAGTGTGCTACTAATTACAATTCATGACATAGATAAGAATAATGTATCATTAAAGGAGACAACCTTTGTCAAAATTACATTTACATCATCTAGTAGTATGTCTATGTATTAGGCACTCTACTCAAAATACGAGTAAAACTAAGTGATAAATGACATGGGTATACAAATATTAGCAATACATTTTTCCCTACTACGTGTGAGTCTTAAATTGACCATTTATCTCAAAGTTTATAGTATATTTCTAAAACATTCTTATAATATGTTGTCATTGGGTTCATAACAAATAATTAACTTCTTACATGATATGGTCAGTTTCATTCACCTTTAGTGTATGTTCTTTGCATAAGATTAATTTATATAAACATATGTTTTTGCTTTCATATATTACACAAAAACATAGTGAGAAGATATCTTGCCATGAAGAATTATTTGTATCTAGAAGACAACGAATTGGGAAAAAGAAAAGAAAAAGTAACTTACATAAAAAGAAAATGTAATCTAAGCGTGTACTCATTTTAAAATCATATAAAATATATGCATATATAACCATTTAATTAAATAATCATGAAATCATATGGAAATGTAACCATTTAGTAATGGGAGAAAACAACAATTCATATAATGGAGGCATTTTCTATGAATGCAAGCTAGAGTTAGTATCATTGAAATTAGAATGTTGCTCCTAACATACATACTAGAATGATCACTCAAACCTCAATGAGATAGAAGCCCCCACACAATAAATTCAAATACTAGAAAAGGAATATTGTTAGAAACTAGGATCTTAGGATAATAATCATTATAAACAAGATCTAAAATAAATGCATTAAGAATCATGCATGATAAATTAACACATTACACAAGATATAGATGGGGAAACCCCTTTTGGGTAAACAACTATATAAAACACCATTTTATTAAAACACTTACAAATGCAATATATCATAAAATAGATAAGAACATGGGGACACTCCTCCAATACTTCCATGTGGTGAATAATACCTCTTGTGCATAGTGATACACCTCACCATAAAGCTTAAAATTCACACACCTCTAAAATGAGAGAGAACCTCATTTAAGACAGGATTAAGGGTGACTTCACTATTCATACCTTTTCAATAACCCCCATTCACAAATAATTAATAATTTAATGATAATTGCATTATAATTATTTCAAATGGGATATGCTTATAAAGAATATAATATATAAGCTTTTATAACGTTATATTAGAATGTTATACATAAATGTTATAGGAATGTGATACCTAATAATAAGATGTTCAAGCACTGCCTCTTTATGTTAATAGTGGATCACATGTCATTTTTTATTAAAAAAGATAAAGTGCCCCAAGAACATAAGTCATCTTTGATAGTAATAAGTAGGGACAAAATATATGCCAACATGAAGATTACATGTTCCAGACTACATGAAAGTCATCTTGTCATATTTTATAATCCCATTATTTAAAAAATTATATTATGAGGTAATATAAAAAATTATATTAGAGCATAGTCTCCTTAAATTAGCCTAGTCAAAGATTTGCAAGGAGAAGAATTTACAAGATGCTCGTAGAACTTGAGCACAAATTTGCCTATACAACATACTAATGCTTACTTGCAATATTTAAAATAAAAAAGAATTAGATATGCCTATCTATAAGCTTAAAAGACTTACTAATGTTTATATAGGTCTTATTTCATACCTATTAGAAATCAGTTATCCCTACCTATAGGATTTAAAACAAGGATTTAGCGACTACATGGTGTCATTAACATGCAAAATTCCTCTCAATGGCATCACCTAAAGCTAGGAATTATTTAAATTTGGAGAATATAATGCTTAAATATCTTATAAGGTCTTCATGTTTAGCAATGTTATTGGTATATAAGAAATTGAGATAATAGGACAAAAGAATTGGCTTTCCCAAATGAGGTACTAATATGACACAAAAATAAGAGCCAATTTGACATCTACATCCATCAAAGATCAAATCCCATTTATTATCCACATTGAAAGGAAAGAAAAGATTATAAGGAAATGTCCATTGATTAGGAAGAGTGAACTATAGAGGATCATCTATTAAATGGTCTTTTAAACCTTTGACTTTAATCATGTTTTGAGAAATAAACTTAAGGTAAAATATAATTAACAACATAAGCTATTTAGCTATGTGTCCTAAATGATCTATTTTGGAGAAAAGATGCTTCAATGAAACAAATTTAATGATAACTTGTATCTTGACATTAAGAAGATAATATCTTAACTTTTAAGTTTCAAAGTCAAGACCAAATCATTATTTCTCAATTTTAGTATATTGGTCTTTGTAATTGAGTAAAGTGTGACTTATGTAAGAAAAGGACATTCTTTAGTAGCACTATTATTCTATCCCAATAAGGTCAGAAGAGAGTTGGAGGAAGCAATAATATAAAGAAGAAAATAATTATTAGGAATGATAGGTTGGGAGATAGGAGGATCAACTCACTAAATTTTTAAATCATAAAAGTATTTTTGACAATCTGCATGCCATTTAAAAGTACTATCCTTTTTTAGAAATTTTGCAAAAGGAAGGGTTTGATTAGTGGGGTGTGAAACAAATATATGAATATCCTAACTCTTTCCTTTTAAGCTATGAATTCAAGAAATATTTCTAGGAAGTGTCATATTAACTATAGCATTATGAGTTCTAGATTGTTGATTATTTTTCCCTTCTTAATTTATCATCAACAAAATGAGTTCATTCCTATAAGACAGATCCTAGAATCCATAATAACAATCCATGAGAATATTCATTCGCTCATGGAATCTAAAACAAAGGGTTTTCTTGTTAAACTAGACATTTCGACAGCTTATAATTGAGTAGAATAGGATTTTTTGCTCAAAATCTCAAAGGCTTTTAATTCCAGCAATAGAGTCCTCCAGCTGATTGGTCAACTCATCTCTATGACTACCATATATGTTATTCTCAATGGATACCCTTCACATTTTTAAAAATAATTCAAGAGGGCTAAGAAAGTGGGACTCTGTTTCCCCTAGTCTTTTCACCATAAAGGTATAATATCTTGGTAGAAACACACAAAGAATGGCTGAGTGGGGTTCCTTAATGGGCTTGAAGCCCTCCTCTACTAGTAAGGTTTATACTCACTAACAGTTCATGGACAATACCATCCTAATGGGAAGATCCACTGTTTTTGAAGCTAGGAACTTGAGAAAGGCACTAGATGATTCTGAGTCATCTTCTAGACAAATGGTGAAAAAACAAAAAAGGTTCCATTTTTTTTTCAACACTCAGGAGCCTAAGCAAGAAAAAATGGCTAGAATTCTTGAATGTAGAATTGAAGCTTTACCTTCTATTTATCAGGGTCTTCCTCTAGGTCTCAAGCCCCCTGACTCCTTTTGGAATGCACTAATAGATAGATTTAGTAAAAAGATTGCATGTTTTAAGGGTGCTCTTCTTAGCCAAGAAAGTAAGATTCTACATCTTAAATATACACTCCAGAATCTCCCAATTTATGCTTTGAGTCTCTTTAAAATTCCATCTAAGTTTGCAGATGCCATTGAAAAAATCCAAAAAAAAAATAATGGTCTAGAGTGGAGGAAAGGAAACTATGAACAACAAACCTAATAATGAGAACAAGATGGAGACAATTGTTTGTACCTCTTATGATCTTGAGATGCCAAGAGAATGGAATATCCAAGGGGACATATCTAAGGTTGCAAGACAAGGGAAAAAGGATCATAAAAGTGTTAGTTGGGTCCATCCCCCTAAGGGATGGATTAAAGATAATTTTGACAGGACGACCAAGGGTAATCCTGGGCCTATTGGGAGTAGGGGGTGTTAAGAGATCGCTATGGAAACTTTGTTTTGACAGTGGTACTCCTCTTGGGCTCTTAGGTCAATCACTTAGCTGAATTCATAGGAGCATTTCAAGTCATTGATCTTTCTAGTAAATTGAACATTAAACATATATGGATAGAGGGGGGGGGACTCTAAGAACATTATCGAATACCTTCTAGGTAATTCACCCTCCCCCCCCTCGCCCCCTTATGGACCACCAAAAGATGGATTGATGATTCCAAATCCCTCCTTCATAACTTTGAAAATGTGAAAACCTAACATGCATTCATGGAAGCAAATGTAGAGGCCGAGTATTTTGCTAGCAAAGGAGTCAAGATGTCTAGCCAGCGGGTGTGGCACTCCTGTGTTAATGATCTAAAAGTGGGGGTTAAAGCGTTAATTAGATGTGATGTCAGGAATGGAAAATTTTACATTTCAAAAAATGATTAAGGGTATCAAAGGAGGGTACTACTTCAGTCAATACAATGACAGTGCCATTATTACCTCTTTAAACCATTTTTAAGTTGCATGTTTTGTGGGTGTGTAGGCATTGTTGTAGGATTATGACAAAGTTTATCTACTCTGTTATTGTGAATAGAGAAGTCTATGAGAAAAATGAGGTATAACAGAAAGAGGGTGGAGCCTAGAAGCTGCAAAAAGCACCAGAAGAACCATAAGGTTTGGAATCAAATTGTCAAAGGTGGGCTGAAACATTTCCTTGAAAAACTTCATGGCACTAACCATGAAATTGTGAAATATTTTGTTAAAAATTGGAAGGAGAAATTTTTCATTCTCTCTGGAAGAAAAGTGATAATCAACGAGGCTCGTATTGGGGAAGTCACGAGCCTTTCTATAGAAGGATTTAAGTTATTTCATGATAGGAAGATCTCCAATGAAGTGGTTGGTAAATTTACAAAGACATAAGAGGAAAGGGAAGCTCTAGTTAAGGTTTCAAACAACTACTTTGAAGCCGACACCATCAAGAATATCTAGAAAGAGGTTCTAAGAGTGGTGATGGAATACATTATTGTGGATGATAGACTCACTAGAGTCTACGACTACCATATTGTTCTTCTTAACCACTTTAGGTAGAAGGTCGGGGTTTCTTTTCCCTACTATTTGTTGTGTTCTCTAAAAAATTGTATCCTAGAACACCGTAAAAGTCCTAGGAATTTCCCTATTCTACATGTTGGTCTTATTCATCTCATTCATGATCACTTTACTAGTTTGTCTACCCCATCTAACCCTATTTTGCCGCTAGATTTGGATGAGTATGACACAGAAACTAGTGTGTTTAAGGTAATACTGATGGATATTTTGATTGGAAATAATAAATTACCACCCTCCTAAATAGGTGCCTATAAAATCCCCTTTGAGAAGGCCTCTAAGTAAAGAAGAGCTCTTTGTGAAAACCCAATCCAAAGCAAAAAAGAAAGGAAAGGCCCTTCCCAAGCATAAGATGGTATCTTACTCTATGGACTTATCGAGGGATTTCCTTGATACCTTTATCTCCCCTCAAGGTTTCCATTCTTCCCACCTAGCCACTGATAGGGAGAATAGGCTGAGATTTCCCAAAGACCTTAAATCGGATGACCACTATTTCAAGCAAGATAGGGAATCTCTAGATGATGTTTTGGCTATAGCCAGAAATGGTAGCGTGGACCTCTTTAGGGTTTTTAAATGGGTCTTTTATAAAATAAAAGATATTAAACTTAAGAACAAGGCACTTACAAGGAAACTAGATGAGATAGTTGAAAAAGGGCAGCCTTAGAAGGTAGAAGGGATAGTGTGGACTATGGAAGAGAAGCTTTCCATAGCAGGCTGTCTACAAAGAACTCTTGAACTTTTCACATAGATGAAAAGAGAAAATGAGAATAAAACCATGCAGTTGGAAGGGGAAGTTATTAAAATAAGGGAAAACTTGAATGCAATTATGAAACAAAGCCACATGATTTTTAAAACCTTTGAAACCACTATGAACACACTGATGGATAAGTTAGATAAGTCCCAGTAGGGTTTCTTGATCATGGACTTTGAGGCGGATAGAGAAAAAGGCCAGAAAGAGGAGTCCTATCCCTCCAAGAGAACTAGAGCTAAGTTGAAGTGAAAGGCGGAGTCCTCTAATCAAGAGTTCGAGGACCTATAAAAGGCAACTCAAGAAATGAATACTCTTGAAAATTAGATAGCTAAGACTTTAAAGTCTTTAGGTTAATGTTTCTCTGGATTTAGTTTCTGCTGTCTTTTTGTTTAGCTTGTTGTCTTTTTGTGTGCTCGACAACTTTCCTCTTCTAGTGAACTTAGACTGCTTATTTTATTTTAGTTTGTAACTATGTTGTTTTAGGTCCCTGTAAAACCCACTTTTTTTGTAATAAAAAAAAATTATAGCATAAATTTTATTTTTTTCACCTTAATAACTTGATGCAAATCAATGAACACCAATATTTTGCCACTATCAACATGAAAAGTAAACTTTTGAGGATTCAAGCATATGCCATATTTCCAAATACATTCAAATATTTTATGAAGCATTTTGGCATGATCTTGGTGCATGATGGACTTTGCTAAGATATTATGGAAATAGTCCTCCAATATTTCATTTATGTAGTCATGAAAGATAAGAGCCATAGGATGTTGATAAGTTGCACCAATATTATGATACTTTCATGGGTTCAATAGGTCATTGATGAATTAGAAGTTAAAGATACAAAAGATTGAAACTAAGGTGAAAGTTTTTAGGATATTGAATAAACACTATAAGACATTAACACTAAAACCCTAAATAAATCACAAGGCTATTAGTGTTGTCTTATGTCAAGAAGCTAAACTCATTACATAGTTTAATGATAAGTTGAATGAATCCAACAAGATGAGTTTCTTAATGATTAGTACTTTTATTCTATTTTAGAATCCTTTAATAAGATGATGTGTTACAAATGAACTTTCTTTTACGTGTTGACAATTTAACACTAAGATCTATTAAGAATCAAATAAAATTTAACCTAAAGTATATCAAATTGATAGAATAATTTAAATTGTCTTTACTCTATAATAGTTGAAAATTAAGTGGGTACTTGATTTCTTATAGAAACTTGGATACCCTATCTCACATTTGGAGGTCTCAATTACCCTTTTTTTCTAATTATATTTACAATATGTTTTACCATTGGATTATATCTCCTGTAATGGTAATATCTTATGAATTCAATAATGGAGTCACGACACTCCATGAGTATCACGAAACTTCATGATCATTCTTATTTCGTCTGATTCATGGATTTTTTCTCTCCAAAAGGTATCACGGCACTACATGATCATTTTTATTTCATTCTTATGTGTCCAAAATTATTGCAACTTGCTTTTCCTATTTCATCAACTCTACCATTCTTCGTCAACTCTACCCTTCTCTTTATTCTTCTGCACCAAGTTTTCTAAAATTTTCTAACTTAAGGTACATTATTGGACATCTTAACAATATTTATGGTTAATGTTAAGTTATTAGCATTTAAGATATAAATTTATAGAGAAACTTTTAAATTTTTTCATTTATATTTCATGTATGAATTAGATATATTAATGTAAAAAAAATATGACATCTTTTCATTGTTCTATCGAAGGTATACCAAGTAAGACACTAGATATATCTATTTATAGTAAAATTGACATCAAATTGTATTTTTTTAGGTCCTCCTTTCATTTTCAAAATGATACAAGTAATGAACTGAAAATCATTCCATTTATCATCCTCATTGAATCCTCAAAATGTGCATAATTTATACGTATAACATGACTATTAAAAAGGGTCTTCAATACATAAATTGTATTAACATCAATTATCATGAATAAATTGAGTATTGGATTATCATTGTAAGTGTTGATACATATAGAGGATAGCATTGGTTATTTTATGGAATTTCCTCATTAGAAAGTGTAATCAATGGTGGCAAAGAGAAAGATGTGACATAAATTCAGCATTTCCTCCAAAATCATAATCCTAATCATCATTGTTGATTTCTTCTACTTTTAATGAATGTTTTTGAGATCGATTTTTGGATATTAGTAACTAGTTGTGAGGAGGTTATATTGGAGTATTTTCATTAGAACTAACTGAAGGGTACACAATATACTAAGAGGGGAAGGGTGAATCAATGTATCCCAATTTGAACACAATTTGAATATTAATAATCATAAAATACTTCTTCAATCATATGTTACAAAATATTAATGCAACTTAATCCAATCTTCCGAATGAGTAGTAATCAAACAACATGATAGATTACACATCCACACAATTGACACTAGATATACATGGAAACCTAAGATGAGAAAAACCATAGTGAGAATAACTTCTTGGTTCTATTGCCCGAATCCAACTTCGCAAAGAAATGAATCACTTACAATCATAAAGTAGTCACAACTAGCTAGAGATATTGATCTCCATTTTTGTTTGTAGCCACCAATTCAAAATATTTGAGCACCAAATTAGTAGGTAAGACACCAGTCCTACTAAATTACAAAGATATGATTTGCAAACATTTAAGACTGATGAGATGTCTTTCACTTGATTTGATCAACCGTCAAATTTTATCTCATAAAATATGTTCTAATAATGGTGTAATTTGATTAAGAGAGATAGCCGGTAGCCATGGACAATTGGAAACCTCCTCTCCAACATGAAATATTTAATCAAATGGTAGTGGATAGCTTCCCATGGCAATGAAAGCTCATCTCTATTGTACCAATTCAAGTTCCTTTTCATCTTTCTCCTTCTTCTAGGAAAAATCAGATGTAGTCTTGATAGGCTTGTTTTGGATTAGCTAGGGCATTTTCTCACCTTCACATTTCAGCCTAGCCACGTGTGCTATAAGTTCCTTCAAAACCTCAATTCTTACATCCCCAACCACAACTCTTCCATTCCTCCAATTGTTCATAAACTATGATGATAGGTCTTTATCACTACCCTTCTTGATTTTGAAAAATGGGGTTATTTAACTCCTATTGAAAATGTCCCAAACTTGTGTGTTCTTCTTAATAAAGGCATACAAGGTAAGTTGAATATGCAGTCTCTGGGCCCCCATGACTAAAAATTAACCACTACATAGAATAGAGCACTCAATGCAATGAGGAACCAAAATAAGGAAAGAAGATCTTTCGATGGATATTTTTAGAAAATGATTGATAATATGTCTAGAGGTTGCCATAAAAACTCCTTTTGCTACTTCCATGTGAGATAATTGACATAAAATTAATTCCTTTTCTTCAATATATATTTTCTTAGATTCTCCATAAAAGGTAATAATTGCCAAATGTCCTTCTCTAGGTTTACTTGTACACTTTCACTATGCAAGTATACATATTATCTTTAGTAATCTTCAAAAAAATCATATCAAGTGGAGAATCACCATCCCATCTTACTTCATAGCATTCAAAATAATCATAGCACTTCCAAGTAAAATCATCTTTCATTTTACACCCTGGTTCAAAGAACTAATGACATTCTACAGAAGAGTCAAAATAAGCGAAAAATTAATCATTTCTTTGTTTTGCAGAGTTAACAAGCCCTTCATTTATATCATTATATAAAATATTTTTTATGCAATGGGGGACCTCTGCCTCATTATTCATATATTTCTAGTCTTTAAATTTTAGCCCCTTAATAATAAAGGTGTTAGTGGCTTTATTTCCCTTCCTAAAGGTATGTATAGCCTCCCATTTTGACAACAATGCATAAATGTGCTTACTATCTTTCATACCATTTTTAATTTTTCGTGATGTTGAAGCCTTAGACCTAATAATACTTATAACAAATTTTGAGTCACCTTCAATTAGGACATTATTAAATCTAGAGGTCAAAATTCTTTTAAGGCCTTGGCACCAAAGTAATATGGCGTCTACCTTTTTATTAATTTTTGTTCCAACACTTTTAACATATCCTTGTATTAGATTACCTTTGGAATCTCTTATAATTCCAGTGGTTGTTACCACACCAGGGTTTCTCTTACTACACTTGTCAAAATTTAACTTGACCAATTTTTTCCCTAATTTTCTTCAATGCACATGCTTTCTTAATATTTTCTTTCTTAATTTAATTTTATCTATGTTGCAGATAACTCTCTGCCATCATCAAACATGTAATTCAAGTGTAGTAGCATTCTAAACTGCAAAATCATGTTTTATTAAAATTATGTTTTCTTTAATTACATTCTTGAAGATTTAGAAGACCTCGTCACTGCTTTTAGCTTCCTCTCAAAGGATTATTATATTTTCCTTCCAAATGTGCCAAACCAGGAAGAGAGGAATTTTGAATTTGATTCCAAAGACTCTTTAACAATGAATGCCTAAAAGGAGATTTATACTTCTAGATAACAATAAAATCTCTAATAATACTAGTGGAAACCCAACGAGTGTTCAAATAAAGAAACACTCCATTCCAAATATCCCTATTAAAATTGCAATTTAAGAACAAGTGATCCACCAACTCTCTGTCTCGATAGCAAATGACACCTTTGTTTACTATTAGACTATCTCTCTTAAGACTAAATTCTAAAATATCTATTGTGGGGATCTTAATATGAATAGTTATCCACCAAAAGTGGGTGATTTTAGGGGTAATATTTCTATCACATATCAATCTCCGCCTAAACTCCTTTTTTGGGGTATAATGTTCACCCATAGAGTAGGAAAGGAAACAAAAAAAATGCCTGATGGGGTAGGGCACCAAATAGCCTCATCCCTTCTTTAATGATAAAAAAAGTGGAAATCTTCTATCACTTCAAAGAAAATATTTGTTATTTCTCCTTCCGAGGAATCAGATTTGGAATATTATTCCACTTAGGTTTTCTTTGAGCTCCAATCCACATAATAAAAAAAATTTAACCCCAAAGTGTCTAGTGAGAGGTTTAATAAGATTTGTAAATGATGGAAAAGAACTAAGTTGTGTTACCAACCCAAATATCCTCCCAGAAGTTTATTTTAATGTCATTACCAACTATCCAACTATTGCAATGTGATTGATGACAATTTTAAAAGTACTTTAATAAAATTAAAATCCTTCATAGATTAGGATGTATACTTTTAAAAAAATTAATGGTTTTACATGTTTCTCAATTTATTGATTACTTTATAAGGAAAGTGGTTCAGAAATCTGAGAGGTTTAAAAAATATATGTTATAATAATAGACATCCTTTTTACACATTGAAAAGAAACTAATTAGAATTTGTCTATCTCAAATTATGTTTGACATATATAATTGGTTTTTAAAATAGATTGAAGGTCAATGAAATTAATAAAAATCAAAGTCGGGGATGTACTTTAGCCCCAATGAAACCATTTATGAGTAAGGAAATATGAGGGATTAATTTTTCATCTTTTGATGCACAACAATACAAAAAGCGTCATTTTCAATAGTGGAACCTTTAAGAGAAGGACTAGAGGCACAGTCCAAACAGACAGACAAACCTCCTTGATAAACTCTTTGAAGAGAGAGAGAGTCCTTAAAATCTAGAGAAAGGGAATTTGGAACCATCAAGGGTAGAGGATAGGTGTTAAATTTTATTTCTTATGAATAATTTATATACATTTTTGTATCCTTTCTATAATAATTGGATTAGTTTCAAAAAATAATTTGTCTACACCACATCTCTCTAGATTTGTTTTTGAAGAATATCATCTACTTGAAAGGGAAACATTATATTATTTTATTAAAATATTATTATTTTTAATAAAATAATATTATTAAGATAATTGGAAAGGATTGTTTTCTTTTTGATAATTTTTTAAATAGGATTTATTATTGTTTGTACTGAATAATGAAATAAGGAGACATATACAACATGGTATAGTACTTAAATTAGGGGGATGGATACACTGTATGAATGGATTATTGTACACATACCAAACCAATTGTATGGAAATGCACATATGCTTAAATTATTGGACCTTTTCATATCTCTAATAATCGTAGTTTAATTACTTTTATAATTGATATCCATATATATAGGATTTCACACCTACATTTTTAAATACAATTATCTCTCCCTATAAATGTAAAAAATTTCTACAAGTTAAAAAAGGGGTTGATGGGAAATAATATTTAGAAGAGAAGAAACCATTATAGAAAAATATAATAAATTATCAAAACATAGAAAGTAAATATTAAAGTCTAAATTTCAAAGAGACCCTTTAAAATTATTTATTTTCTATTTAAAAAAAAAGCAATGATGATATAATAAAAAGCAAGAGTTATATAGTAAAGACCTAACATTTTAAAAAGACCCCTAAATTGTTGTTATGGTTCACCTCTTCCTCTATTCTTATTTAAAACTTATACAAATAGACTGAAGGTATTTAATAGTTTTATAATAGTCTTTAAGAGTTGTTAGTATTTCTTGACTGGATGTAATATAGTGTTAAACATAAATAAAATATGATATAAACATAGTACACAATTTATGCATTTCAAAAAATAATAAGCAAAAATTATCATAACGGATTAATGTATTATAAACTAGTTACAAAAGCATCCATTAATTAGAGATAAAATTTAGGAGGAAAAATCCCCTTACTCTCACATGATCAATATCATCTCTTGCACCTAATAATAATATTCTCTTTTAACTTTCAAATTGTTAAAAGTGTCAATAAAAAGGAACCCCTTCAATATTATAGAAGGGATAATAATCACCCCTATTCAAAAGCCATCATTTATTAATAAATAATATTATAATGATATGATTTGTTAATAAAATTATAAACATATAAATTAAATTTATTCAATAAAAATTAATAAATATTTTTTTATATTGCTAGTAAGAATGTCAAGTCATTTTAGTTATAGATAAACATGAAGCATTATGTCATTATCAAGTTTTTGATTAAAGAAAAAGAAGGTTTTACAGGGACCCAATACCACAAAGTTTACAAACAAGATAAAATATCAAAAAAGTCTACTAAGACAAGAAACATGCCAAACAAAAACAAAAGGATAGCAGCCACAAGACAAAATTCAACAAAAGACCAATAACAAAAAAACCAAGTTAATCTAAGGACTTCAGAGTTTCAGCAATCTCTTCTTCAAGATTATTCATCTCCTTGGCCACCTTTTTCAATTCCTAGATGTCCTGAGGTGCAAAATGTTATGTTCTTTCTAGGTTGGCTCTAGTCCACTTTGAGGGGCGGAAATCCTCTTTTTGGCTTTTGTCTTTATCAATTAAAAAGGGTATCTTTCCCATGAATTATATCATATTCAATTAAGATTCTGATGTCAACACCCAATTCTCTATAAGCCTGCCATGTCCATTGACTCATATGCTAAACCCCCTCATTGGTACAGTAGTCGACCACCATATTAGCTTCCCTAAAGAAATGGGAAATCCAAACCTTTTTAAGGTTGGATAAGATGGATTTATTTTCATCTATCCATCTTTTAATAGTCCACGACGGGGGGGGGGGATTTTCCTAGAAGGCAATCAATAATTTTTTTTGAGTCCCCTTCAATCTAGATATTTTTAAAATTCATCTTACTTGAAATATCAGGTACCTAGAAAGCTCCTATGCCTTCATCTATATGATTATACTATGAGCCCAAAGATAGTGCCACAAGCAAAATGAAGTTGCCCTTATGATCTCTTAACACTCCCCCACTCCCAACCAGCCTAGTATTACCCTTGGTCGACCCATCAAAATTAGCTTTTATCCAACTCTTTGGGCCCGGGTGAATCCAGTAGAATCCTTCATGATTCATTTTCCTAGGTTTAGAATCCTTAGAGACATCACCTTTTATGTGTCTCTCCTTTGCCACCTTGAGGTCATAGCCAGTGCACACCACCATCTCCATCTTCTCCTCATTACATGGGATATAATTAGTATTTTCTACAATAAGTCTATATATTCTCTCAAACACAATATTCTTCAGAGCCTCCTTGTCCCTAGAGATTCTATTGTTACACTACATCCACACACCCCAAGAAATGTGGGGGAAAATAAAAGACCATAATCTACGGGAATTCCACTAGATGAAAATATCCTCTATGGTGTCCAGAAAAACCCAGGATAGGTTCCATAGAGACAAAACTCTTCCCCAAATAGAAGTCACATACTGATGGGGGAAGAAAAGATGATTCAAAATTTTCACCTCTTCCTTACATAGGTTGCATCGGTTGAGAATTTGAAAGCCATGTTTGTAGACATTATCCATCATGAGCACTTTGTTCTGAAGAACAATCCATAAGAAAATGTTAACCTTAGGAATAAGATGTTTAATCCATGCTTTATCCCAAAGGGGAGGAGGTGATGAAGAACATGACATCAACGAGACAGTCTACGAGACCGAGAAGCTACTAGATGGATTTGGAGTCCAAACTAACCGATCATTCTATTGAGGTGATCCCATATGAAAAATCGACAAGGATGATTGAATTGATGCAAGATCCATAGTAATCTCACCATCGGTGCAAGATCCACCCATCCACTATTCATTCAATAGTCCTTAAAATGAGTACCATAAAGCATCTTGCAAGTATCCATCCACCCATTAAAACTTTCATAGAAGACTAAGGGATACTTCATTAACCATTTATCTTCCCATAACATAGCCTAATTTCTAGTTTGTATGTTCTAGCCAATTCTCATTTCAATAATTTTCCTTCCTTTAACAATATCATTCCAAAGTGTTGACCCCCAAGGAAAAATAGAAGAGTCAAGAAAGGTTTTAAGAGATCCAGAATTGGCCAAGTATTTGGTCCTTAAAATATTGTTCCACTCACCATTAGAGGAAAAGGTAACTCTCCAATTTTTCTTAGCCAGGAGGGCCTTATTTATGGATTTAATATGTTTGAGACATAGACCTCCCACATTATTTGGTCTACAAATAGCCTCCCAACCAATAAGAAACATTCTTTTTCTTTCTTCCACCCCAGACCAAAGAAATATTTTTTGAACTTTTTCAATTGTGTCAGGGAATTTAGAGGGGATTTTGAAAAGAATTCAAGCATATATAGGAATATTATGAAGAGTAGCTTTAAGAAGTTTAATTTTGCCTACTTGATTGAGAAGATCAGCCTTCCATCTATCTATCCTTTTACTAAATCTATCGATCAAAGGATTCCAAAAGGATTCAAGAGGTTCAATGCTTAGGGGAAATCCCAAATAAATAGATGGTTTATAATCCACTCTACATCCCAAAATTATAGAAATTTTGATCTACCTAGGCTTTGGGGTATTGAAGAAGAACAGAGAAATTTTCAATCTATTAACCATCTGAGTAGACACCGACTCATAGTCATCCAAGGCCTTTTTCGAACTCCTAGCTTTAGCCATCGTGGACTTCCCCATCAACATAGTGTCACTAATACATTTGGGGTCAAATTCCAACGAAGGTTTCTGACGGACAAGGAGCATTGTGTGAAAATTTGATTTTTTTTTAAAAATGCCCTTGTTCGTCAGAATTCTGACGAACACGGGCATTATATTAAAAAAAAAAAACTCAACACATTTTCATTGTGTAAAGCAAACCAAAGCCACTGGCCCCCCCGCCGGAGCGATCTCTACACTGCAAGAAAGGTAAGGTTTCTGGCAGAAGGACCTTTTCAAGATTTGATTTGATCGGCCATTTAAACTTGCTTTGCAATCCTTAACATGATCGACCATATTAGTTTCCTTTGCAATTTTTCACTTGGGCAGATTTTGAATGTTTCTTTACTGCAAGCAATTTGGTGTTTCCTCATTCTTTTGTGTAAACAAATATGTATTTTGATCTTCTTTGTTTGATGATTTTACTATTATGAACTTGTTTAAGACAATCGGACCTCCTTGTTTTTTCTTCCTTTACTAATATTGGCATTGATGACAAATGCGTAGCCTCCCTCAACTACTTATCTATTTCTATAGCTATATATCTAGATATAACCAGGCAGCTTCTTCTTACTCCTAGTTAACCGGGGGGCACCTAGGAACAACTACCCTCACAATCGGCTTCCAAACCACAGTTAGATACATGGATTTACAGTTGGCTTTTGAACCACAGGCAGAGAAGAGCTTGTTCCCTTGGTGTTTGCAATTTCAATTGCATTTGGATTTTGACTTTGTGGTATTCCTCAATTCAATCGATCATTTCCCTTTCATTGGTATCACAAGGTCTTGATGCTTTTTCTTATTCATTTGTATAAACAAATCTACCCCTCATCATTCATTCGCATTGCATCAAGTCGGTCTTAGGTTCTCCATTTGTATTACCTCATCCTTATGTGAACAAAACCTTCACTCCCAAATCGATGATTAAATTTCCATTTGCATAAGGTGATTTGGAAGATCAAGTTTTACTTGTCTTCACTTGTACAAACAAATGAACTTGATCAGATTTTGATCACTCATTTGTTTTGCTCTGATCTTTAATCTTGATTTCTGGAGTTATCTCTCAATCTGCACCTACACTGAATTAGACTGTTTGATGTTTGAAAAGAATGACCTATCCTCCCCTTCCTATCTTTTCATCCTTACTTCAATTCAGAACTTGGTAATTCTCATTAATGCCCAATCTTTCCTAAACTTGGTGTTGTTTTTGTTACATGTCTGATAATGTAATAGAATTCCTTCAAAATCTGCCTCTTTGCTTTTACCTACAAGACAAACAAGAAGATATCAAACATCATAAAGTACATATTATCTTTACCTATCCTTCATCTCTTATGTGCTCTGATCTTATATGATCAAATGATGTTTTTAGTCCTGACAAGTCATTCTCTGGGTCTATTTCACTATGCCTTGATGCATTGATCAGAACATTAATTGCTTGGATGATGTTTTGAAAATGAATTGGAATGCCTTCTTTATATGGTCATTGGATGTTAGGGGCATTTTTCACTCTATCCTCATTTAAGTGGCATGTCTTTATTCAAAGGCCAGCTCCCTATCTTTCTTGGTGTCACACCTTGCATTATGCCTCATCGTGGCTTATGCTGGGGATATTAGGGGTCAAGGGAATGGTGAGGTGGTTGTTTCTTTTTTTTAAAAATAAATAAATAATATGCCTAAAAATACTTTTACCTTCTTTCGAAGATTAAGTTTTGACCAAACTAATTCTTAAATATACAAATGAAGAGTGTGGTTGGTTGGTGACTAATTACTCTTTTTAACACCATTTACAAGATCATATCTAAATCAAGTGTCTCAAGAATTAAGCTACTACTAAGAAGATAGTTTGCCTAAAGCAAATGGGTTTCTTGGGTGGCTATTTATTGTAGATAACTTAGTTCCTTCATGAGAATCAATCAATTTGGAACATGTATAACTCACATTTGTGACATGTCACTAATGCAATTCCTTAGTACTTGTTTGAGTACTATCTCCTCTATTGTTTTCTATCCACTTTTGTGTCCTTCTTAGAACAAATAATAGATTAATGAGAAGGTGGAAAAGGTGGATTCACCTAAGAGGGAGTGGATTTTCCCAATAATATGTTAGATTCTCCCAAGGATGGATGGACTATACACTTGAAAGGTAGATGATTAAGGATGATGATAAGGTGAATTTTCCTTAGAATGATAGGGTTGATTTTCCTAAGAACAATTAGATTCATGTAAACTAGAGGATACAAATTTGAACAAAATAATGGAAGGAGACTAAAACTAGATAGATTCACCTAAATGGGAGTGTAGTCATCTAAGGATAGGAAAAATTCACCATTTGCGTAAGAAAGATGGATAAGATAAATGATTTATGTGAAATAGATTCACCTAAGAGAAAGTAGAATCACATAAGGATAGGTGGATTTTCCTAAAGATGGAGGGATAAGACTTAACAAAAAGAGGACTTAGGATGATGAAAAGGAGGATTCATTTAAGGATATGGCATACTCACCTAAGGGATAGTGTATTCTCCCAAGAATATGGAAAAATTATTGATTGCTGGAATGACATAATAGATCAACAAATGATACAAGGGTAGATTCACCTAAATATAGGGTAAATTCAGCTAAAAGGGTACCCATGAGATTGTGGTACTGAGTACCTATCTATGGATGGTGTATTTGGATACAAGTATGATGAAACCATTCTTGTGTATGATGAAACAAAGTCCAAATCTCTATTATAGGTCCAACATAATCTCTATTATTTGAGACACCATTTTATTAGCATATCCAATTAGGGTAATTTATGGGTTTAATTATGGATCATGTTCTCTATTTCCATGCACTATTGAACTTATTTGGATGTATTGTGATTATTTTAATTTTGAAGTTATAAATAAATTATGTTTCTACCTTAGAAAGGGTAACTCCAATTGATGTTTGGGCAGGTTATTTGAAAACTTATGGTGATTATTACCCTATGTTATGTAATGGAGTTATTTTTACACCAAGTAATTAACTAGAAAAATGAATTTGTATTGTTGTACAAGTATGATACAATACAAGTATGATGAAACCATTCTTGTATGTTTACATGTTTGTGCATCCTATTGAGAACCAACCTCGCTATTGAGGAACTTAATAAATATGGTGTTTAGTAGAAGAATGGAAAACTCAAGAAGCTATGGTGACATATTGTGGCATTAGTAGGGATTATTTCTATTGACCACACCTTTCAAAGATAGTATCCCCTAGTTCTCCTCATAGAATGGACCATTGGATGGCTCATAGTGGTATCCTATCCTACATTTATCTTGATGGAATTGCCGATAGTTGGTATGTGGTTCTTGGTACGGGTTTCCTCTTACCCTATTATCTTATTTATATCTTTGTTCCAACATGTGGAGATTGATTTTTGTCATGCTATGATGATTTTCATGTTTGCATGTGTTTTGACATTATGCAAATAGATATGATGTCACACCATACTTATGTTTTGATATAGTGTAGGTGATGGTTACATGTTGTTGATGGTAGCGATTTGGGTTCAAAGACGCAATTCCACACACACACACAAATATTTGAAGATGCATTTTATATTATTCCTTCTTAGTGGCGATTAGTGTTTGAAGATTTGCACACATGTAGAGAGGAACTCACGTTAGATACAATAGGTTGTGTTTGATTACATTTGAATGTGCCTCATGATGTATACATATAGCTTTGGTGTGTGACATGCATGCACATTTTTCCATAAGACACATTGCTATGTGGCATGTGCCCTATGCATGTCTTCTTTGTGAGGTATGTTGCTATGTGCAATGAGGCCCTAGGTGTGTCTTCTCTATGAGGTGTATTGCCATGATATGTTAGGATTTGTAGTGTGCAGGGCACAAATGCATGCATGATAGACTATTATTATAGTCATGTTTTTTGGGCATGTAGCCTAGGCATGTCTTCTCCATTAGGTACATGGCCATGCCGTGTGGGAGTTTTTGTGTTCATGCTACAAATGCACACATGAGGGACTATTATTGGAGTCATGATGAATCTTCACTCTATTTAGCCACAATTTCTAGTTGTATAGTTATGTAATGTGCACTTTTAAGGATTGTGAAGTTTCCTTCAATTATTGATGATCTCTCATCTTTGTTGCATTGGCCAACAATTTTATTTTATCTCATTTGAATTAGTTTAATCACTATTGTGAGTTTTCTCTATTGTGTAGTTATTGTGGCTATGTTTGATTTTCTATTGGAATTGAACACATTTATTTGACTTATTATTGTTAATATTTTTTCTTTCTTTCAATATTTATGATCTTTGGTAGCTTAGTGAAACTCTTGCTATTTTTAAATGTTGCCTTCTTTGTTGTGATGTGATTCCTCACCAAGATCAACATAGATAACCTTGGATGAGTGTATATAATGAATCAAACATTGGGAAAATTTGAGGATAGGGGTAAGTGTTTGTTGTATGGGTAGCTACGATCCACTTGTACATTCTTAGTGATTATTGACGGCTATGTCTTGGAGCTGGCTAATCCCATTAAACAAACAAGGGGGAAGTCATACATAATCGTATGGATCCTCTCTAGTTGTGTGTGGATTCAAGACGGCCATCATTTCATATGGTTCTTGGTTACTTGTGAGACCATGGCATCCCCTTAGACCAATATGTGAGCCTTGTATTGTTATCCCTGCAATGTGGATGAATAAGTGTATGTTTAAATAAATGCTTTGCTTAGAATACTCAAAAATGTCTCTTAGAAAGTCTACAATAGGCAAACTTTTAGTAAGAATTTGTAGACACAATGCTCAGAAATTCACACAATCAGCTACATTAAATACGTTCTCTATTAAGTTCAATGGTTTTGGTTTGATTTGCAATTTTTGTGAAGCTTTTGCACTGAAGTTTCCATACCCTGATTTTTTTGCCTGTGAAGAAAGAACATGTCAGATAATATCAGCGAAGAACAAAATAAGGAGACAATTGCTAGATTATGGTCTAACTTGAAAAGAAAAGGTGATGGGAAATGTTATTGTCCCTACAAAATTTGTAAGGGCTTAAAGACTAGAAGACTTCTAATCAAAATAGCTAAGAAACATTGTAGGCAGCATGGTCACATTGAAGGGGGACATTATTATCATCCACTGGTAAGTTGTTCATTATATCATTTTAACAATTTATATACATAAGAAATCACTTGATAATGAGATCATCATCACGGTTTATTTATTTATATCAATTTTATATAGGTGGAGCACCCTAGAGCACATGGTATGGATCAACAAAACCCTGAGAATATGGTTTTGGAAGTGGAGGAACATGGAGGTGTGAATATCAAAGCTGAAGATAATGATCCCATGGAAGATGACGATCATGCACCAGAAAACACAATTGAAGATGATGGTACAAATACATTGATCCATGATACATTTAGTACTGGCACAGCTGATCATGATGATTAGGATGACCTTGATGTTCATGATTTACCTCTTCTTGAGAAGGCATATGAGCTCCTTTACAAAGGCTCCCAAACAACTCTTTTCTCTGTTGTATTGTTGTTGGTGAACTTGAAGGTTATGAATGGTTTATCCAACATAACAATCTCTCGTATGTTAACGTGTGTCATACATGTCATTACAGTTAATAAATGGTGAATCATGTACCATTAATATTCTTTATATTAACACCTCAAACTTTTATTTTGGGTGTAGATTGATAGGTGAGTTTTTCTTACCACCATCAAATATTCTACCTCGCTCATATCGAGAATTATCTGCCATTATGAAAGATATTGGAATGGAGTATCAAACAATAGATGCTTGTCCCAATGATCATATTATATATCATAAACAACATGAATTTGGAACAGAATGCCCTGAATTTCATATTAGTAGATATCAAACAGATCAAATAACAAAAAGGTACCTCGCAAGGTTCTTCGTTATATTCCCATTATTCCACATATGCAACGATTATTCAGGTGCACTAGCTTGGCACAATTTATGGATTACCATGCACGCAATAGAAGTCGAGATGACATTATTCAAATGCTTGTGGATGGTTCAGCATTTATGGACATAGAAGAAAAGTGGCCACACTTTAAAGAAGAACCTCATAATCTCAGGCTTTCATTAGCAGCAGATGGTGTCAATCCATTTGGAGAGTTGAGATCTGTTTTCTCGGTGTGGCCTATTTTTGTTATCAACAATAATATTCCTCCATGGATGTCAATAAAGAGGGAGCACATAATGTTGGCAATGATTGTTCCAGGTATTTTATCATTTAATAGTCATCTACATTTAATTATAAATATTGTAGTAAAATGGTCATAATAATTATGTAATGTTTTTGTTCATTCCACTAGGCAAGTACCAAGTTAAAGATATGAATGTATATATTGAGCCTCTTATCGACGAGTTGCTGGAGTTATGGAATGGTGTGACCATGTATGACATCTCTAGACCAATAGGACAAAGACAATTTCAATTCCATGCAATGCTTGTATGGACAATACATGATGCCCTGGGGCTAACACATTTTTGTGGTACGTTATAGTGTTCAAGTTGCGCATGATAATTAAAATTATAAAAATTAATAGATTTAATAGAATTATACATTATCTTGTAGGTCTTCAAACAAAGGGAAAATTTGCATGTCCAGTTTGTGGTCCAAAGATGAAATCCCATCATTCAAAAAGTTTAGGAAAGCAGGTGTTTGATGAGTATAGCCACTTCCTTCACAAAAATCATAAGTACCGGAATACTAAAAGACATGTTTTCAATGGGAAAGAAGAAAATACATCAAAACCATGAAGAATGACTCCTCATTTATGGAAGTTGGAATATAATAGAATTAATCGTCAAGGTAATGTCATTCCATCTAATGGTTTATGTTTGGAATTTGAATTTTTCTATCGTGTTTTGTTTACTGATGATGTAATTGATGATACTGAAGGTCATCAAGGCATGGATGACCACCTTCCAAAGGGACTAAAAAGTTATCCTAGACAATTCAGTAGGTTGCCTTACTATGAGAAGCTACAAATTGTGCATTTGTTTGATACAATGCATATTGGAAAGAATATAACAGAGACATTATGGAAAATATTGGATGGAAGGCGTGACAAAGAAAAAACTGTCAAAATTTGTAGTGACATTGTGGAATCCAATCATGCAATGAAAAATGTCCTTCAATCAAATAGAAATGGAGATCGGATTAATATAAGTGCCCTTCCTTGGTTATTAACGGAGCAACAAAGCAATTCTATAAAAGAAGTCATATGAAAAATTTGATTTCCCACAGGATTTGCTGCGAACATAAACAATCTCATATCAAAGAAGAGTGAATTTGGGCCAGGGATGAAAATGCATAATTGACATACCTTCATTAAGGTAATTCACGTTCTTGTGTATTTACTATATATTTGTATACTGCGCATGTACTTTTCATTGTATTATGTTAGAAAACAATGAAAATATCATTTTATAATTGTTGTAGTACGTTTTACCTCTATCTCTCCCTGACCACTTCGACAATAATATCAAGCAAGTCATATATGATCTTGGAAAATACATGAGGTAAGTAGTGATGTTTGTTCAATTTGTTGTATAGATATTATATTTGCCATTTGTTTTACTTGTTATGCAATATATTTGTATATTATTTTGTAAAGTCTCATTTATATATTTTTGTGTCTTCAATCCCTTTAATTAGGTGGTTGTCATCTAAAGAAATCCACAAGGAAGATATAAAATATTGGAAGAGAAAAATCCCTCATCTAATGTGTGAAATGCAAAAGTGTCTACCTTCAACTTTTTTCAATGCACAAGAACACTACCTCATACACCAAGTTGAGGAGATCGAACTGTGTGGACCTATACACACTAGGTCAATGTGGATGGTTGAGAGGCACTTGAAATTTTTGAAGGATTTGGTTCGAAAAAGAGCACATCCTGAGGGTTCTATGGTGGAGGGATATATGTTATACCAAACTATGGTGTACATTACTGAATATCTTCCTAAGTTTGCAGCAAAAATCCACTCAGATCACATTTGGGATCCCAACCCCATTAATAAATTTGAAGGGGAGCACTTGATGGGGAAAGGTAGATTGAAGAAAGTGAGAGGTAATTATAAGATGTTATTGTAGTAAATTAATTCTTCATCTTATAAATAAATCAATTGTAAGTGGTCTATTAATTATTTATATAGTTGGTCAGGAGTCGGATGCGCTACATTTGTATATTGCAAACAATCTTGATTGGATGATGGTGTGGATTGAACGATGTCAACATTCTGGTCACACATTAACATGGGATGGTGTCGCTTCATTGGTTAAAGAAGCTCATCGTAATGGAGATTCCAATGTTACACAAAGGGAAATTGATTTAGCATATGGTTTAAGAGATCAATAGGTACGTATAATTTTATTAATCACCTGTATGTTTATCAACTCATGATGCAATAATTTTAATATGTTAGACATATTGCAGGTCAAACACCAAAAGGCTATGTGCTGCAATGGTCATAAATTTTGCATCAAACAGTTGGATGACACGAAGAAAACTTGTGATTCTGGGATAACTGCAGTCTTTGAGGTGACCAATATTTCATCTAGAAAGGACATACATCCTCAAGTGTCTCAAAATCGATACTATGGAATTTTGGATGATATACTTGAGTGTGACTTTAATTCCTTCAAATTAGTTATGTTCATCATCAAATGGTATAGGCTACGATTGAATATAAATGATCCTGATAGAACTGTTATCGAACATGATAATGGATTTACAATGGTTAATACAAGGTCATTTGAATGAGTTGGGGATGAGCCCTATGTTCTTCCAAGTCAATGTGAGCAGGTATTTTACTCGGAGGTTCCACATAAACTGAGTTGGTCATTTTTTGTTAGACATGATCCAAGAGGAAGGCCAATAATGTATAATGTGATGGAAGAAGAAGATACCGAAGAAGTAGAAGATGATATAGATGATCACGATCGATAGTTACTCGATGATATTCCTGATGGAAATGTACATGAAGAAGAAGTTGATGATGATGATGGTGTTGCTGCTGATGATGATGGTGATGGTGATGGTGATGGTGTCGGTGATGGTGATGATGATGACGATGACGAACACAATGACGATGACGATGATAACGACGATGATGACGATGATGTCGACGACGACGATAAGGATGATGATGATGATGATGATGATGATGATGATGATGATGATGATGATGATGATGATGATGATGATGATGGTCATGATGGTCATGATGATGAGTTGGATGAAGAAGAAGATCAATGACATGAATGAAATGTATGAGATGCGATTATTATATTATCTATTTAATATTGATATCTTGATAGAAATTGATTTGACTTATATGGTTACATAAATAATTCATATGTTTTGAATTCTAATGCCATTACTTAATTAATTCATGATGCACCTCTAGCTATGTGATAGATGGTGATTTAAAATACATATGTGATTGATTACATTCTTATGATGATACATGTGACATTTTTTGAACTTTGTGTTTATTTATGGAATGTGGACTACTTATTAGCTATGTGATGGATGGTGATTTATGATACGTATGTGATGGATTACATGTTTATGATGATACATATGTGATTCTTATGATGCTCAATTACATATATGATGATACATATGTGATGCTTATGATGCTTATGATACTGCAGTATTTATTGTTTATCAAATTACAAATGTAATGCTTATGATGCTCAATTGTTGGTGCAGGAATCTGAACCCCTTTGATGAGGATCCTACACAATCTCATGGATCGACAGGTATAAGTCAATACACCTTATAGAAATAATATATTTTAAAAAAATTACAAGAAAAACAAACTTCCTCAGTTTTTCAAACATCAACATTAGCAGCAAATCTAATACAGTTATCAACACTTGAGGCCCCAGTTGGACTTACTCAAATTTTAATCTCAACATAAAATTTATGGCCAACTTCTTCATCAATATTACCCTCATTTGCAAAATATCTCTCTCATTACCAACTAACTCTCTCATTTGATGGTGCACAGGTATCACCAAATAGGTATTTGTCAGATGTGTCTTCCTCGAGTGAGGGAAATGTAGGAATAGAAGAGGAAAGTGAGACATGTAGTAGATCTCAAATAGGGAGATCAACTAGAGGTCAAAAGATTAGAAGAAAATTCAATAAACGGATGGAATTTTTTCTTGCTCAAGGGGGTTCATGTTCTTATAATGATGAGACCATTCTAGCCAATTAAATAATTACATTGAATAGGACACATGTCCACCTTGAATTCTAACCAATGAGGAAATAGGTTAGGTATGCTTGAACAAACTTTGATGCATTTCAATGTGTCACTAGCTCATTCATTAGATGAATCAAGTACAATGAACTTGGACATGTCAATGTGGCTTCACTTGATTAGGTTGACGATGATTGGATGCCAACTCAACTTGCCAAGTCGATCATCACAAAGCTTATGTGATTGAGAAATATCTCTTGATACTCAACGTTATCTAGTTTTCTCAACATGATGAAGGTGGTGGGACATATTCCCAAATTGTATCATCTAGATGATCAAGTCCTTAGCTTTTGATTAATTCTTCTAAAACTATCTGCTTGATCATGTTTGTGTCCTTCCATCTTCCTGATAGTTCTTGATCCTTTTATGTGACCGTGTGCTTAATGAAGTATATGTTTGATGATGCTTGGTCCTCTTTTGTTTCATCTCCATACCGATGATGCTTGCTTCAACTTCATGGTGCATATACTTGACTTGAATGGCTTGCTTTGATGAAATCCTCTTTGAGATTCAAAAATCTACCTCTTTGTGGGGTAATTCAACTTGGTGAATATGTTTGATATAGACTTTGTAATGCCTAGGCCTTATGTAGAACCCACTTATTCCTGATCTATCCAACCTTGATCACCTTTGTAACTTTGACTTGAATACCTTGATCATTGGTGATTGATGTCTTACATATGGCCTATCGTGTTGTAGATCCCTTCATTTTAAAGCAATCCTTATTGATTTCTCCTTATTCTACTGATTGCTATTCTTGGATTTTCAAAGGGAATGCAAGATAGTCTTCTATTTCTTCCTTGTTGAATCCTCATAATATCTTGATCATCATTTGACATTGTCCTTGCACCTTGAGATGCTCTTTCCTTTGTATTGCATTGTTGAAAGCTTTGAATAGGTTTAGCTCCTCATGTTGCCATCCTAAACTCGTGAATCTTGGTGTTGATATTGATGTGAAAACCCTCCATGATGCCAATGTCCTCTTTCATGCCTTGAAGCCTCCTTTCATTAAGCGTCTTCATCCTTGCATTGAAGCATGATGTTGGCATGCTCTACGTGCTGGGTAAGGTGTTCTTTTCCTTGTAATGAAGTCCTCACATCCTGAAAGAAAGAAAGAACATATCGTGAATGAAATGAAAAACAAATAATGCATCACAAATAAATTTAATCTGATTTTATACCCTAATTCACAGACCTGCTCCCTAATTCTTCTTCTCTTAATTGGTTGCAAATTGAATTTGATGAGCATTTGATCTTTGTTTTATATGCTTCCTTTTTACATTTGCCTTCATTTCACCTCCATAGGTCAGCCAGCCCAATAATTGTTTACTAAATTCATGAATTTACCTTCCTTCTAGCTGACTTAAGGTGCTCTTCTCTTGCTGAGTGGGTTTGGACTCCTCTCATGCATAGATTTAGGCACAAATAACAAGAAGGTTTGCACATATTGGGGTCGGCAATGTAGAAAATTACTGATTTTATCCTTTAAACGTTTGCATTTTTCCTCAAAATAAGGCCAACTTAGGGCTATTTTACCCCTGAGTGGGTTTGAAAGGCTCATATGCACAAACTAGAGGTGAGAGAGAGAGAGAGGGTGAGAGGAAGAGATGATGACCTGGAGAGGGTAGAGAAAGAGAAGTAGAGAGGGAGAGAAGAAGAGAGGGATGGAGAAAGAGACCTAGAGAGGGGAGAGAGAAGAGAGATAGTAGAGAGGGATAGAGAAGAGAGATAGAATAGAGATACCAATGCCAATCTTTTTCTATAAAAAATTTTTTTTCTGAAAAATCGGCCTACCGTTGGAATTCTGACATCAAAACATAAAAATTCCGACAGAGGAGTGTTGTAGGATGCACAGAATCCTCGTCGGAGCTCTCCTAGAGGCTATTGTAATTCTGACACCAAAGGGTTAAAATTATGACAGCCTCCAGGAGAGTTCCGATGAGGATGTTGTGCATCTGACGACACTCCTCTGTCGAAATTTTTATGCTTTGATGTCGGAATTCCGATGGTAGCCCAAGATCAAGATGGTATTCTTTCTGGGTATGAGTATCAATGGCGGCTATCAGAAAGGATGGGGTTGATGTCGAAATTGCGATGATCACAAGGATAGTTAGAACTTCCGACAAAAAGTTTTCGACGGCTTTTTTTGTTGGTAGTGTGACAAAAATCCATCAGAATTCCAATGATTTACCATCGATATTTTGACCTAAATGTACTAGTGTGTCATCCACAAACTATTGGTGAGGGAAGACTAGATTACTTGATGAGGTCCTAAAAACCTATAAGGGACCCTAGCTCAACCATTCTTTTCAGGTTCCTTCAAAGGTATTCTGTCGTGATGGTAAAAAGAATTGGGGAAATGACGTCTCCCTCTCTAAGCCCCATAGAGGACTTAAAGAAATGTGATAGAGACTTGTTGACTATGATGGAAATGGAAGCTGAAGAAATGAGTTGACCAATAAGCTGAAGGACTCTATTGCTAAAGCCAAAAGACCTCATAATTTTTAGTAAAAAATCTCATTCAACATGATCATAAGCTTTCAAAAATGTCAAACTTGAGAAGAAAACCCTCATCCTTAGATTCCACAAGAGAATGAACTTTGTCATGAATGGAAATAATTGAATCAAGGATCTTCCTACTAGGAACAAAGCCATTATGTTGAGAAGAGATCAAGGTGGGGAGAATATTAAGCAATCTTGAGGTCAGAACCTTAGAAATAATTTTATATAAAGAATTACAGAGGCTGATAGGCTTGAACACTTCAAAGTCCATAGCTCTATGGAATTTAGGAATGAGAACCAGGAGTGTAGCATTAATCTCTTGGAGGAGGCATCTTGAACCAACTAACTCCTTAACAACATTCACCACATCAACAACCACAGTCTCCCAGAACACCTGAAAGAAGAATATAGGAAACTTGTTGGGTCCTAGAGCCTTGTTTCATTCGAAAGAAAAGACAACACTCTTGATCTCTTCCCTAGAAGGAAAATCTATAATCATCTTGTTATCCTCTTCCTTAACAAGTCTAGGGATAGTTTCTGAAAGATGATCTTGCATTGTATGATGAACTCCATCATTCATCAAGAGAAGATTGCTGAAAAAAAGGACTTGCCTTCAAATATCTTCATCCTTCTCGAAACAACTACCATTTTTCTCTATGTGAGAGATTCTATTTGCGGCTCTATGTTTAAGTTTGATTATATAAAAATATTTGGTGTTTTTATATCCTACTCAAAGCCAGAGCACCTTGGATTTATGTTTCCAAAATTCTTCCTCTTTAGATATTATGTCATGAATCTTCATGAGCAATTCGTTTTCCTTCATCTTATGGTCATCAACATAGCCCTATAAATGTAATTTTTCTTGTATCTCCTTGAGTTCAAGTTGTAGCTTAGTCTTGGTATGAAAAATATTATTGAAGGTTTCTATTCCATCTTCTAATCTTATTTTTGACATTTGTCAGTTTCTTGCCAACTCTAAAAAATAGCAGTTCCAAAAATAGAGATATTCCATCATTTCCTAACTTCCTCATGGATCAGGGGGAGATAAAGCCACATATGTTAAAAACTAAAGGGTAAACTCTTCTTTATGAGAATAGGATCTGCCATTAAACTTATGGGAAATTGACCAGAGCCCACCCTAGATAGAGCATTTAAAGAACAAAACTAAGTTAACAACCATTGATTAGAGATTAAGGTTCTATCTAGTCTTACTTGAATTAAATCCTTACCAATTCTTCAATTTGACCAGGTATAAGAGGCTCCTTGCAACCCTAAATCAATCAACTCTTGGTTATTTATGAAGTCCCAAAGATCCATTTTACTTTCCAAATTCGCTTGAGATCCTCCAAAATTCTCATTATCCTGGAGAGGGGTATTGAAATATCCCATGATCATCTATTTTTTATTGATAAATTTCTGTAAAAGGTAGCAAGCTCTTGCCAAAAAATCTATTTGGCCCCTTTGCCATTCGCTGCATAGATATTAGATTGAATCCAACAAAAAATGTCTCTAATATGGGTAAATTTGGTTTGCACATGATTGTTACTCCCAAACAGTGGTTCTCCTTTAATAAAGTTCAGATTCTAAAACATGACAATTCCCCCAAAGGCACCTTTAGAACTATTTCCATGCACCCCATAAAATTTAAATATTTTTCATCTTTTCCACAATCTCTTTAGTAATTTTAGATTCTTGGATCAGTAACATATCCGATTTATGGTCCCTAACAAAATTATGCAAAGCATCCTGTGTGACGAGATTGTTGAACCCCCTGATATTCCATGACATAATTGGGTAAGTGCACAAAGTTGTGTCCACTTAGTGTGGAATTTTTACACTTAGAACAAAATAGAAAATCACATGGAGCGCATGAGAAATGAAATGGGATCTCGTTTCATGTCAAGATCCTGAGCCAAAATTTAAAATGGGATCCCGAGCCTAGATCTAAGAAATGGGATCTCATTTTAAAATCAAAACGGGATCCCGTTTCCCTTTATTTTTAATTTTTTTTTTTTAAACAAGCTATATATACATGAAATATAACATTTAACTATATTTCATGTATATATTGGCAGGATGCTTGAGAGTGGTTTCAGATCTCTAGGAGTTATAATGCAAAATTCTAGATTTTAGAAGATCTTATAAATTCTTAGACTTAGTCAAATTTCAGTAATCAGCAGTTAAATATTTGCTAACTCTTTTTATCTCAATATCTTAATCTTCCTTGAGCTCTAAACTCATCTCCCTCCATATCTATATTGGAAAGATGTTTGAAAGTGATTTCAAATCTCCAAGAGTGATTTTTGCAAATTCTAAATTTTAGAAGATCTTAAAAAATTTTATAATTAGTCAAATTTTAGTAATCAATAGACTCCTATCATTATATTCTAGCTCTCTTTATCTTTCTTGAGATTTAGACACATCTATCTCCATAGCACTCTTCCTCTATCCCCTCTCTACCTCTATATCTTATTTTTTTCTCTCTCACATCCCTAACTCTCTACTATCTCTCTCCTCTCTCTCTACACAACTCCCTCCCAAAATCTAAAATTATGTTTCTACCTCTTTTTCATGTCCTTAACTCTTTACTCTTTATATCCACTCTCTCTATACACCTCCCCCTACCTACCTATATTTCTCTATATATACCTCTCGATCTCTCTCTAAATGTACCATCTCTCTCTTCCAACCAACTTATCTTTCTCTACATATGTCATAATAGGTCCTACTAAGGGGTCTTATATCATAATATGTCCTAACAAGAGGTATCATATCATAATAGGTCCTCTTAAGGGGTCTTATGACATAATAGGACATATTATGACATAATAGGTTGTATTATGCCGCAATTGGACCTATTATGACATAATAGGCCATATTATGATAGTATACATCCTATTATGTCGTAATAGGTCCTATTATGACACAATACCCATTAACAGGTCATAGTAAGGGGTATAAAGTCATAATACATTCTCTTAAATGGTTTCATGACATAATCTAACCTATGATATCATAATAGAACCTATGATGACATAATAGGACCTATTACATCATCATATATCCTATTATGTCATTATTAGTCATATTATGACATAACATCCTTTAATAGGTCCTACTAATGGGTATAATGTCATAATAGGTCCTCTTAAGGTATCTTATGACATAATAAGACCTATTATAACATGACAGGTCATCTAAGGGCTCTTGTGACATTATAGGACCTATTATGACATAATAGGTCCTATTATGTGATAATAGATCCTATTATATCAGAATAGGTCCTACTAAGGGGTCTTATGTCATAATAGGTCCTACTAAGAGGTATAATGTCATAATAGGTCCCCTTAAGGGGTCATATGACATAATATGACCTATTATGGCATAATAGGTCGTATTATGTCATAATAGAACCTATTATGTCACAAAAGGACCTATTATGACATAATAGGTTATTATGTCACAATAGGACCTATTATGACACAAAAGGACCTATTATGTCACAATGGGACCTATTATAACATAATAGGTCATATTATGACATTATAGGTCCTATTATGTCACAATAGGTCTTGTTATGACATAATACACCTTAACAGCTCCTACTAAGTGGTATAAAGTCATAATAAGTCCTCTTAAGGGGTTTTATGACATAATATGACCTATGGTGTCATAATAGGAGCTATGATGACATAAAAGGACCTATTATGTCATCATAGGTCCTATTATGTCATAATCAGTCCTATTATGACATAATAGCCTTCAATAGGTCCTACTAAGGGGTATAATATCATAATAGGTCCTCCTAAGGAGTCTTATGACATAATGGGATCTATTATGACATGACAGGTCCTCTTAAGGGGTCTTATGACATTGTAGGATATATTATGACATAATAGATCATATTATGTGATAATCAATCCTATTATGTCATAATACATCCTACTAAGGGGTCTTAAGTCATAATAGGACCTAGTAAGAGGTATAATGTCATAATAGGTCCTCTTAAGGGGTCTTATGACATATAATAGGACCTATTGTGACTTAATAGGTCCTATTGTGTCATAATAGGACCTATTATGACACAATAGGACCTATTATGACACAATAGGACCTGTTATGTCACAATGGGACCTATTATGACATAATAGGTTGTATTATGACATTATAGGTCCTATTATGTCAAAATTTATAAGATCTTCTAAAATCTAAAATTTGCATTATAACTCCTAGAGATCTGAAACCAGTCTCAAACATCCTGCCAATATATACATGAAATATAACTTAAAGTATAAGAAAGGAAAAAGACAAAGGGAAGTGTGAATTATACTAAAATGTTATATTTCATGTATATATATCTTTTTTTTTTAAAATAAAAATTAAAAAAAATTATTAGAAAAAAAAAAAAGGGAAACGAGATCCCATTTCGTAAACAGGATCCTGTTTTTGAAAATTTTAAACTTTCATTCACTTGTACCTTCAGTTTTGGCTTGGCAAATGGCTTGGACAACCGACCCTTTGGCTTGGACCTAGGTTGACCTAAAACTTCAAGGCCAAATCAATATTCATATAAAATAATGACTTCAAAATAAATTTGAACACCAAATTTTCAGAATATTTTTAAACAATTTAAACCCATTATAGTAGACATTCTCTAAATTCTAAATGTGTAATTTTTTTAGAAAATGGATCAATATTTTTCTTTTTTTATAATTACTAATGAAAAAGGTCCATAAACTTGAAATAACAGGGTTTTTTAGTTTTTTAATAACTTTTTTGTTTCTAAGTTTTTTGGAAAAAAAAATTATATGGCATCAAACTAGAGACAATTATATACAGTTTAAGGGGAAAAAAAAATAAAAATGTTATGTTTAGGTCAAATTATGCTTTTCGTACACAAGAATTTTTCAAAACAATGATTATGCCCAGTAAAAAATTAACAAAAAAACAAATATGTAGAAAAAATTACAAAAAAATATTCTCATCAAAGGTGAGTGAGTTAAAGATCTTTTACCAAAAGGATTTATAAAAATACTTTCATTTAGGTCAAATTATCCTTGTCGTACACAGGCATGGTATGGTCCTAAAAAGTGACTTTTAAACTATAGGTTTTAGTAATGCCTATTCAAAATTCATTTTTAAGATCTGGGTATTCAAATAAATTACATATTTGGAAAGTAGACTTCAAGTACTACATTTTATATTAGTGAATGTTTCGAAGATTAATTCTTTAAGTGCCTCAAATATTTAGGTCAAATAGGATGAAATCAAAAAAAAAGGGGAAAAACTTCCACTTTTTGGCCAAAAAGTGGACACAACTTCTTGCAGGAACCCAATCTTCATATCGTACTAGGGGATTGGATTTTACCAATTTTGGATATGGTTTTTTGAATATAATCTTCTATATCCTCAAAGCTTCCATGCTCCCTATACCATTTTGAATATTTTCTTCCTTGGCTACTCTATGTGGCCTTGCAATTTGCCTTAGTTCTAGATCTGGTAGAGACCCTTAGCGATGTACTCTACATTTTGTATTTCTTTTTCTCCTTCTTGATAAGGGATTTCTCATCATCTCTATTAGATTCATCTTGAAAGAAATTCCCTTTTCTTGGCTCCCAATCACTATTTGATAGCCCTTTTTGAGATAAGAGAAGAGTATCCATCATTTTGTTATAGTTCTGACCCACATTCTCACATGGTTCCTCCATGATCTTGCTGGAATCTAGGTAGGTATCCTTAATAGTTTCCTGAGAATTATCTAGGTCCTAACCCTTAGATGAATCTTGGCTAGAGAGGCTATTACCTCTCGAATCAAAATGTATGTTTGGATCCCCAATGTTCACCTCCAAATTGACTTTGTTAATTGGAATAGTTGAGCCCTGGCTTGGGATGTCTTCCAGGCCAGTTTCACCATCCTCCTTTCCACTAGTTTCAATTCTTGGCTTATTGGTTGTTGGTTCCCGAGTCTTAAAATCAACCTAATTCCTAAAACCTCCTCCTATTCAGGGGTGTTCAAAGGAACCTCAAGCCTTTTACTGTCTCTCTCACCTTTTTGTATACCTTTTTCTCATTACCATCCCCCTTGGCTTTTTCTTTTGGATTTTTTTTGGTTTAGGGTGAAGTTTTTCTCTCTCCTTGCTGACATTAAGTGGGCATCTGTTTTCCTATTGCCCTGATTTTTTGCATTTGAAGCAAGCAAAATTGATCAATTTGAACTCAATAGTTTGAGCCCAAGTACCCAATTTCGATTCAATTTTTTATGAAAGACAGAAGGTTAGTATTTTTGGAGACCCCCACACATATTATTGCAAACACTAGCCTCTTCCAAGATGCCATCATTGGATCAATGGACAAAATCTCTCTAAATGAGTTCACCAGGCCACTAAAGACATCCTCATTCCAAGATTCTAGTGGATGACTAGGAAGTCTAGCCCAGATTGGGAAATTTTCAAAAATGGAATCTGAATGGCCCAAATTCATTGTCCACTTATTGAGAGCCAAGGAGCATTTTCCAATAACCCATGAACCACCACTCCTCATAGCCAAAATAGCTTCCTTACTAGAAAACTCAAAAGCAAAGAAATCTTTCAATGGACTCGTATTTCAATGCGATTTACCAAGTTATCGCCAGACGTTCTATATCATTCTCTCCAACAAATTTGCCTCTTTTTCTAGCATAGACTCTCAAGGTTTCTTGTGGCTTGAATGTGATTTAACAAGATATCACTCATTCCCAATAGAGTCACCACTTTTGTTGACAATTTTTCTTGTTACCCTCAACCCTAAGAGAAATATATGGACACCCAGATCATGGGGTCGAAGATCTTGGTTCCTATTTGGTTCTATTCATATACTATGAATAAGAAAACATAACAAAACAAGACTTACACAAGCCTTCTTCACTTTTATATCCACCAAACTTGGGAGAATATTCCTAATTTGGCACCAGTATTGTTGAAACTTCATCAACAACTTATGGTATGCAAGTTCATAATAGGTGGGTTGTTCTCAATTTACATAGGGATTCCTTCAGAGAATTCCCATTAGACCATAATCCCATTTACTTTGAATTATATTGAGAACCACATCTTATACATTTCCCAAAGATTAGAAGGGCACGAGGGAAAATTCTCTTGTAGATTTGCCTTCTACAACATGTAACAATCACAGAGATGCTACATTTGAAATAACTTAAGCAATAAAATAGAGGGCTAAAAAAGGGAAATGGAATCTTGATCATTTTTGGGCATTTTTAAAAAAAATTTCAAAAAACTTTGATCAACCAATGCACATTATAGGGTGGAGAGTCAAATCTTAGATCACAAATGTAAACCTAGATTGTAAAATAATTCTGATTAGTGAAACTTCAGAATATTAATGCCTAACATTAACACGACTTCTCTCATTACTTACATAAACTATTCTTATTAATCCATTGCATATTCCCAATTTCAATGTAACATGTAAACAAAGTTTAATTCCTTCCTTGAAGGATACCCACATACCAATCCACAAATTGACAAAAATTTTGCCAAGGCAAAACCGAATATCCTTAATATTATGATTCATATGAAATTTATGAATACAAATGGAGATAGTTCCTACAACTATTCTACATTTTATCCATTAACTAATTGAATAATTAAAAAAAGGAATTTAAGAATTCCTTCACTATGAGATTACCCAAACCCTATACTATCATGACTCTACTTCTACTTGCCCAGAAAATAAAAATTATTAGAACATACCACTATTCATGCCCTTGGGATTCCTTTATAGAAATAAGAAATGCAACAATCTATTAGCCATTTACATGTGTCCAACTTTTATCCCCATCAGCCCATTGACAAAAGAATGATATCTTAGTAAAACCGGTTGCCTCTATTTTGTCTTGGAGTGAAACTACCGGGTATATTATACATGAAAGCTTTGGTGCCAAGTTAAAAGTGCTTTCATGAAAACCAACAGCCCTGTGAGCCATGCCATTATCACACCTTTGTGGTTATTGATGTGCAAAGAAGACCAAGATAAAATATTCTCATTATGCATCTTGGTAGAGGATAACTTCAAGAGTTTAGATCAAGAATGAATGTATGGCTCCAAAACTGCATCTCTTGTGTCTTCACCTAGCTTCCTCTCTACATTCCACTCATTGGAAGGTAATATAATAGTAATCAAAGAGATGGGGATTATTTGTTGGCTACAAGATAAGCCTATAGCGGCATTCATGCATTTCAATATCCCTTTGGTTACCCTTGGTAGTTTCAATACCCCTCTAGCTACAATATAATTCTCCATTGTGTTTCTCTTCAAGCCTCTTGCAAATCTTCAACAACACAGTACACTTTATCTAGAATGTAACTACACTATCTATACACTTCATTTCGCAGTCTTTGCAAGTAAGGTGACAACACTTCTCCACAATAAATCTATATGAAAATGCTTGGTTTTTCATAGCTTTGAAATAAAACTCATATGCAATTTAACCACTTTATTGGGAAATAATAACCCATCGACCATATTCCTCAAATTGTGAAGTGGTGACAACTAATTGTTAGGCTTGAAAATTTGAATTTATCCATATATTGTACCATTCTACGTGAACCTATCCCTTTTTCTATTTCTACATTTTGAAAACATGTAAAAACCAATTTTTGATCTTAAGTGATGGCTATGAACCTAACATTTGTACATGATTCAATAGTTACAAAATCTCACACTACCATTATTGGACTTTTACAAACTCACTGGGACAACTCTTGAGATTTTGATGGTAGGGTTAAAGATTCTGGCTTGCATTGATTATCGAGACCTTTTTCATTGGGAACTTACACCATATTCTAAATTACATCTATCAATATTTCTCCTTACTAAGAGAACACAAAAAACCCTAACTGGTCTTCATAATCTATCCACATGGTGCTACATGAAAAATGATAACTCTCATTGAAATCCTTCAAACACAATATGATATTCAAATCTGAGCTCCCTTGTAATCCATGTATGTGCCATGTCATTTGTTAGGGACAACCTTATATCCATTCTCTTCAACCCTTCATACCTGCAAAGTGCATTGCCCACTTAGTACAACCTCCATGGTAATGCGGGGTCACCCATTTGTTCAGCCTCTTATTTTCTATCTCTCTCCACAAACCCATGCACTTGACTTGGCAACATCCAATCACATTGTGAGACTATGAGGCCAATATATCACCCACTTTCTTCTTCCTCACACACTTTTGTGGCAACACAAAGAGTATTTATCAATAAGGTGGGGCTACAAGGTGCTATCTATAATAGTTTTTAACATAAATCCACTCACCCACATTGCAATATTAGGGACATAAATGAATACTTGGCAAAATGGGTAAAATTTATGTAGTACAAATTTGACCACATGTAAGAAAATAAAACATAATAAAGGTTCGAGGGGTCATGTAGTTCAAACATAGGTAAACAGAAAGAGGTCCTAGGAATAAACTTAACAAATCAGTAAAAGCATCCTAGGAATATATGAAGGGGTCAGTTTTCAAAATATAATGAACCCATGAGATAAAATCTTGAGCCATAGGTAACCAGAATAGAAGGTCACTTGAGAAAACATAGAATACCCACCAAAAGTTCATTTGAATGTACTTTAGAAACACAACAAAGTATAGAAACAAAGCTCCTCCAAGGATAAATCAATTATCATAATTCTAGTTTACACCTTGAGCACCAATATTTTAACTATAATTTTGAGGTTTCTAACAATGTCTCTAATTAGGGATGTGCCCCTCTTGTGGGCATAACAAGAATTCAAAATCTCTAGTTAGAGAAAACTATGCATTATCGATTAGGAAACAAAGTCACTATATGCATTTGTTTTCAAGAATCAAATCCAAACCTCATTTGATGGCCCTAGGCCACCAAGATTATAAAGTTAAAACTTATTTTGTCAAAAGCTTGATTCTCATCCAAACATGTGATCATCAATCTGAAGGTACCACTGCATACAAGTTGACCACACACATAATCATTCACAAATCTTAAGGTAGTCTTATACTCAAGACTGTCATCATTGCATTTGTCATATTTCTTGTCAAAATTACTCACAAAGCAATGTACACAGTTTTTCACTTCATAAACAAATGGTATACACATGATATATTCATTAGGTAATGCATCTTCATATAGTATGTAGTAGCTATCATACATAATCAAATAATCATTCAACTCACCTAAATTTGAAAAGACCTTGGAATCCACCAAGTGACTATGATTATTTTGTTCAACTTCACTATGAATCTTATATGAAACTAAATTTTTTGGTTCTAATTTGTTCATGCCATTCCCCCTAGAATAAATACAAACTCCTGATAAACTTGAAGAACTCTTTCTTTATCATAGTAGCCATACTCACAAATATTTGTACAAGATTAATTTTTTCTGTAGTTTTGAGTATGGGTTGAAGAACATAAGTTTGGTAGCGGTGATAGTGAGCCTAAGGTTTCTTCCAGCATGAGAACAGTGTGGTAGTTATGCCTCAATGGTGGATTCTTTCTTATTCTAGGTAGTGAGCTGTTCTTTTTTTGGTGGATTTACCTTGGCACTAAGCATACCTATAGTGAGCATTTTGGCAATGAGATATCTTTAAAAAATTACCTTAATTAGTGTCACCCTTCTAGGTATTTTCATATTGAGAACTAACATTCTCCATGGTTTTTCCCTTCTTAGGTTTTCTATGTCATATCTGGTGTTTCACATGTGTATTCTTTCATGTGAGTATCTACTTGTGACTAAGTAATTTGAGATTAGTTTACTGGATTTGTTTATGTGGGAAAAATTAAATAAATTTTAATTTGCAATTGATTCACCCCCCTCTCTAAGTTATCCAACATATTGAACAATTGGTGCCAAAGGTTTAGTTCCTAGAGAGAGAGACTAATTAGTCAAGAAGATTTGAACGAACATAAATTGACTATCCCTACTTTTGAAGGATCCAACTCTAGCTTCTGGAGAGTGAAGATGTGAGGTTATTTGATTTCTCTAAGTTACTAGACTTGGAAAGCTATGGAGACCAAGTAATTCTAGCTAGTGAATGGACTTAATACACTAGATGAGATTGAAGCCTTTGGAGAGAATGAACAAGAAAGGTATGTTATCTTTAGTGTCTTATCTAAAACTAAATTACCAAAATTTGTTGCATTAGATACTGCTTATGAAGTCTCTAAAAGATTGAAGAAAATATATGAAGGAAACAATAGAGTTAAGCTAGCTAAGCAGCAAACTACTAAAGTTAGATATGAGAACCTAAGGATAGGAGAAGGTGAACACATAACAAGTTATTTTTAGAAAGTTGGCAATGCAGTAAATGAGATAAGAGATGTTGGTAGTACCTTAAATGATAAGGATGTGATAGATAATATCATGAGGACTTTATCAGAATGTTACAGTGACAAGATTTTAGCTATTGAAGAAATCTACGATCCATCAAATTTCACTAGAGAATAGTTGTATGGCACCTTAACAACATTGGAGATGAGGAAGTTTGGTATAGACAAACCAAAAATAGAAACAACATTTAACGCATCAAAGACTACAAATGATTATTATGATGATGAGAGCCTAGATGAAATGGAGACAAACTTTGTGAGAAAGTTAAAGAGAGGAATCGACCAGTATAAAGGTATGTTACCCCTTAAATGTTCTAAGTGTGGAAAAATTGGTCATTATGCATCTAGATGTCTAAAGAGAGAATCAAAACAAAAATTTAACCAAAAAAAAAAAAAAAAGCTCAATAAGAGAGTCTACAATGTTAAGGATGATGCTGGTATTTCTAATGATTAGTCAAATTATGAAGATGGTGATTGTTTATTCTTTGATGAAAAAGATGAATCTAAACCTAGCAATAATAAGGAGATATCTAAGGTAGTTAAAACTATTGCATCAAGATTTCATGTTACAAGACATAGAAATGAATGGTTAATTGATAGTGGATGGTCAAATCATATGACCAGTGACAAAAGTAAATTTGTAAAACTTGAAAAGTATGATGGCGCTTCTATTAAATTTGGAGATGATCAGACTACTCAAATTGTTGGAATTGGTTCTATTAATATCTACAAAAATCATAACGCTAACAATGTTTACTATGTGAAAGGATTACATCATAATCTCTTGAGTGTCCAGAAGTTGTGTGGAAATGGTTACAATGTTTTCTATCAATATGGTTGTTATGAAATCTGGAAGAGATCCAAAACTATTATTGTTGTAGGGAAAAAGATAGGTGGAAACATGTTGATTGGAAGCTTCTACTAGACATTTCCTTTTATCTTAGGTTAATGAAAGTTGGTTATGGTACTAGAAGATGCGTAACATCAACTTTGATAATTTGGTGAAGATTAGCATGGCAAGAGTTGTGAGAGATTTACCAAGACTGACTAATGTGGATAATAGGGTTTGGAAAGAATGTCAAGCAGGAAAACTGACAAAAGGAGTATTTAGAGGAAAGGAACAATCTTATATTAAATTATTAGATTTGGTACACATAGAATTATGTGGTCCAACTAGAACAAGGATTTTACAAGGTGAGATGCATTTCGTGCTCTTATTTGATAATCATTCTAGAATGACAGGTTTCATTTCTAGGAGAAACATTAGAGGCATTAAAAAAGTTTAAGATATTTTTTGATGAATTTGATACTTTTTGTGAGAAATATATAATTAGAAGACATTTATCTACTCCTAGAACACCTTACCAACATAGTGTGGTTGAAAGAATGAACATGACTATTCAAGAAGTAGCCAGAACTATAATCAAAGAATCAAACCTATTGGAAATTGTATATTGGAGAGAAGCAATACATATTACTATATATACCCTTCATAGAGTTCTATTCAAAAATAAATATGGGAAGACATCATATGAGTTATGGCATGGAAGAATTCTCTTAGCAAGATATTTCAAAGCTTTTGGAAGTAAATTCTATATTCGAAGCGATGAAGGAAATCTTGAAAAGTTTGATAGTAGAGTTGATGAAGGTATATTTCTAGGTTATCTATAAAGAGAAAGGCTTATAGATGTTATAACAAGAGGTTGAATAAAATCATTGAAAGTGAAAATGTGAAGGTTGATATAAATATTTAAATAGAAACTAGTATACAAGTAGGATATGATTCTAACGAGTCTACAAGAAAAAAAGCAGAGGAGAACATAGATGAAGTCAAGCAGAAAGAAACTCGGGTTGCTCTAGCAGTTGCATAAAAAATATTGAGTTATGTGTAGAAAAATTATTCTAAGAATCAAATTATAGGAGATAAGAAGAGAGGAGTTATAACAAGAAGCAAAGCTACTAAAAAAAACATTCTACTATGTTTTCTTTTTAAAGTTGAACCTAAAATAATTGAAGAATCTTGTAAAGATTAGAATTGGATGAAGGCTATGAGGGATGAGTTGGATCAAATTGAGAAAAATCAATGTTGGGAACTAGTCCCTAGACCGACAGACAAGAATGTTATTGGAGCAAAGTGGGTATTTCAATATAAGATCGATAAAGATGGTCATGTAGTAAGAAATAAAGAAAGATTGGTATGCAATGGTTACACACAAGTTGAAAGCATTTATTTTGAAAAAACTTATGCACCTATTGCTCAAATGAAAGCTATTAGAATGTTTTTAGCTTTTAAAACATTTAAGGATTTCAAAATCTATCAAATGGATGTGAAGTCAACATTTATGAATGGAGGGTCAAAAGAAGAAGTATACATTGACCAATCAGAAGGATTTAAGTTGTCAGATGATTTGGATGTTGTTCATAGGTTGAAGAAGGAACTCTATAGGTTGAAGCAAGTTCCAAGAGCTTGGTATGGAAGGTTAGACAAGTATCTACTAAATCAAATATTTTAAAAGGGATCTATAGACAATAATATTTATTTTAAAATTGAATCATAAAATATCCTAATTGTTGTATATGTGGATGATATATTTTTTGGAGAAATGATGATATGTTCAATAAGTTTTCTAGTGAAATGAAAAAGGAATTTGAAATGTCTATGACTGATGAGTTAAATTTCTTTCTTGGATTGTGCAAGTGAATCCAAATAGTAAAGATATTTTTATTTCTTAGTCAAAATATGTTAGAGAGCTATTGGAGAAGTTTGGATTGGAGAATTTCAAACTGGTATGTACTCCTATGACCACCAGATGCAAGTTGACTAATGATGACAAATATCTTAAGACTACTACAACAATAGATCAATGATTGGAGGATTGTTATTCCTAATTGCTACTAGACCATATATCATGTATGTTGTTTTTCTTGTAGATAGATTTGAACATGAACTAAAAGATTCTCATGTTATTGTTGTAAAGAGGATTTTTAGATATTTGAAAGGAACAAAAGATTTTGGGTTTTGGTATCCCAAAGGATCAGACTTTAATATAAAAGCTTATACTAATGTAGATTGGGTAGTAAGTGTTGATGACAGAAAGAGTACTAGTGGAGGAGCATTTTTGCTTGACTCTTGATTAATTGTATGGTTAAGAAAGAAATAGGATTTTGTATCTTTATCAACCACAAAAGTGGAGTACATTGCATCTACCTTATGTTGCACTCAGGAACTTTAGATGAAACAAATATTGAAGGATATTGGTGTGATATTTGATGGTCTTATCTCAAATATGTGTGGTAATAAAAGCACAATCAATATCTCTAATAAATCAATACTACACTCCAGAAGAAAGAATATCTCTATTTGGTATCATTTCATAAGGGAAAAAGTGTTGGACATTGAAGTGAAACTAAAACATGTACCTACAAAAGAGCAAGTTGTAGATATCTTTGTGAAAGATTTTTGTAAAGATACTTTCAAGTATATCCAATAGAAGTTTGTGGTATTACCTCTTCCTAGTTTGAAATAGTGCATTTTGTAGTGCATTATTCCAAGGAACTTCAAAAAATATTTTTAGTCTAGGCTAATTTTTTGGGGCCTCCACTTAGAGGGAGTTGTGTGGATTCTTGGCTAATTTGTAACTTACCTTTGTCTTTGATGTCAAATGGGGAAAGATAAAGTCATTTTTCTAAGGGGGAGAGATTGCATAGATGAGATTTGTGTTTTTTATTGATGAATGTTGTCATCAATGACAAAGGGAGAGATTGTTGTAAATGTGAAGTTGTTGATACATCAGTATGGTTGTCATTGATGTCAACATATTGATTCTACATTTTAATGTTTGGGTTTTTCTCTGTATTTTTTTATATATTGTAGATTTGTTTTACGATGTCTTGGTATTTTATTGGATATTTCCTTAAGATTCTATTCTTGTGTTTTGTTGGTCTAGAAGTTGTGCTATGGAAGTATATGCAGTCATGATGATGTTTCTCTAGCAAAATTTATAGAGAATCATGTTTCTATGCATTTCTAATTATAATAATAAGATTTCATATCTTTTTTATTCTTATTTGACATTTGTTGGTGTTCTCTCGAGTTGTGGTTTCAGATGTGATCATATTGGGTCAGGTTGACCTGAGATGCTCTACCTTTTGTTTTGATGATTGCATCATTGGGATAACATGATTTCTTGATCAATAATATGTTGTCATGTGGTCCACTTCTCATTCCTCTTCACCATGAGAATGCTTAGTGAAGACCTATTTCAATTTTTGTTTTATTATCTGTGTGGCCAACTTGGGAAATTCTACATTGGAGATAAATTTAAATAAAGTATGGTTGTAATGAGAAAAACAAATAGAAAGATAAAACAAGAAGTTGATTGAAAAGGAAGATCTATCCTTTTAGCAAAGTGGTTGATCAGTATGGTTGTGAGCTGATGCGATTTGGTATCAGTGGCAATGAGCCTAAGGTTTTTTCCAATATTACATAAGTGTAGCAATTGTGCCTCAGTGGTGGATTCTTTATTTCTTCTCTTGATTGGTGAGCTCTCCTTTTTCTAGCGGTTTTAGTTGAGTAGCTAGCATTCTGGCAATGAGCCATCTTGTAAAAATCACCTTAACCGGTGTAACCCTAACATATATTTACATATTAAGAACTAACATTCTCCATGGTTTTTCCCTTCTTAGGTTTTCCACATCATATGTGGTGTTTCATGTGTGTATTCTTTCATGTGTGTAATTTCTTATGGTTAAGTAATCTACGATTAGTTTATTGAATCTATTTCCACTAGAAAATTAAAATAACTTTTCATTTACAACTAATTCAGCCTCCCTCTCAATTATCCAGGATTTTCAACAACTTAAATATTTTGGATCACTTCAACCAACAAGAATAGATGAAAATGACATTACCGTTATTCCTGAATTGAATCCATCACCATAGTTGGCCATTTATAAACCAACAGCTCAAGATTCTCTAATATGTCATGTCAATATAATACATTCATCAACCTTCTATATTACATTACATTAATGAAAAAATTGACTAGCACAACTAGTATTGTCCCAAAATCATAGACAATACTTATTTGACATTAGTGACAACATATCTTTAACACTAACTCTAATGAAAGAATAATGGTAAAGACTTGATTAATTCATATGATAAATAACAACAACATTTATAGAAGAGGAAATAGTTTATCAAGCACATACATAATTGCAGGTAGGAATGTAGTTCTCAATTGTATAAATGTTGATATCTAGCTATATAACTCTATTCTAGCAATGTAATGATAATTTTTTTCCTAAAATTTCCCCAATAACATTGTTCCTACAAACTTACCTCTAAAAAATCCAAATTTCACCTAGCTAAAGGACCACTCCTTAAGTCTTACATTACAAGACTTGCTAATTACATAAAATAAATAGATATTTTTTAGAAGAATTTTCCTTGTATAAGAAAACCCTAAATCAAGTTGAACTCCATCAAGTTGGATCATGAAACTAGAAGTGTATAATTTTGAGTTGAATGCTTAAGTTTCCATCCTAAGCTCTCAAATCACAAACAATAAATTATCTAACAACAATCCATATTGAGATCTATGCATATAAAGATCTATAAATTTATTGGATGACCCTTGTAGAGGTGTAATTCTCAATCATAGTATTATAATCTTGTTGGAAAATAATATGTAGCAAGCTCAACATCAAACCCTTACCTATCTTCAAATATCAAACTTCACAAAATATGCATTCCCTAAATTTTTTATCATCAATAGTGAAATATAAAATGAAAACCAAAAAATAAATCCAAAAATGCCTCTCATGCAAATCACCATCTCAAAGCGAGAACATAACTTTTTATTTGATTGATCTTTTATATCATCTTTATTCATTTAGAAAACCTATAGTGCAATAGAATAAAATTAAAATATTGTATGGCAAAATAAATGAGGATTTAGGATGCCAAATAAAAAATGATTCTATTAGACTAACTACCAATTATTTTACAAACTTTTAGGAATTTGTAAAACAATTTGATCTTATATAACAACTTAAATATTGTAATAATAAGAAACATGACATATAGTTGATATTTAGTCTATTAAACTAAGTTGGTAGTCTATAATATACTACACTTAATTATATTTTTTAAAATAGCAAGCTAACTATTATAAAAGTATACACTATTTAAGGCGTACTTTCTCCCATCATGATCAAACTCTATTTTCAAAGACACATTTTATTTTGGGCAATCATTGATATTTTATTGTTCTAAGTTATAACTATAGCCTATTTGGACACTAATATCATGTTAGAGTGGGCACTATTTTATTATTCAATGTTAACTTAGTTTATCACTGTAGATTTATTTATATTTTTTAGTTTTAAATTTAACATTTATATTGATTTGTCAATACATATTACTACTAGAAAAAATTGTAGAAAGATCTTAAAAGCAAACTTTCTAGGTGAATTGGACATGGTTTTGATTAGCATCAACAAGGATTTGAGCATTCCCTAAAGGCTGCACTATACCATTAGAATGATGGATGCTATCCCTACATCCGATAGACTTATTCATCCCTCATTGTTGGGATGTTTTTTTCTTAACTGATATCGATACTAGTTTTGGTTGGTTATGGTTTAACTACTTCCATGACTTTAATGTATATTTTCATCACTCTTAAATATATTCTAGATTAGACCTATTATTAAAAATAAAATAATTAAAATGATATTAATCATGTATAATGGATCTCAATGTTTTTCAATAGGTATTATCCATATATAAAAAAAAAATTCAATATTTTTTCAATGATTGATTAAAATAATTTTATAATTTATTTTGGATCACAATAGTCTCGCTTAAATATAATGCATATGTTATCTATATTTATTTTTCTATAAATATTTCTTTAGTTATTATGTTAGATATCTTATCTTTTTGGTTTAACTATTTAGGTTAATATTGCATGAGTAATGGAAAGTGGTTGAGTCTCTCAAGAAACCATTGTAGTAATTCCCTAGTATAATTAGGACTTATTTACATAGGGAATGAGGATATTTCTTGGTAAATGTAACATATTTTTTGACTGATTTTAATGTATTATCATCATTATTAGTATCAATTTGAATTTTTTTAAGTTCACCTAAGTGTCAAATTTTGGATTTGAATTTAAGAGGTCTTTTAATATTAATTTTTATGTTTTGGATTTGCATTAATCTCTTCTACTATTCTATTTTGGTCCAAGTTGATGGCGGTTTCTTATTGTTTTACTTTAATCTCTTAATGCTTTTGTCTCAGTCAATTTTTTTCTAGGTTGGGGTTCCTTTTACAAAAAATTGTTATACTTAAATGGCCTTTTGGTTGATATTTTGTTTTATTCCTTACATTCAATAGACTTATTCATCCCCTATTGTTTGATATTTTTACTTTACTGATGGTTTTGGTTGGTAATGGTATAATTTCTTCCATAAATTTAATGTATATTTTCATCAATTTTAAATATATTATAGCTTAGGCCAGTATTGAGAAACAAAATAAAATTAAAATGATATTAACCATGTGTAATGGATCTCAATGTATTTTCAATAGGTATTATCTATGTCTAGATTTTTTTTAATATTTTTAGGATGATTGATTAAAATAATTTTATAATTTATTTTTGATCACAGTAGTCTTTCTTAAATATGACACATATGTGTTATGTATATTATTTTTTTTATAAATATTGTTTTAGGTATTATATTAGATATCTTATCCTTTTAGTGTAAGTGTCTTAGGGTAATATTGCATGGCTAATGGAAAGCTATCGAGTCTCTCAAGAAACCATTGTAGTGATTCCATAGTATACTTGGGACTTATTTAAAGAGGGAATTGAGATCTTTATTGGTAAATATATCATGTTTGTTGGCTAACTTTAATTGATTATCATCACTATTATTATCATTTTATCTTTTAAAAATTTCAGCTAAGCATCAAATCTTGGATTTGAATTTAAGGTCTCTTAATTTATTACTTTTGATATTATTGGATTCACATTAATCCCCAAATATTATGACACGTGGGTTGATTTAGAATTAGAGTATTTAGTATGTTTCTTAAATGTGTAATAGAAGATAAGTTTTAAATATGATTTAGGCAGGCAAGTCAGCATATCTACCATAGGTTGATTGTATTTAGACAATGGATCTTTATTTAAACCTTCCATGAAGTTTTTCCTACTGTTGGATGTTTCAGTTTTCTTTTTCTTCAATTTTAGTTTAAGAACAAATTAAATAAAAAATTGATGGGCTACCAATCCTGACGGTTGAGATCAACATTCATAGAAAAGGGACACAATCACTTGGCATGAGGCTTTTAAAATTAGTACATCACTTGGAACATCTATTAACAAAGAAGAATCCTCTTCTATTTGGATTATCAATAGTAAGGATATTATAATGGGACACAATCCACCAAAAGAACTTCATTGTGGGAGTGAATTTTGAAATTCAAACCTGATCACATTTGAAAGAGTTCGCGAATATTTTGAAAGGAGGAATAAGTAGATTTATAGAGAACTTACCTGAAGGAGATATTTATAGATTCACTCATCTTGTTTGTCTTCAATAAGGAAGCTTCAATATCTCCCATTTAGATATGTCTCCCATCTATATGCCCCGCCCCCTCTTAGTCTTTTGAAATGAACAACTGCTACCCAAAATCGTTCCGAGTAATTTGGTCCCCTTCCCAATTAACATATAATAAAAAAGAAATATCTCATTTAATCTCTCCAAAAGTTATCTTAAAAGGCTTAAGTAGTTGATTGAAGAAAGAGCCACTTCCTTCATCCACACATCCTCCTAAAACATAGTGTTCTTACCATTCCCAATAATCTTCCTTCCTCCTTGACTGACAACATTTTTGACTTCTAATAAGTTATTCCACACAATAGAGCAATTAGAAAGATCAGATTCACAAAGGAACGGACTAGGATGCCCATTACCCAAATATTTAGCTTTTATGAAATTTACCTAGTCTTTGGTCCCTTCAAGAATTTACCAACATATTTTGGCCAGTAGGGATTGATTAAATAAATTAATCTCCTTTTACCTCAAGAACCTCATACTCCTTAGGTTGACATACCTTATCTTTGTTCAATGGTTGAATGGACCAGAACACCGAGAGGGGTGAATCAGTGTTCCTAGACTTTTTTAAACTTTTCTTGATATTCTAACATTAGCAATTAATCTCATCAACATGAATTAGAAAATTTATAATTAAAAAACAACACAACCACAAAATGAACAACAGATTTTATACGTGGAAAACCCAAATGGGAAAAACCATGGAGAGTGTTATCTCTCAAGATAATATAACTAGTTGTATGGTGTTTACAAAATCGGTAGCTCATTATTAGATGGCTCACTACCATAATGCTCATTGAAATAAAAATAAATGAACTAAAACAAATTGCATCTCCTAATGCATGAAGCCAATTCCAAGTTAAGCTCAAATATAAACTCATAGAAACTCACAACATATCTAGTAAACGATCTCTTCAACATGTCTAGTATTGTATGTAGTAGATCTAGCAAGAGATTACTACATCACTATCTGCACTATGTCACTCCAATTGCTTGTAGAAGATCTGGTAAGGGATTATTGTAACACTGTCTACACTTTGAATCTTCTTCACACACTGTCGATCCTATATAATTTTTCACTACTCACTATATATTTCTCTCACACTACTACTATTCTCTTGTTCACAACTCTATCACTCGCGCACTTCTTCTTCTATCATACATCACATACATATGCTCTGCTCAATTTCCACACACACACACACACACAGATATATATATATATATACATCGAGATAATATGTCAACCAAGCATAAATGATTTATACAATAATACATTACTCAGATCAATATGTTATCCAAAATATGCCTTGACCGGAAAAAGAATAACCAAGTCATCTTTCATTGATATTTTACACGCTTCATTTACTAGAACACATGCCTCAATTACCAAGACAAAATAAGAGTCTACTGAACCCATAGATACAGACCCATAAGAACAAATCCCAAGCACAACAACTTCTATCTTCATGATAGAGATGCCATAGATTCTAGAAGATAGGATCCATAAATCATAATACAATACAGACATCCGAATAGAAATTCAACTGACACAACTAATACCAGAACTGGATACAAACCATGATAAGAAAAACAAAAAATTTCGAAGAAGACGATCTTTTGGAATTAACTCCAGTAGCTCATGCATACCTTATTGCTTCATATTACATACATACCTATCTTCCATTGTTGCTCAATATGCCACATCAGGCCCTAACCGAATTACCAAGTTTGAGATCAATGAAAAAATTCACACAAATCTAACAATATCCCCCTTTGTCATGAATGGAAAAACATCTCAAAAACAATAATCCCAAAAACATGTCTATGTGAATATCTACATGTAGCTCCCCATTAATCATATCACTCCATTTATTCATTTACCTTTCTCCCCCTTTGACATCAAGGACAAAGGGCGCCTTTGATGAAAAATTAAAACAATGCATGAACAATAAAAAGAATGTCAAAATTGTATGTCAGCCAAAAAAAGCTTCTTAACTATTTTTAATCTGAAAGATTTTCTTGTATTTCTCATTAAGCTCTAGAAGGAGAACCTTCCATTAATATAAAAGTAATTTAATTTTCATATACAAGATTCTGCACTCAACCAACACATCAATAGCATGAGATAAACTATCTCAGATAGATGGATTTTTCTCATACTCAACTACATTATCAAGCAATACTAAGAAATGTTGCAGTTTAGCCTTAACAATCTCCTTGAATTTCTCGAAAATGACCACATAATCTTTCTTATTCCTTTGTAAAGATAATAACTTAGACTGTAGGGAATTTACCTTGTTCCTTTTCTCACCATCTTTATCACTCAGAAAATCAAATGACTTACCCGTAGAATTCAATTCTTCTTCAACAAAGTTAACTTTTTCTTTGAACTTCACCATAGCAGCTGGCCATTGTAGACAATATCTATAAACTTTTATAGAACTATTGATACAATCTCTAGCAATATTCTATTAATAACTAATTATGCAATTACAAAATTTAAATTTCTCTTGTATAAATATATTGCATATTCTTTGAATAAATACATCAAGTTATCTATGGGTGACCTCATAATACTTAGTTACACTTTTTGGCCAAACTTGACACTGAAATCAACATTTTGTGATAGATCTTTAATTTCTAACACTTATACCATCTAACCATTAAGAATTTGAGGATGAAGTAAATTACCAATTTGTGATATTTTGCATATAGATTCTAAATATATGTATTTTTTAAATTATTAGAAATGAATTGTCCATATTGTTATGTATATTTTAATATCTTAATATTTATAGTAATAAACATTTTTCAAAAGTGACATTTATTCTCTAGTGCATAAAACTTTTTATAGACATGAGCAGAGATTACTTTAGTGGCAAATATTCACCAATGGTGAATTCTTCACATCGGCAACCTGGGAAATGGCGAATATTTTGCATCGACTGGGGGTGGCCATGTCACTAGAACATTATCAATTTCCATCAAAGTCACGGCCTGATCACCATATATTTTATGCAATTAAATGTTTCTATGCGTTGATTTCGCCAATACAATATACGGTGGACACATGGTAAATTTAATTTTTTTGTCTACACTCTCCGAGGTTGCCTTAATAGATGACCATAATTCACCTATAGGCATGTGAATATTTTATAGCTAGGAGGACCCAATTCGCCCGAAATTTTGCCGACGCGTGTCTCCATTCACCCCAACTTTTTCCAACTATATTATATTTGCCAATTATTTGGATGACCTATAATCACCTCAAAAATTACATGTCATATTTGGACAACCTATAATCGCCTCAAAAATTACATAACTCGTATTTGGACCACCTATAATTGCTTTGAAAATTATATGTCGTATTATAGTTATGCGGGATTCACCATATAAGGATTGGTATAAATACATGCAAAGATTAGATCTATCTCAACACAATTTGGTGGGTTCTAGGCTCTGAATTCTAATCAATAGCGAAGTTTTAGACCAAGGAAAATCATTGTTGTTGACTACATTGGTGACTACTAATGACCTAAAGCCTAAAGGTGAGCGATCATATTTTTGAAGTGGTATACTATACATTATAGTCTATTATTGCTTCTTCAAAAAATTGATTTTTTTTTTGCTAGCCTTTATTTCATTGGAGATGTCGAACAGGAAGAGTGGTAGGAAACCTGAATGTGGGGAAGGCCAGGAGAGGCCAACAAAAAGAAGAACGTTGTCTTCATACTTTGGCATTGGAAAATATTGTGGTGAAAATTAGGAAGGTACATCATCACAAGTACAAGTACAAAATTTACCACCTACACCGCATGTTGACGATGACGACGAACCTGATATCTTTGATTAGGATGATCTTCAAGAAGATTATCTGGTAGATACCCAAGTTAGCCGAAATGATATAATTGACTTGGGTGATAATGCCATTGATGATAATGCATGGAAGGGGAAAAGAAAAGCCATATCAAAAAAGGGTGAACCACAATAAAAAAGGATCGGGAGTGGGATATGTCAGTGAAGAATTTTCAAATTAATTGGGCATCAAAGTATCCATTTATTGAACTATTGGAGAATCTAATTGAAGGCAAACCTCCAATAGAATGCAGGTGTAAGATTTGCACTTGGAAACATAACAAGGAAATTAGGTTGCAGCTAAAATTTGACACCATAGAAAAGCATATGGGTAAATTTTATGAAAAACAAATGATAGAGGGGGTTGAAAAATTAGTGATAAGATGGGAAAAAAAGGAGGAATGTAAGCATGTGAGGAATGCCAAAGAGTATTATTTTCATGAGAAAATAAAAACAAAGCCTGCTGAAGTTAAAGGTTCTATTGAAGTTGTTTTTGGAAAAGCAATGCAAATAGAACAACTGGGAAAATTTTTTCAGTTAAGTGTTGTTTTTTATATTTTGAGCAGAGGGCATGCTATGATAGATTTCCCATCAATTAGTGGTTTATTACACTTTTTGAAAGTTCCTAACTATACTAATAGACACTGGTCAGTAAACAGTGGATGGGAATGGGCAAGTTATCTTGATGAGGTTGAAAAAGAAGATGTAAAGGAAAAAATAAGAGAGTCAAACTTTATTACATTTTCTTTAGACGAAGTTATGGCAGTAGACAATACTTCATGGGTATGCATGCACGTTTATATTGTAGAGAATCATACCTGCCAACCTCATCTACTATTTGTTGCTAAAATGAAGGAGAGTGCGATAGCGGAAAATTTATTTCAACTAGTAAAGAGAAGTCTAATTGAATATGGAGGTATGGATGACACGATGGTAGCCAAAAAATTGGTTTGTGTTGGAGCAGATGGAGCTTCAATAATGCAAGCTAATAGGAACGGTCTTTGTACAAAGATTGAAACTTCATTTGCACCGTACATTACTGGAATTCACTGCATGGCTCATAGAACAAATATAGCTTTTGGAATTGTGAGCAAGTTTTCTTCAGTTAAAAAAATTGAAATTTTAATCGGAGAGCTCTACTCACACTTCTGTCGAAGTTCCAAGCAATTTATGGAGTTCAACACTTTGCTGATAGAATAACTGATGGGAACAAGCTTCTCAAGGATAATGATACCAGATGGATCTCTTTGGATGGTCTAGCGCATTGAGTGTTTTTAGAATATCCATTCTTGATTGGACTTTTCACACAACTCGCAATGAATCAGATCAACTGAAATTTCCTGAACTTCTTCGCAGGTTAAGTAATTTAGAGACACTCTTAACTTTAGTAGCTCTTCTACCCATGCTAGAGGAAATGAGGAATATTATGAAGGCTGCCCAAAAAAGAGCTCTGTAAATTGCAGAATATGCTACGTTGCGTAAGATGACATGCATGACCCTCGACAATCTCTATCAAAATCAACCAACACTATCTGATGAAAAATTTGTTAAGTGGTGAACACTCACAAATTTGAACAATCCTGATAACTTTTTACAAATCAGTGCAGATAGGGAGGTATGTTCCAATATACGGGGAGTTGAGATAGCAATGCACTTCTATACCACAGTCGACCTTGAGGAACCAAGAAAGCACCCCAGGAAGCAACTAGCAAGAGTTACAAGGGAAGATTTTGACAAGATTGTTGAGACTATAACTACTTCTGTGAAGAAAATTGTGTATGATCTTTCCTTTCAAATTAGAAGCAAATTCCCTCCTAACAACCTACTCAAAGCCATGTCTATCATGTTTCCTCATTATTTGAGCCTCAACAGTGCAACTGATTTTTGAAATAAGCTACTGACTTTGATAAAACAATTTTGCATATCCAGAGAATTGAATGGAGTAACTATAAATGGAATATTAGATGAAACTCATCTTCAAGATCAATCATCTCATTTTACATACACTCTGAGAGATCAATACACCAAAATGGAGAACCCTCGTAAAGAGGGATCAGTAACAAGGCTTTGGAAAACTATAGTTGAGAACAAAATGTTGCGTGATTCAATGCAAAAATATGTGAAGCTTGTTTAATTATGTCTTACAATGATATTGGGTTCGGTGGAAGATGAGAGAGTTTTCAGTGCTTTGGGGTTCCTAAAAGCTAAGAAACAAACTAGACAAAAATTTAGAAAATTCCTTGAGGTTCTGTACATCTAGGTATGATGTCCACACTTTTCCTTACGATAGGGCACTGCAAATCTGGAGATCCAAATGTGAAAGAAGAGGTTTGGGCAACACTTCAAACCAAAGTTCCAGTGGGACTACTGCCCCATGTACTGGACCTACTGGTAGCATTGAGATGCAGTTTCGGTGAAGGTATGCAGACTCAAAGTGAAGAAACTCAAACCATAGACAAGAATCAACAAAGCTCTAAATTTGATGAGGATGAATGGCAACTGTAAGAGATTGGTATTTATTAATCTTATTATTGTTTCTCATCATTCATATTACATAATCATTTTACTTTTTTCAATTAGAATTTAATATTGATTTGTAATCATATTTTTCAACTTTCTATTTCCAAATTTAAAATAGCATAATTAAAAAAAAACATAATGTGTTTATTGATATAGAGATGTTTATTGTTTATTTATACATCTTTGAGTCTCAAATCGGTGTGATATATTTTATAACCATATGATACAATTCATCCAATAGTAATACACATGTCGAGAACTTAGATTTTCATTAATTCTTTCAAAATATAACCATATGATACAATTCATTCAATAGTAATACACCAATTTGTGTGATTCTCCATGCAAATTGCAAAAGTGAATACAAAGTTTTAGAACCCTTTGTAAATGACCCTGAATTCCTTTTTATAGAAACAAGAGAGAAAGAACAACTCTTGTCTGATTCTCCAATGTCCATGCAAAAGTGAATACAAAGTTTCACAACACTTTGCAAATGACCCTGAATTCCCTTTTATAGAAACAAGGGAGCAACAACAGCTTCAGGTCGAATTACAAGTTTGCAACATGTGAAGACTGAACATCAAAATCAGAAACTCAGCATAGATTTATATGGCCATCACAGGCCATATCAGCAATTTAACATCTACTACATGTTTGATGGCTCCTATTAAAAAAATAGAGTTCAAAATTAAATATTAATTCACGCCATGAAAAATTAAACATAGATAATAGCAGTGCCTAAAACCTACTAATCATAAATAGAGAAGTGCATAAATGTTAAAGCAAGGGAGAATTTGAGAATACAAATTTACTGGCTGAAGTTTTGTACTATACATCATAGATTCATAGGCTGAATTAGCAAAATAGCAATAGCAAGTGCTGGTTTTTTCCTATTCATAAAATAGATTAATAGGCTGGATTAGCAAAATAGCAATAGCGAGTGCATCATAGATTCATAGGTTGGATTAGCAAAATAGCAAACAGAAAAAACATAAAACCTTGAAATTAAGAGTAAAAGAAGAAAATTGTGCAATACATACTATGATTCTTAAGATGTTTGTGCCAGTTTTTGTAGGGTGCTCCACTCTTCATCTGATGGAAGGTCAATATTTTGTAAACTATGGAAAGTCAACACCAACTTCATCAGCATTCCATATTCAGAAGATTTACTTGACATCACCGTTTCATCCAATACCGAATTTAGATTTGTAAATGGTTGGATGAATTCCAAAAATCTTTGGGGAGTTGTATCCTTTGGAAGCAAGTCTAGATCAGACTTCATTTTTATCTCCATTCTTTTTTTGTAAGCTTCTTCTCTAATGAATTTATTTGATGGGTCAATGGTCTTAGGCAAACCAATTTTAAACAAATTATTTTTCTTTTCTTGTAGCTTCAAGATATTTTTTCCATAATTTTCCATAACTTCTAATGTTTCCCTTAGCTTCTAGCATTTTTGAATGATAGATGATGTCTTAACTGTGGCATCAATGCGGCTCTTAATTCCCTTGGATGCCAAGTAGCTGTCACTGGAACTGTAGACTAGTTTCAAAATCTTTTTTGCCATATCCTCTTTTGAATAAACATGTGTGCTCTTCTCATAGTGTGCTTTGATTTTCAAATAAATTAGTCTTAGACTTTCAGTCAATTGAAACCATTCACACAACTTGTCACTCCTCTGCATTATTTGCCACCAAATGTTTTCTTGTATATACTTCATTGTATTTTTCATATTATCTTTCATTCTATCCTCCAATTTTTTTATTTTATCATTTGCATTGTGCAGGTTTTCTTTCATTTGTGTACATTTTTTTCTTTATTCATCTACTTCCTCTTGCAAATTTTTTTCTTTTTCCTTCCCATGATCCAATAGGTCCTGTAATTTTCTCATTTCGGTAGCAACAGACTCATAACTTTTGTGTACCTAATGTCACTTGTCATGTGTCCCATGACTTCTACCAGTTTTCAGGCACGTCACCATACTCGTGTCACTTTTCAGGGCTATTTTTTAAGTCTGTTTAATCATTTTAAACTTCCACCCAAAAAAGAGCTTTATAGACTTAATTATATTTAATTAATATTAAAATGTTCAATAACAATTCTGGGCGAAGTTCTCACCAATGTGTTCACTTTCCACATTTGGGCCGAAATCCACCCTAAGCCGTTGATCTTTGTTCATCCAATGAATGATGGTACCTATTTACAGATGTAGTGGGTCCCACGACTTCTACCATTTTTCTGGCACATCACCATACTCGTGTCACGACTCACTTTTCCTGTGTGTTTTTTAAGTCTATTTAATCATTTTAAACTTCCACTCAAAAAAGAGATTTATAGTCTATAGACTATAGACTTAATTATATTTAATTAAATTTAAAATGTTCAATTCTGGGTGAAGTTCTCACAAATGTGTTCACTGCCCACATTTGGGCTGAAATCCACCCTAAGCCGTTGATCTTTGCTCACCCGACGGGCGATGATACCTATTGAGAACATGAGTGTTGTCAGATGTCGTCGGTCCCATAATAAGAGACATTTAAATTTTAAAGATGTTCAATAGTTTGAGATAACTATTAAATATAATGTTAATATTATTTGTAAAAAAATGAAATTCAAAAATAGTATAAAACATGAAACTTAGTTTCTAGAATAAAACAAATAACTAAATAAAAATACAAATTTTGATATACAATTTGAAAGGTAAAAGTTTAATATAAAAAAGAAAACATTCAAAATATGTTTACGATATATAATTTTAAAAAATAGTTTAAAAATACATATAAAAGTTCAACATAAATGTAGTTTATTAATTTAAAAAAATGTGCAGTCCTCAACCTGTTAAGGCAAGAAAATTTGGAAAGTACAAATGCCAAGGTGGCGATTAATTGTTGTAGAAGGAGTTGTTTGTGGCAGGTTGCACAAACAGAGGAAGGGGAGGATGACATGAAATATTTTTCTTGATATCATGGCATTAATGCCTTATCGTACACATTCATTACCCGACCTATACGAGGGAGGCAAAATTTATTACCTTTTGATCTATGTGCCAGTTTTTGCTTTGAGCTAGAACAAATATGTTATTTTGTAGTTCGTAGCTTCTGTAAGACATTTTTTGCACGAAGTGCTTTTGAAATTGCAGGTGACCATGGAGGTCAATTTCACACTGCGAATAGACAAGAAGTTGGTACCCTTTTTGGGAAAAGTATCTGATAAACGAATGCAAGGACTATTCAGGTTTAAGGAGGAGAAGTTGTGGGTGGTAGCTCAACTGATGCTTGCGGAGGAGGTGGCACATATCAGTCATCAGTATCAAACTAACATGGATGTTTACTCTCTGATTCTGGCATGGGCTTGTGAATTGGAACCAGAGGCGGAAAAGGTAAAAGTCACATTGGTTTGATGGGGATGTTTTGATTAACCTGGATTCAATCTTGGAGTGGGTGGTTCTGGGAGTTGGCATTTGAATTAAGGAAGGGGACGACCAGGAGGAGTTGCTTCCTTTTATTCATGGCCTAGAGGATGAAATCAAATATCAGTGCCATGAACATGCCCAAGTGGGGTGGGAAGTGATGAAACTCTTTGTGAAATTAAGCAGAGTGGATGAAGTCCTAAAGGCTTTGCATGTGGTGGCAAGGATGGAGGTTGGTAGAGAATTGAGAGATAGGGCTAAACAAGGGTGGGCCATATAGCTATTGGCAAGCTTGGAGGGTGACCCCGACTTCGGGTGCCTAAACTACATTCTAAAAATGAAAGTTGAAGCGGAAAAAGGGAAAGCATCGACCTCCAAGGAAGGAAGGGACTGGGAGGAGGCGACCTAGGGGGATAGTGAGTGAGCAGCCTATCATATCGGCCAATGTTTTTTAATTTGCTTCCAAATGATTTATTATTGCTAGAACATTTGTTATGGATATCCAGCAATGAATTGGTTTTTTTGTCTGCTTGCTATAAGTTGTGGGCAGTATGATTTTCTCTCTATCTGCATTTATGCATGAATGACTGCAAATTTTGTATCTTGAAACTTTTGAATTAATAGAATGAAAAAACCTTTACAGACAAACTTTAATATCTTGTAACTTTTAAAATTTTGTATTTTGAATGACTATATATTTATAAAATTATAATCAACCATAATCAATGTACAAATAATTAATGGAACAAACTGAATTTTTTTTTATAGCATTTAATAGAAAAGATCATAGTATTAAATTTATTTCCACTGTTTAACAAATAATTGAAATAACGTAGCTCATATACAAAAGCATTTGAAAGAAATTAATTAATAAAAATGAAATAGATTATAGAATTATAGAAAGCATTTTTATATCCATAGGACTGTAAGAGGCAAACTGAAACAAATTGGAATTTGAAAAATTATCATTAATATTTATGCTTTGGAAATTTACAATTTTTTCATCTCAAGTTTGAGATCCTCAAAAACTTAAAAGCCAAACTAAGTGAGCCACTAAGCCTGTTAGGTTTCGAGGACATAGGAAAAAAAAACTACTAGGGGCCCAGGGGGGTGGGGCTAGGGCATAGGTAGTGGCTGGTTTACAACATAAGCTAAGAGAATTCGTTAAGCCAATTGTAGTTTGGAAAGTCGTCCAGGAGCAACCATTTTCGAAGGAAGTCCCTGCCTATTCGGGCCCATTTCCTGTGACGCGTCAACTGCTCCACATTCAGGTTCAAGAGAAATGATTGCCTGGCCACTGGCACTGTTTGGTTAGGGAGGAGAAGCTTGGATAATTCACTCACCCAAGGGATCCCCACCCCTACTTCTGGAAGGATGACAACAGTAATGTCATCTCCAAGGAAGTCTTACTTAAAAACCTTCTTGGATAGCATCAGCATATCCACGTTGTCTTCTTTGAGGTCAAGAAGAGACACTAAGAAACAAGATGTAAAGTCCGTGTTAACATGGTACCTATTTTCATTTTGCAGAAACTCTCTACCCAAGACCATCTGCATAGCCTCATTGATGAACAACCCAACCTCCTTGCATACTGATTGGAGGGTTGGGTCTCTAACGGAGCCTAGAAAGGCCCTCTAGTCATCTGCAAAAGTGCTTCTCAAGTAGATGGGAGTGTCCATCTTGAGAATATAGATTAACAAATTAAACAACTTGAGCCTATAAACGTAAACTAGAGGAAGAATTTAAATACAGCTTCGACGATTTATCGACCAAATGGCAAAGGCTAATTGAATATGAAAGAAGTAGAGATCGTATATAAATAGTTGAAGCTCTTGATTGTAATAATTACTTCTTTAACCATATTAATTGCTTTAAATTTTTTAAAATCTTTCTTATCTCTGCAAATATTTCCCCTAAATACACTATTGTGCGAAAATGGAAACAACTATAAACTAGTACCAAGTTGACAAGTATCACATTTGAAGTCATGGGGACAGAGTGGATTGTAATTACTGAAAAGATATTTATTAAATAAACAAAATTATCGATCGTGATTTGTGACATTTGATACGTGTCTATTAAATCCAATTCCATTCCAGGCACTTTCTGGTGAGCTATGTTCTCTTCAGAAAATCGGGCCAAAATAAAACTTCACCCATTGATCTACGATCATTGAACGGTTTAAAATCATTGATAGATTTTAGGTATGTGTCACCCTTCATGTGTCAAAGAGGTCACGATTATTGATACATCGTGCAGAGTCCGGACTCAATGTATTATGAATTTATGTGATGTGATGTACTGATCTGATGTGATGTGCCTTGTCTATTAATGGCAATGACTTCATGAAATCGCCAATAAATTTTATAGTTTTCTATAAATAACAAAATATTCGCCAATACATTTAAATAATTTTCAAGCGGTGGATAAAAATCGCCAATACATTTAAATAATTTTTCCTTTAGAGTAAAAATTTTCACTCATACAATTACATATTTGTTCCTTTTAACAAAAAATATTCACCTCCCACAATAAATATTTTTCCCATAGAACAAGGTATTATTCGCCAGAAATTTATGGAGTTTTCATACCCTTGAAAAAAATTGCCAATATGAAATAATTTTTTTCCCTATTTTAAAAAAAAAAATCGCTATCAATATGAAAATTCCCCTGTGAAAATAATGTTTGATTCACCAGGATTTTACACAGTTGCCTGAGGGGTGATTTCTTAAAGTTATCCCTAGACATGAGGAAAATCTAATTTTTAAAATATAGGTTTGTCACACCAATATCTAGCTAATGGATATCTTTTTGTAATTTTTTTATACATATAGTATTTTAATTAATTTTTAAACTCAAGAGTAATTGTAATAAGGATAGAGGTATATTTTGTAATGCATAAATTTTTTTGTATCCATTTGAGTTAATTTCTTTTGTGTTGAACTGAAGATATCAATATCTAGGGAAATTCTCCTCCATTTTTTAATTTTTCCACATGTATGTAACATAATCCTTAATGTTAAAAATGGCATAGGATAATTTGAATCCAGAGAGGGCAGGAAAGTGCAAAATTGGTGAATGTGAAGGAGGTCACGTGGAGGGTATAATGAGAGATGCAAAGGAGGATAAAAAATCTAATGGAGGGTGCAATGCAGTGTGGGATGGCGGAACTCTGTGAGTGCCAATGTGTAAAAAAGATGGTGGAACTGACAATTCATCTATCTTGCATGTGATGGAGGGTCCTAGGGAATCTGCTACGAAGCAAGAGGCATCCTCTTCTTCAGAATACAACAAGAAATGGTTAGCACTTTTTGGTTCGTGTCTCAAAGGTAACTCAAATTCCCTTGTTTCCCACTGTGTAGATCCAAAGTCTATATCCTTCTCCAACTCTATCCTAGACTACAATGTGGACAAGACCATGGGAAATTTGTTTTCTATTTTGCTTGGAAAATTTGTAGGCCCACACCATAATATTGAGACAATTCAGGCTTGGGTTTCCCTTAAATGGAAAGGAAAAGGTAAGATTGAGGTGGTTGTTATGGCAAATGGTTTTTTCTCTCTTTCCTTTATCCATGATGAGGATTTAAGATTTTTCTTATCTGGAGGTCCCTAGATGTTGGGTAAATTGTCTTTAGCTTTGAAAAAATAGGAACCAAGCTTTAACACTAAGGATTAGGAATGCAATGAAGCTCCCATTTGGGTTCACCTTCCTAGCCCACCCTTGGAATATTGGGATGAGAAGATATTCTCTAGTTTGGTTTATTACTTTGGTGAACTCTTATCTATAGATCCTATGACTATGACCAAAAGAAGACTAGTTTATGCTCATTTATGTGTTAATATTAAGAAATCTAATAATCCTCCCTTTGAAATCTCTTTGAACTCAAAGTTGGGGAAATGGGTTCAGAAAGTGAAATATGAGTCCATTCACTTCTCTTGTTTCTACTGTAAAATAGTTGGGCTTTGGGCTAGGGATTGTCTGAAGAAACCCCGTTTAAAAAAATTCTAGAAGAAGAATTCATCCCAATCGGTTACACCTAGCGAAGCCCAGTTGGCCTTGTCTTTCAAGTGGGAGATATTTTCAAGCCAGGAAGGCAATTCTAGGAAAGTGGCTCTAAATGATGATATCCATTTACCTTCTTCAAATAACCTAAATCCACTAAAGGATTAGGGTGCTTGTCATGTGGACTCCCTTGCCTACATGGAATCTTGTCTTCTTGATCCACAAGTTTTGGGTGAGTCCCTCGATCATTAGCTGATTGGGGATGTCAGCTGTGTCTTAGATCCTGTAAAGTCTTAGAATTTTGTTTGGGCTATTGGAACTTGGGGCTCCTCAAATCAAAGGGTCAAGGATTAAAATTCTTTTATTGAAGCCAAACCCTAGAACCATACATGCAGCTCCTCTGCTAGTTCGGGAAATGCCCTTTCCCTAGGCTCAACTGGAGTTAAAACTAGGAATAGATAGAGAGTGAATTTTGGATATGAACAAAGAGGGGTGGGAAGGCAACCAAATATGTTCAACAAGGATAAACAAAGAAAAGAAGAGATTGCACACAGAGCCCAAAGAACTCTTCAGGAAATGGGGATTGGATCCCCCTTCCTTGTTAAATGAAGATCATCTCCTAGAACATAGGGGACTTAATCACCCACACAAGCATGATCCCCTCTCTAATATGGCAAGGTATCATAAATTTGAGATTTGTCTCATTCGGGAAACTAAAATGCCTTTTGGCAAACTAAAGAAAATGAAATTAGCTATTTTTAAGGACAGTGGTGTTCATTGTTCTAATGTTGATCGTGCATCGGCTAGTATTTCCTCCTTCTAGAATCGAAGACTTATCCAAGGTACAACTACCTCATCCATCTCTAACCATATTACCACCAACTTTACTAATTTGAAAGATGGTTCCTCCTAGGTCATTTCCAACATTTATGCTCCGAATAGTAAAAATGCTAGGAAAGCACTTTGGACCTGTCTTATTAATGCTAGATAGTATTTCCCTAATGAGAAGTGGATTTTGATGGGGGACATTAATACTCCTCTCTTAAATGATGAGAAAATGGGAGGGGCTTTGATCATTGAAGATAGTAAGCAAGATTTGTCAGACATGATTAACTCTTTGGTTTTAATGGATCTTGATCTTAATGGAGCTAGATTTACCTCATCTAATAGACATAGTGGCTCTACTCTTATTCAAGTTAAGTTTGATAGGGGGTTCCTTTCCCCAGATTGGGCGATGGAATTTTCATTTAATCTCTCTTCTCTTTCAAGGATTGGCTCTGATCACTTTGTGAATATTTCGAGTATCCCCGCCTCTCTAGAAGGAATTCTTTTCCCTTCAGGTTTGAGAAGATGCGGACCCAAAATACTGACCTATATGATAAATTCATTGAGTCGTGGAGTAATGAAATATAGGAAATGACTATGTATAAAGTGGTCAATAAATTATTTAAAGTGAAATCCAATGTCGAGAAATAAATTAAATCTTGTTTTGGAAACATCTTCTAGAGGAAAAACTCTCTTAAAAGGGAACTTGATGATATTCAACTGCAAATCCAAATTCTTGGTTGTGATCCTCATATAATGAATAAGGAAGTTGAAGTACTCTCTAAACTTCATGATATCATATCTAAGGAAGAAGAATATTGGAAACAATGGTCAAGAGCTATTTGGCTCAAAAGTGGGGACAGGAATACCAAGTTTTTCCATATGACAACTTTGAAACATAGAACATCCAACAAAATCAAGAGGATTTACATCAATAATCAGTGGGTTGATAAATAGGAGGAGATGAGTCAGGAGGCAATTCATTTTTCTCCTCCCTTTTGGTTGAAGAGGGGTAGCTAGATGTGAATGCTCAAGAGCATTTATTTCATGAGATCCCCAACAACCCGTCCCAGGAGATGAACAAGGCGCTTACCAAAATTCATTCTTTTGAGGAAGTTTAAGAGGTAGTTTTCTCCTTTGAAAAAAACAAGGTCCTTGGTCATGATGGCTTCCCCATGTTCTTTTTTCAAGTGTTTTGGCAGATTGTTGGAATAGATATTGTGGATTCTACTAGAGTGTTTTTGTTTCTCTCTCTCTTTTAAAGGAGCTCAACACTACTTTGATTGTCTTGATCCCCAAAAAAAAAGATGCCAACTACTTTCAGGATTTTAGCCATATTAACCTATGCAACTCTGTCTACAAAATCTTCACCAAAACTCTTGGTTTTAGGCTAAAGAAAGTTCTTTCACTTTTGATATCAAAGCATCATAATGGTTTTGTTCTAGGGAGAGAAATTTTGGATTTTATCATTGTTGTTCATGAGAACATTCACTCACTCTCCGTCAATAAGAGACCTAGTTTTTTGCTAAATTTGGATCTTATTAAAGCTTATGAGAGGGTTAAATGGGATTTTTTAATCAAAATTCTATGAGCTTTTGGTTTTTGTGATCAATTCATCCAATTGGTGAATCAATGCATCTCTACTATAAAGTTCTCTATTTTAATTAATGGATCTTCTTCAAGTTTCTTCTCAAGCTCTATATGTATCAGACAGGGTGATCCCCTCTCCCCATTTCTTTTCATATTGATGGGTGAATCTCTTTGCAAAATTATTCAAAGAGAGGTCAGGTTTGGAATACTCAAAGGTCTCTAACCTTCTTCTTAACCCCAACTTTGTTTCCATTAGCAATTTGTGGATGATTCTTTTTTGATGGGGGAATGTTCAATGGAAGAATCTAATCTCTTGAAGTCTATTCTTAATTTTTATGAAAGAGGATCTGGGTAGAGGATCAACTTGCTAAAGAGTTATATTTTCTTCCTCAACACACCTACCCATAGATAGACCAAGATAGCTAATATTTTGGGTTGTAAATTAGCCTCATTATCAAATACCTATTTGGGATTGTCATTGTGTTCGGGACCTCCTCTCGATTCCTTCTAGTCTTATTTGATTGATCGCTTCCAGAATAACATTGCTGGTCAGAAATGTGCCCATTTGAGCCAAGATGGTAAGCTCGAGTTAACCAAGGCCTCCTTGCAAAATCTTCTGGTCTATGTTATGAGTCTATTTAAAGTTCCTTCAAAATTTGTTGATCGCATGGAAAAAATCCAAAAGAATTTTTTATGGACAAGTATTGAATCTAAAAATTGCCTTCATCTTGTGGCCTAGGATGAAGTGTCTCCCAAAGAGACTTGGAGGCCTTGCCATTAGGCACATTAATGACTTCAAGAAATCCCATTGGAGGACTTGGAGATGTCTGAAGGATTCTACTAAATGGATCTCTATATATATATTTGCATGCATGTATCTTTAAATATATATATAATTTTATTTTCTTTATTGCATTCTTGTTTTCTTTATCGTCGTCTCCCTTCGTTCTTGAGTTATATGGTTTTTTGTTTATTTGTTGTCTCTTCCTTTACTTTATTTATTTATTTATTATTTTTCTTTTTATTTATTATTTTTTTAGTTTCCTAAATGTTTTTTGGCTTCTATTTTGATCTTTTTTCTTTTCCTTTTATTTTTTGATTATTTCTTCTTCCCTCTTTTCTAATTGTTTTTTATATTTTTTAATTTAGTGTCCTATCTTCCTGCCTTGATCCTTGTGCCTATTTCCTCCCTCTTTTGGCTTCCATGGTCTGATCCTTAGTCATCTTTTTCTTTCGCATGCTCTCTAACTTATCTCTTCCTGATGATGGATCATGGAGTGTGATCCGAAATGTTGATGCAAAAAAATTACACAATTGATTTTGGAAATAGTTGAACAACATACATATTTGGAAAAAAAGGATATCTTATGCATGAGATCCAATGGTGCCTTCCTCTATTGAAAATTAATAAATATGTTGGCATGAAATTTTTATGAGATATTGGGCATTATATTTTATTATATAATGTAAAATAGTAATATGCCCCAAGCTTGTTTTAAGAAATTATATATATATATATATATATATATATATAATTTCTTAAAAAAAACTTGGGGCATATTACTATTTTACATTCTATTTTTCTATATATATATATATATTAATTAGATTTTCTAGCCACCTTTATTTAAACATTTTTAGTTATCACTCTTTGAATGTTTGTAATTTTACCTTGTGAATTGATTAAATTATTATATTCATTTAGTTTAATTATGTTTTATATAAGAAATATATTTTTATGTATTGATTTCAGAGAATGACATAAGCTAAAATTCATCTTTTGAAAAATAGGACAATTTTCATATGATACCAAGACACTCATAAACTATACAACAAACATTAATCATTAAATAAATATAAACAATCCTTATTTCCTAATTATCCTATAACTATAACACACTAAAAGATATTGCTAGATAATTTAAGTATATAAATTATTAATAAATTACAAATGACTAAAACTTTAGAAACCTTACTCTAGTAAAACTATCAATACCTAATACTTGTTCAACTTTAAAACTATTTTCCTTATATTTTTATATTTGGAAAATTTTGAGTTCAAGTTCGATTACAAACAAATTTGGTAATATCTTATACAAAAGTGAAGTGAAACATACACACAATTTACTAATTTAAAGAAACTCCCATCTAAACGTCATGCTATAACTAACCATAACTAATCAACATTGCATCAACATTTGAGATCATACCAGTAGTTATAGGTATATGTATGGATACTTGAAGCCTCCTTAAACTTATTCCAAATCATTATATCAACTCAAAATTATGTCTAAGGTGAGAGTTGGTAAGTTAGGCATCTCCCATGCCAATCACATAAAATTCTAAAAATTAGATTTTGAGGTTTAAAATCATTGGATTTTTTCGTAGAGGTCTGGTCTATCTCATATTTTCTGTTGTTTCAGATTATCCTCCTAGATTTCTCCTTCTTCTACAATAGTAGATTCTAGGGTAACTATATTCAAGAACCAAGGTAACATAGTTAAACACTTTGTGAGGGGAGTTAATCTGAACTTGGTTCTTCTTTTGATTAAAAGGCTAATCAATAGATCTTGAGCTCTCACCAATCAAGCATTAATTTGGAGGATCTTTTACTATTTCCTTATCCTTCTTATTTGGATCCTAGATGGATCAAATACAATATTTTCAATAAGGTGGTCTAATCTATTGCATTTTTTGCAGAAAAGTTCATCATTCTCATAAATAATGGGCTGACACCATTTAATAAACTTTGATTTTAGTGCAATAATTTGGGAAAATAGATTGTTTACTTCAAAATTAACACATAATCTAGCAAAGATAAGGCAATATATTTTTTAGATAGTGACTTTTTCAATGGTGATTGAAACTCGGAAGGAGTCTACAATACTCTTAAGCATTTTTAGCCTCTAGTACTTGAGAGAAAGCCCTAGAAGATGGACCTAGGTAGGAGTGACATGACTCGAATCAACAATAGGGTAATATCTTCTCTAATAGAAAATATAAATAAGAATAACCCATCTATCGTTACACTAAATGTCACACTCCCCTTCAACTTCCAAGCATTTGAGGTCCCTTAGCGAACTAAGACAACATTGGGTATGAAAGAGTAAAACATACCAATAAGGGTGGTACATGGGTCCAAAGTAAACACTTCGATGAAAGCATCTAGAAGGGAAACCTCAATACCTTCTCAAGAAACTTTAACTATAGAGGATGCATAATGGCAACAAGAATAATTGTTTCTTGTAATGAGTTTATCCACCTAAGAAGTGGGGGCCACTCCATCAAGAAAAGTTTCAAATTTTGAAAGATTTCCATTGTCATCTAAGAAAGAATCCAACACTTTACCAGAGAGGACAAAAACTTTTTTTGTTAAAGGAACAACATCCAAGATTGTCTTATTTTCCTTCCCTATGGTAGCATGGTCTCCTATAACATATACTATTGCTTCAAATACCTTCGATTTTCTTTTATTTGTAGATATTTCATAGCCAAGCTTAGAGGTGCCTATATTTAGATTGGATGCATGATATGTTTGATATGACATTATTATTGAAAACCCTATGATACCCATAACTATGCACAGTATTATCATGAATCATTAGTTAATTTTCATTCAGTTATGACCTGATTATCAAGCAACAATAAATTAATTTTGATGTAATGTAACTTAAAATTAGACAAGGTAGATATTTGGAGCATTGAGATCACATCGTTTTAGATCATAAACAGTCATCAAGAAGCCCAATTGAGTTATGTTTTATCAAATCTATATCATAAAGATTGTGAATTATTTGTTCTATGTTTATGGAGAATTTTGGAATGGTATAAGACATCTTTTCATTGATAGATGAAACAACTTTCAACATTAATTTTAATATGAATATAAAAAATAAGTGGCAATTAATTAAACGTTTATATAGTCTTAAAAAATAGTGTATCATCGTGAATGTATCATGTTACGAGAAGGTAAAGTTTGTATCAACCTTTTCACATTGGAACTTCTACTTCCTAAACCAAAGATATAAGAAAAAGGATTATATTTTATGATTTATGTATTAATTTATTAATTAAAAGGATCATAAAATTTGTATTAGCTAAGTCGATAATGTATGATTATAGTGGTTGCTGACAACGACCGAGTTTTGTTCTAAACCTCATACTCACAAACAGTGTATGGAAAGACATATTCACGTCGACCCAAGGACCATAAAGTCTATTATTAGGGTTTGTCGTGTATGAAAAGGATTGTATTACTTTCCAAAATTCAATAGTCAAGGCTTTTGAGGAAGGAAGGAAGCATGAAAGACGATTTTAGTGGGCTTCATGATTTTACATGGCCTTAAAAAGATGGCAAAAAAACGTAATAAAGACGAGCGGTGGTCGTCTGATAGCGATAGCATTTTATAGTCAATACCGTGTTAAGACTTTGTGATGTACATCCTCTGGAAAATTTTTTACAGTTTTTGTGATCGTAGACAAATAGATATTGGTGTTAATATCTACTAGCATTTGCATTAAAAAGAAGTGTAATGATTATGTTGATAGTAAGACATAGATGAAATATTTAAACTTAATTTATAAATAATTTTGAGACCACTATACAATCAAGTATCATTGAATTGCATACAAAATCAAATCCTAACCTGTCCTATTCATTTATAAAACAACAGTTATTATTAATTGCTGTCAACTCTTTATCTTGATGTTAATTTGTTTGTTTATGTTAATATATTATTGTGTGCTAAGATACTTAATTGCACTAGCACCAATAGTAGAACATATTGCCATGGAAATAATTCACGTAAATATTTAGTTATGCGGAAAGTTGAGAAATTTCATATGTTCTATAGAGATTTAAATATATTACAAATAAAAACTTATCATTCAATCATATCTAACAACATAATAAGTTCCAAACATGCTTGACTCCATACTGAAGACTGTCGGTGTCTACTAGACAAGCACACCTTCCCCTAATTTACCCTTTAATTCCACTACTTGCAAATCATCCTTAAAAATGATTTTCCAAACTCAATGCCAACATCCATTGTTGAGAATAAAGAAATAAGAGCAAGAAAATTGAAAAAAATCTTAAGGTTAGATATAAAAAATTGATTCATGAAGCATCCAAACAAATTCCAAAACTCTACTTCATATAATCACCTTTTCTAACATGATACAACAATGAACTTGTCAACATATAAAAATAATGTCTAGATAAAAAAAACTATATTTAACAAACTCCTTCCACTTTGAGGCCAAAACCTTTGGCTCTTCATATTCTGTTTGTAAGCTCTTTAAGAGTTGTTTGAATATCATTATTGTTGCATTCTGAAGCTGCTTGTTGCTATGTATGTACAAACCATAATTGGTCATCAATAAATTGATTATGCAGCTTTAAGTATGGATGTAGGCAATCTGCCGAACCATGATAAATTGCGTGTCTCTTTTGTCTTTGTCCGTGAATTCATTGTTTTGTTTTCTGCTCTTCTAATTTGCTTTAATTCCTAACAATTGGTATTAGAGCGAGGTTAGATCATTGTTAAGATTTCGGTAGTTGAAATTCCAGAATCATGGAAGAAGCAAAGATAGAGAAGTTTTCTGATCAGAACTTTGGGTTATGGTAGGTACAAATGGAGTCTTTGCTGATAAAGAAAGACCTATCACTTGCACTTGAAGGGAAAGCAAAGAAGCCAACTATGATGGTTGATGAAGAATGGGAAAAATTAGACAAGAAGGCAAGAGCAACAATTTTTCTTTCACTGTCCAACAATGTTCTCTTCAATGTCACGGGTGAAGCAACAACGAAAGATGTATGGGATAAAGTAACATCCATGTATGAAATGGCATCGGCTGCCAATAAAGTGTTTATCATGAAGTGGTTGTACAAGCTTAAGATGAAGGAAGGTTATGCAATGGCAAATCACATCAATGAATTTAATACATTGATTAGTCAAGAAACTGCGGTGGGGATGACACAAGATAATGAGAGAAAGGTTGTACTTTTATTGTGCTCTTTACCAAGTAGGTGGGATGGTGTTCTAACAACAATTAGCACATAGATATTTGGTAAAAATAAGTTAGTTTTTAATGATGTAGCAGCTACCCTTCTCAACGAGGATTTGAGAAGAAAAAATGAAAAACCTTCATTTGGTGAACCCTTAACGGTGGTAAGCACCAAAAATAGAGGTAGAAGCCATAATAGAGGCAGAAATAACTATCATAGATGTTCGAAATTAGTAATGAGATCAAAGTCTAGAAACATAAATGGTGATTATTGGTTTTGTGGCAAAGATGGTCATGTAAAGAAGGATTGTAGAAACTACAAAAGGGCACAAGAGAAGGTGTGGGACAGTGAAATAAATACAGTCTACGATAAAGATGATAGTGTACTAATCCTTTCAACAACCGACACTACTCCGGATTCATGGGTACTTGATTCTGGTGCCTCCCATCATGCTACCTCATGCATTGAAGCATTCATTAACTACAAAGAAGCTTACTTTGGAAATGTTTTCTTAGGAGATAACAAAGCTTACGAAATTATAGGCAAAGGTGATGTGTTGCTACCATTAGAAGGTGGTAAAACATGGTTGCTCAAAGATGTTCGACATGTCCCACAATTGAAGTGGAATTTGATATTCATTTCACAGCTCTTTGATCAAGGTATTAATGTGAATTTTCTTCCAGATACTTGGAAGGTAACTCATGGTACCATGCTGATTGCAAATGGCAAAAAATTGGGTAATCTTTCTAAATTTTAGACTCGTGGTGAAGTGGGAGTTGCAATGGTGGTTGAGGACAACAAAGTAGATATTTGGCATCAAAGGCTTGGGCATATTAACAATAAAGGGCTCCATGTTATGCTCACGAGAAATCAGCTTTTGGGTCTCAAACTTGTCGACTTAGCCTTTTGTGAACATTGTCTTTATGCCAAACAAAAGCGAGTCAGTTTTTTGAAAGGTGGGTGTGATACAAAGACAACACCATTGGAGCTTGTACACTCGGATGTTTTTGGGCCTATCGTGGTAACCTCCATTGGAGGATCTAACTATTTTGTCACCTTTCTTGATGATTGTACAAGGAAAGTATGGATTTATATGCTCTCTACGAAATCTGAAGTTTTTCCAAAATTTAAAATTTTCAAGGCTTTAGTTGAAAATCAGACTGGGCATAATATTAAGTATCTACAAACAAATAATGGTGGATAATTTTGTTCACATGAATTTGATGATTTTTGTGTTGATGATGGGATTAGAAGAATTAAAGTTGTTCCTTTCACTCCTCAAGAAAATGGTGCAACCGAGAGGATGAACAGGACAATCTTTGAAAAGTCATGATGTATGTTATCAAATGCAAGTCTAAGCGAGGAATTTTGGGCAAACGCTTGTAACACAGCAGTATATTTGATCAACCGAAGTCGCTCATCTAAATTAGACTTTGGTATTCTAGAAAAGGAATGGAAAGGGAAGAGGATTTCATACTCACATCTTCACGTGTTTGGATGTGAAGCTTTCTCGCATATACCCAATGAGAAAAGAACCAAACTGGATCCCAAGTCCTAAAAGTATATTTTCATTGGGTATGGCGAAGAGAAATTTGGTTTTAGGTTGTGGGATCTGGTTCACAAAAAAATTATTTGTAGCAAGGATGTAATTTTTCATGAGACTTCCTTCCTTGCACTACAAGGTTAAAATGAACTAGGTAAAGAGTATGTTCCTTTGTCTCTGTTTCAAAATTATTCTACATCTACTAGTGGGAGCCCCTCTGTCATCTACCATGGTTGAATACAATTCTCAGACTGAGAATGATGAAGAAGAAAGCATTTATCATGACTGCTCACAACCATTTGACATAGCACACCGTGGAATAGGGTTTTCAGATAACATATCACAACCTTCCTCAGAACCATCACGGGCTTGTAGGAAGACTATTGAGGGTGTCTTCAACTCAGTTAAGCCATTGTCTACACAGTGCCACAGTCTAACTCATGGCAATGCAACCCCACACTGCATAACTCTCCACACCTCACTCATGGATTCACCACCTCAACACACCTCACATGTCATCGGTGATGGTCTTGTGGAATACCATTCACCTTGTCTCTGCTCATAGCACAGGTGACACACATCGGATGTGGAATTTGGTTCTCCAGCAGACTACTCATGTGTTCTTAGTAAAATAAAACAAAGTCATCTCCTCTCTATGCCTTTGATTGATAAAACAAAGCCGTGTCATTTTGAATTGATATCACCTAGTCATTGTGTTGAAAAAAATACTCAAGCATGTGGTGTTGATAATCAACAACACAGGTCTACTAGAGAGCGTCAATTTCCCCCAAAATTTATAGATTATGAGATGTTATTCTATGAAGAAGTTGAGCCCACTTTGTTAATATCTAGGCAAACAAAGCCTACAACATACAAAGAAGCTTGTAAAATTATAAATTGTGATAACTGGCATGCTGCAATGTGCGAAGAAATCGGACATGGGATTTGATGCCACTTCCTTCTAGCAGAAAGGCATTATGAAATAAGTGTGTGTATAATTTGAAGGATGAAGGTGGTGGTCAGAAAAGATTTCAAACAAGACTAGTTGTCAATGGATACACTCAACAGCTAGACCTCGATTTTAAAGAAATTTTCTCATGAGTAGTCAAAATGACTACCATCCGAGCAGTATTGGGATTGGTTGCAGCCTGGGATCTTGCGCTTGAATAGCTGGATGTGAGGATGACATTTCTCTATGGCGAACTTAATGAGGAATTATCTATGCATCAGCCTGAAGGATTTATTAAAAAGGGTCAGGAACATCTCTATTGCAGATTGAAATGGAGTTTGTATGGGCTTAAGAAAGCCCCATGATACTGGTATCTCAAATTTGACAATTTTATGATTGATCACAAGTTTACTTGCTGTGAGTTTGATCCTTTTATTTTTTTTAAATCTTCCCAATGGTGAATTTTTCATACTTCTCCTTTATGTGGATGATATGCTAGTGGCCACAACAAGCATGATGATTGTTCATGACCTTAAAACTCACTTAGCTAATGAGTTTTCCATGAAAGATTTAGGGGCAGCAAAGAAAATTCTTGGGATGACCATTTTTTGAGATAGGAAAAAGAGAGAACTTAAACAATTTCAGCAAGAATACATTAAAAAATTATTGGACAGATTTGGTATGGCGAATGCTAAATCTGTATGCATCCCCTTAGCCTCTCATTTTTAGTTGTCTTCTTAGTTGTGTCCAAAAACACAAGAAGATAAGGAGTTTATGGATAAAATTCCATACAAATCTGCAGTTGGAAGTCTTATGTAGGCTACGGTGTCTACTCATCTGGATATTCCTCATGCTGTGGGAGTGGTGAGCAGATTTATGGCTAATCTGGGAAAACTACATTGGGAGGAAATAAAGTATATTTTGTGGTATCTCAAGGGTACTTTAGATCTTTTCTTAAATGGTTTTGGAAGGGCAAGGAACACTTGCAAGGATTTGCCGATTCTGATTTTGCCGAAGATTTAGGCAAAAGGAAGTCTACTTCAGGTCCTTCTTTCACATTTGTTGGGGCAACAATTAGTTGGGATTCTAAATTGTAGAACACAGTTTCTCAATCAACTATCAAGGCTGATTACATAGCTCTTTCTGAGGGAGCAAAGTAGATGGTATGGTTGCAACTCTTGTTCAGCGAATTGGGTTTGAAGCAATCAGATTTTGCTTTGCTTTGTGATAATAGCACTGCCATCTTTATGACTAGGCATCAGACATCTGAGCCTCAGTCAAAACATGTTGATGTTCACAGTCATTATGTTTGTCACATTATCAAAATATCTCATGCCTTTTGAAAACTGTTTATCGAAGTATTTTTTCGTGCAAACAAAAAGGAATATGGTGGCACACAAATAATTTGATAAGGTAGGGGTGGAAGGCATTACAATTGTAATAATTGCAGATCTTTTTCCCAATGTTGATTTAAATTTTTTAAAAATGAGTACATAGAAATTCTATTTTAACAATCACTTAACACCATTATAGCTAAAATGGGAAAGAAAAATCCAATCAAACTATACAATTGAGTTCAATGCAAAATTATTTTTGTTTGAATTAAGAGCACTCCACAGGGAAAAAAAAAAAATGGCATTCGGGACAATCCACCTACTACGGTTATATTCATTAGTAATAAAAGAACCATGTCATTATCTTGTTAGTATGGTTTGTTTGCCCTACCTCAGTCATAGTTAAGAATGGTACAAAGCATTGTCCATAGAACAAAATTGTTCTTCTTTCTTGTGGATTCAAGAGGGTTGCATGGGATTTGCGAGGCAACATATGGCTTTTGGTAGATATTTTCCTTCTCATGTGAGATTTGTCATATGCAGGAAATGCAAACCTATAACTGAGAAAGATTTCAGAAATACCATAGAAGAAAACTACTTCACTTGGAAAAAATTCAAAAATTAGCTTAGCTTACAATAGATTTAGGGTCTTCTAAAATTATTATTATTAGTCAAAAATTCAAAAATTAGCTTAGCTTAGCTTACTATTATCAGTCAATAGGAGAACATATAAACAATTTTGCTTAAATTATTTAAATATCCATAAATATTAAAACTATACTATTATGTCCAAATTTTTTAAAATCCTCAAAGTTCATTGATTAGTTTGAAACAAAAAATGCATCTCATAGATGCACAAGTATCGTACCTATGGGCATGAACTAATAACATCTACACTAAACAAATAAAATTAACACTACATCCAAGAGCCTAAAGGATGGCTATATGAATGGCCTCTCAATATGGTTTAATATTCTTTGGCAAATCCAATCTTAATGAAGATAGCCTATTGCTAAGAGTGATAAGTCGATTCCATGCCTTCCCACATGGAATTAATATTATCTAGAATATCTGTACTATTAATAAATATAGTTTTCTTAGGATAACCAATAAGAGTAAAATACTGAATTGCAAGAGAGCGAGGGATTTTGCTATGATCTTGTAGGATGTATTAAATAAATTGATTTATTATTATTTGCTAATTTCTATAAAATTACCTTAAATTTTAATTCAAAATTTTCTTTATTATTTAAAGAGCCTAAGGTATCATATCAAAATATTCTAGGTATATTTGAAGAAGGTTGGCATAAATAGTAGCTCATAGGGTTTTATAAAATTCATGAGGAAACCAATCAAAGGAATGATATTTATCATTAGCCATAGCAAAAACTAATTCTCTAATATCTTCCAATTTTTCATAGGGATTCCATTGAATAGATGATATCCTACAAGGGAACATAAAAACACACTATTACAAGGTTTTATCATATTCGAAGAAAGGATCTTGAGCTTAAAATTACGGGATCATAGAATGGAGTTTTGTGCCCAAAGTATTCTCTATGTGTTGTATTAATTTATAATATGGAATCAGACAAGATACCCAAATAAGCCATAAATAGAAGTTAAATTATAGTCCATAAAATCACAAATAGCTACTAAGAAATTTTATTATATTGATATATCTTATATTACATTCCCATCATTCCATTATATCTCTCTATACCTAATATATCTATTTGTGTATAATTTTATTCTTATATATCTCTTATTATATGTACCACTTTCATATATTATCTTCTATTCATTCTCTTTTTTCTATTATACTCTACACTACTCTAACACATATATTTTCATAATAAGACATGTCCCTTACAAAATGTGTCTCTTCCTAGAGGTGACTCATTAGCTAGTAGCTCCACTACCCTATTATGGTGGTTTGTGGTAGGTTTTCATACTTTGTATTTCTACTATGTTGTTTTCCTTGCTGACATTAATGTTCTTTGACTTATTTATTTTTTGAGGAATGTAGTAGGCTAAAAGGTATTAAAACAATTTTTTAGAAATTTTTTCCTATATTTTGATCCAATATAAATAGGCTTTGATTTGGGATCCCCACGTTATATGATTATCTAAAATTTTCTTTTGTTGGTAAAAGTTAACATGCAATTATAGAGTAGAAGAGAATGGAAGCACCTCAATCCTAGAATTAGCAGGGTAGTGATCCTAGATGGTGGCCTAGCAGTAGTAGTAACAAATTCATTGAGATTAATAGTTAGTTTAATGGAATTATTTATAGGAGTTGAGAAATACAACCCCACAGTAGCCTGAAGATCTTCTGCAAGCCGAATAACCTATTACAAGGAGAAGCAATGAAGCAAAATCTGAAGAACAAGAAAAACACAGGAAAAATATTCTCCAAAAAAGAGCTCCAATTCACCAGAAAAAATGTATTGTGAAAGATAATACAATGAAAAGAAAAAGTAACCTCTAATAGGTCAAGAAACCCTAAAAAGGGAAAACCCTAGGTTTGCACATAATAATTAATTAAAATAATTAATTATATGCACCTAATGTTAGCTTAAGTGTAAAAAGATAATTGGAAACTTAAAGAATTAAACAAATAATGTTTAATTAATCAAGTAAAGACCCAATTACTCTAACACCCCCCCTTAAGCTAGAATTAGGGAGAAGCTAAAACCTAGAACAACTACTGAAAGCATGAAAGATGGGTCCCGGTAACAAGGCCTGATCAGGTACCCAAATACAATGAAATCTCTATGAAACAGAGACAAAGGAGAAAACCTAGTGGGAAAAAACTCCTCTCCAAAAAGAGATAAAAGAACATGCTGAAAGAAGAAGAAGGAAGGAAGGCCTCATAAAGACCCCCCAAGGACAACTGCCTTCACCCCAAGCATAGAGTGCAACTAAAGATAGCACGGCGATGCAAAAGGTTTCGTGAAGATGTCTGCAACCTGCTCAGAAGTGGGAATGTACTCCAGAATGAGAACACCATCCTGAATCAACTGACAGATGAAATGCATGTGAAGCTCAATGTGCTTCGTCCGCTGATACTCTACCGGGTTGCGGGAAATATGAATAGCACTCTGATTGTCACACCAAAGAATAGTGGGACTATTAGGAGGAAAACCAAACTCAGTCATCAACTATCGAAGCCATAAGATCTCCTGACTAGTGAGCACAGCAGAGCGGTACTCAACCTCTGTAGATGATAATGCATGAGCAGTCTGCTTCTTGCAAGACCATGTGATAGGACCAGAGCCAAGATAGAAAACAAAGCTGGAAGTAGACTTCCAATCAGTGACATCACCAGCCCAATCTGAGTCAGTGTAGCCAACAATGTGAGGTTCCCCTGATGTATAATGAATGCCATGAGAACTAGTGCCCTGAATGTACCTCAAAATATGTTTGGCAGCTTGCAAATGACTCTCATGAGGATCATGGGAGAATCGAGAGACAAGACCAACCGCAAATGAAATATCAGGATGGGTGTGAGTCAGGTACAACAAACTGCCAACCAACTACCTGTAAAGTGTAGAATCGACTGAAGGAGTGGGACAAGCTATGGTCAAAACAACCCCTGACTGAAATGGTGTGGGAGCAGGCTTGCAATCAAGCATGCCGAAGTGTTGAAGCATGTTAAGAGCATAATTTTTCTAGTAGAGAGAGATCCCATCAGAAGACTGAATCACCTGAAGACCAAGGAAATAGTGCAAGAGACCGAGATTTGTCATCTCAAACTGATCCATTAAGGCACGCTAAATATGCTGAATCATAGAGGATGAGCTACCCATGATGAGAAGATCATCAACATATAGCACAAGAATCAAAATGTCACCCTCAAGAAGCTAAATGTAGACGGTGTGATCAGAATGACTGTAGGAGAACCCAATGGAGAGCAAGAAAGAGTCCATCTTCTCATACCAAGCCCGAGGGGCCTGTTTGAGACCATACAAGGAACGCCGAAGTCTACAAACCAAAGAACTATCCTACATAAATCCCTGAGGTTGTTCCATGTAGATTTCCTCCTATAGATCCCTGTGCAAGAAGGCACTCTTCACATCCATCTGAAAAATAGGCCAATGCCGAGAAGCTGCAAGAGAGAGTACAAAGCAAATGGAATTCATCTTGGCGATAGGGGAAAACGTCTCAGAGTAATCAATACCCTCAACCTATGAAAAACCCTTCGCAACAAGACGTGCCTTGTACTTATCAATGGAACCATCAGCAGCATATTTAGTGTGATACAACCAGCGACACCTAACCATCTTTCTGCCCTTAGGAAGAGGATAGAGATCCCATGTATGATTCCTCATCAAAGAAGAATACTCCTCCTCCATAGCACAATCCCACTCAGGGTGACCTCTCACCTTTGAAAACTTCTGAGGATCATCTGAAATAGCATAATTCAAAAGACTAGAACCCACTATGTGAGAACGAGTGCGATGAGTATGGGAAGGATCACCAGCCAACGACCTGTCGCTGCAACAGTAAGGTGAGCCCACTTGGGCATCTGAGGTGGAGGTGGGGATGGTGGGGGTGGGGATGGTGGATCATCAGCACCATCATCAAAATCATCCTCAAAAAGATCTTGAAGTGGTGCAGTGGTCAGAGTAGGCAGAGGAGTAGACACTGGAGTCGGGGTATCCACTGCGGGAAGACGCTCATCAAACTGAACATCCCGTCAAAATAGGACCTCTCTAGAATCAGTATCAAACAACCTGTATGCCTTAACATCCTCACAGTAGCCAACAAAAATGAGTGGTCGGCTCTTCCACTCCATGGCTATCCTCTGAGCATCAGGAATAAAGGCCCATGCCTCACTACCAAATACCCAAAAAAAGGAAACATCATGCTTGTCATGAGACCAAGCCTCCTCAGGAGTCATATGTTGAATAGCCTTGTGAGGCATCCGATTCTGAATATAGTTGGCACAATTGATTGCCTCAGCCTAAAAAGATGAATCCATGGACCTGGACTGAATCATACAATTTGCCATCTCCCGTAAAGTTTTGTTCTTGTATTCAGTGACACCATTCTACTGAGGGGTGTAGGGAATAGTAAATTGATGCTGCAAACCATGCTCAGTGCAAAAATCTCTGAAAGCCTGATTCACATACTCCCCCCCATTATCTGTATGTATCTGCCAAATAGAACAACCAGACTGCTTCTCGACAAATGTCTTGAAGATTCAAAATTAATCAAAGACATCAAACTTGTACTTAAGAAAGTACACCCATGTGCGTCTAGAGAAGTCATCAATAAACATGAGTACATACTTGGCCCCTGAAAAAGAACGAGTGGGAAATGACATGAGATCACTATGAATCAACTCCAAGGGTGCCAAAGCAAGAGAGGCTTTCCCCTTCGGAAAGGGATCTCGGTGATGCTTGCCAAGAACACAACCATGACAAACACCATCAGTGCAGAAAATCTATGGGAGCCCAAGAACAAGTGCCTATGTACTCATCTATTGAAGATATCTGTAACTGACATGGCCCAATCGCTCATGCCAAAGCTTACTCACTAAATCTGCATGTGCTATGAGAGATGAACCTGTACCCGAAGAGGGCTCAAATTCATCAAATCTGTAGAGATGAGATGCAGAATCCACACTACCAGAAGCCACAACTAAATCAGGGTCATGGAGGTCCCGAATAACCACATCATGTGCTGAGAACTCAATTGTCTTACTAGAGCCAGAGTGGCAAATCTGATAAATGGATAGGAGGTTCATCGAGATGTCAGGGACAACCAGAACATTCTGTAGAGTACCCCCATCCAAAGAGACAGATCCTGAACCCAAAACGGAAAGCTGAATTGAGTCACCCACTGCAATCTGTGAAATACCACAAGAGGTGAGAGAACTAACCAACTGCTGAGTGTGTGTCATATGGTGAGAAGCACCAAAATCTAGAATCCAAGTGGACCCAGAGGTCGAAGCTCTAGCAGTGAGAGCATGACCTTTCCCTATGGAAGGAGAAGATGCCCGAGGTGAGGAAATGTGATGCTGCTGCATAGCTTCCTCTAAAGCCTCTAATCGTTTCCAACACCTAAAAACTGGATGTCCGTCGTTTCCACAAAAACTGCAAGTGTCTGATGATTTCTTCTTAGTCTTCGAGGAAGACTCACCGGACTGTGAAGATTTCCCTTGTTTGGGAGGAACTAGTTTTGAATCAGACTTAGGAGCAGGCTTGGAGGAATTCTCACTACCTGCAAAAGGTTTTGTTGGCTTCAGTTTCTACTTTTGTTTGTCCTTCTCCTTAGAGGACTGAGCAACCAATGCTTTGTTCTTGGAGCCTAAGAGCATATCCAACTAAGAAAGATGAGACTGCTCATGAGACAAGCACTCACAAAAGACATCAAAGCTAGGCATGGTGAAATTAGTACCCAAACCATCCATCGTGGAGTAGAAAGCAGAGGCAAAAAAATGAAAAGGACCTTGAAGCATTGAAAGAATCAAATGAATGCACTCTGTATCAGTCTTGTTCTTTCCACATCCCTGAAGAATAGATCTGGTAGTCTTGAATTTGTTCAAAAAATCCTCAATAGTGGGAAAGGTATCAAGGAACAATGAAGTCAACTCTGCCTCAATCTGTAATGCCCGAATCTCATTGACCCTCCCGAAGAGAGAATCAAACTTCAACCACATATCCCGAGGAGTAAGCAACTCATCAAGGTGAAATAGAAGACTGTCAGAGACATGCAAAGCGATCAAACCCATGGCCTCATCTAGCTTGTTCTGGTACATAAGAACCTCATAAGGACGGTGAAGGTCTACCTGAACCTCATCCAAAGTAGCCCACAACCCTCATGACCTAAGAAGCCTTGTGATGCAGGGCTTCCAGGTGTGATAGTTGTGTGAAGTCAACAACTCAACTAAAGGATCTGCCATGAGAACAAAGAAAAAAACTCTGCACCTGCACCTGCTTGTTGGTTGTGTTTATTATGTGATCTTTCAGAATAGATAGAAGATGCAGAAGGGTTTGTTTGTTTTGAGAGTTTAGGTGTTCCTAATTTCTGATATAAATGATAGAAAGCAAGAAAAAAAACACCCCCCCACAATGGAGAAACCCAAACCCTAGTACATAGTAATGAGAAGGAAGTAGTGCATAAGCAAATAAAATTCAAACTGATATCTCATGTACCTAGTGAAAATTATGAGAGAAAATATCACAAATCTGAATGGAGCATGTTGAGAACTTTCCAACGCCTATTTGTTTTCAAAAAAGGGAGTCCGTTTGCCCATTCTATGGCCCCGGAAGTGCAAAAAAGAAACCTGACTTTGACTGGTAAAAAGCATAGTCAAACAGAAAATCTAGGAAAAAAAATCCACAACATGAGGTCCAGCTCAGAATCACCTTTCCAACACCTATTTGTTCGCCAAAATCTGACTCCGGATGCACGATCTAGGCTCAGAAAACCAACCCCCTCTCAAAAAGACTAGAGAGGAGGGGCCAGTGGTGCTCCAATCGGAGGTGGGGCTCGAGCCGGGCACAGGTGGCACAGAGGCAGAGCAGTGCTCAGTCCGGGCAGAGGTGGCGTAGCCCGATGGAGGTGGTAGAGCCCAGCGGTGGTGGCGCGCCGGGGGGGCAGGAGCGACGGTCGGAGCGCCTACCAGAGCAGAGGAAAGTCGCTGGTGGGGTGGGAGGGCAAGGTCACGGAGTGGCCGGAAAAAGCCGGCGGGAGCTGGAGCTGGTGCCTGAGCTAGAGGCCAGTGGCGCTTGTGGGGCCGGCCTGATAGGTTCGTATGACGTCGGACTGTCAGGTCTGGTACCCTAAAAGTTGGGTTAAAAAAAACCTTTTTTTTTTAATGCCTTCTTTTGATTTGATTGATTTTTTTTGTAAATATTTTTTTGAAAAATCAAAACAATTCAGCCTGCATGCCGTAAAAAGGTAAATTTTTTTTCGCAATTTTTTTTCTCAATTTGCGTGCCAGGGTCGTACGACCTAGCTTGGAGAAAAACCTTAACCTTTAGGGGTTTTTGGGTCTTCTGAGCATGATGGTGAGGTCCGTTTAGGCCCAAAGTGCTCAAAAAAAACCTCAACCCTAAGCACACAAAAATGCCTAAAACCCCAGATCTGCTTCAAGAGCAAAATTCTCAAAAAATAGGAACAGGTAGCTGCAGATCTGCGCTCTGATACCATATAGGAGTTGAGAAATACAACCCCACAGTAGCCTGAAGGTCTTCTGCAAGCTGAATAACCTATTACAAGGAGAAGCAATGAAGCAAAATCTGAAGAACAAGAAAAACACAGGAAAAATATTCTCCAAAAAGAGCTCCAATTCACTAGAAAAAATATATTGTGAAAGATAATACAATGAAAAGAAAAAGTAACCTCTAATAGGTCAAGAAACCCTAAAAAGGGAAAACCTTAGGTTTGCACATAATAATTAATTAAAATAATTAATTATATGCACCTAATGTTAGCTTAAGTGTAGACCCAATTACTCTAACATTATTTCACCATTAGATCCAACCACCCCCATTGGAAGGATGTGTCTCAATAAATGTTCCAAATGAATTGAATATGGGCTAGATTAGAATCATGATGAACATGAATGTTTTGTAGTGGTATCATATTTTGGTTTCCTTTATTACCACAACTTTCCACAAATAATGTAAACTTATATTGGAAGATATTCTAGAATGATAATATATGATAAAGGTTTGAGTATTAATTTAAAACAACTACCAAAGGAAAAAAATACTTTATCCTAACAATACAAACTTATTAACATGTTTAAGAATTATATTCATGCTTGTCCATAAATTTCCCCCATATATACTGAGGACAACTAGAATAAAAATAATTAGTATTAGGTTTTAAGACCCATTTTATCATACATGTAACAAAAAGCCTCTCTTTATCTAGCTACAGATCTCATAAATAGGTTGTCGATTGAACAAAAATGAAGCTATCTAGTTATTTAGTTGGCATGCTTTCCTCAGAGCATCTCCAAGATCCAGATACAAATATTTGTGCAACAAAATAGTGAATACTTGTAAGGGGCAGCCTCTCTCATTGGAAGTGATTAAATCTTCCTCATATGATAAGTAGAATAACATAGGTTACTGGATAGAAGCACTTCACAACATTACTAAATTTGTCATAACATAGGTTATTATATTAAAATATTTATTTACAAGAGGTCGTCAATGAAAAAAAACAAAATCAAAAGACTATAAAAGAAATTCATTTAATTTGCATCACAACTTGCAAGAAATGGTATCACCCTAACTGTAACCCAAATCAACAACAAGAGACAAAGGACAATTTTATAAATAAATTTCTAGTCCTTAATCAATGAGTCAAGAGAATCCTTTCAAGTTGCCTTCAATTGCAAGTTATTTGGCTCGTTCTTATTACTTTTTGATCCCTTCATGTCCTTGAGTCTTACTTTTTCTCAGGTTTCTTAATTTTGATCTAATCCAATCACAACTTTCTTCATAATCTCATTTCTAAATTTGTAATACTAAGAAGTTTTCTAAGAGAATTATCCATCTTCCTAATTTTTTCCTAATAGTTGTTGATGAAATTGTAAATACCCTTCTAGTTTTCATTGCACCATTAATACAATTTATTTCCTTCTATTTTCCTTGAATCTGCCTCAACTAGATTTGAAGGGTAGCAATATCAACTTTTAAAAAGTGTAATGCTCCTTTTAAAAACAACATCAAATCCTTCTTCTCAATCAAATGTTTTTCTTGGTGATGATTGTGGTTCCTTGATTTTTATAGAATCCTTAAATGGATAATATAATATCAACCTTATCCTCCATGACATCTTGAAATGCCATTCACATCCACTATCAAAGATGATTATTGTTCAATATCATGGGATAATATGAATAATATTCACTATGTTGTTAATGGTGATCGTACCCATTTTGAATAGCTACAATCACATTATGGTCTTGGACTTAATATTCTTTGTGAGCACAAATACAAAGACAATTATACTGGGTGCATGGAGAAATAAGTTAAGGTCTATTTGTATTTGGCGTCACACTCTTCTATAGTGAGTGTAAGTTACCATTTGTTTCCTCTACCTTCATCCTCTCATCCATTTTTTAATGTCTTTATGTCTTTTTTAATTTGAGCAGCTAAAATTTCCTTCACAAGAGAAAAGATTGAAATTCACACTCCTCATAATTTATCTAATCAAGATCATATCTTCTTGAGGCTTCTCAAATCCTTCTTGATTACTCTTCCTCCTCCTAGACATAAGAAATTTTGTAAAAAATATAAAACAAAACAATGTTCTTATGCATAGCATCATCTCCTTGACCATTCTATTAGCAAATATAAGGCCTTCAAGGATAAAATACAATAACTTACTGACTATTATGTCACCAATCTTCCATTTATTTATATATTGATCTCGACAACTTCACATGAAGTGTGATATCAAGGTTTCCCTCTATCTTATTGTATATGCTAAGAATTTTCTTAGGTGGTTCTTTCACCCCTCTTATTGTGTTATTAAGTTCACTATGTGGAATTTATATCATGTATTTTTGTTTTCTATTCATGGTGGTATGATCTCATGTCAAACCATACTCTCTATGGCAGAAATACAATGGTCTCTTAAATAGTTATCACTGCCCCCTATACACTACTGGTAAGGAAAAGATGTTTTTGAAGGTGTACATCCCTCTTGAGGATTCATTCTCTATTATTTATCCTCCTCTTCTTTTCCTATCTATATTAGCATGGTGAAGATGCTAATTTTTAAGGGGGGACATATATGAGGCTCTCTTTTGCATCCTTACATGCACCATGTCTATTTGTCAACCACTATGGTAACTACCTATTCTTTGTCTATAACAACTTTCTTCAATAAAAAGGTTAGTCCTACTTGGTGTCTATTTACAATTTGTGTCTATTTATATTGGGTTCTATTTATATTTGGGTATTTATCTCTATTAGTAATGGCTCTCTTCCATAGTGTTCTTGGTTCTTATAAGAATCTTACTTGATAGTGTCTTTCCTCTATAGTCAGGTCAATTCTACTAGTTTTTTATCATCTAACATAACATAAATTTATAGACTATGATATGTCCTTTTAATCACTATAATCTACAAGACCTCTAGGGTTACAAAAATCTACTGACTAAGCCTTCTAGTCTCCTAGACATTGGTTTCTTTCATATATTCTAGAAACATTCCCCCTTGAAGAAATCAATCAAAGCATTCTTATCTTCTTTTAAGAATATTTCTATGTATTATCTATCATTCTTTTGTGGACAATAATAGTATTGAGACAACCTCGCACATTAAGGTCTCTTTCAATTTTCCAACTCAAATTTTTTAGCTTGTTTATTGTGTGTTATTTTATGTTGTGTATATGCATTGTTTATATCTATATTTTCATCTTGTTCTAACCCTATCATTTAGTAGCTTTCATTGTATAACTTGTTTATTTTGAGTGCACTTTTATTATCTAATGTATTTATTTTGAAGGTCTTTAGTCTTTGGTCATTCATCCTCAACTTGAAGAGTTGTCTGCTTCCTCTAAAATATCCTTTTAGTATTATATTATTATATTATTATTTATTTTTGATTAATTTTATATTAGCATGAATATTCATGTAGATTCGTAAGCTTTCTAAAGTGGGGCCAAAATGTAATGTCAAACATTGCATATCTTACAATTTCAATTACACTTTTGTATTTACTTTTGTGTTCATTCCTCTAGAATTTGTGTAGGTTCATTTAAACCATTGCATCATCCTTCTTCTTTCTCAAGATTCTGAAGGTGCTTTTTTAAATTTACAAACCTTCTTGTGTCAGTTTTATCTAGACAATGAATTTTTCTCATATCCCATTTTTTTTAGCATGATTTATTTAGAAACTATTGAAAATGTGAAGTTGATTGATTTATCAATATGGTTATCATTAATGTCAACATGTTGATTGTGTTTCAGTGTTTGGTTTTTTCTTCAGATTTTCTAACTTACTAGAGATATATTCTTGATATTTTAGCATGTTGTTGGATATTGGTTTGAGATTCTTCCTTCATAGATTGGTCGTCCATATGGTGTTGTCTAGAAGTCTATGCAGTGATGATAATTATTGTCTAATAGATTTTACAAAGCTTTGCATATTTAGTTCTCCTATTGAGCCTCTGGATTTATGTTTCCAATGCATATATCTTTGTTATTCTAATTTTCCACATGTTGATGTGCTTCAGAATTGTATTTTGGGCAATGTACTTTCATGGTCTAGTTAACCCCAGATGCTCTATCTTTTGGTTTGGTGATTGTGGAATTTGGATAATGTGTTGTTTCTTTGTTTCATTGTCCACTTTTCATTCCTTTCGACTACAAGAATGCTTGGTGAACACCTCTTTTAAATTATTCTATATTATCTCCTTGGTTGACTTGAATTTTTTTTTTGGAGATTAGTATAAATATAGTATGGTTGTAATGAAATATAACAATAAGGTTAGGTAGAAGGAAGTTGATTGTACAAGGAAGATATATCTTTAATGTGAAGCGATTGATCAATATCCTTGTTTGTTGATGTTATTTGGTACCAATGGTTGTGAGCCTACAGTTTCTTCTAGAATTCTAGTAGAGTGGCATTGTGCCTTTGTGGTGGATTCTTTCTTTCTTCATATGGGAAGTGAGCCCTCCTTTTTTTGGTAGTTTTATGTAGGCAGTGAGCCCACTTGTAGTGAGAAATTGTGGCAATTATCTAGCTTTGTAAAAATCACCTTAACTAGTGTCACCCTAATAGGTGTTTTCATACTGAGAACTAACATTCTCTATGATTTTTCCCTTCTTGGGTTTTCGATGTCATTTCTAGTGTTTCACGTGTTTGTTCTTTCATGCTCTTATCTATTCATGGTAAAGTAATCATAATTTAATCACTACCGGATGTGCTTTTGTGAGAAAAGTGCTATAAATTTGATATATTGATTCACCCCCTCTCATTTATCTAAAATATTCAACATACACTCGCACCTAGCATAGACATCCAGATATTATAATAGAATGTCATGATGGTCTATTGTTCAAAGGTACTTTTTTAATATTTCACCTCTTGTTACCTACCTTGATCAATCTAATCTACTCAAAATGAGTTGTCATAGCTCGACGATCCTTTCTTTCCGTCCTCTTCTCTATTTTAAATCCATATTTTTATTTGCACAATCTCTCAAGGAATCTCTCTCTCTTATGAAATCATAGGAAATCTCTCAAGAAATTTCTCTTAAAGGTTGTTAGATATTCTCTATTTTTATCATGGATCACCTAAATCTTACACTTTGTCTATCATGCACAACTCTTTGCATCTTTCTACAATTGTTGTAGTCTCATAATATTCTTTAGATCTCTCTTAGAATCCTCAAGACTTTCTAGTAATATCTATTTGTCTTGGGTCTTTTAGCATCTTCGGATTTATCACATCCCTTTTCTATTACATCTTTATCATTGTGCCTATTTAAATTTTTATCTCTCTATCTATCTATCTATCTATCTATCTATCTATCTATCTATCTATTTTTCTATATGTATACTATGAAAATAGGAACACAAAATAAGGAACTTTACTTATATGCAAGTCCCTATAGAGCCCGAAAAATCTTTCCTCTCAAGTCTATTTGTAGGTTTCTTAGAGGCATTCAATAACAAAAGGTTATGTAGAACCTTGAAACAAGATCTTTTCATTCTCTATACACTTTTCTATTTGTATGCCATAAGAGACTACATTGCATCATATGAAAGTTCACACACCATGTTGTTGTTATTGAACGATATGCTCAAATTTGGACCAAAGACTCTCTATCCTCTATATTTTTTATTTCTACAATTGAAAACTTTATTGTAACTATCTATAATTAGATATCTCCAATAGTTTAACTAGTTAGAGATATTTGAATGTCTATAGTGAAATTGGTTCTCAAAGGAACAATTTTTCCCTTTTGAAGAATCACATTTCCTCCATTAATTTTATTATTATCCTGCCTAAGGTTTGACTATTTCTTTATTGAATTTTATTAAACTACATGAAAATTAGGTGAATACTTTCTTCTTAGAAGTTTATAATGAAGCCTTCAATATACATTCATGGAGACATAAAAGGGTTAAAGCAATAGATAAATAGAGATATATATCCTCATTAAATATTTATTTAAATATTTATTAACTAGTACATAATGTAAAGAAATGCAATGGGTGGTATACTGAAGAGGTGTGCAAGGTTAGCTAGCAATTTTTAAAATATTTTGTACATAGTCATCCAATAGATCAAGTCAAATGGTGGGCAATTTACCAAATGATGTTGTGTGCAACAATGTCCCAATTGAGAAGTGATGATTTTGGATCAAATATGCATCCACTTAAATAGTGTTTTAATGGTTTAATTAATACCACCCATCATTGATCATAAAGGAACTCATTTACCAATAAAGGCCATGAAAGTATAAGAAAGTTATCCATTTAAAGGGAAAGTGTTTCTTTATTTTAAATATCAAATTCTATTTTTCTTTGAATTTTATTATTTGTAGTGTCATAAATTGTAACCTTATACAATTTACACCACTTTTTGTGCCCCTACCTTAGTGTATCCTATTTTAGCTCTTATTGGAGCCCGTTTCTTTCCTTTTTACCTCAACATTGATATCAACTATAAACATGAAAATCTACCCCTATCTTGAGTTGTGTGAACTTTATCCTTGTCATGTTCACCTTTATTTGGGTAGACAATGGTGTTTTCGGTGCCTTTTTCCTAGACAAAGGTTCCTAGGGTTCCCTTGTCACTGAAAACTAGGCCCAAATTTGAATATCTTGGTGTCAACTTCCCACCAATTGGCTCCTGATCATGATGCCTAGTTTGACCATTGGAGGCTGGTCTAATTAATGAAATACCTTAACAACCCTATATAATGGAATTCTTCTCATTCATTTTGATATCCACTTCTACCATTCATTTTTTTATCATCCACAATCATTCATTGATCATCCAGGCTATATTTCATCTCACCATTTTCTTGAAGAATTATTCAAGAGATAGACAATATGGAGAAATAGATTACATCAATATTCATGCATGCATGTATTTATGGATGCGTTATATTTATATTTTTATGTCGTGACATGTTATTGCATCAACACTTGTGATCATATTCAGAGATCATTTCATCATCAACCTTCAACAACTACAATAGATCTGAGGTATAACATTCAATATTTTACTTTAGTATTCAATTCAATTAAAGTGTTACTCTAAATTGGGGTTTCAATGTAGGCAAAACCTTATCCACAACACATTTTTTTCTCTCACAGGTGCAAGTTATAGGTTCTAAGGACACAATTATATAATTATATAGAGTAGATATAGACAATTAGATCTGATTTTTACAAAAGAGAAAAAAGTGGAGAAGAAGGTTGCACCAAACACCTATGTTTGAAAAATTTCTAGTGAAACATCTATGATATATTTTAAGTAACATTTTGATCCTAAAATGGACTTTGTTGTCTTCATTTGATATTTTTAGCATGAGGTCGATTGGAGCCCAATTGTCCCATATTTTTATGCTTATATTATAGACACAAGTTCCTCTTAGCTCCTTGATTATATATCTTTATTTATGTTAAACTAGCAAATCTAAAACTATTTTTTCATGTTAATTTATGTCAATTTTACATCCTTAACCCTAAATCTAGCATTCAATTTACATCTTTACGTAGTCATTCTCAATTGAAACAAAGGGACAACCACAAGTCAATCAACATTCATCCAATTTGAGATTGAATCTATTACTTCACCTCCCTTTAACGTAATTATGTTGTATAAATAGGCTCATTCATTGTTTACATAGCTAGACTAGTGAATACCCTATTTCCAGCCTATTACATTTTGGTGAACTTGATGCTTCTAACATTTTGCATATTTTTAATTGGGTATTTTGAGATCTAATTTATAATAATTACAATCATTAAATTTGATTTTTTTTCTATTTCATATGTGATTACACCTATTAGGAATTAGTTATGCCTACCTATTTGATTGTTTTTCTATTTCATACCTATTAGGAATTAGTTATGCCTACATATAGGATTTAAAACAAGGATTTAGAGACTACATGGTGTCATTAACATGCAAAATTCCTCTCAATGACATCACCTAAAGCCAAGAATTATTTAAATTTGGAGAATATAATGCTTAAATATCTTATAAGGTCTTCATGTTTAGCAATGTTATTGCTATATAAGAAATTGAGATAATAGGACAAAAGAATTGGCTTTCCCAAATGAGGTACTAATATGACACAAAAATAAGAGCCAATTTGACATCTAAATCCATCAAAGAACAAATCCAATTTATTATCCACATCAAAAGGAAAGAAAAGATTATAAGGAAATGCCTATTGATTAGGAAGAGTGAACTATAGAGGATCATCTATTAATTGGTCTTTTAAACCTTTGACTTTAATCATGTTTTGAGAAATAAACTTAAGGTAAAATATAATTAACAACATAAGCCATTTAGCTATGTGTCCTAAATGATCTATTTTGGAGAAAAGATGCTTCAATGAAACAAATTTAATGATAACATGTGTCTTGACATTAAGAAGATAATATCTTAACTTTTAAGTTGCCAAGTCAAGACCAAATCATTATTTCTCAATTGCAATATATTGGACTTCGTAATCGAGTAAAGTGTGATTGCAGTACATTGGACTTCGTAATCGAGTATAGTGTGACTTATGTAAGAAAAGGACATTCTTTAGTAGCACTATTATTCTATCCCAACAAAGTCGGAAGAGAGTTGGAGGAAGCAATAATATAGAGAAGAAAATAATTATTAGGAGGATCAACTCACTAACTTTTAAAATCATCAAAGTATTTTTGAGAATTTGCTTGCCATTTAAAAGTACTATCCTTTTTTTAGAAATTTTGCAAAAGGAAGGGTTTGATTAGTGAGGTGTGAAACAAATATATGAATATCTTAAGTCTTTCCTTTTAAGCTATGAATTCGAGAAATATTTCTAGGAAGTGTCATATTATGAGTTCTAGATTGTTGATTATTTTTCCCTTCTTAATTTATCATCAGCAAAATGCGTTCGTTCCTATAAGACGGATCCTAGACTCCATAATAACAATCCATGTTGATTATTTAACCCTTTTTTCTAATTACATTTACAATATGTTTTACCAATGGATTATATCTCCTGTAATGGTAATATCTTATGAATTCAATAATGGAGTCACGGCGTCGGCGACAAAAGGTACACGGCACTCCATGAGTATCACGGCACTTTATGATTGTTCTTATTTCGTCTGATTCATAGATTTTTCCTCTCCAAAAGGCATCACGGCACTTTATGATCGTTCTTATTTCGTCTGATTCATGGATTTTTCCTCTCCAAAAGGCATCACGGCACTTTATGATCGTTCTTATTTCGTCTGATTCATGGATTTTTCCTCTCCAAAAGGCATCACGGCACTTCATGATCGTTCTTATTTCGTCTGATTCATGGATTTTTCTTATTTCGTCTGATTCATGGATTTTTTCTCTCCAAATTTTGGCTGTTTTAAAATGGTCATTATCTTGCATTGGAAATATACGGAAGAGTTAAATGGCTATCTGTTCTCCTTCAGAGTGTGTGGTTTGTAATTCTCCTGCAATTGCACTTTGCTGTCATGTGTCCAAAATTATTACAACTTGCTTTTCCTATTTCGTCAACTCTACCGTTCTTCGTCAACTCTACCCTTCTCTTTATTCTTCTCCACCAAGTTTTCTAAAATTTTCCTACTTAAGGTACATTATTAGACATCTTAACAATATTTATGGTTAATGTTAAGTTATTAGCATTTAAGATATAAATTTATAGAGATCCTTTTAAATTTTTTCATTTATATTTCATGTATGAATTAGATATATTAATGTAAAACAAATATGACATCTTTTCATTGTTCTATCTGAGGTATACCGAGTAAGATACTAGATATATCTAATTATAGTAAAATTGACATCAAATTGTATTTTTTTAGGTCCTCCTTTCATTTTCAAAATATGCATAATTTATAGTTATAACATGACTATTAAAAATGGTCTTCAATAAATAAATTGTATTAACATTGATTATCATGAATAAATTGAGTATGGGATTATCATTGTAAGTGTTGATACATATAGAGGATAGCATTGGTTATTTTATGGAATTTCCTCATTAGAAAGTGTAATCAATGGTGGAAAAGAGAAAGATGTGACATAAATTCAGCATTTCCTACAAACTTATAATCCTAATCATCATTGTTGATTTCTTCTACTTTTAATGAATGTTTTTGAGATCGATTTTTGGATATTAGTAACTAGCTGTAAGGAGGTTATATTGGAGCATTTTCATTAGAACTAATTGAAGGGTACACAATATACTAAGAGGGGAAGGGTGAATCAATGTATCCCAATTTGAACACAATTTGAATATTAATAATCATAAAATACTTCTTCAATCATATGTTACAGAATATTAATGCAACTTAATCCAATCTTCCGAATGAGTAGTAATAAAACAACATGATAGAATACACATCCACATAATTGACACCAGATATACATGGAAACCTAAGATGAGAAAAACCATAGTGAGAATAACCTCTTGGTTCTATTGCCCCAATCCAATTTCACAAAGAAATGAATCACTTAAAATCATAAAGTAGTCACCAACTAGCTAGAGATACTGATCTCCATTTGTGTTTGCAGGAACCAATTCAAAATATTTGAGCACCAAATTAGTAGGTAAGACAACAGTCCTACTAAATTACAAAGATATGATTTGCAAACATTTAAGACTGATGAGATATCTTGTACTTGATCTGATCAACCTTCAAATTTTATCTCATAAAATATGTTCTAATAATGGTGTAATTTGATTAAGAGAGGTAGCCGGTAGCCATGGACAATTGAAAACCTCCTCTCCAACATGAAATATTTAATCAAATGGTAGTGGATAGCTCCCCATGGCAATGATAGCTCATCTCTATTGTACCAACTCAAGCTCCTTTTCATCTTTCTCCTTCTTCTAGGAAAAATGAGATGTAGTTTTGATAGGCTTGTTTTGGATTAGCCAAGGCATTTTCTCACCTTCACATTTCAACCTAGCCACTTGTACTATAAGTTCCTTCAAAACCTCAATTCTTACATCCCCAACTACAACTCTTCCATTCCTCCAATTGTTCATAAACTATGATGATAAGTCTTCATCACTACCCTTCTTGATTTTGAAAAATGGGGTTATTTCACCCCTATTGAAAATATCCCAAAATTGTGTGTTCTTGTTAATAAAGGCATGCAACGTAAGTTGAATATGCAGTCTTTGGGCCCCCATGACTAAAAATTTACCATTACATAGAATAGTGCACTCAATGCAACAAGGAAACAAAATAAGGAAAGAAGATATTTTGATGGATATTTTTTAGAAAATAATTTATAATATGTCTAGAGGTTGCCATAAAAACTCTTTTGCTACTTCCATATCAGATAATTGACATAAAATTAACTCTTTTTCTTCAATATATATTTTCTTTGATTCTTCATAAAAGGTAATAATTGCCCAATGTCCTTCTCTAGGTTTACTTTTACACTTTCCCTATGCTAGTATAGATATTATCTTTAGTAATGCTCAAAAAAATTGTATCGAGTGGATAATCACTATCCCATCTTACGTCATAGCATTCAAAATAATCATAGAACTTCCAAGTAAAATCATCTTTCATTTTACGCCTTGGTTCAAAGAACTATTTGTTATGCCCTACATACCCATCCCCATTAGTTTTCTTTTTATTGAAATATGGGGCCCCTATTTTTTTGCTTTCTTTTTATTTTTCTTTTGTTTTTATTCTTTTGCCTCGGAACCTCAGAGTCCCAAGGTCTCTCTTTGTTCTGTTTTCTTTATCAACCCCGGAACTTCGAACCTCTGAATTCTCAAGGTTGGTCTCCTTTCTCTGTGTTTTGTGTTCTTTGCCTCGGAACTTCAGAGTGCCAGAGTCCTGGGGTGTGTTGTATTTACTCAACCCTGGAACTCCGGAGCCCCGAAGTCCCGAGGTTGAGTGTTCAGTTGTTTGTTTTGATGATCAAGCCTGGAACCCTGGAGTCCTAGGGTGTGTTGTATTTTCTCAACCCTGGAACTCTGGAGACCCGAAGTCCCGAGGTTGAGTATTCGGTTGTTTGTTTTGTTGATCAAGCTTGGAACCCCAAAGTACCGAGGTTGATCCTTGCATTCTTACTTTCCTTTTTCTTTTCCCTGGAACCCCGAAGTCTCGAGGTGTGGTGTTTTGTGTTGTTGTCAAGCTCGGAATCCCAGGACCCCAGATTCCCAAGGTCCTGTTTAAGGTATTCATATGGATGAGTTGGGGCGGGTGGGGGGGTAATAAATATGGATAATGAAATTTTTTAAGTTCATTTGTGAATTCAGTCTTTAGAGCTTTTGCTTCCTTCCCTCCTCACTGCAAGCCTCCGAACTTCCGAGCTTCCTTTGCATCCTTGGGTGTTTTATTTCACCACATTGGTGATTTTCTTTGCCCTCTTTGTTAGTTTTACATTAGATCTTGTTCTTTTGTAACGGGTTTTTGTTTGTTCTCTTCTTTTTTTTGTTTTTTTGTTGTTTTTTCTTCTTTTCTTGTTTGTTCTCGTGTGCCCTAATTTTCACCCTGGACCCCTAGAGTTCTGGGTTCACTCCTTCTTACCCAACCTAGAACCCTGAAGTTTTGTTGAGGCTAGCTTTGAGAATTCCAGAACCCCAGAGTTCTAGATTATCCCTTTCGGGGAATCACTACCAGTCACCCCTGAACTCTGACTCCCAGAGTTCCGAGGTCCACCTTTACAACTCGCTTTTCTAATTCCTATGGGGTATCTTCATTTGGTTCTAGACCCCGAAGTCCCAAGATGAGCTTAAATTCCTTATCTCAGAACCTTGGAGTCTCAGAATCCATTCATGCATATCTAGTTCGGAACCCCAAAACCCCAGAGTTCTTGACCCTATTTTGAGAAGAATAACTTCCTACCCCGAGACTCTAGAACCCTAAAGTCTTGAAGTGAATAAAATTTAAATGTTTTTGATAAGGAACTGATCCTCATTTTCTTCTTGCAAGTTCAAGTAGTTAAATGGATACATCTTCTAGCAAGAGAGGCAAGGATATTGATTGACTTCCAGCAACCATGAAATACCAATATCAAGGATAGGTCTATGCCTCAAAACTGGATGATCAAATCAGGTGGGTCACTGATACTAAAATTTGCCATATTGAGATCGAAGATATCACAACCCACTTGGATAACCCCAGATTGGAGGCCCCACATAGAAGAATCAAAAGATCAAACTTAGTAGAGGAAAGTGTCTTTCCACAATCGGTGCAACCACCTAAGTTTATAATGACAATTGCCTAGTTCTACAACCCAGATACTAGGAAGTACACATGCACAAGGAAAAATAGTTATATATTTGTCACCTGACATGTTGGGACTCATGTTTGGTATCTCGACAAGAGATGAGATATTCCTTGCGACCGAAGAGGAAGCCTTAATGGTGTGGATTGACAAAGTTACAATGAAAAAAAGGCATATGAATGAGAACTGGTTGGCAGAGGAAAGAAAAATAGGTCTCAAGGCAACAAAGATCCTGAGGGCAGACTTCAAGGATCCTCAAAGAAACCTGATTATTATGCTAAGCAGGGCCTTTGGCAAGCCCGATTGTAAACACTTCCATCTGTGGACATTCCAATTTATGACCACTATCCTTGTAAAAAAACAATATTTTGATTGGCCACAGATCCTCTCTGAGAACATCTGCAAACAAATGAAGGAGGTCCACCAGACTAAGAAATTTTATGGGATTACAGGTGGAGGGTCAATTAGGCAATGAGGAAGGATATAAGAATGTATGGGAATATTATTCCCAACTCCCCCTAGTCAATGCAAAGGCTCATTTTAAAAGAATTAACGATGCCTTCATTTTTCTAGTAATAATTAAACTAACGAGAGATATAGGATACTAGATTAGCCTAGAGTCCATGGCTATTATTCAGCAGTGGGCATGTTGGTTTATCCAAAACCCACACTCCACTTACATTAGGGTCAGCGGGTTCACATGAAACCCAATGTTGCTCCTCAGGTACAGCAATGACAAAATAATTTTGTTAGAATATGTAAGGAAACTACCAGGCCTCCAATCTCTTCTATCGTCTAAGCATAAAATGAGCAGTGATTTTTCAATATCTATTGGATACTTCTCATGATCAAAGATACAGGTTGCAAAGTTAGCTAAGCCAAAGCTTTATGATTTGAACCTAAAAGAATATGATTATGCTAGGAAATTCTATGATCCCTATGGGAAGATCAAACAGGCTATGCCAAAGGCATACGAGGGACACAAGCTAAGACTAGAGGATTTTTGCACCAACCTCCATAACAATTTTGAACTTGGAGAGAAAAAATACAATAGGTTATTTGTGCCACAGATAAGAGATTTTGAAATTGAGACCAATCTCCCTAAAGACCTCAAGGATGACGGAGACCTACTTGATGCAACTTATAAAGGGAAAGAAATAGACAAAAAGCCCCTTTCCCCAATAAGATGGTTAGGAAATGAGAATGTAGACATAGAGAAAATTTGTGAAGTGGTCATTAATAGGACCAACTAATGGTTAAGCCAAAGGGTAAGGCCAAGTACATCAAAGGGGAAATAAAAGGAGTCCACCTCAGGGGTACCCCAATCAAGGGGTCATAAAGAGTATGCTCGTAAAACATTATCAAACTCTAGAAAGAATATATCTACTAACCTTGATGAAGAGGTGAGGCCTCAAGAAAGCACTGAGGACCTAATAAAGAAACTCTAGGAGAAAATGAGGGAGTCTGAATTATTGAAGAAAGCAGCAAACCTCAGAGTGATGGATGGATTGGGAGCAATACCACTAGCTAAAATCCTCCCAACAAGGACATTTATAGGGAACACTACAGGAGAGGGTGCACAGGAGTAGGAGGAAGAAATATAAACTACTAAAGATATGCCTACTCAACCACCTCCAATAGCTACGGTATAAGATCTGGTTACCAACGCCCCTATACCACCACCTAGGGATACAATGTTTCAGGCCTAGCACCGAAGGGATAATTGTTAGGAATGGGATGAGGTGGAGAACCTATTAAATGAAATATTAGTTCTAACCCCTCACGACCAAGAGAACGTCCTCAAGGACATAGCTACTAGGAAAGGCGAGATAGGGGTAGATGATGAAGAAAGGTTGTTTGGAGAAAAGGTCATTGTCAAGTTGAGAGAATTACACAAGAAAAGGGCTCTCCAAACCAATTTAGCCTGCCAAGTTATCCCACCTCAAGATCCCAGGAAAATAGAGGCAGAGGAAAGAGATGAAGCAGAGGAGTAGGTGGAGGTTCATATTATAACTATAGATATAGTGTCACATCAAGGTGACAAAGATCAAGATATATCGTAATGGCTTGAGCTCACTTTTGGGAAGAAGAAGAGAAAAGAAGAGTTCTGTAAGATCACATTGCAAGAAGCAATCAAAGAGAAGCCACCAAATGTTAAGAAGTTGAAAAGTGTACATCATCTATCAAGATTAGGCTTTGGTGAAGTGGTTGCAGATGTGGTAGTTCCACTCCAAGCTGAGGGACAAGTTTCCCCTAAGTATCAAATATCCCAGGTAAATTTTGGTAAACAAACCTAGTGGGGGGAGCTAGATACTCTCGAGCTAGCCACAAGTGTTGTAAGAGGGTGCATAGAAAAGGAACACACTTCAAACATGGAGCTCAAAGTGCAACTGGGACAATACAAGCAACTGTTGATCGAGATGAGAAAACCTCTAGACTCTTGTAGGGCTAACATCCTACCTTCAACCTCATCACTACCAGAGGGAGAAGTGATGGCACTAGTGGAGGTGAGACGGGTGGCCGCTGCAGCTAAATCATCGGCCCAAATAAATGCAGCTAAAATTAGATTATTTCTATAGGATACCATGAGGATATACTATGGGGCAGTCAAGGCAGGTAGAACTTTAGCTTCTTGTTCTTCGCAATGGGAACAAAAACTAAATATTTTTAATACAATTCTAAGTTTTCAATAAAGTTTTGCAGTTAGGGGAAGAGGTAATAATGGAGGAGGACCTATTAGGAGGACAAAGTTGTAAAAACTTGCAATCTTATGCATACATTTTGGAACTAAATATTGAAATGCTTAAACAATATGTAAAATATATGGTAGAGATTCAAGTCCCTCTCTTCAAAGAAATTTTGAAGTATGAGAGTTTTGTAGAGCATATTCTCGGAGCCTATGGGTTAGGATTAACTAGTACCAGAATAATGGAGCAAGAGCAAGTTTTGAATCAGTGGGATGCATACGAGGCCCATCATTTAGGACCTCTGGCTCAGTTAAATGTCACCCTCATGGATATGTACACATACTTGATCACTCAGTGTCAAGAGATGGCGGATATAGTAAGGGAGTTGGAGGAAGGAAAGAAGCATGCAGAGGAACTTTTGAAGAAATACAAATTTAGAATTAAACCTATAGCTGATCCTCTTATTCAAGCAATCGCATGCACTATAGATAATTATAGAGCTTTTATGCAAAGTAAAAGATGAACATACAATTGCTAAAGATAGCAAGCTTTTTGCATGACTCCCAATTTTGTATTATTTGGAGTTAGCAATGTGGTTTGATCTTTTTTTTTTTACTTTATGAAACATATTGCGCATGTCAGTGGTATATGAGAATTATTGTGATACGTCGTATTGTTGATGATTTTATTTCCATAGGTTTCTAAAATTAATAATTTTGCAGTTTTACTGGGGGTCTGTTGTTGAATGCTAACTTAGATAATATTTGATAATTTCTTGGATTGTAGGGAACTAACTGAGTAGTTCATTAAGTTTTTATAGTAGTGGTTAATTGCTATTTTCTTGTTTCCTTGATCTCTCTTTTGCAGTTTATTTTCCAGAGACTCCTAAATTTTAAAATACAAAAACAAAGGGAAGTTAAGCCATTAACAACCAATGGGACTAGTTTTAACCAGAAGGCCCCTTAATAGGTACAACTACATCAACCATTGGGATTCCCATCACCATCATGAATTGACTATAGAGACCTTAGAGTAGTGAGTTTTCCAAAACTTACTGCTTTTCAGGAGAGGTGGTGAGTGTTTAAATTGGCTACCGTACTATTGGCGGGTGTGTCAATGTGGTTGTCAATAGAAACAGGCACTAGAAGCAGGGCCTTATACTAGTCCCCTCACTAGTTAATCACATATGGTACTTCCAGGAGATAGATTGCTTCCCTTAACCCAACCTAGCCTCAACTACAAGCAATACGACATTCTTACCCAATTGTATGATTTTTCTTGGGACAGTATAGTGGTTATAATGATTCGTTACAAGCACGACAAGTCTTGGACAATGATAGACAAAAGGGTATATGTATAGAAGTAGAGGAATAGAGATAACTTAATCCTCAACAGATTCCACAAGAAAATCCACAACAACCTCCTCAACCAGAGAATTGAGGTACTAAGTTGGATCGTATATCATCTTTCTCTCCTGAGAGATTCCATAGAGTTCTTAGGAGTAGTTCTTCACCATCTAACTTAGTAGAGTTAGGACCTGCCACTAGGAGAAAGAGGAATAAAGCTAAGAAACAACCCTCAACAGTCTCACCAGTATAGTCATCCATACTCAATGTAGAAGATCAACTGATTCTTAGTGCTCAGCTTATCGCTGCACCTTTTGTGACTCAATGTCCAACATCACCACCTTCAATGGCCTACTTTAACCTAGATCAATCACCATTAAGAACTATCCCAGGTGGTATACATGACTTACCTATCAATCCAGCTAAATTTTGAAGAAAATTCTATTATTTGGGAGGTAGGACAACTAATGAGCATATTGAAGCATTCAAAGATGTAGTTGTTCATAACAACATTGAACACCAAGATGTAGCATGTAGGCTTTTCCTATATTCACTTGGGGAGAATGAATACAATTGGTACTTAATGTTGCCAACAAATTCTATCACTGGTTGGGATGTCTTGGAGAAAGATTTCATTGATCAATTATGAGTATATGTAGACCATGGAACGCTATACCATCAGTTCGCCTCTCTTAAATTTTCACCAAATGACCCCTTCATAATATTTAATACTAACTTTCAAAGAGCATTCAAGAGGTTACAATATCCTTACCAGGTTACACCCAACGTAGAAATTGACTCCTATATAAGAACTATTGACCCTTGGACCGCTATTTTTATCAAGAAGAGTGCTCCTCAAGATCAAAGGGACAGCTTGGCAAAGGTCTACACATTAGCCATCAGCATGAATCATGAATTGAATAAAACCCTTGGAGGAATTGGATACAATTTTCCCATAGGGGTGAATCAAGCTAACTACAACTAACTCCCTGGTGTACCCTTGCCTCTACTTGTAGGAGCCCCAACAATGAACCCAGTGCGAATATATGCACCCCAACCTCAAGTAAATCAACAATTTTCTGCCCGACCTTTAAATTGGCAAAATAAAACCAATACCACCCCCACTAAAATGCAATATGTCGGTCAACTGCAAGGGGCAAATCAATAGTTCGGTAATACTCACACATCGAGTTAGAATCCAACTACAATGCCTAAGAGTAAAGGATCTCATATATCCACTGAAGTAGAAGCATTGAAGAAAATAAGCTCACAAGTTACTTCAGACTTGAGCTAGTTGAAGATAAATCCTTAGGGAGGGTATAACCAATCCCAACCATACAATAATTAGCGAAATTACAATAACCAAAACCAAAACCAAAGGCATAACAAAAAACCTTACAATAGGCAATGGAATATGGGTCCAAACAATGGTGGGGTGAACCATGATGATCCTGATGCACGAGATAACCCAAAATATACACAAAGTGTTAACCTTGCTGATATCAATTTATCGACCAACTGGTGTAGGTTGCATGATACATCTGCACATTCCAAGGTTAATTGTGCCCAGTTCAAAAAGATCATAAGGATTGCTCAAGTTGATTCTCAATCAAAGATTGTTCCAATGATGAACTAGATAAAGTTAATGCCACAATATTGGTTGACACGTTCTTGTTCAAAGAATTTCAAACTGAAGCCAAAGGTGAACCATATGTCTACGATGCTCAGGCCTTTTAGAATAGAAACAACTACAATCTGAGGAGTCCAGGTAAGGTTCCATTAATAGAGTCACGTCTCCCAAAGGGTGGGTTTGTACCTCTCGATGCCAATGCAAGCAACAATCCTCACCCTCCTCAGGATTTTCATGGAGCATTACCCTAGACAAGATCAAGGTCAAGAATATGTTCTGAAAGGATCATTTGATGTTACCAAGGAGATAGAGAGGACTCCCACCACTATGTCCCTGATGGAAGTACTGAGATATTGCCCTCAACAAAAGAAGGCTCTCCTTAGGAAGTTGGAACTGTTAGAGTCACAGAGCAATGAGATTAAGATGGCTAACCTTAATGAAGTCAATGCCATAGTCAGTAATGATGCAAGTAAGAACCCCCCATTTTTACTGAGTTTGACGATATGTAGAAAGAATCTACATAATTGTTTGGTAGATTCTGGTGCTTCAGGAAATGTAATGCCCTACTCTATATGTCAGAAGCTTGGTCTCAACCTAATATGTGCAAATAGTAAGGTGGTACAATTAGACAAAACTAAGGTCAACATAATTGGAGAATTAAAAGATGTATACATCCAATTGGGTGTTGATCCCCGGATATCCTGTTACATCGACATTCAAGTAGTGGATATTCTAAAATTATATGGGATGCTCCGTAGTAGGGATTGGTCAAAAATATTGGGAGGATATTTCTCGACTTGTTTTATATATGTGTGGCTTCCATGGAAGTGGGTGAGCAACCAAATTTGCATTGATAGTGAACCTAAGTTGAAGAAGTTAATCACAAACTATGGGGCCCCCAATGAGGTAGCATATGCTGAAGTGAATCCCGGAGTCTATAGACTCGATGAAATCCTTACTTTCTTTGCACCACTTCTTCCCCAGTTATGTCAAGCTGATATGATTGATTACAAAAGGTGGGTTAAAGGTTTCACTACTGCAGTTCAACAAGAGATGTGTCTGTTGGGAGACACTGTGAAAATACAAGATTTACTGCTTCCAAAGTTGTGTCGAATACATCATATAGAGCACTCAGAGATGTCATGTATCCTATGTCAAAATGAGATTACAAAGTTGTTGAGCCCAATCCCTTAGAAAGAAGATGATTATACCATCAATATGGAAGAAATTCAAAGTCCAAGTTGTGAAGGATTAGAACCCCAAACAATGTATCCTATAAGTAATACTTCCCTACCTAAAGAATGCAACCAGGAGATTCTCATAGCTGAGATTTTCAAACAAGAGAAGGAAGATATTCCTCTTAAGCAAGAGAATGAAGAAACACAATCTCAACTTCAACCTCAAGTGGAACAGATTGTCCCTAACACTACTGAAGCGTTCATGCAACCAAAAATTGAACAACCTCAATTGTTGCAAGACCTCAAATTTGAGAAACAATAATCACCTCCGGAAGATAATCTAATCACTAACCCTAAGATGAAAAATGTAAAGAAACTAAAAGATAAAATATGGTTTTTAAAATTTGATGGGTCAAGATCCAAGAAAGGTAGTGGAGTGGGCGTAGAATTAACTAGTCCAAAAGGGAAAACCTTCTTATCTTCTTACCGACTCCAATTTCCTTGTACTAATAATATGATAGAGTATGAAGCCTTAGTTAGAGGGTTACTTTTTTCTCATAAGAAGAGAGCTAAGTGCTTGAAAGTGAAAGGATATTCTAAGTTGGTAATCAAACAAGTGTGAAGCCAATATGCATGTCACGATAAAAGGTTAGCAGCATACATGAATAGAGTATGGGGTCTAATTGAAGATTTTGAAGCTTTCGATATTCAGCTGATAGCCAAGAAAGTAAACGGAATACCTGATGCCTTGGCCATTGCAGCCAGTACGTTAGAACCAGTGAGATAATCCCCTTTGAAAAAAAATTCAGTAGAGTTGGTATCCACACTTGATGTGCCTGATAATATTAAGCACTTTCAAGTTTTCTAGGATGACACTCACATTCTAGCCTTTCTGTCGAATACAGAGGCTTTTGAAGAACAAACAATTGATTATTTAGAAAGATCATATGATCTTGGTATTTGGGATGATGCTGATATTTTGGACTTACCTACAAACTTTATCCTCAAGGGTATCATCACCTTAGAGAGGCTATTTGACTCTGATCCCAAAGTGAATGAAAGATTAACAATGGATTCAAATGCTGGAAAGTATGACCACATAATATTGGTCTGAAAGTCCAAGAGAGGATCATCTATATTGGGAAGATTTGCACTCAAAATGAAAAAGAGAAAATTTTATGAATCTTAAAAGAGTTCATTGATGTGATAACGTGGGGATATGAAGATTTAAAAAATTTTGATACATTGATCATCACCCATGTTATCCCCCTAAAACCAAATATAAAACCATTCAGGCAGAAGTAGCGATCGGTTAATTCACTGATCGAAGTCTTGATTTTTAAAGAAGTACAAAAGTTTCTCTCTACTAAAATTATTTTTCCGGTATGTAACTCCACTTGGGTTGCCAATTTGGTACTAGTAAGGAAAAATATTGGGGAAATTAGGCTCTGTGTGGACTTTCACAATCTCAATAAAGCATTTGAAAAGGATAATTATCCACTACCTTCCTTGTAAGAGGTATTGCAAACAGTCAATGGTTCAGAAATGATATTGTTTTTTAATGCTTACTCTGGATATAACAAAGTTTTAGTGAATTATGAGGATTCTATTAAAATGGTGTTTATGAAAAAGTGGGGAATGTACACATACCGAAGGATGCCATTTGGGTTGATCAACGCTGGGGCAACCTATCAAAGAGAAATGGATACAACTCCCTCTAAAGAGCTGATTGGAAAATGTATTATAATCTATATGGACGACAACAATACTTTCCAAGATCAGAGAAGATCACTCGGACCACCTCCGAAAAGTGTTTGAGAGTTGTCAAAAATATGGGATTTCCCTTAACCCCAAGAAATGTGTATTTGTACTAGCTGAAGGAAAGCTCCTTGGCCACATAATCTTTGAGAGGGGGATATGTATAAATCCCGATCTAGTAGAAGCATTGTTGAAGTTATAAATGTTAGGTAGTAAAAAAGAGATGAGATCTTTCTTTGGGAAGATCAACTTTGTCAGAAAGTTTATCACTGGGCTTGCGGAAATAGTAAAACCATTAAATAAAATGATGAAGAAAGATGCTTAGATAGAATGGAAAACTGAGGCAAATGAGGCTTTCTCCCATATTAATAAATCCATTGTTGAAGCTCCTGTGCTAACTAGCCCAGATTACACTTTGCCATTCTACATATATTCTTTTTCTTCGCTACACTCGGGAGTAGTTGTTTTGATACAAAGGCAAGCCAAAGACGAAAAACCCATTGCATTTATGAGCTCTCCTTTCAAGAATGATGAGGTTTAATATTCTTCTATTAAAAAATAGGCTTTCGCATTAGTAAGAGTAGTCAAAAAATTTAGGCATTATATTCTGAGGAATAAAATCTATGCGATTGCCCTTAATCAAGTGGTAAAGTCAGTACTTATGCAATCTAAGCTAGGAGAACGTTGAGGAAAGTGGATCACAATTTTACAAGAATTTGAATTAGAGATGCATCCAATGAGGCTAGTCTGAGGCCAAGAATTGTCCCAAGATATGACAACTATCATCCCTCAAATCCAGTGCCAACAATATGCATTAGAATCATTCACTCAGGACCCATGGTATGTAGATTTAGTTTATATATTGTTGAATAATAAGTGTCCTAAGGGGTTAACACCCACGGAAAAATGAGCTTTAAGGCTCAAAAGTGCTAATTATATGATCAAAGATTTGACACTTTATCGAAATAATTATGAGGTTATCTACTTTCGGTGTCTTGATCATCAAGAAGATCATAATATGATAGATTAATTCCATGAAAAGTATGGTACAAATCATGGGTCGACTGACGCCACTGCACATCAAATTTTAAAGCCTGGATTTTACTGGCCTTGTACTTTTAAGGATACTCAAGAGCATGTTTGTCACTACCATATGTGCCAAACTGCAGCTTCCAAAGAGAGGAATCCTACCATGCCTCTCTAGCCAGTATTCAAGGTAAGACCTTTCGCCCAATGGCCATTAGATTTTGTAGGCATCATTAATCCTAACTCGTCTGCAAGATATAAGTTCATGCTCACCACGATGGATTACTACACCCAATGGATGGAAGCCATTCCATGTCGAAATGCTATGGCAGAGATAGTTTTGAAATTCATTGAAGAAAACATCATCATCAGGTTTGGCATGCCATTCGCTCTGGTATGTGACAATGACCCTGCTTTTACTTTTGCATAGTTAATGTAATGGTCATAGGAGTATAAGGTAATATTGAATTTTTTATCTAATTACTATCCACAAGGTAACAAGGTAGTTGAATCTATGAGAAAGAACATTCTGGATGTCATTAAAAAGCTACTTGAGAAGAATCCTAGAGACTGGCACAATCAATTAAGATACACCTTATGGGCTGATCGAACCAGAGTAAAAGCTGCCCTGGGAACTTCTTCGTATTACCTTGTTTATGGCCAAACCCATATTTTCCCAATCAATTAGAAAATACCGGTCCTCCAGTTAATGAAAGAACTTGAAATTGAGGATCAGGTATAGATTTGCCTCTTGAATCTATTAAAACTGGATGAAAAAAGGATTAATACTCTACAACACTTTGCCAAGCATCAAGCTATTGTCAAGCGATGGTTTGACAAAAGGCCTAAGGTGTTTAAGCTTTTCGGATCTCTGACTTAGTTCTGTTATGGAACAAAGCCAGAGAGAAGAAAGGTGATCATCACAAGTTTGAAAGGTTGTGGTTAGGTCCTTACCAAATAGATGATATTTTAAGAGAAAACACCTTTAGAATAAACTCTTTGACTGGAGAATCTATACCATTGTCCATCAATGGTCAGTTCCTCAAATATTATTTCTCTTAAAACCCCAGTGAAGCTTGACCTATTGTATATAATAGATTAGTTGTCTTTGTTATTTTTGTTATTTTTGTTTCATTCATTTTGTTGTTTGTTTGGGTCTTTGCATATTTTTTTTGTTTTTTCTTTGTTGCATGCCTATTTCCCTTCTTGTTTTCTTCTTTGTTTTGTTTGTTTATGTTTCTTTGTGTTGAGATATTTATATTGTATTCTCGAAGATTCTAAAAGGGAGGTGTCCTTTACATAACAAGTTGCCAAATTTTAGGAGACTTCGACTCTCTGCTATTTATGACTTCATTGTCCTTTGATTAACTTTAAAATATTCATCTATTTTTGTTCAAGGCAGTATAAAATAGTGTAAATATGATTTGAGTTTTTTTTACCCTAAATTGGAAGAGACTGCTTGATAGCTCAGAACTACCATCACATTAAAATACATCAAAAAATTTGTATGATGTCGGATGAATTGGTTTTCAAGTAAAAAAGCAAGAGTCTAGGTGTTTCATGTTATCCATTGTGGTTCCTAGCCCAGTAATCAGGCTTCAATGTTTGAAAAGTTTCTTAAAAGGTTATTTGAGAAATAAGTCCTATATCTTCATAAGGTTTCTTATACAGGAAAAGAAAAAAAAATTAAAAAATGATCCTCTTAAAGCAGCTAAAAATGGGTGTTTTGAATAACCTCCACCGGGGCTATGGACACTTGGCTCACAGTGGAGCACTACGCAATAGGAACTAGAGATATCTCTATCAAGGCTATAGAGGCATAACTAGCAGCAGAGCTATGCCCAAAATGACCTTGCACGAAACACATTGATTGACTTCACCTACGTAGCTATCAAGGTTATAATATTTTTTGAGTCCCCTTCAATCTAGATATTTTTTAAATTCATTTTACTTGAAAGATCGATTACCTCGAAAGCTCCTGTGGCTTCATCTATGTGATTATACTGTGAGCCCAAGGATAGTACCACAAGTGAAATTAAGTTTCCATTATGATCTCTTAACACTCTCCCACTCCCAGCTAGCCTAGTACTACCCTTGGCCACCCCATCAAAATTAGCTTTTATCCAATTCTTTGGGGGATCAATCTAGTAGAATCATTCATGATTCTTTTTCCTAGGTTTAGAAGCCTTAGAGACATCACCTTTTATGTGCCTCTCCTTTCCCACCTTGAGTTCATAGCTAGTGTACACCACCATCTCCATCTTCTCCTCATTACATGGGATACAATTAGTATTTTTCACAATAAGCCTATGTATTCTCTCGAACACAATATTCTTTAGATCCTCCTTGTCCCTAGAGATTCTATTGTTACACTCCTTCCACACACCCCACGCAATGTGGGGGGAAATAAAAGACCATAATCTACAAAGGGTGGGATATAGAGATGGGGCATTCCACTAGATGAAAAGATCCTCTATGGTGCCAGGAAAAATGTAGGATAGGTTCCATAGAGACAAAACTCTTCCCCAAATAGAAGTCACATACTGACAGTAGAGGAAAAGATGATTGACAAAATTTTCCTCTTCCTTACATAGGTAGTATCGGTTGACAATCTGAAAGCCATGTTTGTAGACATTATCCATCATGAGAACTTTGTTTTGAAGAAGAATCCATAAGAAAATATTAACCTTAGGAATAAGATGTTTAATCTAGGATTTATCCCAAAGGGGAGGAGGTGATGAATAATAGGGCATTAATGAGACAACCTACGAGACTAAGAATCTACTAGACAGATTAGGAGTCCAAACTAACAAATCATTCTATTGAGGTGAACCCATATGAACAACTGACAAGGATGATTGAATTGATGCAAGATCCATACTGATCTCACAATCAGTCCAAGATCCACCCATCCATTATTCATCCAATAGTCCTTATAATGAATATCATACAACATCTTGCAAGTATCCACCCACCCATTGAAAATTTCATAGGAGATTAAGGGTTCCTTCATTAACCATTTATCTTCCCATAACCTAGCCTAATTTATAGTTTCTATGCTCTAGCCAATTCCTATTTCAATAATCTTCTTTCCTTTAACCATATCATTCCAAAGTGTCGACCCCCAAGGAAAAATAGAAGAGTCAAGAAAGGTTTTAAGAGATCCAGAATTGGCCAAGTATTTGCTCCTTAAAATATTGTTCCACTCACCATTAGATGAAAAGTTTCTATAAATTTTCTTAGCAAGGAGGGCCTTATTTATGGATTTAATACATTTAAGACCTAGACCTCCCACATTATTTTCTCTACAAATAGCCTCCCAATGAATAACAAACATTCTATTTCTTTCTTCCACCCTAGACCAAAGAACTTTTTTTTTGAACTTTTTCAATAGTCTTAGCGAATTTAGAGGGGATTTTGAAAAGACTTCAAGAATAGATAGGAATATTATGAAGAGTAGCTTTAACAAGTTTAATTTTACCTACTTGATTGAGAAGAGAACCCTTCTATCTAGCTAGACTTTTACTGAATCTATCGATAAAAGGATTCCAGAAGGAATCAAGAGGTTCGGTGCTTAGGGGAAATCCCAAATAAATAGATGGTTTAGATTCCACTCTACATCCCAAATTTCTAGCAATTTTGATCTGCCTAGGCTTTGGGGTATTGAAGAAAAATAGAGCACTTTTCTATCTATTAACCATTTGACCAGACGCCGACTCATAGTCATCCAAGGCCTTTTTCAAACTCCTAGCTTTAGCCACCATGGACTTCCCCATTACCATAGTGTCATCCACAAACTATTAGTGAGAGAAGACTAGATTACTTGAGGAGGGCCTCAAACCTATAAGGGACCATAGCTCAACCATCATTTTCAAGTTCCTTCCAAGGTATTCTACCATGATGGTGAAAAGAATCAAGGAAATGGGGTCTCTGAGTCTAAGCCTATAGAGGACTTCAAGAAATGTGACAGAGACTCGTTGACTATGATGGAAAAGGAAGATGAAGAAGTGAGTTGATCAATAAGCTAAAGGACTATATTCCTAAATCTAAATGACCTCATAAATGGAAGTAAAAAAACCCATTCAACGTGATCATAAGCTTTCAAAATGTCAAACTTGAGAAGAAAACCCTCATCCTTAGATTCCACAAGAGAGTGAACATTTTCATGAATGGTAATAATTAAATCAAGGATCTTCCTACTAGGAACGAAGCCATTATGTTGAGAAGAGATCAAGGTGGGGAGAATACTCAACAATATTGAGCTCAAAACCTTAGAAATAATTTTATATAAAGAATTACAAAGGCTGATAGGCTTGAACACTTCAAAGTCCACAGCTCTAAAGAACTTAGGGATGAGGACAAGGAGTGTAGCATTAATCTCTTTGAGGAGGCATCTTGAACCAAATAACTCCTTAACAACATTCACCACATCGTCGGGCATAGTCTCCCAGAACACCTAAAAGAAGAACATAGGAAACTCGTCGGGTCGTGGAGCCTTATTTCATTCAAAAGAAAAGACAACACTCTTGAACTCTTCCCTGGAAGGAATATCTATTATCATATTGTTATCTGCTTGCTTAACAAGTCTAGGGATAGCTTCTAAAATATGATCTTGCATTCTATGATTAACTCCATCATTCATCAAGAGAAGATTGCTAAAAAAAAGGACAACTTGCCTTCAAATATCTTCATCCTTCTGGAAACGACTACTATTTTTGTCTATGTGAGAGATTCTATTTGTGGCTCTATATTTAACTGTGATTATATGAAAATATCTAGTGTTTTCATCTCCTACTAAAAGTTAGAGCACCCTCTATCTTTGTTTCCAAAATTCTTCCTATTTAGATATTATGTCATGCATCTTCATGAGCAATTCATTTTCCTTCATCTTATGGACATCAACATAGCCCTATAACTGTAATTTTTCTTGTATCTCCTTGAGTTCAAGCTGTAGCTTAGTCTTGGTATGAAAAATATTATTGAAGGTTTCTTTATTCCATCTTCTAATCTTATTTTTGATATTCCTCAGTTTCTTGCCAACTCTAAAAATACCAGTTCCAGAAATAGAGATATTCCATCATTTCCTAACTTCCTCATGGATCAGGAGGAGAGAAAGCCACATACGTTCAAATCTAAAGGGGAAACTCTTCTTTACGAGAATATGATTTTCCATTAAACTTATGATAAATTGACCAATTCCCACCCTAGAGAGAGAATTTAAAGAACAAAACTAATTTAACAACCATTGATTAGAGATTAAGGTTCTATCGGGTCTAACTTGAATTAAATCCTTACTAATTCTTCGATTTGACTAGGTATAAGAGGCTCTGTGCAACTCTAAATCAATCAATGCTTGGTTATTTATGAAGTCCCAAAGATCCATATTACTTTCCAAATCCACTTGAGATCCTCCAAACTTCTCATTATCCTAGAGATGTCCCATGATCATCCAATTTTTATTGATAAATTTTTTGTGAAAGGTAGCAAGCTCTTTCCAAAAAATCTTTCTGGCCCCTTTCCCATTAGGTGCATAGATATTAGACTGAATCCAAAAAAAAAATCTCTACTATGGGTAAATTTGGGTTGCACATGATTGTTACTCACAAACAGTGGTTCTCCTTTAATAAAGTTCATATTCTAAAAGGTGACAATTCCCCCAAAGGCACCTTTTGAACTATTTCCATGTGCCCCATAAAATTTAAATATTTTTCATCTTTTCCACACTCTCTTTAGGCATTTTAGGTTGTTGGACTAGTAACATATCCGGTTTATGGTCCCTAATAAAATTGTGCAAAATATCCTATTTATGGAGGTTGTTCAGCCCCCTGATATTCCATGACATAAGATCTTCATATCTTACCAGGGGAATTGATTTTACAAATTTTGAGTATGGTTTTTTGAATACCATATTCTATATCCTAAAATATTCCATGCTCCCTATACCATTTTGAATATTTTCTTCCTTGACTTCCCTTTGTGGCCTTGCAATCTGCCTTAGTTGTAGATCCGGTAGAGACCCTTAGCGGTGTACTCTGCATTTTGTATTTCTTTTTCTTCTTCTTGATAAGAGATTCCTCATCATCTCTATTAGAGTCATCTTGAAAAAATTACCCTTTCTTGGCTCCCAATCACTATTTGATAGCCCTTTTTGAGATAATAGAAGCATATCTATCATTCCATTATAGTTCTGACCCACATTCGCACATGGTTCCTCCATGATCTTGTAGGAATCTAGGTAGGTATACTTAAAAATTTCTTGAGAATTCTCTAGGTCCCAACCCTTAGTTGAATCTTGGCTAGAGAGGCTATTACATCTCAAATCAAAATGTATGTTTGGATCCCCAATGTTCACCTCCAAATTTACTTCCTTAATTGGAATAGTGGAGCCCTAGCGCGGGATGTCTTCTAGGCCAATCTCACCATCCTCCTTTCCACCAGTTTCAATTCTTCAATTATTGGTTGTTGGTTTCTGAGTCTTCAAATCAACCTAATTTTCTGAAACCTCCTCCTATTCAGGGTTGTTCAAAGGAACCTCAAGCCTTTTACTATCTCTCTCACCTTTTTGTATACCTTTTTCTCATTACCATCCCCTTGAGTTATGTTTTTGGATTTTATTTGGTTTAGTGTGGGATTTTTCTCTCTCCTTGTTGACATTAAGTGGGCATTTGTTTGCCTATTGCCCTAATTTTCTGCATTTGAAGCAAGCAAAAGTGATCAATTTGAACTCAATAGTTTGAACCCAGGTACCCAATTTTGATTGAATTTTTTATGGAAGAAAGAAGGTCGGTATTTTGAAAGAGCCCCATGTATATCCTTGCAAACACTCACCTCTTTTGAGATTTCATCATTGGATCAATGGGACATAAGCTCTCTAAATGAGTTCACCGGGCCACTAAAGACATCCTCATTCCAATATTCTAGTGGATGGCTAGGAAGTCTAGCCCAGGCTGGGAAATTTTTAAAAATGGAATCTGAATGGCCTAGATTCATTATCCACTTCTTGAGAGCCAGGGATCCCTTTCCAATAACCCACGAACCACCACTCCTCATAGCCAAAATATCTTCCTTATAGGAAAAATCAAAAGCAAAGAAACTTTTCAATGGACTCCTCTTTTAATGCGATTTAGCAATTTATCACTAGAGTTCTATATCATTCTCTCCAAAAAATTTGCCTATTTTTTTGGCATAGACTCTCAAGGGCTCTTGTGCCTTGAATTTGAATTAACAAGATATCACTCATTCCCAATGGGGTCACCACTTTTGTTGACAATTTTTCTTCCTACCCTCAACCCTAAGAGAAATATATGGACACCTAGATCATGGGGTTGAAGACATTGGTTCCTATTTGGTTCTATCCATATACTATGAATAAGAAAACACAACACAACAAGGCTTACACAAGCCTTCTTCACTTTGAGCTCCACCAGACTCAGGAGGGTATTCCTAATTCCGCACCAGTGTTGTTGACACTTCATCAACAACTTACGATATGTAGGTTCATAATAGCTGGGTTGTTCTCAAGTTAGATAGGGATTCCTTCAGAGAATTCCCATTAGATACTAATCCCATTTACTTTTAATTATATTGAGAACCATATCTTATGCATTTCCCAAATATTCGAAGGGCACGAGGGAAAATAAACTCGTAGATTTACCTTCTACAACATGTAATAATCGCAAAGGTGTTACATTTAAAATAACTTAAACAATAAAGCAAAGGGCTGAAAAAAGAAAATGGAATCTTGATCATTTTTGTGCATTTTTGAGACAAGTTCCAAAAAAATTTGATGAACCAATGCACATTATAGGGTACAGAGTCAAATCTTAGATCACAAATGTAAACCTAGATTGTAAAATAATTCTAATTAGTGAAACTTCTGAATATTAATGCCTAACATTAACATGACTTCTCTTGTTACTTACATAAACTATTCCTATTCATCCATTATATATTCCCAATTTCAATCTAACATGTAAACAAAATTTAATTCCTTCCTTGAAGGACACCCACATAGAAATCCACACATTGACAAAAATGTTGCCAAGACAAAACAAAATATCCTTAATATTATGATTCATATAAAATTTATGAATACAAATAGAGATAGTTATTGCAACTATTCTACATTTTATTTATTAACTAATTGAATAATTAAAAAGAAGAATTTAAGAATTCCTTCACTATGAGATTACCCAAACCCTATACTATCACATGACTTTACTTCTACTTGCCCAGAAAATATTTTTTTTTAGAACAAACCACTATTCGTGGCCTTGTGATTCCTTTATAGTAATAATAAATGCAACAAGCTATCAACCATTTACATGTGTCCAACTTTTATTCCCATCAGCCCATTGACAACAGAATGATATCTTAGTAAAACCGGTTGCCTCTATTTCATCTTGGAGTGAAACTATCAGGTCAATTATACATGAAATCTTTGGTTCCAAGGTCAAATTTCTTTCATCAAAACCAACCTCCCTGTGAGCCATGTCATTATCGTACCTTTGTGGTTATTCATGTGCAAAGAAGACCAAGATGAAATATTCTAATTATGCATCTTGGTAGAGGATAACTTCAAGAGTTTGGACCAAGAAGGAATGTATGGTTCCAAAACTACATCTCTTGTGCCTTCACCTAGCTTCCTCTCTACATCCCACTCATTGGAAAGCAATACAATAGTAATCAAAGAGATAGGGATTATTTGTAGGCTACAAGTGAGCCTATAGCGGCGTTCATGCATTTCAATATCCTTTTGGTTACCCTTGGTAATTTCAATACCCCTCTAGCTACAAGATAAGTCTCTATTATATTTCTCTTCAAGCCTCTTGCAAATATTCTGCAACATAGTACACTTTATCCAGAATGTAACTACACTATCTACACACTTCATTTCACAGTCTTTGTAAGTAAGGTGACAACACTTCTCTACAATAAATCTATATGAAAATGCTTGGTTTTTCATAGCTATGAAATAAATCTCATATGCAATTTAACCACTTTATTGGGAAATAATAACCCGTCAACCATATTCCTCAAATTGCGAAGTGGTGACAACTAATTGTTAGGCTTGGACATTTGAATTTATCCATATATTGTACCATTCTATGTGAACCAGTCCCTTTTTCTATTTTTATATTTTGAAAAAATGTAGAAACCAATTTTTGATCTTAAGTGATCCCTATGAACTTGACATTTGTAAATGATTCAACAGTTACAAAATCTCAGACTACCATTATTGGACTTTTACAAACTCACTGAGACAACTCTTGAGATTTTTATGGTAGGGTTAATGATTCTGGCTTGCATTGATTATCGAGACCTTTTTCATTAGGAACTTACATAATATTCTAAAGTACATCTGTCAATATTCCTCCTAACTAAGGAAACACAAACAACCCTAACTAGTCTTCATAATCTATCCACATGGCGCTACATGAAAAATGATAACTCTCATTAAAATCCTTCAAACACAGTGCAATATTCAAATTTGACCTCCCTTGTAATCCATGTATGTGCCATGTCACTTCATAGAGACCACCTTATATCCATGCTCTTCAACCCTATATACCTGCAAAGTGCATTACCCACTCTGCACAACCTCCATGGTAATGCAGGGTTACCCATTTGTTCAACCTCTTCTTTTCTATATCTCTCTATAAACCCATGCACTTGACTAGGCAACATCCAATCACATTGTGAGACTATGACGCCAATATACCACCCACTTTATTCTTCCTTGCACACCTTTTTGGAAACACAAAGAGCATTTAGAAATAAGGTGAGACTCCAAAGTGCCATCTATTATAGTTTGTAACATAAATCCATGCACCCACATTGCAATATTATAGACATAAATGAATACTTGGGGGAAGTGGGTAAAATTTATGTAGTACAAATTTGACCTCATGTAAGAAAATAAAACACAATAAAGGGTCGAGGGGTCATGCAGTTCAAACATAGGTAAACAGAAATAGGTCCTAGGGATGATGTTAACAAATTAGTAAAAGCATCCTAGGAACATATGAAGGGGTCAGTTTTCAAAATATAATGAACCCATGAGAAAAAATCTTGAGCCATAGGTAACCAAAATAGAAGGTCACTTGGCCAAACATAGAATACCCACCAAATAGTCATTTGAATGTGCTTTAGAAATACAACAAAGTTTAGAAACAAAGCTCCTCCAAGGATAAATCAATGATCATAATTCTGATTTACACCTTGAGCACCAAAATTTTAACTATAATTTTGAGGTTTCTAACAATGTCTCTAATTAGGGATGTGCCCCCCTCTTGTGGGCATAACAAGATTTCAAAATCTCTATTTAGATAAAACCATGCATTATCCATTAGGGAACAAAGTCACTGTATGCATTTGTTTTCAAGAATCAGATCCAAACCTCATTTGATCTCCCTAGGCCACCAAAATTATAAAGTTAAAACATACTTTTATCAAAAGCTTGATTCTCATCCAAACATATGATCATCAATCTGAAGGTACCACTGCATACAAGTTGACCACAAACATAATCATTTGCAAATTTTAAGGTAGTCTTATACTCAAGACTGTCATCATCGCATTTGTCATACTTCTTGTCAAAATTACTCACAAAGCAATCTAGACAGTTTTTCACTTCATAAACAAATGGTATACGCATGCTATATTCATTAGCTAATGCATCTTCATATAGTATGTAGTAGTTGTCATACATAATCAAATAATCATTCAGCTGACCTAAATGTGAAAAGACCCTAGAATCCATCAAGTGACTATGATTATTTTATTCGACTTCACTATGAATCTTATATGAAACTAAAATGTTTGGTTCTAATGTGTGCATGCCATTCCCCCTAGAGAAAATACCAATTCCCGATAAACTTGAAGAACTCTTTCTTTATCATAGTAGCCATACTCACAAACATTTGTACAAGATTACTATTTTCTATAGTTTTGAGTATGGCTTGAAGAACATAAGTTTGGTAGTGGTGACAATGAGCCTAAGGTTTCTTCCAGCATGAGAACAGTGTGGCAGTAATGCTTTGATGGTGGATTCTTTCTTCTTCTAGGTAGTGAGCTATCCTTTTTTTGGTGGATTTATCTTGGCACTAAGCGTACCTATAGTGAGCATTTTTGGCAATGAGATATCTTTAAAAAATCACCTTAATTATTGTCACCCTTCTAGGTGTTTTCATATTGAGAACTAACATTCTCCATGGTTTTTCCCTTCTTAGGTTTTCTATGGCATATCTAGTGTTTCACATGTGTATTCTTTCATGTGACTATCTACTTATGATTAAGTAATATGAGATTAGTTTACCGGATTTTTTTATGTGGGAAAAATTGAATAAATTTAAATTTGCAATTGATTCACCCCCCTCTCCAAGTTATCCAGCATATTCAACAATTGGTGTTAGAGGTTTAGTTCCTAGAAATTTAGACTAATCACTCAAGCAGATTTGAATGAACATAAATTGACTATTCCTACTTTTGAAGGATCCAACTATAGATTGTGAAGAGTGAAGATGTGAGGCTATTTTTTTTCTCTAAGTTGCTAGACTTGGAAAGCTATGCAGACCAAGTAAGTGTAGCTAGCGAAAGGACATAATACACTAGAGGAGATTGAAGCCTTTGGAGAGAATGAACAAGCAAGGTATGTTATCTTTAGTGTTTTATCTAAAATTGGATTACCAAAATTTCGTGCATTAGATACTTCTTATGAAGTCTCTGAAAGATTGAAGAAAATATATGAAGGAAACAATAGAGTTAAGCTACCTAAGCTGCAAACTGTTAAAGTCAAATATGAAATCTTGAGCATAGAAGAAGGTGAACACATAATAAGTTATTTTTAGAAAGTTGGCAATGCAGTAAATGAGATAAGAGATCTTGGTAGTACCTTAAATGATAAGGATGTGATAGGTAATATCATGAGGACTTTACCCAAATGTTACAGTAACAAGATTTTAGCTATTGAAGAAATGTACGATCCATCAAATTTCACTAGAGAATAGTTGTATGGCACCTTAACAACATTTGAGATGAGGAAGTTTGGTATAGACAAAACAAAAATAGAAACAATATTTAAAGCATCAAAGACTACAAATTAATATTATGATGATGAGAGCCTGGATGAAATGGAGACAAACTTTATGAGAAAGTCAAAGAGAGGAATCGACCAATATAAAGGTATGTTACCCCTTAAATGTTTTAAGTATGGAAAGATAGGTCATTATGCATCTAGATGTCTGAAGAGAGAATCAAAACAAAAATTTAACAGAAAAAAAGGAAAGTTCAATAAGAGAGCCTACTATGTTAAAGATGATGCTATTATTTCCAATGATTAGTCAAATTATGAATATGATGATTGTTTATTATTTGATGAAAAAGATGAGTCTAAGCCTAGCAATAATAAGGATATATCTAAGGTAGTTAAAACTATTGCATCAAGATTTCATGTTAGTTGAGATAGAAATGAATGGTTAATTGATAGGGGATGTTCAAATCATATGAACAGTGAAAAAAGTAAATTTGTAAAACTTGAAAAGAATGATGGTGCTTCTATTAAATTTGGAGATGATCAGACCGCTCAAATTGTTGGAATTGGTTCTATTAATTTTCATGGAAATCATAATGCTAACAATGTTTACTATGTGAAAGGATTACATCATAATCTCGAGTGTCCAGAAGATGTGTGGAAATGGTTACAATGTTGTCTTTCAAGAAGGTTGTTATGAAATCTGGAAGAAATCCAAAACTATTACTGTTGTAGGGAAAAAGATAGGTGGAAACATGTTGATTGGAACCTTCTACTAGACATTGCCTATTATCTTAGATTAACGAAAGTTGGTTATGGTACTAGAGGATGTGTAACATCAACTCTAATAATTTGGTCAAGATTAGCATGACAAGAGTTGTGAGAGATTTACCAAGACTGACTAAAGTGGATAATAGGGTTTGCAAAGAATGTCAAGCGAGAAAGCTAACAAAAAGAATATTCAGAGGAAAGGAACAATCTTCTATTGAATGGTTGGATTTGGTACACATAGAATAATGTGGTCCAACTAGAACAAGGAGTTTACAAGGTGAGAGGTATTCCATGCTCTTAATTGATGATCATTCTAGAATGACAGGTTTCATTTCTAGGAGAAACATCAGAGGCATTAAAAAAGTTCAAGATATTCAAAGCTAAAGTTAAAAATAAAGTTGATAAAAAATGAAATGCTTAAGATCAGACAGAGGAGGAGAATATTTTCTAATGAATTTGATAGTTTTTGTGAGAAATATGTAATTAGAAGACATTTATCTACTCTAAGAACACCTCTCCAACATAGTGTGGTTGAAAGAATGCACATGAATTCAAGAAGTAGAAAGAACTATAATCAAAGAATCAAACCTATTGGAAATTGTATATTGGAGAGAAACAATGCATATTTCTCTATATACCCTTTATAGAGTTCTATTCAAAAATAAATATGGGAAGACATCATATGAGTTATATGGCATGGAATAATTCTCCTAGTAAGATATTTCAAAGCTTTTGGAAATAAATACTATATTCAGAGCGATGAAGGAAATATTGGAAAGTTTGATAGTAGAGTTGATGAAGGTATACTTATAGGTTATCTACAAAGAGAAAGGCTTATAGATGTTATAACAAGAGGCTGAATAAAATCATTGAAAGTGCAAATGTGAAGGTTGATATAAATATTTCAAAAGAATCTATTATACAAGCAGGATATGATTCTAACAACCCTGCAAGAAAAAAAGAAGAGAACATAGATGAAGTCAAGCAAAAAGAAACTCAGGTTGCTCTGATAGTTGCATCAAAAATCTTGAGTTATGTGTAGAAAAATTATTCTAAGAATCAAATCATAGTAGATAAGAATAGAGGAGTTATAACAAGAAGAAAAGATGTTGAACAAAATATTCTACTATGTTTTCTTTTTATAGTTGAACCTAAAATAATTGAAGAAGCTGTAAAGATTTTAATTGGATGAAGGCTATGAGGGATGAGTTGGATCAAATTGAGAAAAATCAATATTGGGAACTAGTCCCTAGACCGACAGATAAGAATGTTATTGGAACAAAGTGGGTGTTTCAATATAAGCTAGATAAAGATGGTCATCTAGTAAGAAATAAAGAAAGATTGGTATGCAATGGTTACACACAAGTTGAAGGGATTGATTTTGAAAAACCTTATGCACCTATTGCTCGAATGAAAGATATTAGAATGTTTTTAGCTTTTAAAATATTCAAGGATTTCAAAGTCTATCAAATGGATGTGAAGTCAACATTTCTGAATGGAGGGTCAAAAGAAGAAGTATACATTGACCAATCAGAAGGATTTAATTTTTCATATGATCTGGATGTGGTTTGTAGGTTGAAGAAGGAACTCTATAGGTTGAAGCAAGCTCCTAGAGCTTGGTATGGAACGTTAGACAAGTATCTACTGAATCAAATATTTTAAAAGGGATCTGTAGAGAATAATATTTATTTTAAAATTGAATCAGAAAAGATCCTAATTGTTGTTGTATATGTGGATGATATATTTATTTCTTGGATTGTTCAAGTGAATCAAAATAGTAAAAATATTTTTATTTCTCAGTCAAAATATGTTAGAGAGCTATTAGAGAAGTTTGGATTGGAGAATTTAAAACTAGTATGTACTCCTACGACTACCACATGCAAGTTGACTAATTATTACAAATATCTTAAGACTACTACAATAATAGATCAATGATTGGAGGATTGTTATACCTAACTACTGCTAGACCACATATCATGCATGTTGTTTGTCTTGTAGCTAGATTTGAACATGAACTAAAAGATTATCATGATATTATTGTAAAGAGGATTTTAAGACATTTTAAAGGAACAAAAGATTTAGGATTTTGGTATCCCAAAGGATCAGACTTTAATCTAAAAGCTTATACTAATGTAGATTGGGTAGTAAGTGTTGATGAAAGAAAGAGTACTAGTGGAGGAGAATTTTTTCTTGACTCTCGATTAATTGTATGGTTAAGAAAGAAATAGGATTTTGTATATTTATCAACCACAGAAGTGGAGTACATTGTATATCTCTATTTGGTATCATTTCAAATGGGAAAAAGTGGTCAACAGTGAAGTGAAACTAAAATATGTACCTACAAAAGAGAAAGTTGTACATATCTTTGTGAAATATTTGTGTAAGGATACTTTCGAGTATATCTAGTAGAAGTTAGGGGTATTACCCCTTCCTAGTTTGAAATAGTGCGTTTTGTAGTGCATTATTCCAAGCAACTTCAAGAATATTTTTAGTCTAGCCTAATTTTTTGGGGCCTCCTCTTAGAGGGAGTTGTGTGGATTATGAACTAATTTGTCACTTACCTTTGTCTTTGATGTCAAATAGGGAGAGATGTAGTCATTTTTCTAAGGGGGAGAGATTGCATATGTGAGATTTGTGTTTTTTATTGATGAATGTTGTCATCAATGGCAAAGGGAGAGATTGTTGTAAATGTGAAGTTTTTGATACATCAGTATGGTTGTCATTGATGTCAACATATTGATTGTACATTTTAATGTTTGTTTTTTGCTCTACACTTTTTTATATATTGCAGATTTGTTTAGGATGTGTTGGTATTTTATTGGATATTGCCTTAGATGTTATTCTTGTGTTTTGTTGGTTTGGAAGTTGTGCTCTGGAAGTATATGCAATGATGATGATGTTTCTCTAGAAGAATTTACAGAGCATTATGTTTCTCTACATTTCTAATTATAATGATAAGATTTCATATCTATTTTATTCTTGTATTTATCTTTGTTATTATTATTTGACATTTGTTGGTGTTCTCTCAAGTTGTGGTTTTAGATGTGATCATATTGGGTCAGGTTGACCTCAGATGCTCTACCTTTTGTTCTAATGATTGCAACATTGGGATAATGTGTTGTCTTGATAAATAATATGTTGTGATGTGGTCTACTTCTCATTCCTCTCCACCACGAGAATGCTTACTGATGACCTATTTCAATTTTCATTTTATTATCTGTGTGGCCAACTTGGGAAATTTTATATTAGAGATCAATATAAATAAAGTATGGTTGTAATGAGAAGAACAAATAGAAAGATATAACAGGAAAATGATTGAAAAGGAAGATCTATCTTTGTAGAAAAGTGGTTGATCAGTATGGTTGTGAGCTGATGCTATTTGGTATCGGTGGCAATGAGCCTAAGGTTTTTCCCAACATTACAATAGTGTAGAAATTGTGCCTCAGTGGTGGATTCTTTTTTTCTTCTTTTGATAAGTGAGCTTTCCTTTTCTAGCGGTTTTAGTCGAGTAGTGAGCATTCTAGCAATGAGCCATCTTGTAAAAATCACCTTAACTGGTGTCACCCTAACATATATTTACATATTGAGAACTAACATTCTCCATGGTTTTTCCCTTCTTGGGTTTTCCACGTCATATATGGTGTTTCATATGTGTATTATTTCATGTGTGTATTTTCTTATGGTTAAGTAATCTAAGATTAGTTTACTGAATCTATTTCCATTGGTAAAGTAAAATAAATTTTAATTTATAACTAATTCACCCTCCCTCTCAGTTATTCAAAATTTTCAACAACTTAAATATTTTGGATCACTTCAACCAACAAGAATAGATGAAAATGACATTAGAGTCATTCCTCAATTGAATCCATCACCGTAGTTGGCCATATATAAACCAACAACTCAAGATTCTCTAATATCTCATGTCAATATAATTTATTCATAAACCTTCTATATTCCATTACATTAATAAAAATATATATATTATAGCTTAGGACAGTATTGAGCAAGAAAAAAAAATTAAAATGATATTAATCATGTGCAATGGATCTCAATATATTTTCAATAGGTATTATCTATGTATAGAAAAAAAAATTAATATTTTTAGGATGATTGATTAAAATAATTTTATAATTTATTTTGGATCATAGTAGTCTTTCTTAAATATGATGCATATGTGTTATCTATATTATAATTTTTATAAATATTGTTTTAGTTATTATATTAGATATCTTATCCTTTTAGTGTAAGTGTTTAGGTTAATATTGCATGACTAATGGAAAGCTATTGAGTCTCTCAAGAAACCATTGTAGTGATTCCCTAGTATACTTAGGACTTACTTAAAGAGGGAATTGAGATCTTTCTTGGTAAATATATCATGTTTGTTGACTAACTTTAATTTATTATCATCATTATTATTATCAAATTTTTTATGCATTATTTCTTTCTATTATGAGTGGCTAATTTTTGTTTTTTGTTTTCGTGTATACATACACAAAGATGGGTGACTTAAAAGTGTCCATAAAAAACAAAAATGCAAGCATGCTATAATGTCTTTTGTAATGGCTTAGTAGTTAATTGAGCCTAAATTGGTTACAATCAGACCATAACATTAATGCATTGGATATTATAATATGATCATATTATTTCGATATTGAAATTATCTATCTACCTATCTATTTGTCTATCTATATATATATATATATATATATATATATATATATATATTGAGAGAGAGAGAGAGAGAGAGAGAGAGAGAGAGAGATTCACCTCATTAGGATTTTTAGCAAGTCTAAATGCAAGAAACCAAAGTGTAAGAGTGTCTATCTCATCTTCAAGTGGATAAAAACTAGGACAAATCACCATGGTGTATGTGATTAGGAGGTAAGATTTTAAGGTATTTAAATTTTTAAAATAGAACTAGATTTTTTTATAGTTTTCTTTGAATTATATAAATTTGAAATACTTCAACATACTCAAACACTAATTTTCCAAATTATATGGAGAAAATTCTTTCAAAAGAGTAAGAAAAGTCTAATCCTCTTTAAACTCTTCCATCTATATGTACTGTATGTAGAATGCAAATGAAATTTGATTTAACATATTAGTGAGACATTTTTAGGATAGTTAACTAAATAAACCAAGATAGAATGAAAGAAATAAATATATCATTTCTTTATTTTTAACAGAAATATAATTATTGTAATAATATGAAATAAGTGAAATGAATTAAACATTATAAAATAAATATAGTAGGTGAGGAATTATATCATTAATATTTTTATATGAGGAATTTAGTAGAGATTAAAAAAACATGTATTTTCTATCTTGTATTCTAGTGTATATGTAAGTAATCATATTTGGGTTTAGTTTGAAGTGTAAAAATTGAATATTAGCCATTAAATTAAAATAAATTAAATTTATGTAAATGCAAAATCTATATAACTTTATGTCACATACTTAATATGTGAATCAATTTATTTTTTATGTGAACTTGGCAAATTATATCAAGATATTGAAAATATGGAGAAAGGTAATGTGGCTGTCAAATTGTTATCCACATATATACACCCTCTTAAGATTTTATTTTATTTTATTTCAAGCATAACATATAAGTTAGATTTTGATTTTCTGTTATCCCTCAAAAAAAGTGTGGAATCCTCTACATATCTTTATGTTTTGTATTCTTTTTTAATTTATCTTCCTAAGCATCTTCTTCGCCACTAGATTTACAGTACATTAGAGAAATAAAAAAAATTATTTTTTTCGGAAAACTATTTAAACGATATTTGATTTATAGAGAACTTACATAAGTACATTAGAGAACTTACCTGAAGGGTATATTTCACTCATCTTGTTTGTCTTCAATAAGAAAGCTTCAATATCCATATTGCTAATACAACACATTTAGATATGTATCCCATCTATATGCCCCGCCCCCTCTTAGTCTTTTGAAATGAACAACTGCTACCCAAAATCGTTCCGAGTAATTTAGTCCCCTTCCCAATTAACATATAATAAAAAAAAAAAAATCTCATTTAATCTCTTCAAAAGTTATCTTAAAGGGCTTAAGTAGTTGATTGAAGAAAGAGCCACTTCCTTCATCCACACATCCTCCTAAAACATAGTGCTCTTACCATTCCCAATAATATTCCTTCCTCCTTGACTGACAACATTTTTGACTTTTAATAAGTTATTCCACACAATAGAGCAATTACAAAGATCGGATTCACAAAGGAACAAACTAGGATGCTCATTACCCAAATATTTGGCTTTTATGAAATTTACCTAGTCTTTGGTCGCTTCAAGAATTTACCAACACATTTTGGCCTGTAGGGATTTATTAAATAAATTAATCTCTTTTTACCTCAAGAACATCATACTTCTTAGGTTGACATACCTTATCTTTGTTCAATGGTTGATGGACCAGAATACTGGGAGGGGGTGAATCAGTGTTCCTACACTTTTTAATTTTTTCTTGATATTCTAACCTTAGCAATTAATCTCATCAACATGAATTAGAAAATTTATAATAAAAAAACAACACAACCACAAAATAAACACCAGATTTTATACGTGGAAAACCCAAATGGGAAAAACCATGGAGAGTGTTAACTCTCAAGATAATATAACTAGTTGTATGGTGTTTACAAAATGGGTGGCTCACTACCAGAATGCTCATTGCAATAAAAAAAAATGAACTAAAAAAAATTGCATCTCCTAATGCATCCAACCAGTTCCAAGTTAAGCTCAAATATAAACTCATAGAAACTCAAAACAAAGCTAGTAAAGGATCTCTTCAACATGTCCACTACTGCATGTAGTAGATCTAGCAAGGGATTACTGCATCACTATCTGCACTATGTCACTCCAATTGCTTGTAGAAGATCCAGTAAGGGATTATTGTAACACTATCCACACTCTGACTCTTCTTCACACACCGTCGATCCTATATAATTTTTCACTACTCACTATATATTTCTCTCACACTACTACTATTCTCTTGTTCACAACTCTATCACTCGCGCACTTCTTCTTCTATCATACATCACATACATATGCTTTGCTCAATTTCCACACACACACATATATATATACATCGAGATAATATGTTGACCAAGAATAAATGATTTATACAATAATACATTACTTAGATCAATATGTTATCCAAAACATGCCTTGACCATAAAAAGAATAACAAAGTCATATTTCATTGATCTTTTACACACTTCATTTACAAGGACACATGCCTCAATTACCAAGACAAAATAAAAGTCTACTAAACCCATAGATATAGACCCATAAGAACAAATCCCAAGCACAACAACTTCTATCTTCATGATAGAGATGCCATAGATTCTAGAACATAGGATCCATAAATCATAATAATACAGACATCCAAATAGAAATTCAACTGACACAACTAATACTAGAACTGGATACAAACCATGATAAGCAAAACAATTTTTTTTGGAGAAGAGGATCTTTTGGAATTAAATCCAGTATCTCATGCATACCTTATTGCTTCATATCACATACATACCTATCTTCCATTGTTTCTCAATATGCCACATCAGGCTCTAACCGGATTACCAAGTTTGAAATCAATGAAAAAATTCACACAAATCTAACAATATCCCCCTTTGTCGTTGATGGAAAAACATCTAAAAAATAATAATCCCAAAAACATGTCTGCGTAAATATCTAAATGTAGCTCCCCATTACTCATATCACTCCATTTATTCATTTACCTTTCTCCCCCTTTTACATCAAGGACAAAGGGTGCCTTTGATGAAAAATAAAAAGAATTCCAAAATTGTATGTCAGTGAAAAAAGGGTTCTTAACTATTTTTCATCTGAAAGATTTTCTTGTATCTCATTAAGCTCTAGAAGGAGAACCTTCCATTAATGTAAAAGAAATTTAATTTTCGTATACAAGATTCTGCACTCAACCAACACATTAATAGCATGAGATAAACTATCTCGGATAGATGGATTTTGCTCATACTCAACTGCATTATCAAGCAATACTGAGAAATGTTGCAGTTTAGCCTTAACAATCTCCTTGAATTTCTAGAAAATGACCACATAATCTTCCTTCTTCCTTTGTAAAGATAATAACTTAGACTGTAGGGAATTTACTTTGTTCCTTTTCTCACCATCTTTATCACTCAGAAAATCAAACGACTTACCCGTAGAATTCAATTCTTCTTCAACAAATTTAACTTTTTCTTTGAACTTCACCATAGGAGTTGGCCATTGTAGACAATATCTATAAACTTTTATGAAACTATTGATACAATCTCTAGCAATATTCTATTAATAACTAATTATGCAATTACAAAATTTAAATTTCTCTTGTATAAATATATTGCACATTCTTTGAATAAATACATCAAGTTATCTATGGGTGACCTCATAATACTGAGTTACACTTTTTGGCCAAACTTGACACTGAAATCAATATTTTGCAACAGATCTTTACTTTCTAACACTTATACCATCTAACCATTAAGAATTTGAGGATGAAGTAAACTACAAATTTGTGATATTTTGCATATAGATTCTAAATATATATTTTTTAAATTGTTAGAAATGAATTGCACATATTGTTATGTATATTTTAATAGCTTAATATTTATAGTAATCAACATTTTTCAAAAGTGACATTTATTCTCTAGTGCATAACAGTTTTTATAGACGTGAGGAAAATCTAATTTTTAAAATATAGGTTTGTCACACCAATATCTAGCTGATGGATATCTTTTTATAATTTTTTTATACATATATTTTTTTAATTAATTTTTTAACTCAAGAGTAATTGTAATATGGATAGAGGCATATTCTTTAATGCATAAATTTTTTTGTATCCATTTGAGTTAACTTCTTTTGTGTTGAACTCAAGATATCAATATCTAGGGAAAATATTTTTTTTTTTTAAATTCTCCTCCATTTTTTAATTTTTTCACATGTATGTAACAAATCCTTAATGTTAAAAATGGCATAGGATAATTTGAATTCAGAGATGGAAGGAAAGTGCAGAATTGGCAGATGCGAAGGAGGTCACGTGGAGGGTATCACAGGAGATGTAAAGGAGGACAAAAAATCTAATGGAGGGTGCAATGCGGTGTGGGATAGTGGAACTCTGTGAGTTCCAATGTGTAAAAAGGATGGTGGATCCGACAATTCATCTATCCTGCATGTGATGGAGGGTCCCAGGGAATCTGCTAAGAAGCAGGAGGCATCCTCTTCTTCTGACTACAACAAGAAATGGTTAGCACTTTTTGGTTCGCATCTCAAAGGTAACTCAGCTTCCCTTGTTTCCCACTGTGTCGATCTAGAGTCTAGATCCTTCTCCATCTCTATCCCAGACTATAATGTGGACAAGACCATGGCAAATTTGTTTTCTATTTTGCTTGGAAAATTTTGTAGGCCCACACCCTAATATTGAGACGATTCGGGCTTGGGTTTCCCTTAAATGGAAAGGAAAAGGTAAGATTGAGGTGGTTGTTATGACAAATGGTTTTTTATCTCTTTCCTTTATCTGTGATGAGGATTTAAGATTTGTCTTATCTAGAGGTCCCTAGATGCTAGGTAAATTGTCTTTAACTTTGAAAAATGGGAACCAGGCTTTAACCCTAAGGATTGGGAATGCAATGAAGCTCCCATTTGGGTTCACCTTCCTGGCCCACCCTTGGAATATTGGGATGAGGAGATCTTCTCTATTTTGGTTTCTTTCTCTGGTGAACTCTTGTCTGTGGTTCCTATGACTACGACCAAAAGTAGACTAGTTTATCCTCGTTTATGTGTTAATATTAAGAAATCTATTAATCCTCCCCTTGAAATCTCTTTGAACTCGAAGTTAGGGAAATGGGTTCAGAAAGTGAAATATGAGTCCATGCCCTTCTCTTGTTTCCACTGTAAAATAGTTGGGCTTTGGGCTAGGGATTGTTTGAAGAAACCCCCTTTAAAAAGAGTCTAGAAGAAGAAATCATCCCAGTTGGTTAGGCTTGGGGAGGCCCAGCTGGCCTTTTCTTTCAAGGGGGAGATGCCTTCAAGCCATGAAGGCAATTCTAGAAAAGTGGCTCTGAATGATGATATCCATTTACCTTCTTCAAATAAGATAAATCCACTAAAAGATCAGGGGGCTTGTCATATGGACTCCCTTGCCTAGGTGGAATCCTGTCTTCCTAATCCACAAGTTTTGGGTGAGTCCCTCAATCATTAGCTAATTGTGGATGTAAGATGTGTTTCAGATCTTATAAATTCTTATAATTTTTTTTGGGCTATTGGAACTTGGGACTCTTCAGATCAAAGGGTCAAGGATTAAAATTTGTTTATTGAAGGCAAACCCTAGAACCGTATATGTAGCTTTGCTGCTAGTTCGGGAAATGCCCTTGCTTGAGGCTCGACTGGAGTTAAAACTAGGAATAGATAGAGAGTAAATTTTGGATATGAAGAAAGAGGGGTGGGAAGGCAACCAAATATGTTCAACAAGGATAAACAAAGAAAAGAAGAGATTGCACATGAATCCCAAAGAACTCTTCAGGAAATGGGGATTGGATCCCCCTCCCTTGTTAAATGAAGATCATCTCCTAGAACATAGGGGGACTAATCACCCACACAAGCATGATCCCCTCTCTAATATCACAAGGTATCATAAACTTGAGATTTGTCTCATTCAGGAAACTAAAATGCCTTCTGGCAAACTAGAGAAAATGGAATTAGCTATTTTTAAGGACTATGGTGTTCATTGTTCTAATGTTGATGGTGCATCAACTTGTATTTCCTCCTTCTAGAATTGAAGACTTATCCAAGGTACAACTATCTTATCCATCTCTAACCATATTACCACTGACTTTACTAATTTGAAAGATGGTTCTTCCTAGATCATTTCCAACATTTATGCTCTGAATAGTAAAAGTGCTAGGAAATCACTTTGGACTTCTCTTAGTAATGCTAGATAGTATTTCCCTAATGAGAAGTGGATTTTGATAGGGGACCTTAATACTCCTCTCTCAAATGATGAGAAAATGGGAGGGGCTCTGATCTTTGAAGATAACAAGCAATATTTGTCAGAGATGATTAACTCTTTGGTTTTAATGGATCTTGATCTTAATGGAGCTATATTTACCTCGTCTAATAGACACAGTGGCTCTGATCATACTCAAGTTAAGTTGGATAAGGGGTTCCTTTCTCCAGACCGGCTGATGGACTTTTCATTTTATCTCTCTTCTCTTTCAATGATTGGCTTTGATCACTTTGTGATTATTCTAAGTATCCCCCCCTCTCTAGAAGGAATTCTTTTCCCTTTAGGTTGGAGAAGATGTGGACCCAAAATGCTGACCTATATGATAAACTCATTGAGTGGTGGGGTAATGATATCTAGGGAATGACTATGTATAGAGTGGTCAAGAAATTATTTAATGTGAAATCCAATGAAGAGAAATAGAATAAATTTGGTTTTGGAAATATCTTCCAAAGGAAGGACTCTCTTAAAAGGGAACTTGATGATATTCAACTGTAGATACAAATTCTTGGTTGTGATCCTCATATCATGAATAACGAAGTTGAAATCCTCTCTAAATTTCATGATATCATATCTATGGAAGAAGAATATTGGAAACAATGGTCAAGATCTATCTAGCTCAAAAGTGGGGACAGGAATACCAAGTTTTTCCATATGATAACTTTGTAACATAGAGCATCCAATAGAATCAAGAGGATTTATGTCAATAATCAATGGGTTGATAAATAGGAGGAGATGAGTCAGGATGCAATTCATTTTTCTCCTCCCTTCTGGTTGAAGAGGGGTAGCTAGATGTGAGTCCCAAGAGATGAACAAGGTGCTTACCAAAATTCATTCTTCTGAGGAAGTTAAAGAGGTAGTTTTCTCCTTTGAAAAAAACAAGGTCCTTGGTCGCGATGACTTTCCCATGTTCTTTTTTCAAGTGTTTCGGCAGATTGTTGGAATAGATATTGTGGATGATACTAGAGTGTTTTTTGTTTCTCACTCTCTTTTAAAGGAGCTCAACACTAATTTCATTTTCTTGATCCAAAAAAAAATGGATGCCAACTACTTTCAGGATTTTAGCCATATTAGCTTATGCAACTCTGTCTAAAAAATCTTCACCAAAATTCTTTTTTTTAGGTTGAAGAAAGTTCTTTCACTTTTGATATCGAAGCATCATAATGGTTTTGTTCTGGGGAGAGAAATTTTGGATTTAATCATTGTTGTTCATGAGAACATCCACTCACTCTCCCTCAATAATAGACCTAGTTTTTTGTGAAATTTGGATCTTATTAAAGCTTATGAGAGGGTTAACCGGGATTTTCTAATCAAAATTCTATGATCTTTTGGTTTTTGTGATCAATTCATCCAATTGGTGAATCAATGCATCTCTACTATAAAGTTCTAATTTTTAATTAATGGATCTTCTTCAGGTTTATTCTCAAGCTCTACAAGTATCAGACAGGGTGATCCCCGCTCCATGTTTCTTTTCATATTGATGGGTGAATCTCTCAGCAAAATTATTCAAAGAGAGATCAGGTTTGGAATACTCAAAGGGCTCTACCCTTCTTCTTAACCCCAATTTTGTTTCCATTGCCAATTTGTGGATGATTCTTTGTTGACGAGGGAAAGTTCAATGGAAGAATCTAATCTCTTGAAGTCTATTCTTAATTTTTGAAAGAGGATCTGGGTAGAGGATCAACTTGCTAAAGAGTTATATTTTCTTCCTCAACACACCTGCCCATAGATAGACCAAGATAGCTGATATTTTGGGTTGTAAATTAGCCTCATTATCGAATACCTATTTGGGATTGTCATTGCGTTTGGGACCTCCTCCTGATTCCTTCTTGTCTAATTTGATTGATCACTTCCAGAATAAGTTGGCTAGTCGAAAATGTGCCCATTTGAGCCAAGATGGTAAGATCCAGTTAACCAAGGCCTCCTTGCAAAATCTTCTGGTCTACGTTATGAGTCTATTTAAACTTCCTTCAAAATTTGTTGATCGCATGGAAAAATTCCACAAGCTTTTTTTATGGACAAGTACTGAATCTAAAAATCACCTTCATCTTGTGGCCTAGGATCAAGTATGTCTCCCAAAGAGAATTGGAGGCCTGGCCATTAGGCACATTCATGACTTCAAGAAAGCCCATTGGAGGACCTAGAGAAGTCTGAAGGATTCTATTAAATGGATCTCTATATATATAGTTGCATATATATATATATATATATATATATATATATATATATATATATATATATATATAATTCATATTATAATTTTTTATTTTAAATTTATAAAAATAAAATTATTTTAATTATTTGATAAATATTATTTTCATAAAAAATGATAAAAGAGAAATAACATTTTTAATATTTATATGATAAATTTTTATTTGAAAAAAATGATCTATATTCAATTTTGAAATGAATTTATACACATTTATCATACTAATGAGATTTTTTAATTTTGTAAAAAAATTCAGTTTAATTTATATTATGAAAAGTGTTTATTTATTTATTTATAAATAATAATATATTATTGTTTCCTATATTATTGTTCTTGTTCTTTCAATATCAAAAACATATTATTGTTTTCTATAATCATATCAACTATTTTTTTAATTATTTATTAATTAGATTTTCTAGCCACCTTTATTTAAACATTTTTAGTTATCACTCTTTGAATGTTTGTAATTTTACCTTGTGAATTGATTAAATTATTATATTCATTTAGTTTAATTATTTTTTATATAAGAAATATACTTTTATGTATTGATTTCAGAAAATGACATAAGCTAAAATTCATCTTTTGAAAAATAGGACAATTTTCATATGATACCAAGACTCTCATAAGCTATACAACAAACATTAATGATTAAATAAATATAAACAATCTTTATTTCCTAATCATCTTAAAACTATAACAGACTAAAAGATATTGCTAGATAATTTAAGTATATAAATTATTAATAAATTACAAATGACTAAAACTTTAGAAACCTTACTCTACTAAAACTATCAATACCTAATACTTGTTCAACTTTAAAACTATTTTCCTTATATTTTTCTATTTGGAAAATTTTAAGTTAAAGTTCGATTATAGAAAAAATTGATAATATCTTATACAAAAGGTAAGTGAAACCTACACACAATTTACTAATTTAAAGAAACTCTCATCTAAACGTCATGTTATAACTAAACATAACTAATCAACATTGCATCAACATTTGAGATCATACCAATAGTTATAGGTATATGCATGGATACTTGAAGCCTCCTTAAACTTGTTCCAAATCATTATATCAACTTAAAATTATGTCTAAGGTGAGAGTTGTTAAGTTAGGCATCTCCCATGCCAATCACATAAAATTCTAACAATTAGATTTTGAGGTTTCAGATTATCCTCCTAGATTTCTCCTTCTTCTACAATAGTAGATTCTTGGGTAACTATATTCAAGAACCAAGGTAACATAGTTAAACACTTTGAAAGGGGATTTAATTTGAACTTGGGTCTTCTTTTGATTAGGAGGATAATCAATAGATCTTGAGCTCTCACCAATCAAGCATTGATTTGGAGGATCTTTTACTATTTCCTTATCCTTCTTATTTGGATTCTAGATGGAACAAATACAATATTTTCAATAAGGTGGCCTAATCTATTGCATTTTTTGCAGAAAATTTTATCATTCTTGTAAATAATGGGCTGACACCATTTAATAAACTTTGATTTTAGTGCAATACTTTGGGAAAATAGCTTGTTTACTTCAACATTAACACATAATATAGCAAAGATAACGCAATATAATTTTTAGATAGTGACTTTTTCAATGGTGATTGAAACCCAAAAGGAGTCTACAATACTCTTAAGCATTTTTAGCCTCTAGTACTCAAGCTAAAGCCCTAGAAGATGGACCTAGGTAGGAGTGACATGACTCAAATTGGCAATAGGGTAATAACTTCTCTAATAGAAAATATAAATAAGAATAAACCATCTACCGTTACACTAAATGACACACTCCCCTTCAACTTCCAAGCATTTGAGGTCCCTTAGCGAACTAAGTCAACATTGGGTATGAAAGAGTAAAACATACCAATAAGGGTGGTACATGGGTCCAAAGTAAACACTTCGATGAAAGCATCTAGAAGGGAAACCTCAATACCTTCTCAAGAAACTTTAACTATAGAGGATGCATAATGGCAACAAGAGTCGTTGTTTCTTCTAATGAGTTTATCCACCTAAGAAGTGGGGGCCACTCCATCAAGAAAAGTTTCAAATTTTGAAAGATTTCCATTGTCATCTAAGAAAGAATCCAACACTTTACCAGAGAGGACAAAAACTTTTTTGTTAAAGGAACAACATCCAATATTGTCTCATTTTCCTTCCCCATGGTAGCATGGTCTCCTATAACATATACTATTGCTTCAAATGCCTTTGATTTTCTTTTCTTTGTAGATATTTCATAGCCAAGCTTAGAGGTGCCTATATTTAGATTGGATACATGATATGTTTGATATTACATTATTATTGAAAACCCTATGATACCCATAACTATGCACAATATTATCATGAATCATTAGTTAATTTTCATTTAGTTATGACATGATTATCAAGCAACAATAAATTAATTTTGATGTAATGTAACTTTAAATTAGACAAGGTAGATATTTGGAGCATTGAGATCACATCATTTTAGATCATAAAGAGTCATAAAGAAGCCCAATCGAGTTATGTTTTATCAAATCTATATCATAAAGATTGTGAATTATTTGTTCTATGTTTATGGAGAATTTTAGAATGGTACAAAACATCTTTAAATTTCATTGATAGATGAAACAACTTTCGACATTAATTTAATATATTCAAGATTTAGTATACATTTTTATATTAAAAGAAAAAAAATGAACATGAATATAAAAAATAAGTGACAAGTAATTAAACGTTTAAATAATCTTAAAAAATAGTGTATCATCTTGAATGTATCATGTTACGAGAAGGTAAAGTTTGTATCAACCTTTTCAAATTGGAACTTCTACTTCCTAAACAAAAGATATAAGAAAAAGGATTATATTTTATGATTTATGTATTAATTTATTAATTAAAAGGATCATAAAATTTGTATTAGCTAAGTCGATAATGTATGATTATAGTGGATGCTGACAACGACCAAGTTTTGTTCTAAATCTCATACTCACAAACAGTGTATGGAAAGACACATTCACGTCGACCCAAGGACCATAAAGTCTATTATTAGGGTTTGTCGTGTATGAAAAGGATTGCATTATTTTCCAAAATTCAATAGTCAAGGCTTTTGAGGAAGGAAGGAAGCATGAAAGACGATTTTAGTGGGCTTCATGATTTTACATGGCCTTAAAAAGATGGCAAAAAAACTGTCTATTCCTGCGTCAATGATTTGAGTGGGTTTGTTTGAACTTCTAACAGAGGAAGATGAACAGAGGGGCACGATTACCGTAATAAAGACGAGCGGTGGTCATCTGATAACGATAACATTTTGTAGTGAATGCCGTGTTAAGACTTTGTGATGTACATCCTGTGGAAAAAATTTAACATTTTGTAGTGAATGCCGTGTTAAGACTTTGTGATGTACATCCTGTGGAAAAAATTTTACACTTTGTGTGATCGTAGACAAATAGATATTGGTGTTAATATCTACTAGCATTTGCATTTAAAAGAGGTATAATGGTTATGTCGATAGTAAGATATAGATGAATTATTTAAACTTAATATATAAATCATTTTGAGACCACTATACAATCAAGTATCATTGAATTGCATACAAAATCAAATCCTAACTTGTCCTATTCATTTATAAAACAATAGTTATTATTAATTATTGTCAACTCTTTATCTTGATGTTAATTTGTTTGTTTATGTTAATATATTATTGTGTGCTAAGATACTTAATTGCACTTGCACCAATAGTAGAACATATTGCCATGGAAATAATTCACTTAAATGTTTAGTTATGCTGAAATTTGAGAAATTTCATATGTTTTATAGAGATTTAAATATACTACAAATAAAAACTTATCATTCAATCATATCTAACAACATCATAAGTTCCAAACATGCTTGACCCCATACTGAAGACTGTCAGTGTCTACTAGACAAGCACACCTACCCCTAATTTACCCTTTAATTCCACTACTTGCAAATCATCCTTAAAAATGATTTTCCAAACTCAATGCCAACATCCATTGTTGAGAATAAAGAAATAAGAGCAAGAAAATTGAAAAAAATCTTAATTAGATTAGATATAAAAAATTGATTCATGAAGCATCCAAACAAATTCAAAAACTCTACTTCATATAATCACCTTTTCTAACATGATACAACAATGAACTTGTCAACATATAAAAATAATGTCTAGATAAAAAAAAGTATATTTAACACTCACTAGTATTAAGAGTAAACTGTTGTTGGAAGTGAAGTGCAATAGACTCCTTCCACTTTGAGGCCAGAACCTTTGGCTGTTCATATTCTATTTGTAAGCTCTTTAAGAGTTGTTTGAATATCATTATTGTTGCATTCTGAAGCTGCTTGTTGCTATGTATGTACAAACCATAATTGGTCATCAATAAATTGATTCTGCAGCTTTAAGTGTGGATGTAGGCAATCTGCCGAACCATGATAAATTGCGTGTCTCTTTTGTCTTTGTCCATGAATTCATTGTTTTGTTTTCTTCTCTTCTAATTAGCTTTAATTCCTAACAATTGGTATTAGAGCGAGGTTAGATCATTGTTAAGATTTTGGTAGTTGAAATTCCAGAATCATGGAAGAAGCAAAGATAGAGAAGTTTTCCAATCGGAACTTTGGGTTATGGTAGGTGCAAATGGAGTCTTTGCTGATAAAGAAAGACCTTTCACTTGGGCTTGAAGGGAAAGCAAAGAAGCCAACTACAATGGTTGATGAAGAATGGGAAAAATTAGACAAGGCAAGAGCGACAATTTTTCTTTCACTGTCCAACAATGTTCTCTTCAATGTCACGGGTGAAGCAACAACGAAAGATGTATGGGATAAACTAACAGCCATGTATGAAATTGTGTCGGCTGCCAATAAAGTGTTTATCATGAAGTGGTTGTACAAGCTTAAGATGAAGGAAGGTTGCGCAATGGCAAATCACATCAATGAATTTGATACATTGATTAGTCAAGAAACTTCAGTGGGGATGACACAAGATAATGAGAGAAAGGTTGTACTTTTATTATGCTCTTTGCCAAGCAGCTAGGATGGTGTTGTCACAACAGTTAGCACATAGATATCTGGTAAAAATAAGTTAGTTTTTAATGATGTAGCAGCTACTCTTCTCAATGAGGATTTGAGAAGAAAAAATGATGAACCTTCATCCAGTGAAGCCTTAACGGTAGTAAGCACCAAAAATAGAGGTAAGAGTCATAATAGAGGCATAAATAACTATCATAGACATTTGAAATTAGTAATGAGATCGAAGTCTAAAAACAGAAATGGTGATTGTTGGTTTTGTGGCAAAGATGGTCATGTAAAGAAGGATTGTAGAAACTACAAAAGGGAACAAGAGAAGGTGCAGGGCAGTAAAGTAAATATGGTCTACAATAAAGATGATAGTGTACCAATCCTTTCAACACCGACACTACTCCAGATTCATGGGTACTTGATTCCGGTGCCTCCCATCATGCTACCTCATGCATTGAAGCATTCATTAACTACAAAGAAGGTTACTTTGGAAATGTTTTCTTAGGAGATAACAAAGCTTATGAAATTATAGGCAAAGGTGATGTGTTGCTACCATTAGAAGGTGGTAAAACATGGTTGCTCAAAGATGTTCGACATGTCCCACAATTGAAGTTTAATTTGATATTTGTTTGACAGCTCTTCGATCAAGGTATTAATGTGAATTTTCTTCCAGATACTTGGAAGGTAACTCATGGTACCATGCTGATTGCAAATGGCAAAAAATTGGGTAGTCTTTCTAAATTTAAGACTCATGGTGAAGTGGGAGCTGCAATGGTGGTTGAGGACAACAAAGCAGATCTTTGGCATCAAAGGCTTGGGCATATTAACAATAAAGGGCTCCATGTTATGCTCACAAGAAGTCAGCTTCTGGGTCTCAAACTTGTCGACTTAGCCTTTTGTGAACATTGTCTTTATGCCAAACAAAAGAGAGTCAGTTTTTTGAAAGGTGGGCGTGATATGAAGAAAACACCATTGGAGCTTGTAAACTCGGATGTTTTTGGGCCTACTGTGGTAACCTCCATTGGAGGAGCTAACTATTTTGTCACCTTTCTTGATGATTGTACAAGGAAAGTATGGATTTATATGCTCTCTAAGAAATCTGAAGTTTTTCCAAAATTTAAAATTTTCAAGGCTTTAGTTGAAAATCAGATTAGGCATAAGATTAAGTATCTACAAACAAATAATTGTGGATAATTTTGTTCACATGAATTTGATGATTTTTGTGCTGATAATGGGATTAGAAAAATTAAGGTTGTTCCTTTCACTCCTCAAGAAAATGGTGCAACCGAGAGGATGAACAGGACAATCTTTGAAAAGGCACGATGTATGTTATCAAATGCAAGTCTAGGCGAGGAATTTTGGGCAGAGGCTTGTAACACAGTAGTATATTTGATCAACCAAAGTCCCTCATCTAAATTAGACTTTGGTATTCTAGAAAAGGAATGGAAAGGGAAGAGGATTTCATACTCACATCTTCACGTGTTTGGATGTGAAGCTTTCTCGCATATACCCAACAAGAAAAGAGCCAAATTGGATCCCAAGTCCTAGAAGTATATTTTCATTGGGTATGGTGAAGAGCAATTTGGTTTCAGGTTGTGGGTTCTGGTTCACAAAAAAATTGTTTGCAACAAGGATGTAATTTTTCATGAGACTTCCTTCCTTGCACTACAAGGTTAAAATAAACCAGGTAAAGAGTATGTTCCTCTGTCTCTGTTTCAAAATTATTCTATATCTACTAGCGGGAGCCCCTATGTCATCTACCATGGTTGAATACAATTCTCAGACTGAGAATGATGAAGAAGAAAGCATTTATCATGACTGCTCAGAACCATTTGACATAGCACACCATGGAATAGGGTTTTTCAGATAACATATCACAACCTTCCTCAAAACCATCATAGGCTTGCAGGAAGACTATTGAAGGCGTCTTCAACTCAGTTAAGCCATTGTCTACACAGTGCCACGGTCTAACTCATGGCAATGCAACCCCACACTGCATAACTCTCCACACCTCACTCATGGGTTCACCGCCTCAACACACCTCACATGTCGTCGGTGATGGTCTTGTGGAATACCATTCACGTGGTCTCTGCTCATAGCACAGGTGACACACATCGGACATGGAAGTTGGTTCTCCAATAGACTACTCATGTGGTCTTAGTAAAATAAAACAAAGTCATCTCCTCTCTATGCCTTTGACTGATAAAACAAAGCCATCTCATTTTGAATTGATATCACTTAGTCATTGTGTTGAAAAAAACACTCAAGCATGTGGTGTTGATAATCAACAACATAGGTCTACTAGAGAGTGTCGATTTCCCCCAAAATTTACATATTATGAGATGTTATTCTATGAAGAAGTTGAGCCCACTTTGTTAATATCTGAGCAAACAAAGCCTACAACATATAAAGAAGCTTGTAAAACTGTAGATTGTGATAATTGGCATGCTGCAATGTGCAAAGAAATGGATGCATTATTGCGAAATCAGACATGGGATTTGATGCCACTTCCTTCTAATAGAAAGGCATTATGTAATAAGTGGGTGTATAAGTTGAATAAAAAGCTGGTGGTCGGAAAAGATTTTGAGCAAGACTAGTTGTCAAGGGATACACTCAATAGCAAGACCTCGATTTTAAAGAAATTTTCTCATGAGTAGTCAAAATGACTACCATCCGAGCAGTATTGGGATTGGTTGCAGCCTATGATCTTGAGCTTGAATAGCTAGATGTGAGGACGACATTTCTCTATGGAGAACTTAATGAGAAATTATTTATACATCAACCTAAAGGATCTATTAAAAAGGGTGAGGAACATCTCTATTGCAGATTGAAATGGATTTTGTATGGGCTTAAGCAAGCCCCACGATACTGGTATCTCAAATTTGACAATTTTATGATTGATCACAAGTTTAGTCGCTATGAGTCTAATCCTTTTATTTTTTATAAATCTTCCCAATGGTGAATTTTTCATACTTCTCCTTTATGTGGATGATATGCTAGTGGCCGGCACAAGCATGAACATTGTTCATGAGCTTAAAACTCACTTAGCTAACTAGTTTTCCATGAAAGATTTTGGGGCAGCAAAGAAAATTCTTGGGATGACCATTTTTTGAGACAGGAAAAAGAGAGAACTTAAACAATCTCAGCAGGAATACATTAAAAAATTATTGGACAAATTTGGTATGGCGAATGCTAAATCTGTATGTGTCCCCTGAGCCTCTCATTTTTAGTTGTCTTCTCAATTGTGTCCAAAAACACAAGAAGATAAGGAGTTTATGGATAAAATTCCATACAAATCTGCAGTTGGAAGTCTTATGTAGGCTATGGTGTCTACTCATCCAGATATTCCTCATGTCGTGGGAGTGGTGAGCAAATTTATGGCTAATTTGGGAAAACTACATTGGGAGGAAATCAAGTATATTTTGCGGTATCTCAAGGGTACTTCAGACCTTTTCTTAAATGGTTTTGGAAGGGCAAGGCACACTTGCAAGGGTTTGTTGATTCTGATTTTGCCAGAGATTTAGGCAAAAGGAAGTCTACTTCAGGTCCTGCTTTCACATTTGTTGGGCGATTAGTTAGGCTTCTAAATTGTAGCATACAGTTTCTCAATCAACTATCGAGGCTGAATACATAGCTCTTTCTGAGGGAGCAAAGGAGATGGTATGGTTGCAACTCTTGTTTAGCGAATTGGGTTTGAGCAATCAGATTTTGCTTTGTTTTGTGATAATAGCACTGCCATCTTTATGACTAGGCATTAGACATTTGAGCCTCAGTCAAAACATGTTGATGTCCGCAGTCATTATGTTTGTCACATTGTTAAAGAAGGCAAGTTTCATGTAGAAAAAATTTACACCGAAAAAGAACCCAGTTGATGTGCTCACTAGAGTTGTTAAGTGGGAGAAGTTCAATTTATGTTGAGCTTCTCTCGGCCTTTCCAATATCTGATAGCAAGACTGAGGGGGGGAATCTACTTGTTGCAGTAATTCGTTGGCCTTCAAGTGGGAGATTGTTGGAAGTGAAGTCCAACGGACTCCTTCCACTTTTCTGCCAAAAACCTTTGGCTCTTCATCTTGTGTTTATAAGCTCTTAAGAATTGTTTGAATATCATTATTGTTGCATTTTGAAGCTTCTTGTAGCTATTTGTGTATAAACAAGAATTGGTCATCAATATATTGATTCCCCTTCTTTAAGTGTGGACGTAGGCAATTTGCCGAACCACACTAAATTGAGTGTCTCTTTTGTCTCTATCTGTGAATTCATTGTTCTATTTTCTGCTCTTCTAATTGTCTTTAAATCCTAACAACTATTTAATGGTGCAGTGTTGTATGAATGTTCATCAGTTCTATATAATGCAATGATTGTTTTTGTGTAAATTCAACATTAAAGTCGTGGTGGAAATTTATCAATACATAACGTGGGAAATTATGACATAAAAACTATTGTGTGTGCCTTCATTGTTGTTTTTGAGTTAAAAATAATTTGCAGGGAGTTTCCCATAAGAAATTTTATGACCGAGAAGCGAACTATCAGAAAAAAAACAAGTGGATTCAAGTGAGGCACAACTAAAGAAAAAACAAATAGATTATGAAGTACAACTGGCATATTAGAGATGATCTGATAATTATCTTTATGTACAACCAATGCATTTTGAAAGGTAAAAATTTGCATATCAACAATCTTGAATTTTGATTCCTATTTTTTTCAGAATTTTACTTTTAAATTGAAGAGCACAAGAGTCTCATATATCAACTTTGAACAATAACATGTAGATCCCTTCAGAACATTAATTCAATGAGGATAAAAGGTTTTTGTCTTTGTTTGTAGCAAATGTTTCTCTTTCAGGAATCCTACATACAAAATGATGCCAAAACATTTATACTAAAATGTTCAAGAAAACAAAAATAATAAAAAACCTTTAGCACCTTTCAAAGTGGTTTTTCAGGTAACAAAAGAACTGACAAAATATGTAGGCACTACTCTTGCATGAAGAATTATCTATAAGGTTTGTAGATGGCATCATTTTAATGTTGCAGATGTAAATATGAATTAAATAAATATCTTTTACCTGTGTACAATAGAAAATGGGATATTTGATTATACAAGAAATCTAGATTCCAATAGATCACAAAATGCAATACCTAAAAACCTGTCTCCTATGAGATTTGGTAAATGCAACTTTCCCAAAGACATCAGTATTGAAAGACTTTTAGTAGTGTTTGATCAACAACGATGTCATGTTCATACTACAAATAAATTAATTTTAATCTCTGAAATAGGAAGTTCAACCGTATCTTTCATCAACAACGATTACAATTGCAGACTAAAATGAAAGAATTCAAAACTCTTGGATAGTTCATAAAATATGTAATACCTTCCTTGCATATTTTTAGTAACTCCATTACCCTATCTTTCTCCCAAATAGGGTATTTTTTTATTTCTTTCTTTCTCCTAGATAGTTAGTTTACAATATCGGCATTACTCATAAGGGGATCAAAATATCTCATACTTTTTGAAAACTGTTTATGGAAGTAGTTTTTCGTGCAAACAAAAAGGAAATGTATGTAAGATTTGAAATTGCTGAAATTTTCAGTCAATCCCTTGAGTTCTATAGAAACAAATTCATTTGTTTCTTCTCACGCTTGATGAATCAAACATCTAACTATTTTGAAATTTTTGAAAAACTACTTGCAGACAAAATCATTTGGTCTATGACAAATGGTGCAGGTAACCACTTGCAACAGGCAATGCTGAGTGATGCTAGATAAAGAATGGTAAAGATTCATCATACTTAAACATGAGTATAATAGCACTATCACAAAACTATTGGCACACTTGTAGAGAACCTCCTATGGCTGATGGAAACAATGAGGAAAAATGACTAAATTTTTTCTTCAACAACCTAAATATGGTGCCACACAAATAATTTGATAAGGTGGGGGTGGAAGGCATTACAACTATAATAATTACACATCTTTTTACCAAGGTCAATTTAAAATTTAAAAAAATGAGTACATAGAAATTCTATTTTAACAATCACTTAACACCATTGCAGCTAAAATGGGAAAGAAAAATCCAGTCAACCTATTCAATTGAGTTCAGTGCAAAATTATTTTTGTTTGAATTAAGAGCACTCCACAATTGGTCTACAGGAAAAAAAAAATGGCATTCTGGACAATCCACCTACTGCGGTTATATTCATTAGTAATAAAAGAACCATGTCATTATGTTGTTAGTATGGTTTGTTTGCCCTACCTCAGTCATAGTTAAGAATGGTACAAAGCATTGTCCATAGAACAAAATTGTTCTTCTTTCTTGTGGATTCAAGAGGGTTGCATGGGATTTGCGAGGCAACATATGGGTTTTGGCAGATATTTTCCTTCTCATGTGAGATTTGGCATATGCAGAAAATGCAAACCTATAACTGAGAAAGATTTCAGAAATACCATAGAAGAAAACTACTTCACTTGGAAAAAATTCAAAAATTAGCTTAGCTTACAATAGATTTAGGGTCGTCCAAAATTATTTGGGCACAATGAAAACTTGGGACAAAACCAAGAAAGCTTTTGTGTGAAGAAGAAAGTAAAATCTAAGAAAACTTTGAACATTTGTAAAGGAAATCAAAAAAGAAATAAAATAGAAATTAAAAAATAAAACTAAAGAGATGAATAAAAAAATTTTTACCTGATCAATCCTATCATGGAGCTGAAAATATTGTGACCTGATCAAGACTAAATCCTAGTGTTTTGTGTTGAGCAAGAGACTCGCGGAGACTAAATGACAATGAAATAAGATTTTAGAAATCTAAAAATGAATTAAACTCTATACTAAGCATTCAATTAGGACAACAAATATTTGCATAGATTTTTGTACATTGCCAAATTTTATTTATTCGATATGTGTTGTGATGTCAACCGTAATTGTTGGATTTCATTCATTCCATATTTGTTGTGATGTCAACTATCAAAAACTAATAAATTAAAATGATATATTAAGTTTGAAAAGTTCATTAAATTCTTGAAATTAAAGGAAATAAATATAATTTTTGCAATGATTGTTACTATTATCAGTCAATAGGACAACATATAAACAATTTCGCTGAAATTATTTAAATATGCATACATATTAAAACTATACAATTATGTCCAAATTTTTTAAAATCCTCAAAGTTCATTGATTAGTTGAAAACAAAAAATGCATCTCATAGATGCACAAGTATCGTACCTATCGGCATGAACTAATAACATCTACATTAAACAAATAAAATTAACACTACATCCAAGAGCCTAAAGGATGGCTATATGAATGGCCTCTCAATATGGTTTAATATTCTTTGGCAAATCCAATCTTAATGAAGATAGCCTATTGCTAAGAGTGATAGGTCGATTCCATGCCTTCCCACATGGAATTAATATTATCTAGAATACCTGTACTGTTAATAAATATAGTTTTCTTAGGATAACCAATAAGAGTAAAATAGTGAATTGCAAGAGAGCGAGGGATTTTGCTATGATCTTGTATGCTGTATTAAATAAATTGATTTATTATTAGTTGCTAATTTCTATAAAATTACCTTAAATTTTAATTCAAAATTTTCTTTATTATTTAAAGAACCTAAGGTATCATATCAAAATATTCTAGGTATATTTGAAGAAGGTTGGTATAAATAGTAGCTCATAGGGTTTTATAAAATTCATGAGGAAACCAATCAAAGGAATGATATTTATCATTAGCCATAGAAAAATCTAATTCTCTAATATCTTCCAATTTTTCATAGGGATTCCATTGAATAGATGATATCGTATAAGGGAACATAAAGACACACTATTACAAGGTTTTATCATATTCGAAGAAAGGATCTTGAGCTTAAAAAAACCTATTCGTGATAGTGAAAAAAGTCTCAAAGAATATGATGAATGTCCAAGAACACTTGCTAATTATTAGAAGTAAAATTATAGGATCATAAAAATGGAGTTTTGTGCCCAAAGTATTCTCTATGTGTTGTATTAATTTATAATATGGAATCAGACAAGATACCCAAATAACCCATAAATAAAAGTTAAATTATAGTCCACAAAATCACAAATAGCTACTAAGAAATTTTATGATATTGATATATCTTATATTACATTCCCATCATTCCATTATATCTCTCTATACCTAATATATCTATTTGTGTATAATTTTATTCTTATATATCTCCTATTATATGTACCACTTTCATATGTTATCTTCTATTCATTCTCTTTTTTCTATTATACTCTACACTACTCTAACACATATATTTTCGTAATAAGACATGTCCCTTACAAAATGTGTCTCTTCCTAGAGGTGACTCATTAGCTAGTAGCTCCACAACCCTCTTATGGTGGTTTGTGGTAGGTTTTCATACTTTGTATTTCTACTATGTTGTTTTCCTTGCTGACATTGATGTTCTTTGACTTATTTATTTTTTGAGGAATGTAGTAGGCTAAAAGGTATTAAAACAATTTTTTAGAAATTTTTTCCTTTATTTTGATCCAATATAAATAGGCTTTGATTTGGGATCCCCATGTTATATGATTATCTAAAATTTTCTTTTGTTGGTAAAAGTTAACATGCAATTATAGAGTAGAAGAGAATGGAAGCACCTAAATCCTAGAATTAGCATGGTAGTGATCCTAGATGGTGGCCTAGTAGTAGTAGTAACAAATTCATTGAGATTAATAGTTAGTTTAATGGAATTATTTCACCATTAGATCCAACCACCCCCATTGGAAGGATGTGTCTCAATAAATGTTCCAAATGAATTGAATATGGGTTAGATTAGAATCATGATGAACATGAATGTTTTGTACTGGTATCATATTTTGGTTTCCTTTGTTATCACAACTTTCCACAAATAATGTAACCTCATATTGGAAGATGTTCTAGAATGATAATATATGATAAAGGTTTGAGTATTAATTTAAAACAACTACCAAATGAAAAAATATACTTTATCCTAACAATACAAACTTATTAACATGTTTAAGAATTATATTCATGCTTGACCATAAATTTCCCCCATATATAATGAGGATAACTAGAATAAAAATAAATAGTATTAGGTTTTAAGACCCATTTTATCATACATGTAACAAAAAGCCTCTCTTTGTCTAGCTACAGATTTCATAAATAGGTTGTGGATTGAACAAAAATGAAGCTATCTAGTTATTTAGTTGGCATGCTTTCCTTAGAGCATCTCCAAGATCCAGATACAAAGATTTGTGCAACAAAATAGTGAACACTTGTAAGGGGCATCCTCTCTCATTGGAAGTGATTGAATCTTCCTAATATGATAAGTAGAATAACACAAGTTACTGGATAGAAGCACTTCACAACATTACTAAATTTGTCATAACATAGGTTATCATATTAAAATATTTATTTACAAAAGGTCATCAATGAAAAAAACCAAAATCAAAAGACTATAAAATAAATTCATTTAATTTGCATCACAACTTGCAAGAAATGGTATCACCCTAACTGTAACCGAAGTCAACAACAAGAGACAAAGGACAATTTCATAAATAAATTTCTAGTCCTTAATCAATGAGTCAAGAGAATCCTTTCAAGTTGCCTTCAATTGCAAGTTATTTGGCTCGTTCTTATTACTTTTTGATCCCTTCATGTTCTTGAGTCTTACTTTTTCTCAGGTTTCTTAATTTTGATCTAATCCAATCACAACTTTCCTCATAATCTCATTTCTAAATTTGTAATACTAACAAGTTTTCTAAGAGAATTATCCATCTTCCTATTTTTTTCCTAATAGTTGTTGATGAAATTGTAAATACCCTTCTAGTTTTCATTGCACCATTAATACAATTTATTTCCTTCTATTTTCCTTGAATCTGCCTCAACTAGATTTGAAGGGTAGCAATATCAACTTTTAAAAAGTGTAATGCTCCTTTTAAAAACAACATCAAATCCTTCTTCTCAATCAAATGTTTTTCTTGGTGATGATTGTGGGTCCTTGATTTTTATAGAATCCTTAAATGGATAATATAATATCAACCTTATCCTCCATGACATCTTGAAATGTCATTCACATCCACTATCGAAGATGATTATTATTCAATATCATGGGATAATATGAATAATATTCACTATGTTGTTAATGGTGATCATACCCATTTTGAATAGCTACAATCACATTATGGTCTTGGACTTAATTTTCTTTGTGAGCACAAATACAAAGACAATTATACTGAGTGCATGGAGAAATAAGTTAAGGTCTATTTGTATTTTGCATCACACTCTTCTATAGTGAGTGTAAGTTACCATTTGTTTCCTCTACCTTCATCCTCTCATCCATTTTTTGATTTCTTTATGTCTTTTTTAATTTTAGCAGCTAAAATTTCCTTCACAAGAGAAAAGATTGAAATTCACACTCCTCATAATTTATCTAATCAAGATCATATATTCTTGAGGCTTCTCAAATCCTTCTTGATTACTCTTCCTACTCCTAGACATAAGAAATTTTCTAAAAAATATAAAACAAAACAATGTTCTTATGCATATCATCATCTTCTTGACCATTCTATTAGCAAATATAAGGCCTTCAAGGATAAAATACAATAACTTACTAACTATTATGTCACCAATCTTCCATTTATTTATATATTGATCTCAACAACTTCACATGAAGTGTGATATCAAGGTTTCCCTCTATCTTATTCTATATGCTAAGAATTTTCTTAGGTGGTTCTTTCACCCCTCTTATTGTGTTACTAAGTTCACTATGTGGAATTTATATCATGTATTTTTGTTTGGTATTCATGGTGGTGTGATCTCATGTCAAACCATACTCTCTATGGCAGAAATACAATGGTCTCTTAAATAGTTATCACTGCCCCTATACACTACTGGTAAGGAAAAGATGTTTTTGAAGGTGTACATCCCTCTTGAGGATTCATTCTCTATTATTTATCCTCCTCTTCTTTTCCTATCTATATTAGCATGGTAAAGATGCTAATATTTAAGGGGGGACATATATGATACTCTCTTTTGCATCCTTACATTCACCATGTCTATTTGTCAACCACTATGGTAACTACCTATTCTTTGTCTATAATGACTTTCTTCCATAAAAAGGTTAGTCCTACTTGATGTCTATTTACAATTTATGTCTATTTATATTGGGTTATATTTATATTTGGTTTATCTCTATTAGTAATGGCTCTCTTCCATAGTGTTCTTGGTTCTTATAAGAATCTTACTTGATAGTGTCTTTCCTCTATAGTCAGGTCAGTTCTACTAGTTTTTTATCATCTAACATAACATAAATTGATAGACTATGATATGTCCTCTTAATCACTGTCATCTACAAGACCTCTAGGGTTACAAAAATCTACTGACTAAGCCTTGTAGTCTCCTAGACATTGGTTTCTTTCATATATTCTAGAAACATTCCCCCTTGAAGAAATCAATCAACACATTCTTATCTTCTTTTAAGAATATTTCTATGTATTATCTATTATTATTTTGTGGACAATAATAGTATTGAGACAACCTCGCACATTAAGGCCTCTTTCAATTTTCTGACTCAAATTTTTTAGCTTGTTTATTATGTGTTATTTTATGTTGTGTATATGCATTGTTTATATCTATATTTTCATCTTGTTCTAACCCTATCATTTAGTAGCTTTCATTGTATAACTTGTTTATTTTGAGCGCACTTTTATTATCTAATGTATTAATTTTGAAGGTCTTTAGTCTTTGGTCATTCATCTTCAACTTGAAGAGTTGTCCGCTTCCTCTAAAATATCCTTTTAGTATTATATTATTATATTATTATTTATTTTTGATTAATTTTATATTAGCATGAATATTCATGTAGATTCATAAGCTTTCTAAAGTGGGGCCAAAATGTAATGTCAAACATTGCATACCTTACAATTTCAATTACACTTTTGTATTTACTTTTGTGTTCATTCCTCTAGAATTTGTGTAGGTTCATTTAAACCATTGCATCATCCTTCTTCTTTCTCAAGATTCTGAAGGTGCTTTTTTAAATTTACAAACCTTCTTGTGTCAGTTTTATGTAGACAATGAATTTTTCTCAGATCCCATTTTCTTTAGCATGATTTATTTAGACACTATTGAAAATGTGAAGCTGATTGATTTATCAATATGGTTATCATTAATGTCAACATGTTGATTGTGTTTCAGCGTTTGGTTTTTTCTTTAGATTTTCTAACTTACTGGAGATATATTCTTGATATTTTAGCATGTTGTTGGATATTGGTTTGAGATTCTTCCTTCATAGATTGGTCGTCCATATGGTGTTGTCTAGAAGTCTATGCAGTGATGATAATTATTGTCTGATAAATTTTACAAAGCTTTGCGTATTTAGTTCTCCTATTGAGCCTTTGGATTTATGTTTCTAATGCATATATATTTGTTATTCTAATTTTCCACATGTTGATGTGCTTCGGAATTGTATTTTGGGCAATGTTCTTTCATGGTCTAGTTAACCCCAGATGCTCTATCTTTTGGTTTGGTGATTGTGGCATTTGGATAATGTGTTGTTGATTTGTTTCATTGTCCACTTTTTATTCCTTTCGACTACAAGAATTCTTGGTGAACACCTCTTTTAAATTATTCTATATTATCTCCTTGGTTGACTTGAATTTTTTTTTTGGAGATTAGTATAAATATAGTATGGTTGTAATGAAATATAACAATAAGGTTTGATAGAAGAAAGTTGATTGTACAAGGAAGATCTATCTTTAATGTGAAGTGATTGATCAATATCCTTGTTTGTTGATGTTATTTGGTACCAATGGTTGTGAGCCTATAGTTTCTTCTAGAATTCTAGCAGAGTGGCATTGTGCCTTTGTGGTGGATTCTTTCTTTCTTTATATGGGAAGTGAGTCTTCCTTTTTCTGGTAGTTTTATCCAGGCAGTGAGCCCACTTGTAGTGATAAATTGTGGCAATTATCCAGCTTTGTAAAAATCACCTTAACTAGTGTCACCCTAACAAGTGTTTTCATACTGAGAACTAACATTCTCTATGATTTTTCCCTTCTTGGGTTTTCCATGTCATATCTAGTGTTTCACGTGTTTGTTCTTTCATGCTCTTTTCTATTCATGGTAAAGTAATCATAATTTAATCACTACCGGATGTGGTTTTGTGAGAAAAGTGCTATAATTTTAATATACTGATTCACCCCCTCTCATTTATCTGAAATATTCAACATACACTTGCACCTAGCATAGACATCCATATATTATAATAGAATGTCATGATGGTCTATTCTTCAAAGGTATTTTTTTAATATTTGACCTCTTGTTACCTACCTTGATCAATATAATCTACTCAAAATGAGTTGTCATAGTTCGAAGATCCTTTCTTTCTATCCTCTTCTCTATTTTAAATCCATATTTTTATTTACACAATATCTCAAGGAATCTCTCTCTCTTATGAAATCATAGGAAATCTCTCAAGCAATTTCTCTTGAAGGTTGTTAGATATTCTCTATTTTTATCTTGGATCACCTAAATCTTACACTTTGTCTATCATGCACAACTCTTTGCATCTTTCTACAATTGTTGTAGTCTCATAATATTCTTTAGAACTCTCTTAGAATACTCAAGACTTTCTAGTAATATCTATTTGTCTTGGGTCTTTCAGCATCTTCGGATTTATCACATCCCTTTTCGATTACATCTTTATCATTATGCCTATTTAAATTTTTATCTATCTATCTATCTATCTATCTATCTATTTATCTATATGTATACTATGAAAATAGGAACACAAAATAAGGAACTTTACTTATATGCAAGTCCCTATAGAGCCCCAAAAATTTTTCCTCTCAAGTCTATTTGTAGGTTTCTTAGAGGCATTCAATAACAAAAGGTTATGTAGAACCTTGAAACAAGATTTTGTCATTCTCTATACACTTTTCTATTTGTAGGCCATAAGAGACTACAATGCATCATATGAAAGTTCACACACCATGTTGTTGTTATTGAATGGTATGCTGAAATTTGGACCAAAGACTCTCTATCCTCTATATTTTTTATTTCTATAATTGAAAACTTTCTTGTAACTATCTATAATTAGATATTTCCAGTAGTTTAACTAGTTAGAGATATTTGAATGTCTATAGTGAAATTGGTTCTCAAAGGAATAATTTTTCCCTTTTGAAGAATCACATTTCCTCCATTAATTTTATTATTATCCTGCCTAAGGTTTGACTATTTCTTTATTGAATTTTATTAAACTACATGAAAAATAGGTGAATACTTTCTTCTTAGAAGTTTATAATGAAGCCTTCAATATACATTCATGGAGACATAAAAGGGTTAAAGCAATAGATAAATATATTACATATAAATAGAGATATATATCCTCATTAAATATTTATTTAAATATTTATTAACTAGTACATTATGTAAATAAATGCAATGGGTGGTATACTAAAGAGGTGTGCAAGGTCAGTTAGCAATTTTTAAAATATTTTGTACATAGTCATCCAATACATGAGGTCAAATGGTGGGCAATTTACCAAATGATGTTGTGTGCAATAATGTCCCAATTGAGAAGTGATGATTTTGGATCAAATTTTCATCCACTTAAATAGTATTTTAATGGTTTAATTAATACCACCCATCATTGATCATAAAGGAACTCCTTTACCAATAAAGTCCATGAAAGTATAAGAAAGATATCCATTTAAAGGGAAAGTTTTTCTTTATTTTAAATATCAAATTCTATTTTTCTTTGAATTTTATTATTTGTAGTGTCATAAATTGTAACCTTATACAATTTACACCACTTTTTGTGCCCCTACCTTAGTGTATCCTATTTTAGCTCTTATTGAAGCCCGTTTCTTTCCTTTTTACCTCAACATTGATATCAACTATAAACATGAAAATCTACCCCTATCTTGAGTTGTGTGAACTTTATCCTTGTCATGTTCACCTTTATTTGGGTAGATAATGGTGTTTTAGGTGCCTTTTTCCTAGACAAAGGTTCCTAGGGTTCCCTTGTCATTGAAAACTAGGCCCAAATTTGAATATCTTGGTGTCGACTTCCCACCAATTGGCTCCTGATCATGATGCCTAGTTTGACCATTGGAGGCTGGTCTAATTAATGAAATACCTTAACAACCCTATATAATAGAATTCTTCTCATTCATTTTGATATCCACTTCTACCATTCATTTTTTTATCATCCACAATCATTCATTGATCATCAAGGCTATATTTCATCTCACCATTTTCTTCAAGAATTATTCAAGAGATAGACAATATGTAGAAACAGATTACATCAATATTCATGCATGCATTTATTTATGGATGCGTTATACTTGTATTTTTATGTCGTGACATGTTATTGCATCAACACTTGTGATCACATTCAGAGAGCATTTCATCATCAACCTTCAACAACTACAATAGATCTGAGGTATAACATTCAATATTTTACTTTAGTATTTCAATTCAATTAAAGTGTTATTCTAAATTTGGGTTTCAATGTAGGCAAAACCTTATCCACAACACATTTCTCTGTCTCACAGGTGCAAGTTATAGGTTCTAAGGACACAATTATATAATTATATAGAGTAGATATAGACAATTAGATCCGATTTTTACAAAAGAGAAAAAAGTGGAGAAGAAGGTTGCACCAAACACCTATGTTTGAAAAATTTCTAGTGAAACATCTACGATATATTTTAAGCAACATTTTGATCGTAAAATGGACTTTGTTGTCTTCATTCGATATATTTAGCATGAGGTCGATTGGAGCCCAATTGTCCCATATTTTTATGCTTATATTATAGTCACAAGTTCCTCTTAGCTCCTTGATTATATATCTTTATTTATGTTAAACTAGCAAATCTAAAACTATTTTTTCATGTTAATTTATGTCAATTTTACATCCTTAACCCTAAATCTAGCATTCAATTTACATCTTTACATAGTCATTTTCAATTGAAACAAAGGGACAACCACAAGTCAATCAACATTCATCCAATTCGAGATTGAATCTATGACTTCACCTCCTTTTAATGTAATTATGTTGTATAAATAGGCTCATTCATTGTTTACATAGCTAGACTAGTGAATACCCTATTTCCAGCCTATTACTTTTCGGTGAACTTGATGCTTCTAACATTTTGCATATTTTTAATTGGGTATTTTGAGATCTAATTTATAATAATTGCAATCATAAAATTTGATTGTTTTTCTATTTCATATGTGATTACACCTCTCATTAGTTACTTTTACCGAAATCAATTGTTGGATAATAGCTTCTTTCACTTTATGTTGCTTGCATTCATACATGAAAATTTGATATATTGCATTAAGAGGATTTCAAATATTTTTCCTACATTCATGTCATTTATCATTTAGGTTTCATACATATTTCATGTTTCTATATAATAATATTTTTTAATAACTTAATAGAATATTAGGATTTCATAAAAGCTTTGGTAGATATTTCAAGTGGAACCCTAACTTTAATTTTAACTTGAACTTATATTTTAATCATGAGGAATGAATAAATTCTCCTATAAATGATCTCTCAAATGGAGATGCAACATTGAAGGGTAATATTGAGTCACCATCTTCTCACAAAGGAACTTAGGTGCAAGATTGACAAGGTAAACATGTTAATCTTAGGACATTTATCCCTCTTGATCCTCCTTATTCTCCTAGAGTTTACCTTAATCATGAACATAATTTGAGGAAAGATGATGTTATTCCTTTTATTCATGACCTATCATATAATATAATATTAAGTGGAGATGAAGCTTTAGAGTATGAGAATACTTTTCCCCACCTAAGAAAGTGGGTATGAATAATGGTGATAAAAATGAGAATATTTGTAATTCATTCCTCATATATTCATCACTTTGGTACCTCAAGATGTCCTTACACAAAAAGAATTAATCAAAATTCCCCCCACCCTCACCTTTACCAATTATTTTACCAAAACATTTTCCTTGTACCCCTCAGGGGATATGACCTATCCACATTGACAATCAAGAAAAGATAAAAAAAATTTTTTTGGAGAGTCAAATATGATAAAACAATTGCATTTACATTTGTAAGATATGTGACCAATAATTATAAGAACAAATATGGTAGTGTGTTTTACCTCTTTCATCACAACTATTCTCATTCTCTTACCAACCAAAAAAAAGACTATTATCAGTTGTTTGATAATTTTAAATATTTTAAAGTATTTGTTCAAGATCTATATGATAGAGCTCATCTCTATACCACACTAGATCTCATGCTTTTTCTCAATCCAAATTTGAAGGTAGTGCATTAGCACTTCCTTATACCTATTATGTTTCTCCTCACCATGTGACATTAGTATCTTACCTTTCGAGGGGTCTTTGTCATTAAAGGTAGTATAAATTCATGTGAAATCATACTTTGTTAGTAACATAATAGTTTTTCTTATTCTTGCCTCTATGCTTGGGGTGCAGGAATAAGTGTTTCAATTATCTTCCTTTTCAAGGATTACCTTTTCCTTTGTTGATTTTCATCTCTCATAAATTGATATCTTTTCTTCTATATAATTATCCTTCATGTGAGTACATGTGTGTCCCTTGGTTAGAACCTATTCCTTTCTTGAGATGATACATATTTTATAAACAATCTCTCCTTAGTGAAAGTGTGCAATACCTCACCAAGAATTCACCTTTTTCCTAGCAGTGGAGAAGGTGTGTATATTCTTGGTTTCATTCCCTTTTTAAAGATGTCATCTTTCTTCAATATCTCCTCTATTTTTAGAGGTAGAAATATTTAGGAAAATATCACTTCCTCCTCTTGCTAGATGTCCCTCAAAAGGATAAATCAACACTTGTAAGATAATTCTTTACAACTATCTCTTCCATGCTTCAAAAGAGTTATACCTCGTTATCTTGGAGTGGTGTATAATGTTGGTTAAAAGATATCTACTAGGTGATGCAGGTGTGTATCCTTTATTTTATTTCTACCTTAAGACATCAATATAAGGATATGTTGACATCTTAGGAGGGGGCATATATGCAACCTCTTGTTACTTATTTTTAATCTAATATTAAAAAAATTCCTCACAAATAATGAGGTTTTTTTGGTTATCCTTGTTTTAGGATTTTCTTACAAACAAAATTATTTGTTTGGTCATCCTTGTTTTAGTAACTAGAAACACATTATTTGCAGTTATTTTCCTTGTGATAAGAAAACTTCGCTAGTAATTGTTTTTCCTTTTAATTTTCTTTTTGCAAATTTTGTTACATACAATACTTTGTTTGGTTATCCTAGTTGTGATAACACTATAACACCTTCCTTTTTTTTGTTTTCATGTTTATAAGAAATATTCACTTTGCAAAGTAATTCCTTTCAGTTTTTAGAAATTGATCACCTTCCAATAAAAAAAAAATTGCTTAGCACCCCTTTTGCATGATGAGTGGAACTAGTATAACACAACATGTAGAAATATTTTGTCTCTTATTTTCCATACAAATCACACAACATAAGAAAACTATTTATCCCATGAGAATTTGTGCTCACATCGATCACATATCATAAAATAACTTGCTAGCCCATTGAATAAATTTTCCTTCCCACTCTTTCCCATGGATCACCTAGTATAACATAGCTTGCTAGCCCATCAAATCCATGATTTGCTTCCTCCTCCCTATGAACCCATAGCATAACACACCTTTCTATTCATTGGATCATGGTTCATCTTTTGATGTATTCCCTTGTTCTTTTTGTGTGATCATTGTTGGAATTTTGAGTTTGTTGGCATTTTTCATAGAGATTGCATTAATGATATGCTCTCATTGATATCAATTGAACTAGTAATGGTATTCATGTTATTGTTGATATTGTTGTTTTTGATATTGGCTAGTAACCGGTAAGAACATCTTTTTGGAAGATGTTTTAAACTAGTATGTAAAGTTTGTGAGTTGAACTAGTGTAAAGGGTTAAACCTTTCTATGTAATGTAACCGATAAACCCTATCAGCTGTTAAACCCTAACTGATCAAGTTTGTTGGTTTATTATCCGGTAAGCGATAATGATGGAGACATGTGTGATCATTGTATGAGGATAAATTCAAATTGTTTCGGCATGTTTCCTTATTGTCGAGGGAAGGAGAAAAGTGGATTGCATTTAATACACAATGCGTGGTGAGTTACAAAGTCCAATGGAATGGTGATCATGGAGTGGTTGGAATTTTCTTGAAGAATGTGAAGAGATTGTCATGATTTCTAACTGTCAATATTGTACCGACTTGTTTATAATCTTGATGATAAGAATTAGGTTTTTGTTGTGTTACCGACCTAATTGATTTGTATTTAAGGTCGATGAAGTTGTTGTAAAGGTTGTTGGCAAGATTGGTAGAAAACCTATTAAGTGTGTAGTTTCCCAACCAGTGAATGGATCTGCACTTTTAGTGAAGGTAGATTGAAGCTTAGAAGGGTTTGATCAAGAAAATGTAGTGCTACTTAGACAGACCAAGAAAACCTGTTGTTTTCTAACAATTATAATAGAAGTGAAATCCCTTAACCGAGTAACCTCTAACAAGCTTGGTTACTCATTAAATCCTCTAATAAGGTGGTCCATTAGCTTGGATTCTTAAATCCTCCACTAAGATTACTCCTAATAGGGTATTGTGCTTTTTATCAAGGCATATTTGTAAATCCCTTAATTGGGTGATTTCTAACTGGAATTAGTTCTTAACATGACTTGTTGTAAAGCTTTAATAGGCTTGGCTCCTAACACGGCAAATTTTGGATAGCTATCCTTGTAAGTCCCATCTCACTATTTTTTTTACCTATTTGGGTTTTCCACGTATAAACATTTGTGTCAAATGGTGAATTCTTTCGTGGTTGTGATCTTATTTGATTGGTGTGCTTAATTTATGATGAGGCGTGTTAACTAGAAGCATTGAGAGATGAATATGTTGAGTTATGATTAAGCATTGTTGATGTTTACAAGATTGAAGTTGTTTACTGTTAAAGTTATCATAACAATTAAATCAGTCGATGTCAAGTATTCTTATGAATATTGATCTTGACTGTGATATGTCTACATTGTTTGACTGAGTTTGAGTTTTGGAACTTTGTATCCATTTTTCAATAAACTGATTCACCCCCCCTCTCAATATTCTACCGAATACTTATTCTTTCACCATACCATCAATTGGTATCATAGCAGCTCATGTCCTCTTAATCTAAAAGCCTAACAGCTCGAGGAAAAGATCTTGTAGATCATGATGAAGAAACAAGGTCTGAAGTTAAACAAATATAACTATAGAATATGGAGTTACAAAATGAAGATTTACATTAAGAGTCTTGGTAGTCAGTATTGGGATCATATAGGAAATAAGTATACTACACCTACTAGACCCCTAACTGGTGATTAGAAGAAAGAACAACAAGAAAATCACTAGGTAATAGAAGCTATTATCAGTTCCCTGTGTGACGATGAACATGTAGATGTTCATGGTCTTGAAACTTCATATTTGAAGTATGTAAGAAGTTAGAAGAGATTTATAGTGGTGATGAATATGCTAAGATTGCAAAAAGAGGAGAGTTTAAGAGGAAAGTTTGATGACATGAGAATGTTTGAAGGTGAGAATATCTAGGAGTACAGTCAAAGGATTAAAGAGATAGTTGGTGAGATAAAGAGTGCAGGAGCGAAAGTGGAAGATGCCACAGTAACCAATAAGGTACTAAGAACCCTATTACTAGTCTATGTTATCTGAGTTGTAGCTATTCAGGAGCTGAAATCCATTTACAAGACAAAGGTAACTCTTGAATCTATTATTGGCAAACTTACTGCTTTTGAACTAAATGGCTATGATGGTAGTGTATAGAAATCAGAATCTATATTTAGAGCTTCTCTCTCTAACCCATCTATGAGAAGAAGTAGAGATACTAGCCATAACTATGAATCTAGATTCAGCAAAGATGTTGATGATGAAGACAGCTTAGTGGAACTTGAAGCATTGTTGGCAAAATGACTTCCTAGAGGCATTGGTAAATATAGAGGTAAGTTACCTTTAAAATGTTTTGTATGCAACAAGATTGGTCATATAGCAGCAAATTGCCCAAATGGTGAAAATGAATACAAGAGAGACAAATTTAAGAAATACAAAGGTAAAGGCAAGAGAGATTGTCTTGTAGCTATTGATAGTGGTATTACTGATGAAGAATCTAATGATGATGCTAGTGAAGATATTGTGTTTGTAGCTATTAAGGAAGAAATATCAGATCAGAAGGTACTAGTGTCTAGAATGGATAACTCTGATGATTGGATCATTGATAGTGGTTGTTCACATCACATGACTAGTGATCGGAGCAAATTTATTTCCCTAAGGAAATTTGATGGTGGTGTTATCAGATTTGGAAATGACTCACCTTGTATGGTTAAAGGTAAGGGATTTATTTCTCTTAATGTGAAGAGAAGTGCTAACAATGTCTATTGGGTTGAAGGCCTAAAGCACAATCTTTTAAGTGTGGCCAAACTTAATGACGAAGGATACCCACTGAAGTTTAGAAATGGAATGTGACAAATATTTGACAACAAATGTGAATTGATTGCAACTGAGAAACAAACAAGAGGTAATCTATTTCATCTTTATCCTAAAGTTAGCAACTATTTTATTGCAAAAATAGATGATAGTTGGTGTTGGCATAGGAGATTTTGTCATATAAATTTTGACAATATTGTTAAAGTAAGAAAGTCTAAGACGGTAAGAGGTATGCCTCAACTAGACAAACTAGTTAATGCTCTTTGTAAAGAATGTCAACTAGGAAGGATGACTTCTTGAATTTTCAAGAGAAAGTCCTTCTGAGTAGAGCCCTTGTTAGATTTGGTTTATAGAGATCTATATGGACCAATAAGAACAAGAAACATTCAAGGTGATAGATACTTCATGATCTTCACTAATGATTGTTCAAGGATGATGTGGGTTACATTGTTGAAGGATAAGAATGAAGCATTTGGAAAATTCAAATCCTTTAGAGCCTTAGTTGAGAAAGAGAGTGGCAAAAAGATAAAATGTCTAATAATAGATCAAGGCGGTGAATTCACTTTTGTGGAATTCACTAAATATTGTGATGATAATGGTATCAAGCGACAACTTTCTGCACCAAGGACAACACAACAGAATGGTATAGTAGAGAGAAACAACTGGTCAGTGGTTGAAGCTGATAGGACTATGTTGATACAAGGAGGTGTATTAGAATTTTTTTGGAAAGAAGCTATAAGTACAGTTGTTTACACAATGAATTGAGTTCAAGTGAAAAGAGGTAAGGACAAGAACCTATATGAGTACTGGTATGGGAGATCACCCAATGTTAGCTATTTTAAGATATTTGGAAGAAAATGTTTTATTTAAAGAGGTGATTACATAAGAAAGTTTGAAGCTAAGAGTGATGAAGGCATATTTCTTGGCTATTCCACCAAGAGTAAGGCCTATAAATGCTTCAACAACCAGACACAGAGAATTGTTGAGAGTGTTGGTGTAGATGAATGTCCTAAAATTTCAAAAGGAACCAGCTCGAAGAAAAAAGATGAAGATCCTTGCATTTTTCTTTTGGAGCCTAAAACTGTTAAATCACAAACCGGTAAAGAAAATCCTGATGTACTTGTTAAATGAGAACAAATAAATTCAAAGGAAGATGATAATGAAGAATATGAACCTAAGGAGAATGATCATCTTATTCCTAGGTATGTGAGACTGAATCACAGTCCTAAACAAATAATTGGGGATAAGGATACCGATGTACTAACTAGAAGGAGAATAAGAGGGAACTCTTGCATGATATCCACCTTTGAACCTAGAAGTGCTAAGGAGGAATTTGGTGATGATCATTGGGTGAAAGATATGGAGGAGGAGTTGGATAAAATTTAGAATAACAGCACTTGGACCCTAGTATACCAACCGGTAAACAAGAATGTTATAGGTACTAAATGGGTGTTCGGAAACAAATTAAATGAAGATGGTGTTGTAGTTCACAACAAGGAAAGAGTAGTATGCAAAGGTTATGTGCAAGAAGAAGGAGAGGATTATGGAGAAACTTTTGCACCAGCAGGAAGACTGGAAGGTGTCAGAACATTGCTTGCATTTGCAGCTCATAAGAAGTTCAAGATATACCGGATGGATGTTAAGTCTGCATTCTTGAATGGGATACTGGAACAAGAGGTTTATATATTGTAGCCCGATGCTTATGCTTTGACAGATAAGGAAGACATGGTATGCAAATTGCATAAAGCTTTGTATGGATTAAAGCAGGCACCCAGACCATGGTATGAATGACTTCATACTCATCTGATGAAGATAGGATTTGCTAGAACTAGTGATGATAGCAACATTTATATCAAGTCTGAAGGAGATGAAATACTGGTCAATGATGTTTTTGTAAGTGACATTATATTTGGAAGTAATGATGACATGAGTAATTGTTTTGCAGATGAAATGAAGAATAAATTTGAGATGTCATTATTAGGGGAAATAAAAATTTCATAGGCTTACAGATACAACAGGTGAAGAATGCTATTTTCATTACTCAATCCATGCATGTGAAAGAGGTTTTGAAGACTTTCGATATGAGTGACTGTAAACCAGCTGGAACCCCAATGGTTACAGGTTGTAAATTGTCCAAGGAAGATACATCTAAGTCTATAGATGAAAAGGAATACAAGTCAATGATTGGCAAATTACACTATGTTGTTCATAGTCGACCATAAATTGCCCATGCAGTTGGTATTGTTGCTAGATTTTAGAAGAATCCAAAGGAGGCACATCTGATGGAAACTAAGAGAATTTTTAGATATCTAAAAGGTACTAATGACTATGGATTATGGTATCCATATGGTGGAAATTTTGATTTGAAAGCGTACACAGATGTTGATTAGGCATGAAATATTGATGACCGGAAGAGTACTACCGGTGGAGAATTCTTTCTAGTAGGAAGGCTAGTTTCATGGAGTAGTAAAAAGAAGAGTTGCACTTCACAATCTACTACTGAAGTTGAGTATGCAGCAGCTTATATGAATTGCACACAAGCTATGTGGATGAGGTACATTTTGGAAGGTTTCAATATGGAAATCACAGAACCAATAAAGATTTTGTGTGATAATAAAAGTGCAATAAATATTTCCAAAAATCCTATTTTACAGACAAGGAATAAGCACATTGAATTGAAATATCACTTCTTGAGGGGAAAAATTCAAAGTAAAGATGTTATCTTGGAGCATGTTTCTACCAAGGAGCAGCTTGCAGATATCTTTACCAAAACCTCTGCCTAAGACCACTTTTGAGTATTTTAGAAGTCAATTGGGGGTTATCCCTCTTCATGAAATTAGTTGAGCATGATGCTGATTGCATCAATCCCTGAACCACTTGTAGAATTTTACATAGATTGATGAAGAATTTGATGTATTCCACAGGGGGAGCATCAAGTTGCAAAATGATGTTGATGCACAGCGAGAGCAAAATTACATGTTTTACTTTCACTTTGGCATTACTGTCAAAGGGGGAGAAGAATTATGTGATTGAGGAGAAGAATTATGTGTCTGATTAGGTGAACCAACAGCGGGCTAAAGACAGATAGAGCAAGGTGAATACTTGGTAATGTATACTAAGATCTCTATTCAACAATCTCAACAGCAATCAGAGGTGTTGATATTTGTATTGCCATCAATGCCAAAGGGGGAGATTGTTGGCATTTTTAGTTTGTTGGCATTTTGCATAGAGATTACATTAATGATATATTGTCATTGATGTCAATTGAACCTGTAACGGTATTCATGTTATTGCAGATATTGTTGTTTTTTATATTAGCTAGTAACCAATAAATTGCAGATATTGTTGGTTTTTATATTAGCTAGTAACCAATAAGAAGAGATTTTTGGAAGATGTTGTAAATTGGTATGTAGATTTTGTGAGTTGAACCAGTGAACCAGTGTAAAGGGTTAATCCTTTCTATATAATGTAACCGGTAAACCCTATTAGTTGTTAGACCCTAACCAATCAATTTTGTTGGTTTATTATCTGATAAGCGGTAATGATGGAGATGCGTGTGATCGGTGTATGAGGATAAATTCAAATTGTTTTGGTGTGTTTACTTATTGTCTAGGGAAGGAGAAAAGTGGATTACATTTAATGTACAACGTGTGATGAGTTACAAAGTCCAATGGAGCAGTGATCATGGAGCGGTTGGAATTTTCTTGAAGAATGTGAAGAGATTGTCATGATTTCTAAAGGTCAAGATTGTATTGACTTGTTTGTAATCTCGATGATGAGAATTAGGCTTTTGTTGTGTTACAGACCTAATTGATTTGTATTTAAGGTCGATGAAGTTGTTGTAAAGGTTGTTGGCAAGATTGGTAGAAAACCTGTTGAGTGTGTAGTTGCCCAACCAGTGAATGGATCTACACTTTGAATGAAGGCAGATTGAAGCTTAGAAGGATCAAATTGAGCAAATGTAGAGCTAATCAGACAGATCAAGAAAACCTGTTGTTTTCTAACAATTATAGTAGAAGTGAAATCCCTTAACCGAGTAATCTGTAACAAGATTTGTTACTCATTAAATCCTCTAACAAGCTGGTCCATTAGCTTGGATTCTTAAATCCTCCAGCAAGGTTACTCCTAATAGGGTATTATGCTTTTTATCAAGGCATATTTGTAAATCCCTTAACCGGGTGATTCCTAACTAGAATTAGTTCTTAATAGGACTAATTGTAAAGCTTTAACAAGCTTGGCTCCTAACAGGGCGAACTTCAAAAGGGTTTAGATAGCTATCCTTGTGAGTCCCATCTCACCGTGGTTTTTACCTATTTGGGTTTTCCATGTATAAACATTTGTGTCAAATGGTGAATGCTTTTATGGTTGTGATCTTATTTGATTGATCTGGTTAATTTGTGATAAGGCATGTTAACTAGAAGCATTGAGAGATGAATATGTTGAGTTATGATTAAGCATTGTTGATGTTTACAAGATTGAAGTTGTTTACTGTTAAAGTTTTCATAACAGTTAAACTGGTTCATGTCAAGTATTCTTATGAATATTGATCTTGACTGAGATATGTTTACTTTATTTGACTGAGTTTGAGTTTGGGAACTTTGTATCAGTTTTTCAATATATTGATTCATGCCCCACCCTCTTTGTATTCTACCGGATACTTATTCTTTCATCATACCATCAATCACTTGTGTTGTTGCAATAAAATTCTAAGAGTGATATTAGTAACTGACATTTTGATTATTGAGGTATCTTCAACTAGTTGACTTGGAGACTTTTCTTTTAGTAATAACTCCTTTTGTGTGTCTTGTCTCTCTTAGTCTCTATTCCTCTATTTGTTTTTGTCTTATTTTGTCTCATTGTATGTGATTATGTGAGTCAATATACTAAGTATGGGGGCTTGTTCCCTCAAATTTAGTGATGTCTTATCTCTTTGTAGACTTTCTACCAGTTGCCTCTCTCTTTCTCTCTCTCTCTCTCTCTCTCTCTCTCTCTCTCTCTCTCTCTCTCTCTCTCTCTCTCTCTCTCTCCTCCCTAATTATAAGTATCTGCATAGGCTCATAATCCCACTAAAGTGGGGGATAGCATCATAATTTATAACCCTAGACAATTTACACCAATTTGTGTGACCCTATCTTACTGTATCCCATACTAGCTCTTACCCAAACCTATTTGTATCCTTCTTGCCTCATAATTGGTTTCATATGTTAGCATGGTGATTAAAAACTTTGTCTTGAGCTATGTTCACCATACCCTCAACCTAATCACCTTTTTTTGGGTGGACAAGTGTGCTTGGGGAAACCTTGCCCTAATAAAAGGCAACTAGACTATCATTGTCCCCAAAATCTAGGCCAAAGTTTGAATATCCTAGTGCATGCTTCTTGCTAATTGACTCCTAACCATGATGCCTCAATTTGACTGTAGAAGGTCATCCTAATTAATAAAATAACTTGAGAACCCTATGTAATAACATTCATCTCATTCATTTTGACATCCACATGTATCATTCATATTCATTGTCATCAACAAGTATTCACTGAGAATCAAGGAAACATTTCATCCCACTTTACTGTTCAAGAATTATTCAAGTGATAACATGTGCTTATGATTTCAGAGTCATCCATGTCTCATGAATGTTATTGCATCAACACTTGTGATTACATTCAAAGTGAATAAAATCATCGACCTTCATCAATTACATTAAATTTGAGCTATAATATTCAATATTTTACTTCAGTTTTTCAATTCAATTTAAGGATAATTCCAAACTTGGGGTTTGACCTAGGTAAACCTTATCCATAACACATTTCTCTCTTTTGTAGGTGAAGGTTCAACATTCTAAATGTACAATTTTAAAATTAGATAGGGAGAACATAGACAATTAAATCTAAGATGAATTTTTGGTGTACTTCTACAATATATTCTGGGTAGCACTATGATCTTCTAAATTTTCCTATTGTCATCACCCAACATTCTAAGGATAGGATCACCTCAAGAACCACTGTCCCATATTTTGAGGCTCAAATTCTAGATATAGGTTCCTATCAGCTCCCTAATTCTAGATCTATGTTTATGTCTACATACCAAATATAAAACTATCTTTCCCTGTTAATTTATGTCAATTTTATATTTTAGCCCTTGATCTAGTATTTAATCTAGATCTTTAAATTATCCATTTCAATTCAAGATAAAGGACCACCATAAGTCAATTACCATTCATCCCTTGCAAGTGAATCTATTGACTTCACCTTGCTCTTATATAATTGTGTTACAAAAATAGTCCTATTCCTTTATTACATAGTTGGACTAGTGTTTACCTTATTTCTATATATTATTATTAAAATATATGACACATAGAGGGAGGAACATAGAATGTGTGTGTGTGTGTGTGTGTGTGTGTGTGTGTGTGTGTGTGAGAGAGAGAGAGAGAGAGAGAGAGAGAGAGAGAGAGAGAGAGAGAGAGAGAGAGAGAGAGAAACATAAATGAGAGATAGATAAAACTAGGATAGAAAGTGGTGAAAGAAAAAATGAAAAGTAGAGAGGGGGATAAAGAGAGAGATATAAATATAGAGAGGGAGAGATAGAGATATGTATAGAGAGAGAGGAACATTGATAAAAAACAATATAGAGATATAGGAAAAGAGAGATAAATGAGACATATAAAAGGAATCTACCTATTGTGTTAAATAGGATGGGGCCATTGTATTATGCCCCTAAAATTTGAGGAAAAAGGCACTAGACAAGGTGGCTTGGCACAACCCTATCCTTAAATTTTAGCTTCAATTTTTAGGGATGCAAGATAATAGGTTTCTAATGTGAACATAGATTTGTATAGAAATATATAACATTTAGATGACCTTTTTAATACTGATATATCTCTAAATTTGAAAAATTTCTCATAGAACACAAACCCTGCTTTGATGGAAACCCCTTTTCATTTGACAAATAGAATGAGGAAGATGGTATTTTTAGGTAATATCATGGACAAAAGGCTGAGTTCTATTCTAACATAGGAGCACCCATTAGTAGTTTATGCAATAAAATCAATCCTAGGTGAGGAATACGTAGTAGAAAATCATAGGTATCATGTTAATACTAATATATCATCAATATTTTTTACTTTAGTATTGGATGGAGGATTAAGAAAGAAGATGGATAGGATTCTTAGCAAGGCATTATTCAAAGCCCAATTCTTGGGGGGAATGGAGGACACTCTAAGGAATTGTGAAAAAACCTAGATTCCCCTACCCAGAGACTATGACAAAAAAGGAAAGGACATAAAATAACTACCAATTATCTTGCTGGATGATGAAATGGATTACTATGATAATAAGGAAAGTGCACTGAGAAACTTGAATTTCCCTCTAATTTGGATGAATATGGTTGCCAATACCAATCTGAATTGAATAAAAAATTTCATGGAGCTAGAGCATTTGGAAATGCAGGGTGATGGAAGTGACATGAAAATAGGAGGGCCAAAGGAAAATGAAGAAAAGAAGAGCAACATGGAAGGTTAGAGATATAAATAATAGCCTTGTTGTTTGATCTTTTTTTATTTAATGTTTTTCAATTCCTAATAAGTAGAACAACGTAGATAGATAAAGATTCAAAGACTATATTTAAATGGAAAAAAGTATTAATTAGAGAAAAAAGGTTGTAAACTAGATGAAGTTCTAGTAGATGAAGAACCCCATCTGCCTATGGGGAATATTTGTAATATTGAAGGTTGAAAGTTTAGATTAAAGGTTGTGAAACTCATGGGCTAGTGGGCATGTTTTGTAATATTATAAGGATTATACTAGAAACAATGATATAATATCTACCTTATATCAATGAAGGGGATTGGCCCTAACCAGTAGTTTAATTATGGAAAAAATAAAAACAAAAAAAAATAGATGGGAAAAACATATATTGAAATTTGAAATAGGGCAAGATTTATAATAAAATAGGATAACGAAAGGTAAATGGGTACACCTATAATTAAGGGCCTAAATTATAAATTGTTGATATAATAAAGTGGAATAAGACTCATAATATTGAATTAAATATTAATTTAAATCAATCAGGGTCCTATAATCCGTAGAAAAATGGGAAATACTAAAATGAGTGCTAGGAGAGTGTGAAATTGGACAACCTAGTTAAAGGTGTACAATTGATGATGATAAATATGCCAATATGCAAATGATCACTAACAATTCCAATTGACTAAATCTACATGAGTACTAAAAGATCTATAATTATAGACAACCCACATCTAAGTCATCGATGCAAGGAATGGGTAAAGAGAGCCTGCTAAATTACATAACTCAGATCCCAAATTGTAGAACATACAAAGTAACTAGCATATTAGTAAAATGTAAAATTGATATATTAAACAAGATCACATGTGGATTTCAAGACTCAAACACTAGATTACCAACAGACCTAGTTTTTCAAAAAATCCACTATTGAGCACCATAGTCAAGGAATAAAAACAATTCTGACAAATCTAAAATTGCACATATTCCAAATATCTCTAAGTGTTAGAACATAACAATTTTCCATAGATCTACAAACACCAAATTTATTTTAACATGCAAAACCTACAAAATCATATTTGTGAAAATATAAATCCACCAAGAATACTCCAAATCTATAGAAACCCATAGATTTGAGTAGAATAGGAAAATTGCAAAACCGTCAATGCAAATAGGTTGTCTAGAATCCTTTAAAATATATAATAAAAATCAACTTCATAACTGATATACAAACATCTCCTCACTGAGAAAGCAACAAACCTCCTCACACCATACAAAATAATAATATATATAAAATGACAATTAATTTGCATCTTAGATCATCACATTTTAAAGATATCTATAGATTTACAAAACCATAAGTTTTGATGAATTGTATAAAAACTATGAAACCACTATATTTATTCACATACATAAATATCCACTTATTGTCTAGAAGACCCACAAGTTTGAAAAACAAAAATTTGTTAAACCATAACAATGGAATAGGAGAGATAAGGATAACTATATATTTTTTATAGAAAATATATAAAACCCTTAGATCCATCTAATATGAAGCTAAGGCATGCATTTACAACCAACCAAAAAAGGAAGAAGAGTTCCAAAAATTCCTATCCCATTTTTAGGCCAACTCCATGAACAACATCATGCACATGCATATGAAGGATCAAGGCTATTCTAAAAGATTTCAAATCATTGAATGATCAAATTCATAGCCTACATCCATTCGAGGATAATGGAATAGTACCTCCAATGCCAAAAACTTAATTCAAACATTAAACATAAGCACATCACACAATAGTCATGACAACCCAAGTTTCTCGATACTGCTAGGGAGCCTAAAATAGACACCCAATATGAATACTCAGTTGCATACAAGCATGAAATGTAAGAAAACCAACATACCTTAGGATTATTACACATTGTTGAATAGGAGATCCAAATTCATATCATATTAAATGAAAGCATATAATTGACTCTATGAAAAAATATATTTTCCAGCCTCTAAATGCCTATTGTAACTTGAAAACAAGCTCAATTGCAATGCTTATACTCAAACAAGTAATAATAATCAAACAATTCCTTGACAATAGATTCCTTCAAACTTTCCAAGATAATAAATATTAACAAAAGAAATATGCAAAAATATAAAAAACCATTAAACCTTCACTTGCAATATGTGCAAGAAAACTAGTAAGCACTTCCAAACCATAGAACTAGAGATCTGATACCAATTGAAAGGAAAAGGGAATCCCAAAATGACCTCTAATAATTAGTATGATCCTTTAGAATCATTTTTTAATTTCAATTAGATGTTCATTATAACTATACAAGGACATACTACTACTTCTTTAGAGAGGAAACAAACATAGTTGCTTTTCCATTGTATCAACACTTTGAGGAAATATAATTTGGATTATAGATCTATGTAAATTTCAATAGCATAATGGAATGTAAATTAAAGCTTCAAAAAATGAAGGAAAGCAAAATTAGACAATAGAGATTAATTGTGAATCTATACCTCTAGAAAAAAATTTCAGGGAAAAAAAACCCACACTCCAAAGCATCAAACCAATTTATTAATCTATAACAAATAAGTTACAATGGACTTGTAGAATCATAGACTTAACATGGAGAGTTACATGTTGTTCTTGTTTGGAGAAAAATAAAGGGTATACCTACTATATAATAATCACCCTTGTCCTTTAATAATGAAATACAACTTGAAAAGATATAATGCTATATAAGCTAGGTGTCAAAGGAAGCAACTCAATCTTCAACAAAATAAAAAATTTCCTATGGTAGAGAAATTTTCCTATATTAGAGAACTTTTCCTTTTTCCTTTACCAAATGAGATTTTTTTTTTCACCTAATTCCCTCATGGGAGAAGTAGTGGGGGAATTGGCATATAGGGCATTCTCAACAAGTGTTTCCTTGATAGATTTTAGGGGCCATATAGCCACATGAAAGTAATGAAAATTGAGGTTAAGGCCCTAGTGAAGAGGTATTGGGGGATTTTGAGAGTCTGGATGATAAATTCAAGGCTTCTTTGGTCAAAGATTCCAAAAAGATAGCAATAAAAAGACACATTTGATGGTGGCATTATAGTGGAACTGGTTAAGGGAAAGCAGTAAAAATAACGAAAGCTCAAAATTTCCTCTAGAGTATTAAATACTTCAATAACATTAAACATAAATTATGTTAGGGATTGGGGAGCTCCTATCTATCAAAACTATTATGGATTTATATTTCATTATACTTAAAGAAGAGATTGAGGTTATCATTGCCAGCGACATTACCATGTTTTTTCAATTTGTGGCCCTTGGAGGGTATACTAATAACTTGAATGATCACTTCTTCATCAAACTCAAAGTAAATCCTACTCACATACACCTTTCAATTATTTTTTGTGCTAGAAAATTGAATTAAAAGATTCTTGTCATGTGTACTAAATAATTTCAATAATAAGGAGAGCCAATCCTCACTACAGAATGACCAAATGGTTGCATTGCTATGAAATCCCTCACATGATCTTACTTCATTTTCTCTCTATGTCCCCCCATATTACTAGGGTTAAAGAAAACTAGAGCATAAATGTGTGTGTTTTCTACTAGCACCCTAATGCAACAAATGAAGCCTTAAATCAAACTCTATAAAATTACTAGAATCTTGTTCAATGGAATTATTTTTTAGCAGAAAATTGAAAAAATTACCAAATAAAATTAAATTTGTTCCAAGGTAATAATAATTATTATCTAGTATCATCGAATACTAAAGAAAATGCTTAATTCACATGCAAAGACTCCTTTGCGTGCAAAAAATTAGGTATCTCTACAATTCATCACTTTTGAAAAAATTTCGTTAAAAAAATGGGTGGTATGTTGGGGTTGTCATTATTAGGAAGTATCCCCTCTAAGATTTACCAAGTACTATCTTCATCATTATGAGTTAATTCCCTGATAGACTTAAAAATCCAAATCCGATTCATGGCCATGTTGATTCCCCATGGGCTTAAATTCCATGTCAAAAGTAACATCCACACGGTCTTGTCAAGCCAATTCCAAGTTACTACCACATTTAAACCTTGAAAATTCAAAACCCATATTAGAAGTAGTCCCCAGGTGTCCTTATCAACCCATTTTCTAGCCACTACCACTTTATTCGTCAACATTTGTAATTACAACATCTAACATGCACTTCACTCATTAAGGTCACTTTAACCAATTGTAGATATTCAATAAATTAGATACTAAATAAGAAAATATAAAATAGAATATTATATTAATTATATACTATATATTTATTGATTAACTATCTATTTATTTTATATGTAAAATCCATAATATAATTATATTTATTTTTATAAGGTTGATCCCTCATCCTAATTAAATATTTTAATTTCTTGTAGATTATGTTATTTTTTTATACATAACATTCAACATAAATGTTGTGGAAAATTATATTGATTTTTAAAAAACAATAGATTTCAAATTACAATACTAGCCTAATAGTAGTGCCAACCTAGAGAGGCCAAAATTTCAACTTGAACTTAACACCTCACTCCCTATAAAAACTATAAGTCTGTAGACAAAAATGAAAATCCAAGAGCCCAATAAAATCAATGCCCAAAATACACCAAATGCAACAAAATTATAGAGTTCACTAGAACCTGTGCAAAATAAAATACCATGATAGAGGGAACTAGTCCAAATTCTACTAAAAGGCATTTGTGTTTTGCTAGAGCCCAGAAGAATCCATTCATAGGAAATCCTCTGAAGAAGCCAAACCAGTTATGTGTTAGAGGAAATCACAACCTTGTGCAGCTCACAAATGGTGTCATGCCAAATCTTCCACATTCAAATTGAGAAAAAGAGGTTTATTAACCACAACCACTTGAAAGTATAGAAGCTTTGACAAGTCTCGCAACCATGGAATTCCCTCCTCGAGTCTACAGATCACCACCATCTTCTTATCTCCATCCGAAAATATAGATTACCTTGGATAGATGGCTATATAGATAGATAGATAGATAGATAGATAGATAGATAGATAGATAGATAGGGAGAGAGATAGAGAGATAGACATACATACATACATACAAATAGATAGATAGATAGATAGATAGATAGATAGATAGATAGATAGATAGATAGATAGATAGATAGATAGACAAACAAATAGATAGATAGATAGACAGACAAATAGGCAGACAGATAAATAGATAGATAGATAGATAGACAGAGAGATAGGATAGATAGATAGATAGATAGATAGATAGATAGATAGATAGATAGATAGACAGATAGATGGATAGATGGATGGATGGATGGATGGATGGATGGATGGATACACAGATAGACAAACAGATAGACAGACAGATAGATAGATAGATAGATAGATAGATAGATAGATAGATAGATAGATAGATAGACAAATAGATAGAGAGACAGATAGAGAGACAGATAGAAAGACATACAGATAGATAGATAGATAGATAGATAGATAGATAGATAGATAGAATAGATAGAGAGAGAGATAGACAGACATATAGATAGATAGACAGACAGACAGACAGACAGACAGACAGACAGACAAACAGACAGACAGACAGACAGACAGATGGACAGATAGATAGATCGATAGATAGATAGATAGGTAGATGGACAAACAAATAGACAAATAGAGAGATAGATAGATAGATAGATAGATAGATAGATAGATAGATAGACAGATAGATAGATAGATAGAGAGACAAAGAGACAGATAGATAAATAGATAGATAGATTATTATATGAAAACTCATATAGTAAATATAATCATATAAAGTCTAATGTAGATAAAAAAAAATATCAAATTGTAAAACATATATAGATACATATGTATGTATGTATATGTGTACATATGTATGCATACATACATGTATAGCATCAAGATTGACAATCTCATTAGGTTATGGAGTTTTTATTCAATTTTAGGTTGGAAAAATGTAATAATGAGCTTAACACTCTAATAGTGATCTTATCCTTGAATTCAACTAACCCACATGAAAAGAAATATTTGTCATAATAAGAGCGAACCCTATAAATTAACTATTTTAATATTTAATAATTTAATTATAATAATATCATAGTTAAAAAATATTATACTAAATTGAATATCATAATATATAGTTCAAATTTAATACGAAATAAATATTTAATTTAATGACAAATGTAACTGCTATTTTATAATAAAAAATATTAAATAAATAATAATAACATAATTATATTATATATAAAAAATAAATATTATATTGGACAATAAACCCTTCTACTACTCTTAATGTAATGTGAAGTTTTACTTCCCTCAGCCTCTACAAAAAGAGAGACCGGTACTTCTGCAAAAGTGAGATCGATATTATCATACAATACCATCACCCCAAAAAACTAGTGTACAACTGTCTTATTTTTTAATAATCTACCGATTCAAGTACATTAAATCGTCTTGTATTACATTCAGATGATATGTATATGGATCGCCTAAATTGACTCGCTCCATCAATTGTATATTTCGTACTTCACCCTGTGGCTTAATCTGCTATTGATTTAGACAAACCTCAACAAGACGGGAGATTATATTGCTAGAAAATTTTAGTCAGTTGAAATAAAGTACAATTAAAAACTAATGCGGATTAAAGGCAATTTATGTATAAGATTGTACAGTTGTGTTATGTCATCTTTAAAATTAAAGTGGTAAAGTTGTTGGTAAAATGCTTTCTTTTTAATTCCAATGTTGATTCATACACGCATTCAAGATTGTATAGTCATGTTACATCATTTTTTATCAAAGAGGCTAAATTGTAAGATATTTTCAAGAACATGTGCGTTTTAGATTCTATAGTTGTGTTACATCATTTATTATTAAAGAGTCAAAGTTATTGATCAAATATATTACATCATTTTCAATTAAAGAGGTAAATTTTTTTCTAGATATTTATTTTCATTTTTCATTGGTATACATATAAGATTGTATAGTTGTGTTATATCATATTTTGATTAAAGTGGTAAAGTTGTTTGTTAGACATTCTTCTTTGATTTTGAATTTGGAATCATGTGACTACAGTTATGTTGCATTGTCTTTGATTAAAGAGATAAATTTGTTGGCAAGATGCTTTCTTTTTAGTTCCAATGTTGATTCATGTGACTACATTTAAGATTGTATAGTCATATTATATCATATTTGCTAAAGAGGCAAAATTGTTGACAATTGTATATTCATGTTATAACATCCTCCAATAAAGAGGCAAACTTATAAGATATTTTCTTTATTTTCATGGGCATGCATTTAAGATTGTACAATTGTGTTACCTCATCTTTGATCAAAGTGGAAAAGTTATTTGCACGACATTTCTCCTTTGACTTTTTATTGTTGAACACATGTGACTGCAATCTTGTTACATTGTCTTTGATTAAAGAGGCAAATTTATTCACAAGATGCTTTCATTTTGATTTTAATGTTGATTCATCAAAACATATTTAAGATTGTAAAGTTATGTTAAATAATCTTTGATTAAGAGGTAAAGTTGTTTGTGTGACATTTTCTCTTTGATTTTAAGTGTTGAATAATTGAACATGTGTTTTCAATTTTGTTATATCACGTTTGATTAAAAAGGCAAAGTTGTTAGTGGCAGGATTCTTTCTTCTTAATTTCAATATTGACCTATGAAAATGTATTTAAGATTGTACAACTATGTTACATCATCTTTAATTAAAGACGTGAAGTAGTTTGTATGACTTTTCTCTTTGAATTTCATTGTTGAATAAGTGGACATGTCCTTAAGACTCTCCAATCTTTTTAGATCCTGTTTGATCAGCAATCTTATTGACTATAATTAATTTTCTTATTTAATAAGTTAAAAAATGTTATTTATTCATTTTTTTTATTGACCTGCATGTTTTTGATTAAGTGAAAAGCAGGTTTTGAAGGGGCCCTGAAACCCTATTACAGAGAGAAAAGAAAAAGATAAAACATTAAAGACCAACTAGATAGAGAAAAACACAAAAAAGAGACAACTAGCTAAGACAAAAAGCCAACAAGAAACCAAAAGAAACAAAGGGACATCAAATAAACAACAAAGGGACAACCACAAGCAATAAACCTAAGAAAGGTTTGTGATAGGCTCTACAACTTCTTGCTCTAGCTAGACCATAGAGGCAGCAACACTCTTCAGTTCCTCTAGCTCTTTGGCTTGCTGGGTCATCTTCCTAGTACTTGACTGAGTTATTTTGTCATGACTAGTATCCTCCCCTTCAAGAGTCAGAACCTTATCCTCAGTAGTATCAATTGTGTTCTTTTCCTAATGGATATGTTCCAATTTATTGATCATCACATTGAAGCTATCGATAAAGGGTTTCAAGGAATTCTAGTGATTGAGTACCCACTTCTCCAAATAATTGAATCTAGCCTCCACAACCTTAAATTGAGAGCCATACGCACCACTTATAGCCTCCGCATCAGTAATATCTTTTGTCAATTCATTCAAGTAGTTAGGCTGGCTACTGAGCTTACCTGTTCCAAAAACTTCTAAGGTATCTACTTTCTTGGATGATTCCTCCTGCTTGTTCTTAAAACTATCGATCTCCAAATAGACCCAATCGATAACCTTGCAAAACTCCATCATCCCACTCTTCGTGGTATTCAACATGGTGATAGGAGAGTTTCTTCTATTTATGTTGAACTCAAGAGCAGTATTACCTAGGGTCTCCATGTTAGCACTAGTACTTTTATCATTGGGAGGCAGAGTATCACCTTTCCTCACCATCTTCCCTTCTTCTTCAACATCACCTATCCTTTTATTCGGGTCTAGAAGAGTGGATTGTACATCTAGTGAATCATTCCCTTTCTCTAGGTTGATATCAGTGATGAGAGGGCTTCACTTATTTTTCTTCTTAGGTGGTGGCGTAACATAATCACTATCAATGTCCATCCCCTCATCATCATCTTCATCTTCTTCAAGTCACTTTTCCTCCTCCTGAACGTTACTCAAATTTTCCTTTAGCCCCTTTTCTAGCTTTCTTTTTTTCGGACCGAGAAGCCATATCTTTGTCCTTCCCTTTGCTAGAAGCTTTAGCAAAGGTTGCAGACACCTAAAATTAATATTTAATTAATTTAAGCCTGTCAACATAATTAATTGACTTGATTGTGTTATCCTTATTCTTCTCAGTGTTAATTAAATATAAATTAATTAATTCTATCACTATTGTCCAATAATTAATTTATCAAATAAATTAATTAGTCCCCTATTCTTCTAAAGCCCCTCCAATAATTATTTCCTCTAAACCCACTCAGTTGATTACTTTTAATTAATTAACCTATTCATGTGATTCCTACAAATCACTTTTTCTGAATCCCCACTTAGCCTAATTAATTCTTCTACAATCTCTCATAATCCCACTTACTATTATTCTCCAATTTTTAAATTCCCACTCATGTCACATCAACATTTAGTTTCTCAAAGGACTTAAAATTTCTTTGAATCCCTCAATGCATCCTTATTTTGGAATTTTTAATTCTTCATTTTGAATTCAAATTTCTCCCCCCTTTTCCCTAATGAATATTATATTCCTATTTATTTTCTCAAGGTACCCTTTATCCCTTGCCTTCTATCTCAAATCAATCTCAACCCTCCATAAGGAAATCAATCTTGGCCCTTCATTGACCTCTTCCAATCTATAAGTTGGATGATCATTTCCTCACAAAGGATCTTCTTCTTCTCATAGCATCCTCATGTTGCTCTTTTCTCCTCTTTCTTCTTCCTTCAATCCTTTAATTCAAATCCATGCAAAATCCATCCAAAATCCTATCAAAATCCTATCAAATCCCATCAAACCTATCTTGTGAAGCACTTGGAGAGTATTCCACATAATCAAGGAGCTAATCCAAACAAGATAAGGAGGGATGCATACTTGGCTTCACCAGTAGCTCAATACGAAGGAGAAGGCAAGATATTGGCAAGGTATAAATCATCATTTTACATTTTTATGTGTTTTATGTGTTTGAATGATTTGTTTAAACACTAACCATCTAATCCTGCCTTGTTTTTTTCCCTCTTCAGAGGTAATCCTATCACCATCATCTTCACTATGTTCTAAGTTCTTAGACTCATCATTTGAATCTGAAAACTCAGTGATAGAATGCTACACAAAGAAGGTATTGACATGGTTGTATAAAACCAACATTAACCCTTCATGCATAGGAGGTATACTATTCAGATTTGCCCCAAAATCCTTAATCCTAGTATTAAGGGAGCTAAACAGATAGAAGGGTATAAAAATTAGATCTTTATGGCGAAAATGATTCAGAATCACAAAGTGGCAAACATAGACACAAGAGTATCTACCATCAAGAGTAACATATTGCATTATAGCAAATAGAACCCATCTCCATACCCTCTTAATCACCTTTGGCAAGTAGTAGGTCTTGCTGGATTTCACTAACTTGGTTTTCTTAGACCCTTTCTTCGGGAATTTCTTGATAGTAGCCTCTGTGAGATTTTAGTCTTTGTAAAACTTTCTTCCTTCCATTCGCATGGCAGTGACTTCCATGATTATCCCTTCATCAATTTCAACCTTTCTTCCTCCTATGGTAATTTTTCCTTCCTTCTAAATCTTCTTGAAAATTCTAGTAACAGGAAGGTTTTTCCCAACAATTCTCTCCATATACCCTGTCATCATAGCCATTTCAAGAATAGCCCATGCCTTCAACTTATCTTTCCATTCATTACAGAAGAGCATCTCAATTCTTTTCTTGTTACCTCCCATGGCGTCAGCTACCAGATTTTTCCTTTCCTTCTCAACACAGAACAGGGGAAAATAAGAGATCAAAGTGCAAAGTAGGAAAGTCTTCAAAATATAAATGGGCACCCAAAAAGCATGTGAAGTCTTGTCTATATTAAATGCTAGTTCAATCTTCAAGCGTCGCTGTTTCTGATTCATTATGACCATTTTCATTAATAAGTACATTGTCATTATTTTTTATCACTCACTCATTTCCATGCACTCTATCATAAATGAGGATGGCATGGGCCTCATGAGGAAGATCCATCTCACCTCTCTAGCTCATCATGATCAACATGAGAAGCCATGTTGGCAGCCCAATCAGCCATGGTGTTGGTTTCTCTATAATTATGAGATATAACACACTACTCGAAAGACTTAACTATCTCCTTGGCTTGAGATGTGATATTTTTAATAGTGCATGATGGCGAGGATATACCCTTTAGGCATTTAACAAGGGCAAGGGTTTGGTAAGCAGTCATGGCCTTAACTAAGTGGTTAGTCTATAATCCCATGGGGAGTTCCACCACCACCACCATAATACAATATCCATCCTTATTTCTTATCACTCCCCCACACCAAGCCAACCTCGGGTTTCACTTGGCGGCACCATCAAAAATTAGCTTTGATCCAACCAGTTGGAGGAAAAGACCACTTATTAATTTCTCTCTTATTTTCCTTGTCATATTTGTCTATGGAAGTAGAAATATTCCAATTTTTTAGGAGGTCTGAATCATCCTTGCTCCTGAAAAGAAGAGGCTTACCATCAGCTTTCAAATTTTCCACAATGGCCCACTTAATTTTAGTAAACACCACTTCAAGGGAGGAGAAGGAATATGTGAAAATCCTATTGTTCCTTTCTTTCTAGATTCCCCAAACCAAATGAGGTAGGGTGAGGTCCCATAGAGTTTTGATGGAGTTGTTCAAGGAAAGACATTTCCAACTAGTAAAACACTCTTAAATAGAAGCGGGAAATACCCAATTCAAGTTCCAAAGCTACAAAATCTTTGACCAAATAGCATGAGAGAAGGGACAATGGATAGCTATATGGTTAACATTAGCTTCCTCATTATGGCAAAGGTAGCACCTATTAGGTAGATGGAAGCCTCTTTTACATAGATTATCAATGGTGAGGATTTTATTCTGCAGAAGGGTCCAAAAAAATATATCGAATTTGAGAGTAAGACTACAAATCCAGGATTTAGACTAGGAAGGGGGAGGTTTAAGAGATTGGGACAACAAAAGAAAAACAAAAGCTACCAAATAACTACCAGAGGAAGTTCCCACCCAAATGATTTTATCTTCAACCAAAGGGTCCATAAAAAAATTTTACGAAGAAACATAATAAGGTTGAGGGCTGGGTCTATGGAACTCAGATTCACCTAGTGGCTATCCCTCCAGTAATCAACCACCTTAGTGCCAAATATGGTCTTGCACTCAGAGATAAAGGGAGAAAAACAAACCTTGTTGGAGAGGGGGGTCTCAAACAACCAAGAATCCTCCCATAAATTGACTTTTCTGCCATTACCAATAGTCCATATTTTACCTAATCTAGTGACCATTTTAGTTTGGACAACATTATTCCAAATTACCGATCCAGATGGGGCTTCATAGGAATTAAAAAAATCTAGAAGAGATGTCTAAGGTTGCATATATTTGGCTTGCTAGATTGAATTCCATTCACTAGTTATTCAAACAATCTCCAAATTTGTTTGGCGAGAAGGGATTTATTAATGATTTTAATATTTCTCAGACCAAGGCCACCCATTTTTTTAGGTCTACAAAATTTGTTTGGCGAGAAGGGATTTATTAATGTTTTAATATTTCTCAGACCAAGGCCACCCAATTTTTTAGGTCTACAAAATTTGTCCCAGGCTATCAGACAAAATCCCTTTCCTCTACTCAACCACTGACCAGAGGAAGGACTTTTGAATCTTTTCAATAGCATTAACAAAACTAGTCAGAATTCTAAGAAAACTTAAAGCATACACAAGCAGACTCTGGAGGGAGGATTTTAATAATTGGATTTTCCCCGCTTGGCTCAGAAGGGAACCTTTCTAGCCACCTAATTTTTTGTGTAATCTATCCACCAAGCTACTCCAAAACATCTTAGGGGGATTTCTGCATAGAGAGAGACCCAATTAAATAGAGGGGAACAAGCTGATCTGATAATCCAAAATTCTAGCAATCCTTCCTTGTCTATCTTTAAGAGTGTTGAGGAAGAAGGGGGAGCTTTTCCTCTAGTTAATCAGCTAACCCATGGCTTGACAATAGTTGACCAGAGTCGATTTTAGAGTTCTAGCTTCCTTGATAGTAGTTTCACCCATAAACACCATGTCATCAACAAATTGTTGAAGGGAACATATCCTATCAGCCAATGACAATCTAGTACCTTTCAGCTGACCTTCAGAAACAAGTTTGTTGATATATTTGCCCAAACTTTCAACCAAGATAACAAACAAAATAGGAGATATAGGATCCCCTTGTCTGAGAACCCTTGAAGACTTGAAGTCTATTTGTGAATGTTTAGATCTATAAATAAAAATATTATTTAAATTTAATTATGTTCCAACTCCATTAGATTCTTGTGATAAATTTTCTATAACATATATAATGCAAGTCTTATTCAAATATTAATTAAAAGCTCAAATTCAAATTATTAATATTTTTTTGGAGCTTAAATAATGTTGAAAAATGTTTAGCTATCAAATTAGTCCTTTTATATTGTGGGGTGACAACAAATTTAGTAAAAAATTAATTATATCTTCAATAAAATTATTTTTAATAATATTTAATTATTGAAATTAAAATATAAATATTTTTTAAAAGAGCTACATTTAATATAATTATGTAGTCAACATATTTACATGTTTGTAAAATTTGATTGACTCTTACTAAAATATTATGCAATTATCTAAGATCTATTGATTTCTTTTGTGCAAAAATGTGACTAGTAAGAAAGTAAGCCATCTACAATTAGTGACACAATTACTATAATAGTTCACGCTCAATGTAATCAAATAGCTAGTAAACTTCATTCCAATTTAAAAAGAGTTTAGAAGGTGATAAATATGAAGGAGAATTAGTGATAAGAGAGATGATGATAGACGGATTCCCAAAATATGGATAGCCCCAAAATACCAAAACTAGCTAAATTTTGATTTCACAAAAGGGGTAAATGATTAAGGACATGAAGGAGAGGAATTGACAAAGCACTTTGAAATTGGACAAAAGAAAAATAACCCATTCAATATGTCACACCCCACCATTCACATAGTTTAATATGACATAACCTACACTGACCTAAGATTAGTTTTTTAATAAACATTACAAAACACCTAAAAGATAACTTCCCTTTCATTAAAAATTGGTATAGAATACATCTTTATTATTACTCAAGGTAGAAAATATCCCACAAAATATCCAATTTATACAAATGAATTTGATTAACTTAAATTTATTACCCTTAAATTTGGTTCAATTATCTACACGACACTAAGGAACATAATCCTAATCAACAAACTTCAATATTCCCCATTTAATGTTCCATTTACATTATGGTCTCGAATATATAATAAAGATAATATATTGTCAAGAAATAAAAATATATTATATTTGTGCTTGTATCAAGTAATGTAGGACACGTACAGACTGATTATTTTAACCCTTTTTATTCCAAATGTAGTAATTATTTAAAGAGAATATTTTTATTTTCTAATTCTACATTCACTAGGTTCAAATATCTCCTTAAAAGCTTGTTTTGTGATGAAAATGTGGCCACAACATACAAATGATTTCTATCTAAATTAACAATCAAATAAAACACAAATAAATTAAACACCTCAAGATAAGAACATTAATACAGAAACAAAATTGGAAATAACAAATAAATGAAACCCAAAATCTGCATCAATTTGCGAGTTCTTCATTTTGATGTGTGCTTATTACATTACATATGCTTGATTTTTCTCCATGATGAATGATGCAAAATATGAGGTTGATGGATTGTGCAAGGTGAGAGATTTTTTCAGTATTACAATGCTATGAGTGTGCAAAAGTGGATGATTTTCTTGGAACATGGAGGGTTTAAATAGAACTTGGATGGGAGATGAGAGGATTGGAAAATGAGACACTTCCCCTCATAGAGGACAAGTGGTAAGCCTCAAGGTGTCATGTGGAATGAGATTCTATAATTATCCTCAAAGAGGACAAGTGGTTCAAGAAAGAGAGACAAGTGTCATCAAGGAAAACACATGTCTTAGAGAGGAATGACATGTGTCCCAAAGGACAAAGGACACATGTCTATTTGGGAGATAAACACCCAAATAAATATCCTTCCGCAACTATTAAAAAAATAAGAAATGTGCACACACATGCGGGAGGTAGGTTAGAAGGGATAAGGTTGGTTAGGTGGATAGAGTTGTTTAGATCCCATAGGTTAGGCTTAGGAAAAGGGTTATATGGGGATTTAGGTTAAGAGACATGTGGCTTAGTTAACTTATTTAAATTAATTAAATTCAAATAAAAGGAGGAAAAAGGTTACATGAACTAGATAAAATAATTATATTATTTCTTTTAGTAGAAGAAGGTTTTAAGGGGGATTAATTAATTAGTTAAAAGGGTCATGAATTCATTGGACATGGATTTATTAATTAAATTAATTTAACCAAAAGGGATGCTACATTTAATTAAATAATATAGATTATTTAATTAATACTATCGACTAAGGGAATTCAATTTGATTAATTTAATTAGTCAAATTTAAGTGTCGACATTTTTCCCCTCTTCATGGTGGCACTAGAATAGAGTCACTGCAAAAAAATAAGATACTAGTGACTCAAAGAATAGGTACAAAAAGAAGAGAAAAGATTCCCCAGACTGAACCAATGATGGATGGACGAAGAGGGAATGATATCCTCTTAAGAGGGTACATGGGAAAAATGAGCCACGACAGTGTCTCAAAACAAATGTTGACCTAGCAGACAAGATGGAAGGCAATCCAAAACAAAGCCTAGGGGTGACAAGAATTAGATGGAAAAGAGGGGTAAATGTAAATGAAATAAATGATATGCATGAAATAATCATGAAGCAAAAGCACCCTTAGAAATGGGTTTCTAGGTAACAAGCACTTATTTTGATTTAGAATTGTATGTGATGCATCAGGGTATAAGGAACCAAGGTGAAATCTCACAACCAATGCATGGATCAACACATATAAACAAACATGCAAGGCCAATATAACACCACACAAAGCTATGAGAATTATGTGGGAAATGATGTTGAAAAAACCACAAGTAGAAGTTATGCCCCCATGTAACATGAGATAGTCAAAACCTCATGAGGGTACAAAAAGGGACACATCAAGTAAATACGCCAAGAAAAACCAAAACCAACAAGATCACATCCCTACTTGTGTTGCTCCTAGTACGCCATGATATAAAAGATCATGGCAACCAAATTTAAATAAAAAATGTAGCTCAAAAAGATAAACAAAAATAAAAAAGAATCAAAGCCAATACAAGTGTCTTAGATATCTTATACCAAATGATGACTAATAGTTGAAGATTGATGATGTTGTCTAACTAGAGGAAGGATACATCATGCATAGACTAGTGATTGGATAAAAGATTGATGAGATGGGATGAAAAAAGGTGCCTGATATAATAATGATGACAAAGAGGCTCTAGGATTATTGTTGAAGAACCAAATGATGGGGCATGATCTCAAGGGCATGATTAACAGACACAAAGGATGAGACCTAAGGACACATATGTACAAGTGGTCCTAGATGGAGACACATGACTAATGTTATATACAATACACTATGTACAAGATGTAAAAGAGCTATGGATCATCATTGAGGACCTAGAGGCAAACATGATGTTTCCCCACCAAAAATTAAAATCAATGATGGATTGATCATTGATGGAGTGTTGTTGATGTGGGAACGATGTATCCCAAAACAATAGAAGGATTGATGATGATGATTGTTTTGTGATCAAATCTTGCATCAAGGATGAGAATAAGTCTAATTATGTGATCCAATGATTGAATTAACACTTGACTCTGGATAGTTAAGGGATATGGATTGGATTTTCATGTGATGGTCGATTGAAAAGAGTAGATGGACTAATTGGATGGATGGCATTGGATTGCATAGGGGTAGCCTAGAGCTAGCTACCAATGAAAAGGGATGTAAGAGGTGATGGAATGATATGAGAGGAGCGAGAAAGTTATGGAGGAAAGGATGTAGGATAGGATGAAAATAGATTTGGAGACAAAAGCATTATGGATGTGGCTGGGAGATGGAAGTATGGAGGAAAGGATGGAGGAGATAGGAGATATATATTGTTGAATGGATGGATTAGTGAATAGATAATTGGTGTGATAGTGTCTCCAAGGATTGTGCCATAAAGGGATAAGATGCCCCTTTTAGGATATGTCATTCATGATGACACATTAAGATGGATATGATATGATGAATGATAGGAGGATAGGAAGTTGAGGGAAGTGGATGGAAGATATGCAGATGGGTGGATAAGGAATATGAAGGTATGTAAAAGGATTACATGGAAGGAAGGAAGGATGGGTCGATAGGAAAGTGAATAGAGGAAAAGTGTGATAGGGAAATGGAGGCCAAGAGGTTTCCAAAACATGTATAAATGGTGGCCTTTTGTTTTTATGAAGATCCAAAGGAGGATGGAGGAAGTGAAATGGATATGATATGATGGGTATAGTAGGTAGATGGAATGGAGTGGGTGATGTATTGATGGCCAGAAGAACTTGAACTAAACTATGGAGAACAAAAGGATTAAGGGAATTACACATGGCACATTTTTTCTTGGTTTTCATCATGGTACTTTTCCAAGGCACTTTTTTCCAATTTTTCACCATTAGACAAATTTTTTCTCTTAACTTTTTTTTTTTAAATTTTTTTCTTGCATTTTCTTTTTGGGAATTTATTTAATATTTGTGAGAAGATTAATGGGTGGAGATGGATGTAGATAAATTTGGAGGATAGGTGATAAGAGAGATGGATGGAGGAATCAAGGATCAAGTTCCATATCAAGGTAATAGGAGTCCATTCAGAGTGATCACTAGATGTTAGTACAACTTTATTAGGAATGAGTGGACTATAAAAAGGCTTGATTAGATGGTTTGGATGGGCAATGTATGTGGTGTAATGTATATGGTAGTAGATAGTGTTTGGATGAAATGAGGGAAAGTGAGTGTGATGGGGGGTTGTTGTTAGGACAAACATTGGCACATGTAATGGGGGATGTGAGATGAGTGGAGGAGAGATGGATATAGAACATGGATAGGATGGAGGAATTATGATAGGTAGCTTTGTGACATAGGGACCCAAAATTGAATTAGGGGATGGAGGGGGAGAATGTTCAGTTGGTGGATTAGTGACTTTGGATGCCACTGGGAATTTTACTTTTGGATGCACTGCTTCTTTTACTTTGGGATCCACATTGTTTTTAATTTTGCATTAGTGGTCCTTTGTTTCCTTTGGGATTCATTGCATTTTTGGATGTAGGATGTTGGATAAAATGTGAGGGTATGTGCCTTTGTTGATCCTGATTGGGAATGAAAGCAGTAGGATGTTTATGATGGGTGATTGGGATATGGGATCTGTGTATGGGAAGAAGATTGAGATAAGATGGAAGGTCCAAAATGGGTTCAGCATGTGGAGGATATATGATGGTGGATTTTGGGATATAGGGAACCAAAATGTATTTAAAGGATGAAGGAGGGGGGTGGATGGTTTTTTTCGCCTTTATATGATGGAGGAGGGGGGTGGTGAAAAATAATTTGTAGGAACAATGGGAACATAGGATGGTACATTTGGAAACATAATTGTATTTTGAATTAGTTGTACCAACATTTGTGGATTAAGTACCTTGTGATATATAACCAAGTCCATGAGATCCTAGATGTTCTTTGAAATAGATAGGCTCCAATGTACCTTGCTTATGCAGGCCTAATCCTTTGCCATGATCATTCATTTTTTTAAGTAGTTTATCTAAACTAGGATACTTTTTATTCTAGGAAAAATATGTGATTCCTTTATTAGATGGAGGAGAATGGATGGTGTATATGATATATTTTTTTGTTGCGATTTAAATACCATGAATGAATGTAAATGAACTAAGGGGATAGAGTGATGGTGATGGGATGGATGGTTTGGATAGGAGGTAATGATGGATCAAGAGGTTGAGTACATGGGATGAGAGGATCTTGACTTGGATGAGGGGATGATAAGGGCTCTTGACATGGCATAGATGGGATGGTGGGATCATGATGTGAATGAAGTGGTGATAAGGGATCTTGAGATGGGGGAGGTAAAATAGTAGGATCTTGATTTGAATCAATAAATTTCTCAAACATGCTCTCAAAGAAGATCTTGGAATAATGGGATTGGTGTGGATGGTGTGAGGATGGGTGAGTGAGTATACTTGTTAGATAGAGTAGGTAGAAGGATGGGAGGTTATTTGACTTGGGTAGATGGAGTGGATAGAAGGATGGGAGGGTCATCAACTAGAGTAGACGAAGTGGATAGAAGGATGGGAGGTTGATCGACTAGGGTAGATAGAGCGCATAGAAGGGTGGGAGATTCATTGGATTGAGTTTGAATGATGATAGGAGTAGGTGACAGGGATTTTTGTTGGATGGTTTCAATAGATGGAAGGTTTTCAATGGTGTTAAGAAGTGGGAGAGGAATGATAGGTGTGGGTGATGGTAGAGAAGTTATAAAAATGGAGGAGGAAATAGATGGTGGTGGATTAAGATAAGATGGAGTGGACAATGGCGGAGTAAGGTAGAATAAAGTGTATGAAGGTGTTTTGGTGTATGATGGAGTGGAAGATGGTGAGTTGAGATAGGATGAAGTGGATTGTGGTGTATTAAGGTATAATGGGGTGGATGAAGGATTAGGATTGGATGGAGGCTTGAGGTAGGATGGGGGATTAGGATTAGATGAAAGAGTGAGGTAGGATGGAAGATTGAGATAGGATTGGGGATTTGGATTATGGATTGTGTAACTGGTTTGGGAATAATGAGATGGTGGATTTGGATTATGGACATAGGTGGTAGTGATGTTATGAAAAGGTAGAGGTTGGGATACGATCGTGGCAAAGATGGAGGAATGGATGTTGCATATGAGGGAGTTGTGGGTGGAAGACATAATAGATTTCCCTTGTCAAAATTATGATAAGGATTATGAGTGGATGCACATGGAGGAATGGTAGAGTAGCTAGAATGAATAGTTGGATTTTGGTATTTCACACATGGTGCAAACTTTCTAAGGATGAGAGAATCAAAGTTTGTAATTACATATTTGTCTTGATCAAAAAGACTCTCATCATCATCAAAATGGGATGAAGTGGAAGAAAATGAAGGATGGCTAAACTCATCATAATAAAATTTTGACATGATAATTAGTTGATGACCTGGAGAGATGAAAGATGAAAATGGACCAAAATCTAAACCTCGGAATAGGATGAGCAACAAGATTAGACTACGATGGGGATTGGCTTTAAGGAAGCTGGTGAGAGGATGAAGGTTGATGTTCAATTTTAGATGTTTGATGTTCAATCTTTGACTTAGGAAGAAGGAAATGATGACATGAATTGGGAAATGAGAGGTGACGATGGACGAAAAATAATTATTATGATGACACAAGATTGAGATGATGACAACCAAGGAGACAACTCAAAAACTAGGATGATAAAAGTGACAGTTCAAATCGAGACCCTGTTAGATGAAGACAATGATGAACTCAACCAATCACAAAGGAAAATCCAATGGACTAAGGTTCAAACCCGCCATAGACAAATTTTGGCAACATAAAAAGACCAAAAGAGTGAACACCACTGGAGGAGGAGGTGAAATCACCATAGTAAGGGTGAAACCCGCAAGGATAGACAACTAAGATTGCATAAAACACAACACAAATCTGCCAAAGTAAAGAGAAAATATGTAGATTCTAGAAGGAAACCCATGAGAGTTGGAAAGATGATGACTATGCTAAGTATGTCAATCTAGCTCAAAAATAGAGATGTTCCCATGATACTAGGAATAAAACCCATTATAGGACAATAATTACCAAGCTTAGGTGAAATGTGATATTTGACAACTTAGATTGATTTTGACAAAAGATTATTTGTGACATAAACATATCAAGCATGAAAGACACAATTTTTAACACAGCTAGGATAAAGGGGCCTATATTAGCCCAAGATATTCCACTAGTATAAATGAGGCAAAATTTAGAATCAGACATACATCCAAGGCTATAATTGTGATACTAATTGTTCAATCCCCACTTGGATTGGTGCAGGAGCACTCCTGAAGACAAGGTGGACTAGGGTCACTGATAGACCCTAATAGAGAATCAAAGGAAAATGAAGTATAAAAGGCATTTAAGGTCTTAAAACAATGTAATAATGGCCAATAAAGCCTAAATATGCAATGAAATGTGATGAAAAGATAAAAAAGTGTAAAATTGTCAAATGTTGGCAATTAGGCCTAAAAAGGGTTAATTTGGGGTTTTAAGGGTAGGTTTGATTTTTTAGTCAATAAAACATGTTATAAATGTTTATAAGTTAATTTAAATACCATTTTGATAGGATAGGATGGTTGGAGTTCAAGTTTGATCATATTGACAACTTCATGTGTCAACATGACAAGTTTTTGTGCAACTTTTATTGTCAAAATTGTAAAGAATGTCAAGAAGGGTAGTTATAGGTGGTTATTAGTTAAATTTCGGCCTTAGAAGGCTTGGAGAACTATAAAATGATTTAATTAATCCACTTTGAGAGGGAGATTGGATGTGGAGGTCGAGATTTGAGAAGTGGAGCAATAAAATTGTATTTTTCCTTGTATTTTCTGAGTTTTCAACGTATGATAGACTGGAATTTGTTCATTTGCAAATTGATATGCATTTTTTTTATTAATTTACCTTACTTGGATGAAATTGAAATGAAATAAGAGTACTTTGGTTTTTATTTGGTGCAATTTCATTATCATTTGTGGAAGATATTGACATTTGTTCCAAAACTATCAAAACCCTTACTAAGGGATCCAGTGGCCTCATAAATGTAATAAATTTTATTTAGATGTTTTCCCAAACCCAATTTTTCTATGGATGAGGGTAAGGATTTATTTTACCTATCCATGGTGTGTTTAGGGTTCCATTATGGATTTGGCATGTTCTTCATGAAGGTTTCAGAGTGAAAAACAGTCCGATTTGGGGTGTGACTGCAACAATCCTGATGCGAGGGCACTATCTCACCACTGAACTGTTGGATCTTCTTAAATTTTGGATATGTTGTGTAGGGTTAAGTGTGGAATAATTTAAATGACGCGATTGAGTTAATAATCTTTTGTTCAAAAATTATAGATCTCTGAGTACGGGTCTATCAAAAAGGACAGTAAGAAGGTATATTTTGTTTATTTAGTTTCAAAGTTGTGTTTAATGGTTCAGTGGAGTATGTATGGAAATGGATGGAGCCTAAGGGGATGTGTGAGTTTATTGAGTATATTGGGAATGTTTGAAACCAAAGGGAGATATTTTATGAGTTGTTTGGTCAACAAATATTGTCATTTATGCTTTTAGCTATCCTAAAACAGTGAGTATGTGTTGGAGGTGTTATTCTAGTATGTGGAGAGTAGGAGATCAGAGGTTATGTGTTTGACCAATGAGAGGTCTTGAGGAGTGAGTTGTGTGGGTGTGGGTAAGATTCCTTAGGTTTTTGAGTAAGATCCTCCTACCCTCCGCATCATGGATTTCTCTAAATATTAAAATACATCGGATAGATAGAGATTTAGTTGAAATGGATCCCCTACCATGGCACACACTTCTTGGGCATACCAAAATATCATAACTTTGAGGTCCAAATATCTTATGAACTGAGGGACATCTATCTCAACTATCCACAATACGAATTGGGATGACTCTGAATGTTCAACCTCCTGCACCAACAAGGAAAAAAAGGATTGGGGATACTAAAATATGGTTCATAGTGGGGGTACTTTCAAGGTAATTTTTTGGTTATACATGTGGTGGCTATCTCATATAAGAGATATCCCAGCCTATATAACAAAGGTTTTTATGCATCTACCACACAAGCAATAGGGGATTTTGACTTTCGTCAAGACCACAAAGCTATTTTCATGTAGATACTGAGAGAAAACATTAGTATAACACAATGACACTATCTGATTATGGCTTTCAACAAAACGACAAATATTTATGTAGCGAATTGAAAGAAAGTATCGTTTAGGTCAGTCCTCTCACTTGGCCTTATTGGTTACTCAAGAGGTAGGCCCTCGTAAATTAAAAAGTAAAAGTGAGTGTCCCTAACACTTTTCTCTCACACCCAGGGCCATGAGAGATAGGGAGAGGATAATATGTGTTACCAATAGTCCAATAAATAGGTGTACAAAAGTGCCAAACACAAAAAGAAGGTTCTTTTCCTTTATGAGATTGAAGTGTGCCATTAGATTAAATCATAAAAAATAATCCAAAGAAAAAAGTATATTCAAAGAAAATATACGTTTTCAATATGCTATTCCTCTTTGGCGGTCCTACAACAAATTGTTAGTGTTTACAAGCATGGGTTCTTTAGAAAATAAGATAGTTGCACAAATGCTAGTGAAAATCCAATAAAACAATGAAAGTTAGAGAGTTAGCAATGAATTGAAGAAATAAAGATTAAAGAAAATGATTATTAAAACACAATGAACACAACCCTGCAAAAGCATGGTGCATTCCCATAGTTTTTGGTGCATTCCCATGGTTCCTTAGTGCATTCTGATGATTTATTGGTGCCTTCCCATGGTTTCTTGGTGCATTCCTATGATTTCTTGTTGCATTCTCATAGTTTCTTAGTGAATTACCATAGTTTCTCAGTGCATTCCCATGGCTTCTGCAAAGAAAAAATATATATTTATTTATTTATTTTAATGTAAACCTGCTAGAGTTACCCACTAACCTATTGTTTCAGTTGGAGAGTACATAATTTTAATTAAATAGTACAAAAAATCTACTTAGAATATAATCCCACTAGAGTTACCCTCAAACCCATTGGAGTTACCCATGAACCTATCATTTCAGTTACAGAATGTAGGATTTCACTAGATTTACCCTCAAACTCATTGGAGTCACCCTCAAACCTATTGAAGTTACTCACAAACCTGACATTTTATTTATAGGATGCAAAATTTCAATTAGACAAATTAGAAAATTGTAGACATAATGCAAACCCATTGATTTAACATGCAAACCTACTAAACTTACCCATGAACCCACTATATTTACCCATGAACCTACTAGACTACTAAAATGACAAAACAGTAAATAAACAAACCTGAGAGAAAAAATCATCAAAAAATCTTTTACTTGCAGTTGAAATGGTAGCAATGCGTTCTTGATGGAGTTGCTATCAAACCCATCATAATTGACCACAAACCTATTGAAGTTGACCATGAACCCCCTAGAATGTGAAAGTGGACTTGTTGATGAAAAATTGACCTCCAAAATCATGTTCTTTCCTCTAAGTACCAAAACAACAAAAAAGCATTAAAATGACTCATGAAGTGGGTCACACTAGATGTGCTAGATAATGTGTGATAAAAATTTGTATGCAAAATACTAACGATTGCAATCTAAATTAACATTCAAAGAAAACATGACAAATAAATCCAAACCAAATTCTACTTCAGTTTGAGATTTCTTATATTTGATGTGCTCATGATGTTATGAATGCTTCATTTTTCTGCATGGTGAACGATGCAAAGGTGAGGTTGATGGATTATGCAAGGTGAGTGATTATTTTGGCTTTAAGATGGCATGGGTGTGCAAAATTGGATGATTTGCTTGGAAAATGGAGAGTTTTAATAGAATTTGGATGGGATTTGAGAGGATTAAAAACTAAGAATGTTGTTCCTAAAAGAGGATAAGTGGCAAGCGTTAAGGTGCCTTGTCGAATGAGATTCCAAACTTGTGCCTCAAGAAAGAGAGACAAGTGTCCTTAAGGAGAACACATGTCTTGGAGAGGAATGAATGTGTCCCTAAGTACACATGTCTATTTGGGAAACAACCACCCAAATAAAGTTTTTTCTCCAAATATTATAAAAAATAAGGAATGTGCTCACACATGTGAGGAGGGAGGTTAGAAGGGATAAGGTTGGTTGGGTGGATAGGGTTTTTTATAACCCATGGGTTAGGCTTAGGACAAGGGTTAGATGGGCATTTAGGTTAGGAGACATGTGACTCAATTAACTTATTTGAATTAATTAAATTCAAATAAAGGAGGAAAAATGTGACATAAACTAAATGGAATAATTATATTATTTTATTTAGTACAAGAAGGATTTAAGGGGGATTAATTAACTAAAAGGTTAATAAATTCATTGGATATTTCTTTATCTATTAAATTAATTTAGCCAAAAGGGATGCTATATTTAATTAAATAATATGGATTATTTAATAAATATTACTAGCAAGGGAGTTCAATTTGATTAACTTAATTAGTCAAATTTAAGTCTCTAAACTTGGTTAATTAATTGCATCACAATAATTAACTTTTATATATTTTATTTAAGAAAAATATGAGAACATTTTATTATTTACTAAGAAAATAAAAAAGAAGAAATTTTAAATTACTCAAAGTGAGGATCCCTAATCTTATAGGACCCCACAATGTATAATCTCACATTAATTGATTTAACATCATAGGTCAATCAGTAATTAGTTGTGATAGATTGTATATTGAAGAGATGGATGTGGTTGTAGCAGCCATAGATCATTCTATTCTTTTATTAATTCAAAAATTGAGGTACAGGGCACTCCATGGACACCATGCAACTAGAAAGCATATTGATCATTCTCAATCCATTTCTTATTTGGTCTTATTTGTGATATTTTTCTCTCTCTAAATTTTGGCTTTTCTTAAATAGTCATTATCTTACGTGGGAAATGTATAAAAAAGTTAAATGTCTATTTATTTTCCTTCATAGTATGTGGTTTGTTATTCTCCTACAATTGTAGTTTATATTCATGTGTCAAAAACTATTACAACCTTCTCCTCTTATTTCGTCAACTCTACTCCTTTTATTATTCTCCGCCATATTTCCAATTTTTTGTTTTGCATTTACCATATTAGAGAAATTGTTTTTGACAATATAATTAATATATTAAAATAAGAATATTTTATTTCTTTAATACTAAGCAAGTAATAAAGATTAAAATATTACAATATGGACAACACATAATTCTCAAAAAAACTTAGTAGTACATGAAACTAAAATAGCTCCAATAGGGCATACAACCATAGAAAAACTTCATAGAAGTAATCTTAGGCATAACTAAAGAAATACTAGTGAGGCATGAAACCATTACAGCATTTTATGAAGCTATGTAGAACAAAAAGAATAACTTTAATGTAGTTGCAATAGCTAGAACTTAATCCTGCCAAGTTGGTTGTTGATCTTCCATTGTTATTTGGGCCTTCTTTGCAATTGTGAGTCCAAAAAAAATAGTTTGAAATATGACATCAGATTAAAACCTTACAATCTCTCCTTCCCAGTGAACCTTATGGCTAGAATAAATAACCATTCATCTACTTTCCGAAATGTTGAATAATGTAATTTGCCATATAGAATCAGACAATACATTTTTTAAGATTAAGTCCTAGAACAACTTCTTTCCAACATAAATTATGATAAAAACTAGATGGTAAATAATTAAAAATAGCATTCCATTTTTTTCACCCCAAATACAATCACAAAAAAATTGTTTAAGATTTTCATCTAGATGGAAAAAAATACATATGTCTAGTTGAACCATCAAACATTTCAACTTGTATTTGGCTGGTAGTTTGAAATGTAAAATTTTCAAAGCCAAAATTTGTGCGTTACCCTCTGCATTGGAATATCATATTTGAGTATTCAAACTTATCCAATTCTTTTCCTAAAATTTGCAATTCTAGTTTTTATTCAATATTGGATTTAATGTCAAAGAAGGAAAGAACCCTCAGTAAAAAATTTCAAATGAAAATGGCAAAATAGGTTAGTATAAAACCATCACCAATCCTTTGAGAATTTACATTCCAGTAGAGTAAAAAGTTCCATTCTAAAAAAACCAATGATTTAATGAAGATGAGAAACCCTTTAAGCTTGTTATTCAACCCAAAGGTAGTTTTAATGACTAGCCATGGAGCCCTATCTAAATAATTAAAGTCCCACAAGTATTTGAGATGGTAGACACCTTTCTTATAAAGGTAATAGTCATGTCTTCGAAAGGAAACAATGAGAGGCTGCCATTGATGTTGGATTAGTTTGTTCCACCAAATCGAAGAGTCAATAAAACTAAAGCCATGTTGTAATGAAAAAAAATTCTAATTAAAAAATTTGCAAACTTGCCGCCAAGCCTTTCAAACATATTGATGAGGAAAGGAGGCTCTAATAAGAAAGCAAGGGCCAATATTTAAAATTTTATCTAACCATTTGATAGACTATCATTTATTTTTGGTAGAGGCTTGGATGACATGGAACACGATCAGCTAATAACTATTTCCAATTTTCATCTCTATTGATCTATCTATAGACACCCAAAATTGTCCAGTCTAATTAAATAAATATTTTATTTATTTAATTATCTAAGCTTAATTCTTCTATTAATTAAATAAATCTTTATTTATTTAATTAATTCATTTATCCTCTTCTAGCCTTATTTCTCATTTAAATAAATACATTTATTTATTTAAATTATCCTTTTCCTAAATTAAATAAATATTTTATTTATTTAATTTGATCCCACTTCTTCTATTAATTAAATAAATCTTTATTTATTTAATTAATTCATTAACCTTTTCTACCCATGACACATGTCATTCTTCTCTTAATTCATACACTACCTACCCCTTTCATTATTTTATTATTTCTTTTACCTACCCTCTAATCATTGCCGACCTCTTTTTACACCTCTCAATCTTATCCCTCCATTTCATATTGTGTCTTCTATATAAGGAGATGCTTTCTTCATTATCAAACCCTAATGAAAAATCTTAAGGACTACACTACGATCCTACTTGCAACCACATTCTATTCTTTGTTGAGCTCTTGTGCATATAAAATCTGAGAGCAAATATATCAAGCAAGATCAATGGAGATAGGAAGAATGGAGATCAAAACCCTATTGGACATGTGATGGTATAATCTTTGTGATTTCATTTGATTTGTATTGTCTTAGGTAATCTTCATATGTTATGGTGGATCTTTGTTGTTGTTAGGCTAGGGTTTTTGTGGTTGAATTCATTTAGCCTTTCAATATTGTTATTATTGTATCCATTTTCACCATAAACATTTTGGCACGCCCGGTGGGACTCTTGTCCCTTTTTGCATCTAACATCTTGTTGCAGATTTTGTATTTTGAAGTTGCAGATCTGACGTTTTCGACAACATTTTCGACATTTTTGCATCTGTGCACTTTCGGATCGCGTTTTTGATTTTCTGGCACGTCTGTAACATCTGGAGCCGCGTCTGTGTTATTGGCAATATTTTATTTTGCAGGTTCTAGGAAAGCGCGTTTGTGTTTTAAAGCCGTGTCTATGATGTTTTTATCCGCGTCTATGTTCGGAAGACACGCCTGAGTTCTGTAGTCACGTCTGTGTCACAAAGGTGTGTTTGTGTCGAGGGTAACCGCATTTGTGTTTACCAGTTTCAAATTTTGGATTTTTATTGATTCAATTTTTAGATTTTGCATTTAGGGTTTCAGATCTAGTTTATTTTGAGCTAACATTTTCAGATCTAGCTAAGAAAATTGGTGCAGCTTGTCTTGAAGGCTAAATCATTTGGTCGAAGGCCCCTATTTTCACAAAGTCTTTTGGGTTTAAAATTTACCTAACTTGTGTGCTTGCAGGAAGGGGTGATCATTTGAAACAATCCAAACTACTAACAAATCTTTGTTGCAGGTCCTTGGCAAGGGTTTTTGGATTTTTATTGTGTGCCTTGTTTTCATAGACTAGCAAACACTTCAATTGGTGCACTAAAATTGAATCATTGTCTTTTGTGTCTTGAGCAATAGGCTCTTTTTGTTTAATCTTTAGAGGGCCTATCTTCCCATGTGGTCATTAGGACTACTAGTGAGAAGAGAACGACCCAAGTGGTAACAAGGAAAACCCACCTCTTCCGAACCACTATAAACAACTGTATTCATGGTGAAAACTATGGATAACGTGTGCTGATTAGTTCATACCGACACTATGTCTCCCCATAAACCCGTTTGATCAAATTTATTTGATCAGTTGTAGGGCGTAACCCCTACCGGCTGGGAGCCTTCTGTATTTACAGAGCTAAAAGTGTCGCATGTATGGCCACACGAGCGGATGCCCTTACTAGCACCTTTTTGTTTTAGAAGCCAAAATCCCTCTAGTTGTTGAGGCAGGAGGTCAGACCTCTGGTAGCGGCCCACACACATACGGTTCTTAGTAGAGATACAAAGTTCACCACGGGGAGTTTTCATGGGGGCTGATGCTTGGCTGATCCGAGAAGTGAGTGCCGAGGGTGGAGCCTGTGAGGTCAAGCATCTAAGTATCGGCTCTGAATAGCGTAGCCTCAGGGGTAAAACCCCATGTGGGATCAACAACTATTGTCTTGGCCAGCCATAAGAATTATGCTTGACTTATGTTAAACATTCAAAACATTCAAGACCAAACAACAAAACATTGTGTCTTTTGTGACTTCAAGTGTATACAAAACATTTTTACATCAAACAACACACTTTTCTTGGAGTCATTTTGAGTCTAGACACTTGCAAACATTGAGTCCTCATCAACACTGTGTCCTCTTGTCATGAAAAAAAATAGTCAAACAGTCAGATTTGGTCACAACAAAACAACTTTACAGATTGGAAAAATTGCACAAAATTTGCAGAAATGCGTCTATGTCGGGCATAATAGCGTCTGTGTTGTTTAGTCGCATCTGTGAAGGGCATAATCGTGTCTGTGTTCTAATAGTAAACATTACACTTTGCAAAAAAATCTCAGAAATGCGTTTGTGTTAGACAAAGCAGCGTCTGTGTCGGGAAACCACATCTGTGAAGTATACAGGTGCGTCTGTGTCCAGAATTGAAAAAACTGTTACAGTCCAACAAACAAACACAGTCAGTTTTGGAATTCTTGAGCCTCCTAGGTCATTTCTCTAGGGTTTCATTTAGCATTCAACCTATCCTTGGGTCTCACAAAGTCCATCATTGCTTCACATCTCACTTTACATTCACAATTGTCTAACCTGAGTCAAAAGGTCACTTGCTTGTCCTCATCATACTTTGTCAACACACTACATACAACAACACTTTGCTAAGTGGTCCCTCATCAAGGTTTCTTACCTTTGGGTCTCATTTGGTCTTACTTAGAGTCAAGGTCAACTTACCTCATCAAGAGAAACTATCCTCTCTTTGGAAGTCACACCTACTCTACTACATACATACTTGGTCTTATACTTTGGACATTGCAAGTACACTTCAGATTCATTTACATTCCATCCAACTATTGGTCTTCCATACTCTTTCCATTTTTCATCTAGTCTCACACATTTTGGTCAATACCTAGTTCATGGTTGAAACCCGTCTTCAAAAATCTTGGAGAGAAACTAAACAGGCTCAAGAGTCTGCAAACATGAGTTCTTATGAGTATGACAATGATATCTTTTTCAATTCTGATCATACTACATTACCTGACATGGATGCCTATAGAAACATTCCAAATGTTGAGAACATGGACACTATGAACAACAATGCTACACACAATGACAATGTCAACAACTTTTCAGTACATTCAGCAGATGTGGAAGAATCCATTATGAATCCCCATTTCAATCGATTGGTTGAGGAAATAATGAGGAGGGATAGACAATACTTCTTACAAATGATGGCACAAAGTGGAGCCAGGATACCTCATGATTTTGACATGTCTCAAATAATGGAAAATTGACCTTTGCAACAACCTCACTCCAATATGGATCAAAGGAGACCTAATAGTGGAGGAAATAGAGGACCACATATGGTACCTGAATCACCATCAGCTTTGCTTCAAAAACCAGAGGTCCCACATACACATGGTCAAGCATATGATACTCACCTTCATAGACCGTTATGGAAGTCTTATGCAGACAAATATGCTCAATCACATACTAATGCTAAGGATCAACCACCAAAGCAATTGGATATTCAAAGGCATGCTCAAAATTTGGACACAAGGAAACCCTGTGTCAAATTTGGGGGCAACACATTAGAACATGACATGCCTGTAGAGTATGGTATACATGCACAAAATAGATATGGTGTTCCTCAACATGAATCTATACCAAGTGGTCCATATACACAGCATTACTATAGACCTCTTCCATATGAACATGTGTATGATCAATATCATCCATAAATGCAACATGCTCCTCCTCCAATTGGTGCCTCAAGCATGGGGTATGGTCCAAGAAGTCGATCTCCACCTAAGAGCAATTTGGAGCAACAAATCAGGGACTTACAAAAGAAAATGGAGGACATAAATACACCAAAGCCAACATACACAATGAGAGACATATGTCCTTATCCATTTGACAAGAGCATTCCAATGCCTCCATTTCCTACACACTTTGTGACGCCTAAATTTTATAAGTATAGAGGAAAAGGGGATCCTAAGGCACACATAAGATAGTTTTTCACAGCTTGCATTGAGGTAGTAGCAGAAGAGACATATTTGATGAGATTATTCTCACAAAGCCTAGGCGATCAAGCTATGGAATGGTTCTCCCAACTTCCACCTGGTATTAAGTCATGGGGTGACTTAGCAGAGGCATTTATTCAACATTTCTCATACAACATAGAGACAAACATATCAGTCACTACTTTGTGCAACACCAAGCAAAAAGAGGGAGAGTCTTTTGCTTCATTTTTACAAAGATGGAGCAATCTAGCTAGCAGATGCTCTTGTGAAATTCCACAAAAACAAATGGTAGAAATGTTCACACAAAATGTTAACAAAGACATTGGCTATGATCTAAGGAAAGCTTGTTTGTCCACCTTCAAGGACGTTATTGAAAAAGGCTTAGCGACAAAAAAGGTCCTAATTGAACAAGGAGTTATTAAGATATTGAAGGAAAACAAGGATGACTTTAAAGGAAAAGACAAGCCAAGATTTTGGAATAAAAACAAGAACACAGTCAACGATGGTGTGGTTGATGGCAACATAGTGCGACCCAAATTCATTTTTTCTGGATCAAGTTCTATAGACAATCAAGTGAATACTCAAACAACTTCCAGATCATGAAGGAAGTACACTCCATTGGGAGAACCACTTGAGTCAGTTTTTAAAAAGCTAGTGGCAAACAAGGTAATCACAGTTCTAGATTTTCCTCCATATGAACCAAAGGTTAAACCAAATTGGTGGAATGATGATGAATATTGTGAATTTCATAAGAGCAAGGGTCATAAGACAGGAAATTATCATCGACTGAAGAACATCATACAAGATCTCATTGATAGAGGTGACATTGAGATTGAGGGACAGTCGTCTAATCAAGAACATGAGATGATAAGGAACCATTCCCAAAACATGACAAAGGAAAAGCTAAAGCCACAGAGGATCAAACCAACTATACCAGAGCATCTTACAACTACGATTCAACTATCAATCACATCTCAATGGACAATTACATCTCTACTATTATCATTAAGGACAAAGTGTCAGAGAATTCTACCCAGAGACCCAAGATTGTCCTAAAAGGCGTTGGATCTTCTTCCGAACCTACCTCTGAATGTCATGTTACAACCCACCGAGGTAAAATCACTTTGCAAGGTGCTCCAACCAAAAACACCACTTCTTCATCAACCAAACCTAAATATGACCTTGTAGAACAGTTAGGGAAGACACTCGTACTCATTTCAATCCTTGAGCTATTATGCATATCTCCCACACATAAAGCCATTCTTGATAAAATCTTGAGAGATACTGCTATTCCTACTGATCTGAACGTGGACCAGTTTCAAGCCATGGTGGGATACCTTTCCATTCCACACTCCCTTACATTCACAGAAGCTGATGACACCTTCGTAAGTCAGCCACATAATGCACCATTACACATTGAAGCCTTCATACACAAACATCGAATAAAAAGAGTCCTGATAGATGGAGGAGTAGGTCTAAACATTTGCACATTAAGCACTATTACACAATTGGGATATTCTGATAAAGCTGTGAATTCTAAAAATCAAATCACCATTAAGGCATATGATGACGAAGAGCGTTCATCCAAGGGCACAGTCACCTTACCTCTTAGAGTCGGGCCAGTTACAAAGGATGTGGTTTGTCAAGTCCTGGATTTAAATCTCACTTATAACATATTGCTAGGACATCCTTGGATTCATGAAATGAGGGCAGTACCATCTACATATCACCAATGTATTAAGTTTCCTCATAATGGAGTGGAAGTAACAGTTAACGGTGATCCTAATCCATTCATATACTGCAATAATCTGAAATCAAAGACTGAGACCATCATTCCCAGTAATCGTGAGGCTATTCCTTCGTCGGCATACATTGATCCTGAGTCATTAAAACCTTCAACATCAAAACAAGGTGAGCTTAAAGGCAAGTTTCAGGACAAAGGCATGGGGGAATATACTTTCAATCAAACCATGTACTTATGACAAGTCATGAGTTCCCCAATAGAATATGGAAGACCGCATCCTAACAAACAAATCTCCATCATGATGCTCAAATGGGACCCTACCACCTTTCAAAGATGAGGTGAGCTAGAAGAGGAAGATCTATACAAAATACTTTTCAGGGATAATGAAGAGGAAACACAAGACCACATCAATTTACCATGTGAGAAATATGGCAAAGGCTTCAAAATTCTACAAAACTTTAGGTATGATGGAAAAATCCCTCTAGGGTTATGAAAGGAAGGCATCATTGAACCTTTACAACCTAAATTGACCTTCAAAAGGGAATGCTCGAAAGGACTTGGTTTCTTAACTTCCAAGGTCCACACCCAAAGGACAGAAGAAGCTTTACAAATCAAAGCTGCCAAAATGCAACAAGAGGATCACTATTCCATAGATTCTAACGAATGGGAATGGGGTTCAGACAAGTCTTCCAGTGACTATGAGCTCAATGATATATTCAGAGAACCAGATGAACCCACAGAAGAAGAGGAATTTTATAACAAGTTCAGAGTTGGTCAAGAAACAACCCAGGAGGATTCTACATAGTCCTTGTCTCAAGGTTCTAGGTTGAAATCACATAGGATGAGAACACCTGTCCTGGAATGCGCTACTAGTGATGATAATTTGGATTCGCTCATGATCGAGACTAATCAGGAGAGTGCCATCGATGACCTCGATAATTACCTTGACATACTCGAATATAACTCCATCTTCACTCTTAGCTCCCCTAACTTTGAAGACATTAACGGCCTTCCCCTTGTCCACCACCAACTCATTGACTCGGATCATGAAGGACCTGCATAGTTTGACACATTCCAAAATGATGAAGCTTTAATTGACTACCTGAGGGTACGAGATGATCTTCCCCCTGGAGACCATAAAGTGGGATACACTATAGAACTCAATAGCATGGCATATTTTGGTGAGGGTGTTGGACCTTCCAGTCGCAAAAATGTGAAAATAAGAACAAACCAAGGGTCTTATGGCGAAAACCACACTATGGCGCTGTCTGACCCCAAAAAAGTAAAAAGAAAGGACGTATCTGAGGGTGAAAACCTCTCTGAGGCACCCAAAGATGGAAGGCTCAACATTCTCCTAGCATCATATGAGGAAAAGTCATCCATGTTGGTAGAGGAGACCATCAAAACAAACATTGGTACAGAAGAGGTTCCACACAACATATTCCTAGCTCAATCTTTGACAGAGTCTGAAAGGTCAAAATTCATAAATTTCTTCAAAGAATGACAAATCAACTTTACCTGGTCATACACTGATATGCCTGGACTAGATCCATATTTGGTAATGCATCATCTGACAGTCAAACCGGGGGCAAAACCAGTGAAACAGAAATTGAGAAAAATGCATCCACAAGTGGCATTACTAGTCAAAGCAGAACTTGAGAAGTTATTGGATGTCGGATTCATATGCCCAATTGATTATCTCGAATGGATCTCCAACTTGGTACCTGTTAGCAAACCAGATCGCAGCATCAGAATATGTACAGATTTCAGAGACATCAACAAAGCTTGTCCAAAGGATGACTTCCCATTACCAAATATTAACTTGATTGTTGATCTCACAGCAGGTCATGAAATGTTATCATTGATGGATGGATTCTCTGGTTATAATCAAATAAGGATCGCACCCGAGGATCAACACAAAACATCATTTACTTGTCCATGGGGAACTTTCAGCTGGAATGTCATGCCTTTCGGGCTAAAGAATGCAGGTGCTACATATCAAAGAGCCATGACTACTATCTTTCATGATCTCATGCACGTAACCATGGAAGATTATGTCGATGACCTCTTGGGAAAATCAATAGATAGAAATACACATTTGGACATACTTTCAGTCATCTTTGATCGGTTAGAAAAATACAAAGTAAGTTAAACCCCAAGAAATGTGTCTTTCGAGTAACCTCTGGGAAGCTCCTAGGATTCATTGTATCCAAAAGGGGAATTGAAGCTGGTCTAGCAAAAGTCAAGGCCATCCTGGAAATGCAACCACCAAGAAATATCAGTGAACTTTGATCCTTATAAGGCAGACTCCAGTCCATCCGAAGATTCATAGCACAATTGGCAGATAAGTGTAATCCTTTTCAGCACCTGCGACATAAAAATATCAAATTCAAATGGGATGATAACTATCAACAGGCTTTCCAAATGCTCAAAGATTATCTTCTAAATCCACCAGTTCTGATGCCACCAGTTCCAGATCAACCACTGTTACTATACATATCAGCTACTCCAACAGCAGTAGGGGCACTCTTAGCACAACAAATTGCTGAGGGCAAAGAAAAAGCAGTATATTATATTAGTCGCACATTGGTGGGATATGAGCTAAACTACACACCAATTGAGTATGCATGTCTCATCGTGGTCTTTGCTTCGTAGAAATTACACCATTACATGCTCACTCATAAGACTAAGTTAGTTGCAAGGATAGACCCATTGAAATACCTTCTCAATAAAGCAACACTTACTGGGTGACTAGCCAAATGGGTAATGATCCTGAGTGAATTCGAGATCGAGTATGTGGATAGAAAAGCAATAAAAGGACAATCCATTGCAAATCAATTAGCAGATGCTCCCATGATAGATGATGTTCCTCTAAGTTTAGAATTTCCAGATGAATCCATTTTGACAATGTCACATGCAAAGCCATGGCAACTGTACTTCGATGGCTCCTACACACAGCATGGGGCAGGAGCTGGCATCCTCTTTATAACTCCTCAAGGGGATTCTATACCAAAATCATACTGCTTATCATTTCCTTGCACTAACAATATAGTGGAATATGAGGCATTAACAACAGGATTACGAATTGCAGTTCAATGGAAGATCCAGGAACTTCATGTTTTTGGGGACTCCCAACTTGTCATCCGTCAAGCAACTGATGATTACCAAACAAAAGATGAAAAATTAATGTCTTATAAACAAATAGTGGATGACCTGAAACAACACTTCACAAAGATAGACTTTGAGCAGATACCAAGAGAACAGAATCGCGCCACAGATGCCATGGCTATAATTGCTTCATTGATTGATTTACCTCCAAATGAGACACGTTATGAGTTCGTCGTGGATAACCTTTTGGTCCCTTCATATGAGATCATGCCTACTGAGATGATATGCATTGTCAGTCCCGGGTCCCAGTTATACGGTTCCATTTTCACATACCTACGTGACAATACTTTACCTCCTGATCTATCAAATAACCAACGTCGTACTTTCATTCGCCAATCCTCTCGATATGTCATTTTAGCTGATATCCTGTATCGGCGAGGTATAGATGGCACTCTTCTTAGATGTTTAGAAAGTGACGAAGCTCAGATTGCATTACGGGAAGTGCATGAAGGGATATGTGGTCCACATGCTAGTGGTCCTACCTTGGCCAAGAAACTCATCAGGACTGGATATTACTTGCCCAATATGGAGAAAGACTCATATCAGTTTGTCAAGAAATGTAAGCAATGCCAAATTCATGGAGACCTCATACATGCGCCAACACAAGAACTTCAACCACTTGCATCTCCTTGGCCCTTTTCTCAGTGGGGACTCGATCTCATAGGAAAGATTCACCCTCCTTCTTCCAATGGTCATAAATTCATTATCACTGCCACAGAGTATTTTACAAAATGGATTGAAGCCGTGCCTCTCACACAAGTTACTGGAAAACAGATTGCTACATTCATCCTTAACTATATCATTTGCCGATATAGTATTCCTATTTCCATTATCACTGATAATGGGCATCCTTTCAAAAATCAGGATGTTCATGAACTCTGTGACCATTTCCATATCTCTCATCATTTCTCCACACCATATTACCCCCAAGGTAATGGCCAAGCTGAGGCATCTAACAAAATAATCCTTAAAATTCTAAAGAAGACAGTCGACGATGTTGGTCGTAATTGGCATATCCAACTTAATCCTGCACTTTGGGCCTACCGCACAAGTGTCCACACACCTATAGGAGCTACACCCTATTCACTTGTCTATGGCACTGAAGCTATCTTTCCTATTGAGGTCGAGCTACTTTCTTTACGGGTTTCTTTGCAAAACATCATTAGTGATGAAGACTATAGGGTCTCTCGCTTACAAGAACTGGAACTACTGGATGAACAAAGACAAACTGCTTGTAATCATCTCAAAACTTACCAACAACAAATGCGTCATAGCTACAATCACAAGGTCAAGCCTCGTACATTTGAGGTAGGGGATTTAGTTCTCAGAGAGAATCCTAAAAATCAACAAGACAAAGAGAAGAAGGGCAAGTTCGAACCAAATTGGCTTGGTCCTTACATCATTATAGCAGCATATGGATCTGGTGCATATCAGCTCTCAACTATAGAAGGTGAACCTTTGGAGAATCCTAAAAACAACATGCACCTTTATAGGTTCTACACATAGCTCTTCGGAATATCCTAATTCAAAAATACCAAAAAAAAAAAAAAATCAAAAAAATTCAAAAATACAAAAAAAAATTATAAAACAAAAAAATTGTTATTTGGTGAAAACCTGGCAAACAGGCACCTTGTGACAAAAAAAACATTGAAAAATCGAACTTCGGTGGCGCCCTGGGCAAGTACCATGATGAAAAATGGGTCACCAATGCCATGCGTAGAGACATTGCTCCTCCCTCCTTCAGGATTCACTTTCATCCTTTCACTTTGCACACACTCACAACCTATTTGTTCATAATAAATGTACCCATTCCCATCATGGCTTGTTATTGATCTACCCAAGATTGGTTAGCCATTCATAATAAACCTCCCTTTTCACTCCCTTTCCATCCATAATAAATCAGATCTTATCTGTGGCTAAGGCAAATCCTATGTCTAGTGATGGGTGTGGAGCTAAGAGCATCACATGTTTCGGGGAGTACAGTTTCTTCCAGCTTCCTTCAGTCTATCCACGCACAATCCACAATAAAGCAACATTTGCATCATAGATCCGCAATAAACTTCCATTTTCTCCGCAATAAAGTATCAGTTTCATGGATTCAGCCAGTTTCAAATGAGACACAGTAGCAACAATGGGCTTCAACAAATCAAATCTTTCGACAGACTCAGACAACATTATGGTTCAGTGCTATCTATCCATTTTGTGAAAGTAAACATTGTGACCACAATCAAATAAGACTTATACAAGTGACAAGAGACACTAAACTTGAGGACTACAGTGGATGTCTGTGTCGAGTCTTGGTTTTCTTTTGATTTTATCTTTTGGTGACATGTCTTTTAGCTTTTTTGGGATGTCTCTGACTAGAGATTCTATCTCCAGGATATCTTTGATTAGAAAGGTGAGGATGGGGTATCGTCACCTATTTGTATTTGCTGTCTATGGATTGTCTCTTAGTAATGCTATGACTTGTCCAAGGATATGAGGACACTGTGAGTCTAGTATGAATTGGGGCATTCCTTGTTTGTGACTGTCTTATCTCCATGCAAATAGGTACAATAACTTTCTGGGTCGAACATATGCCTCGATTGTCATAACCTACTTGCCATAATAAAGCTTAATGATGATAATGCACAAGAAGCTCTTTCACTTTCATATCTTCTGTCTTCCATCCCCCTTTCTTGATTGACTTCCATCATCCTTCTTGAGTCCACATAGCTTGCTATCACATGACTGAGTATAATGACACACCAAAAACATTTGCATTTCATGTAGTTGCACCTGCATTACCACATATAAGCATTTCATACATACATATAGATATCACAATTGCATCACATCCTGCACACAACACTTGTTAACACATTTTACATTCTCATCATTTAAATAGTTATTTGCATTATCATATTCATCTACATTATATACATTCACATTTGCAGCATGCATACACATATAAAACATAAAAGAACAAAAATATTGCATTGCATCATATACATATTTGCATCCATCACATAGAAACATACATCATGAAACATCTCATCACATAGGTACGCATGCATATAGCTACCACAAAAATGAATCATCTCATATATATAATCATAAGTGTCATGATACAATGATGTCAAAATCATATGGCTACAAAAGCACCCGCGGGTGTCTACATCATCATACAAAAATGGTACAATATTGATACATAGGGAGCCCTCTATGGCTATGATGAACTCCCTCCCTCGGAGCCGCCTGGCCTCGATGGAATCTAAGCCCTTGAAGGACCCGCCCCAGGATCATCCCTCCTGTCTCCTCTATTTGGTGGTGGTGGAGGACCCATAACCCCACCACTCGATGCCTGTCTCCTCCGGCTCCCTCCCGTAGCTGTTGCTATACGCGACGGTCTATGGAAGCTCCTCGCCCACTGATCTGCTGGCACTACACCATAGTAGAGATCTCTCCAGTAGGAAATCTCCTCCCCTACCTGCAGGACATAAGCATATCCTGCCCCTGTATCCTCCACTACCTGTCTCTCGGCCCTTAGTGCTGTCTCACCCTCTGTATAGTGCTAAATATCTTGATCCCGCTCTTGCTCAGTATCCCTGAGCCTCATCCTGAGCCGATCCCTCTCTCTCTCCAGCTCCTGGATCTCATCTGCCTGGCCCTGGCAGATCTCTCTCAGCTCTAACAGCTCATCCTCCACTGGGTCAGCCCCCTCTGCCTCTGCCTGTGGCTCCCCCTGTATGGATGCCTACCCCTATGCCTGTCTCTGTCCCTGTACCTTTCTGGGACCCTGTGCTACTGGCACCTGTAGCGGCAATCCACCGCGGCCCCTCACCACCAGAGCTTGCCTCTCCTCACCACCCTCCCTCCGAGGTGCAACCCTCCTCTCTCCAACTGCTCCCCTCCTCCTTCGTCGGCCTCTGCCCCCATCACCTCCACCATCATCATCATCACCACCCCCATCTCCATCCAATGCCTCTCCCAGATCTATCAAGCGTGGGAAGGGATGCTCTACCCAGTAAGCTTTGTACTCAACGTCCATGTCGGCATCCTCGATCTCTGGCCACATGTCCCAGGGTAGGGGCATCATCTCTACCAGCTGTGTCACTACCTGATCATATGACAGCAAAGGCCCAAACTGTGCCTGATCTCTAAATGTATGGGCATACATGCCTGAGCCTCGGGGCATCCTCTGAATCCTACCAAACTATCAGCCAACTCCCATGTCGCCCTATCTGGACATAGGAACCCACTAATCGCTCCTCCTATCACTACCGACAATGCTAATCCTATGGATGTCATGGTATCCCATGCCACGTGTCCTGCCCTCATCTCCAGTCCAGGGTCCTGGAATACTCATCTCAGGGCCTCCCTGTCTCCATCTCCATCGTATGGGATTAGCTCCCCATCGATCGGTATCTGTAAAATCCTGTACACATCCTCTAGGGTGACTATCATCTCACCCATCAACAAATAGAAAGTGCACGTCTCAGAGTGCCATCTCTCAGCTAATGCAGTCAGCAAACCCATGTTCACCCGAAACTCAGGCACATACAGCACATGTCTCAATCCCATCTCCTTAATAGCAGCTCTGTCCTTGAAAGACAACTCAAGTCGCAACCTCTACGTTGATGGGAATCTCTCCCATGACTCTAGCATCGGCAAATACTCCTGCAGTCAAGAAAATCAATCATGTCAGTCATCGTGACATTCACTGTTTATCACAAAATGCTACTTTTTATCCAAATGCATATGGCTATCTATCCTAGTGACACTCATTGTTCATCACAAAGAGTTGCTATTTATCCTAGTAGTACTCCCTGTTCATCAAAAAGTACTACATGTGTGACACTCACTGTTCATCACAAAGTGTTGCTCATATTCTAGTACTCCCTGTTCATCACAAAGTACTCTATCTTGGTACTCACTGTTCATCACAAAGTGCCTTGATCTATCCTAGTCTTCCTAGAGGACCTACTTGAGTGTATCCTCTTAGTAGCTTATCCAATTGATAGCGTATGTTCATCACAGAACTGTCAATTTGACCTAGAAGATGCAAATTCACACCTTTTCAAATGCAAACGCGCTTACCTGACATAAACGCGCTTAAGGACTACACAGACATGCCTGGAAAACATAGACGTGCTTGAAAAACATAGATGTGCCTATGCTCTGCATAGACACGCCTAGGAGACATAGACGTGCCTTCTTGGCACAAACGCGCTTGCACAGCATAGACGCGGCCGCAATTGACACAAACGCGGGTTCAGACATAGACGCGCCTGGCACAAACACAAACGTGCCTAGCGAGCATAGATGCACCTAGCACCAATGCAGATGCACCTGGACATTTTTTGACACTTTTTGGACCCTACTCTAAGTGCATTTATTACCCTATCTAGCATGCATTAATGACAAAATTAAATGCGTCAAAGTACGAGGAGGTTTGGTGGTACTTACCGGCTCTCCTGCCTCTGCTGGCCTCTGGAATCGGCAAACGCGGTCGAATCTATGAGTGAAAGCCATCACTGCTGACTGCTGCTGCTCTATTTTCGCTCTGCAATCTGCTCTCGTGGATGTGTAGATGACAATGAGGATGTATTTTCCCCCGTGGTCTATCTTATAGCCTACCCTAGCCCTCACCTTCGTTTCCCGAGTTAGTCTTCATTCTCCCGTGACTCTATCACTTTATCTGGTCAGTCCATTCTAGCCTCTCTTCCTTATCGAGAGATTGTCTGCAATCTTTTCAGACATTTTCATCCAATCTCTCAAGGGGGCATATCATTCCCATCTTGGGGTAACTCTGTATCATTTCATCTTATCTTCTTTGAAACAACGCGACAAGCCGCATTGTCTCAAAGAGGGGCAAAATGTAGACACCGAAAATTGTCCAGTCTAATTAAATAAATATTTTATTTATTTAATTATCTAAGCTTAATTCTTCTATTAATTAAATAAATCTTTATTTATTTAATTAATTCATTTATCCTCTTCTAGCCTTATTTCTCATTTAAATAAATACATTTATTTATTTAAATTATCCTTTTCCTAAATTAAATAAATATTTTATTTATTTAATTTGATCCCACTTCTTCTATTAATTAAATAAATCTTTATTTATTTAATTAATTCATTAACCTTTTCTACCCATGACACATGTCATTCATCTCTTAATTCATACACTACCTACCCCTTTCATTATTTTATTATTTCTTCTACCTACCCTTTAATCATAGCTGACCTCCTTTTACACCTCTCAATCTTATCCCTCCATTTCATATTGTGTCTTCTATATAAGGAGATGCTTTCTTCATTATCAGACCCTAATGAAAAATCTTAAGGACCACACTACGATCCTACTTGCAACCACATTCCGTTCTTTGTTGAGCTCTTGTGCATATAAAATCTGAGAGCAAATATATCAAGAAAGATCAATGGAGATAGGAAGAATGGAGATAAAAACCCTATTGGAAATGTGATGGTATAATCTTTGTGATTTCATTTGATTTGCATTGTCTTAGGTAATCTTCATATGTTGTGGTGGATCTTTGTTGTTGTTAGGCTAGGGTTTTTTTGGTTGAATTCATTTAGCCTTTCAATATTGTTATTATTGTATCCATTTTCACCATAAACACTATCTAATTATCAATTTAGTATCCAAATAGACCTCTTGAGAGTGGGGATCGAAAAGACCCAACCCACCTTTTGTTTTAGATTGGATACAATGAAGCCATGAAGTGTACTTGAACCCAACATTTCCTCTCCAATTAGACCATGAAAATTGTTGAACAAGTTTGATGAGGCCATTATAACATTTTTTGAGGGCATCCAACAAGAAGGGTAATAAACATGTGAAGCCAAAAGAATATGATTCACCACTTCGATCTTTCCATCTAAAGATAATAATTTATTCTACCATGAGTATAATTTTGATTTGATCTTGTTGAGAAATCATTTCCACATATCAGAGAAAGAAATTCTCAAAACAAAAGGAATACCCAAAAAAAAGAGTGACCTAACCATGTTTCATCTGTTTCCAATCTTTAGGAATCAAAGGAGGGACTCAATCTATTTTTATCATGATATTTTTTTTATGATGAGCTAACTTTGACCTAGGAACTAAACAATAAATATTGAGAGCATCTATATCATAAGAGGTCTCTTCTTTATAATTTTCAAGAAAAAAATACGCTATCATCAGCAAAATGGTAGTTTAATACAACTAGATTATTGGGGATGGAAATACCCTTGATCTTGTTGAATTGACTCTTTGTTTGTAACAAATAACCCAGAGCATCAGCTGCTCGCACATAGAGAAAGGGAGATAAGAGACAACCATCTCTAATAGAGTATTGCAAAGGAAAGGGGTTAAGCAATTCCTTATTTATTATCAACTAAGCATTGGCATCTACAAACATCATTTCAACATCTCTACATAAATTATAACCAAACTCCAACCATTGCAATATTTTGAGAATAAAAGTCTAGTGCATTCTATCGTAAGCTTTATCAAAATCCATCTTCACAAGAATAGCATTTTGGCCTGAATGTCGATCCCATTCTGTAGTTCCCCATGCAAGGATGAGATTATCAAAAATAAATCTCCCACCAAGGAGTCCTCGTTTATTCAGGTCTAACAATATTTTTAATGACTAGTTTAATCATGGAAACCAATGCTTTAGCAATAATTTTGTAGGAAGTTTTAAGTAATGTAATAGACCATCACCCTAAAACTGTGTCCTCATTTTTCCTTTGGGGATGAGTTTAAAAATTCCTTTGTTGATATTAGACCCTAATGTACTAGTCTCTACAGCCTCTAAATAGAGAAAATAAAATTTATATTTAATATATTACGACATGATTTCATAGAATTATACTAAAAGTGTATGAACTACTAGACATTTATTGGCTACCATAGAGAAAACAATATTTTCAAGTTCATCAATGGAAAGGTTGTGATCTAGAAACTGGCTATAATCCTTATCCAATTTCCTTAGAATGTGATCTTTTACAATGTCTTCCAAAATTGGTTAGACATCATATTATTTCTATATTGAAATGTGTGTGTGTGTGTGTGTGTGTGTGTGTGTGTGTGTGAGAGAGAGAGAGAGAGAGAGAGAGAGAGAGAGAGAGAGAGTTACCTCATTTGAGCCTAGCCCCATTTTTACCATGTCTAAATGCAAGAAAACAAAAGTGTGAGTGTGTTTATCCCATCTTCAAGTAGATAAAATTTGGTACAAATTCCCATGGTGTGCAAGAGGATTAAGAAGATTTTAAGATTTTAAACATTTTTAAATAGAATTAGACTTGTTTATAGTTGTCTTTCAAATATACAAATTTGAAATACTTCAACATACTCAAACACTAATTTTTCAAATTATATAGAGAAAATTCTTACTAAAGAGCAAAATAAGCCTAATCCTTTCCCAACTGTTCGATCTATAGATACTATACATGTAACATGCAAATGCACTGTGATTTGATATACTAGTAAAACATCTTTAGGACAATGAAATAAATAAAACCAATATGTAATGAAGGAAATAAATATAATATTGTTTTATTTTAAAAACAAATATAATTACATCTATAATATACAATAAATGAAATAAATAAAACATTATAATATAAATATAGTATGTGAAGAAATATAGCATTAATATTTTAATAGGAGGAACCTAGTAGAAATTCAATAAAACTTGTATTTTCCATCTTGTACTGTAGTGCATATGTAAGTAATCATATTTGAGTTTAGTTTGAAGAGTAAGAATTGAATAGGTTATTAAATTGAAATAAATAAAATTTATGTAAAAAATAAACCTATATAATTTTATTTAACTTAATATGTGATTAATTTATTTTTTATGTGAACTTGATAAATTACATTAAGATATTGAAAATTTAAAGAAATGTATTGTGGTTGTCAAATTATTATCCATATATGTAGACCCTCTTAATATTCTTACCTACATATAATTAAATATATTTTATTTAATTTTGGACATAACATATAAATTAGATTTTGATTTTATATTATTGCTCCAATGAAAAAAATTGTAGATTACATTCCAAATCTTTATGTTTTGTAATTTTTAAAATCTTCCTAAGCATCTTCTCCCCCCAACAAGATTGACAGTACATTAGCATATCTAGTAGAGAGAAGGTATCTACATAGAGAGGTTGTAACTTTCCTATGATGTTTACTTTGATCGACTCCCCATTATATGGAAATGTATGTCCTAGAGAAATAAAACAATAATAACTTTTTTTCCTAAAAATTGGACCAGTTTGATAACTGTTTAAACAAATTTCAGTCAAATAGAAACAAAATGAAATTCAACTCAATAAATTGCGCATGCGTAATCCTCTATGATACCCTTTCTTTCTATTCGATAATTTCATGAATCAAACCATTTTTCTATTTATATGACATCACACTATTTGATCCATTTTCTTGACAATTTGTTGGCCTGAAAAGCCCACTAGGAAATCCTATCGGTTAGTTATAATATTAAAGAAATCTAGGCAAAAAAAGAGTTCAAATTGCAATCAGCACAATCAGTGAGGGTAGGTAAAGGAGGTTATCTGAGATTTCATCACACACAACCCTTCTATATCTCCAATAACATGTCTTGGAGATGAGCTTGGAAGCTTTCATTTAGAAGAAAAATGTCATAGGAATGTTTTAGGGGCGTTTCCATTAATTCCTCTATATACAGAGATTTGCATGGGGGTTGCTAATGGTGTGCTAGATTTTACAATCCCTATCACGAGTTCATGAATACTTTTAAATATGCAATTGTTTGTCAATATAAATGAATCATGTACATATATTTACATGCAGAGGGAGTCACTAGGACATACCATATATGCTTTCCCTAAAAGGAGACTTTCTAATCAATTGAAAGAAGCTAACCATATTTCTATATTATGCATAAAATATTTCTAGACACCAGAGACAAATAAAGCATTACAATGGCCTCAATAAATAGAGGTCTTGGGAAAAACATTTCTTAATGTGTACCTTGAAATGTTCCAGTAAAATGTAATACTTTAAGTGTTGCAATTCTATTACTTTCTGCTGGATATTAAAACCGTAGCAATAATGGTTCTTTGATTCACAAAAAATTGAGAATGTAGCCATGAGAAACCAGTGCTGGAATGCTTGAGGTTTTCTCCCATTACACCAGGATCTGAGATGTAATTTTTAGAGCAACCAGAGGATTTGAAATCCATCGTGGACTCAAAATCTCCACTCCATCCAGGATTCTTTCATGAGGCTGGCTAGTCGTTTTGCCCCCAAGAGTTTTTCAAGATATAAGAAGAATTCTAACTTTCAAGGAAGCCCCCCACTTCAGAGATCTTCTCAACAAACAAAATATCTGAAATCTTGGCTTAATGTCTCTATGAAGCATCAAAACTTAGACTCTTAGGCAAAGAAAGTAGCGACTGGCTCAAACAACATCCCTATTGCAACTAGGACTCGGAGTTTTGCTCCTCCCAAGAAAACTCTTTCCTTCAAACGAAAGCCTCATCATCAAATTTTGCAAGGTTTCCCTCCATTTGCATCTGGGTTGCCCTACAGAGGTCCGCATGCCTTGGGTTTTAGAAAATCTTTTCCCTCATGGCCCACTCCCAAATTTGAGCATAAGGACCAGAAATAGAACAAGAAATCTATGGGAAGCAAACTGTTTGTGCTTCCTTCATACTCCTTGAATCCTATGATTGCTCGACTCAAGGAAAATGTTTTCTTTGTGAAATGGTGTGGTAGTGGTGGGTCTAGCAAAGATATTCTTGACTGGTGGAAATATTATTTTCTAGACCTAATTTCATTAAGACAAATGCAAAATGATTTCTTTTTCTTAGAATGTATGGACGTGTCTTTGAAGAAAGCAATCACAAAAGGACTAAGTCCTCTATTCTTCCAAGGCTCCACCTTTCACTTCCTTGACTGGAAACCAGGCTTTGATCTGGTGCATCATAGATTTGAGAAAACTTCAATTTAGTTGTCTTTAGTAAGACTTCCATTTGAGTTTTGGTGTCCAGAGTCACTCTTGAAGATTGGCAATGCTCTTGGCTCATTGGTGGGGATTGAGATGGACTTCCTGAAAGGCCTTAAAGGGGACATAGAAAACATTTATGTTGAGATGGACCTCATTAAAGGTTTATATACTGAACTAGAAATAATTTAAGAATTGGGTAGATGGAATCAGAAACTGATAAGATTGGATAATGGAGTCCGTAGTAAATGTTTGCTTGTGAACCAAATAGTCAATAACAGTTCTCTAGTAGCTTCCATGGGATCCCTCAACCTTCCTCAACATCATTCAGTGCCAATCACTACTAGCCTAGACATTCAAAAGATGGCCATGGATTGGGAAATCATTTCGGACCCAGCGGACTCAGCTATTTTGGTTGCAGCCCAGGCAGTTAAGATGGCTCTTTAGTAGTCCCAAGCTAGAGCCTCAGCCTCTCCTCCTATCTCAATAGTTGATGTAGACTTTCAACTCCTTCACTCTCCTAGATCTAATCTTTGTCAAAGAGAGAAATCAAGAGGTCTAAACCAATTTATTACAGGTCAGGCTTCTCAGGGTTCCCTACCCTCTCCTTTGAGTCATCCCCCTCCCATTCTATCAGCGATTGCTAAGCGTCAATCCCAAAAGGTCGTCAAGAGTTTGTTTGGTGAAAAAAAAACTCCTTCCCTGAGCAGAGGGGCATTCAATATATTTTCCCAACCTTCAGGTAAGGCTTCCAAAAGAAAGAGCAGTTTTAAGAATAAGAAACTTAGGGGATCGCTCCAGTCAACAAAATCCAGTAAAAGCAAAAATATACATCTGTCAAAAATCTTATAGGAAGAGGAAGCTATTGAAGAAAATCTTAAAGCTGATCTGGAGGAGGATAATGAATCACACTTATTAGAAGGAGAGATTTCTCCTTCTTCAGGTCTTCCCCCTTCCAATCAACATGTTAACCTCTTGTCAAAAATACCTTTCCCTTTTCTTTTCTCTCCACCTTTAGGGCCTAATAGTTTGGATTTGACTAGTGAGCAGAATGCTCAGAATCTTCTGCAAAATCTCATGATAAGAGAGGAAGACCTGAACTCAATCTTAGACACCCCCCATGTAGTTCTATACTCTCAGATGGAGGAAAAAAGGAAACTAGTGCTACACTAGATTCATGAGGGTCTGGAGAAGCTAGACTTTGGTTCTTTCCCTCCTAAGAAGGGCTGCAAAAAATTCATAGAAGCTAGATCTGAGGATGGAGTGGTGGAGAATCAATCCAAACTATCAGATATTTGGAAAGTAGGGAAGGGGAATCCCCTTCCTGAACAACAATAAAAATCCTATCATGGAATGTTAGGGGCCTCAATTCCCCTAACAAATAGAGGGTGATCAAAACAAGGATTCTTTTGGTCAGTGTAGACTTAATCCTATTACAAGAAACTAAACTAGAGGATAAGCAAGCAGTTTCCTTTGGAAGTGGAATTAGCCCTTTGTTCCAGGCATCTCTTCAATTGATAGCAACCTCAGACAGAGCATATGGAGGATTAATTATAATATGGAATACTTCTCAAGTCAAAGCAGAAGGTATTGCATCTTGGAGGAATTGGCTTCTTGCCAAAATCACTCATCTTCAAACAAACACTTTATTCTTTATTATAAATACCTATGGCCTAGTGTCCACACACAAAAAGTGACTCACATGGTCTTCTTTAGATGGAGTCTTGTCTACTTTAGCTGAGGAAGAAGTCTTGATTGGGGGAGACTTCAATGCTATTAGGAGTGCTTCAGACAAAAGGGGAGGAATCACCCACCTAGGTTGTTCTCAGCAAGACTTCAATGATTGGTTTGAAAGGAATGATCTTTTGGAAATAGATTTAGGGGACACCTTCACATGGACAAATAGGAGAAAGGATTTGGTAATATAGCAGAAAAAATAGACAGATTCTTCTGGCAAGGGGACTTGAGGCTTTTTCCCTTCACTCCTTCCTATAATGTCCTTTGTTGTTCAGGTTTAGACCATTACCCCATTTTGCTCTCTTTGCAAGGCACTCAGGGAATGTCTAGGACTCCATTCAAGTTCAAAAATATGTGGATGAAAGACCAAAATTCTCTTACCCTAATAGAAAATTGGTGGAAGGAAGGATCATTTGAGGGATCAAAACTCTTATGCTTCATCAGAAAGCTAAAATTAGTTAAGCAAAAATTGCTCCAATGGAACTCTTAGCACTTCAAAACATATTCTTAACAAAAAGATCACTAGAAGAGAGATTAGCAGCTTTTAATGACAGGATCATCTCGGTGGGAATGGATCAAGAATCTTTTTAACAAGAAAGGACTCTCCTCTTGGAGTATGAAGACATTCTTTCTAAAGAAGAAATCTTCTGGAAGCAAAATTCTAGAGAAAACTGGCTCAGAATGGGGGATAAAAATACCAAGTTCTTCCATAATGTAACAAAACTCAAAAGAAGCAAGAATTAGATATCAAAACTGCAAATTAAGCGTAACAAAATCTCAGAGGATCCGAAGGAATCAAAGAAAAAGATAATTTCTTTTTATTCTAATCTCTTAAACATCAATAAAGGATATCAATTGCTGGAACAAAAAAATCTCCTGGCAAGGATCCCCAAGATCATATCAGATGAGCAAAATCAAATGCTAAATGAAAGAATTAAGTTGGAAGAAGTATTCCAAGCTCTAAACCAACTCCACTTTGGTAAGGCACCTAGCCCGGATGGCTTTCCTACAGAATTCTTCATGAAATGCTAGCATATCTTAGGATAGGACCTCTCAGAAGCTCTAAAGTGCTCAAGAAGATCTAGGAATATTCTCAAAGAAGTAAACAACACTTTCATAGCACTCATTCCAAAGAAGGAGAAGGTAAAAAATCTTGGAGATTATAGACCCATCTCCTTATGCAACACAATTTATAAAATTCTCTCAAAAGTTATGACTAATAGATTGAAGCCTCTCATGGACATCATCACTTCAAAAGAACAGACAGGATTTGTCCCTAGTCGCTCAATCCTTGATGGGGTGATTATAGCAGAAGAAGCAATCCACACTCTTCCAAGCACAAACAGGTCATGTATGATAATAAAACTAGACATAGAAAAAGCTTATGATAGTGTAGATTGGCGCTTTCTCTGCAAAATCATGCAAACATTTGGCTTTGATTATCAATGGATCAAGTAGGTATTTGAATTCAGATCAACTCCTAAATTTTCAAATTTGATAAATGGAAGCCAACGTGCTTCTTTTCCTCTTCAAAGGGTATCAGACAAGGAGACCCTTTATCTCCTTTCCTCTACATCATAATGGGGGAGGCCTTGGGAAGGGCAACCAAATCTAGTCATCCTAATAGTCTTTTAGAGGGAATCAAAGTAACAAAAGATTTTATAGTCACACACCAGTAGTTTGCAAATGATAACCTTCTCTTGGGGGCAGAAAAAGTTAAGGAAGATTCCCATCTTAATTAGATACTAGAAACTTATGGAAGGGCATTAGGCCAATTAAGAAATAAGGATAAAACTAAATTTTATTTATTCACTACTCCAATCTTATTAGAGACCAAAATTCTCTGAATTCTAAACTGCAACGAAGGATCTCTCCCTTGTATTCACTTGGGCATTCCAATAGACTGAGCTCTAAGGAATTCTAAATTCTGGGATCCTTTAAAACTAAAAGTGGAACAAAATGCAAACTCTTGGAAGGGCAAGTGGCTCTCTTGGATGGAAAGGCTAGTGATGATCCAAGCAGTGGTCTCAACCCTTCCTATTTATCTTTTATCCATATTATCCTTATCATCTAGTGCTAATTCTTTCATAATTAAGAAGATGAGAAATTTCTTTTGGCAAAATGTTGAGGAGAAGCATAAAATTGGCTTAATAGCTTGGGATAAAATTATCAATCCCAGGAAAATGGGAAGTCCAGGCATCAAAGACCTTAAATTGCAAAACATAGCCCTAGGGGCTAAACTAGTCTAGAAGTTCATAAAAATACCCTAATGCAACATGGGTTAGAATTTTGGCAACAAAGTATCTACTAGATTAGGACCATCTCAACATTCTCAGAATAGGTAATTTTCCCAAGGGGTCTAGAACCTGGAATTTCATCATTTCTTGCAGAAATTTGATTTCATAATCAATATCTTGGGATATTCATGACGGATACTCTATCCTATTCTGGGAGGAATCTTGGGGTGGCTATCCACCTCTGGCAAACTCCATTAATATTCCTATTGTAGAATACTAGTTTAAACAGCTTTGGGGTTCCTAAGTTAGAGACTACTTGGAAATGGATGACCTGTCGAATTCCCAAAGTTAGAGATGGAAATCAATTGAGGGCTTGCCAATCCCAAGGGAAGATCTAGATCAACTCCTAGAACAACTAGAGGCAAGAAATATCAGCCCCAGAAGAGGGGTAGACTCCTTGATCTAGGCACCATACAAAATGGGGTAGTATAATTCAAAAAATGGATAGAGTTCTAGCTAGTTTTGTAGATCAGGACAAGCAAGACATCCCTTTGAAGCTTTTTTGGAGCCCCAAAATAATTCCAAAAGAAGGCATCTTTGCATGGTTATCCTTTCAAAAAAAAATTCTAACTACAGATAAGTTTACAAGAATGAGTTACAAAGGACCATCAAGATCCATTTTATGCAAAGCCCAGTCAGAGTTAGTGGATCACCTTCTATTGAATTGCCCCTTTGCTTCTAAATGTTGGAGATGGCTCTGTGCTAAGATGGGTTTGTTTATTGCCCTATCGAATGACATCAAGTCTCTATTCCAAAGTTGGCCCCTTTCACTTAAGGAGAGCTCCCTGAGTCAAATTATGGAAGTGTCCCCATCATGCTTAGTCTGGGAAATCTGGAAAGAAAGGAATCGTAGGTTATTTGAAGGAAAAGCTAGGAGGCAAGAATCAGTTCTAAACTCAATTGAATCAGCAATAGTGGACTGAGTCAACTCAAAAATAGCCTTTTCTTTGGACCAATCCAAATTCTTCTCTTCGTGGGATGAATGTATCAGGCAAAAGTGGCAGGGGATCAGAATTCCTCCATCCTTTGGTCAAAAATTCAATCCTACAAAAGATGCAACCTGGTCCCCTCCAAAGCCTGACCAGATAAAATTAAACTTTGATGGTGCCTCTAGAGGTAACCTAGGTCCCTCTGGAATAAGTTACGTAATCAGAGATCACTCAGCAGCAATCATAGGAAAAATGGCAAAGCCGATTCCACTAGACATTGATAATATAATAGAATTCATAGCTCTGCAACTTGGTTTGATGGACTGCATCAACCATGGCTTAGGAAATATCACAATGGAGGGAGACTCAGAGATACATATTAATGCAATTAGGAAGAAAAAAAATCCAAACTGGAGACTCCAAGCAATTTAGATAAAATATTAGAAAATTTGACCAAAATTGAGCATTATGAAGCTAAACATATCTACAGGGAAGCAAATGCAATTGCAGATGCCTTATCAAAACTAGTAGCTCAAGGAACTCTCATTCACTAGTGGGAGCAGAGTGATCGGTCTAGTGGTAAAGCAAATCAAAACAATTAGCAGGTTTTGGCCATTTAGGGTTTTTGAAAAATGCATTAGATCATCTTGAATGAGGTGGGCAGATTTTAGTTGTTTATTAATTTTGAAAGTAGTTGTCTATTCGCATACCTTTGGCAGTCTTGGGTTAACGGCTATATAAATTTGGATTTTAGTTTCCACTTTAACCTAGGTTTAGTGGTGGGTCCAGTCCATTTTTTGCCAACCTAACACTTAACCTAACTAAGATTTCTCCTAACTGCACTTCTTGAAGCTCCAGGTGGCATGAGCCATCATTTTGTACCCACGGTATGCGTTGTTGGTAGGTTATTCTTTTCATCTATGCCTGGGAGATTTAGTTTGCTCGGGACAATTACTCTCTGCCACCTTTGCTGGAAATATTAATGCAAACTCGTTCCTCATTATTAGGTGTTCAGAAGCGCGCCCGATGATTTTGTCTTAGCATTTTTTGCAAGTCACTTTCATTCCTATCTTGCAAAATCCATTTCATAGTTCATTCTAGTCTTTTTTTCTGGTAAGTTTCCTTCTTTGATTAACCATGTTGACTGAGGCTCCGTTTGGATTCATTATGAGTGTTTATCCAAGGCCCTCCTCATGCTTTGGAGTAGACACTCTCATTTCCTTCTCGGCCTCCACATGCTAGGTTTCTTCCAGAAAGATCACAGATTTCAGCCTGAAGCATCTCCTCATTCACTTGGACCCTCTTGTTCTCCTTGCAGTAAAGATGATTCTGGGTAGTGGCCATTTGAATAGGGATGAGTATCCACGAGACAACACTAGTATCTCCTCCAGATTTGTGGCTTCTCTATTGGATCAAAAATTACCTAAGCAAGCCGTGTGGAGCCTCACTAAGAAGCTCTTTCCTAAGGAAATCCTTAAGGAATTTCAAGAGATTTTGAATAAGGCCCTCCATGACTTAGGGGCTCCTCGCCCAAGTGACTGGATACTATTCAACGCCCATGGAGAGCTCATCAAATATTATCCTTTCTTGTTGGATTTGAAAGAGAAAGACTTGGATAGACACAGGGTTTTTATTGGAGTTGGTCTGAGCTATCTCAAATGGCGATTCCTAGGAGAAAACTTGGAGGTTCAGGATAGAGAGGAAGACCTCTTCCAATTTACAAGACTCAATGGACTCCTGCTACTGAAAGCTGCAGATGAAGAGCCTCAAGCCAATTAAAATTGCCGGGGTGGATCAAGGAGAGGCCGTCGGGACTCTAGTCATGGTTGTGGCCACCCTACAGGTAGAGGTCATGGGAGAGTGAGAATTGGTCCATCCCAATCTGAACCCTCTAGTGTAAGCTAGGTTTTCTTATTCGGTGTTGTGAAATATTTTTCTTGAAGCTTAATCCAAGACTATCTATAGTTTATTTTGGCTACTTATCTATGTTTAAAATCTCCGTTATCTAGGCAGTTGGGAATCTGCCATCTAAATGTTTTTTTTAAGTTTTATTATCTTGAGACTGCATAATTTTGTTAGGTTTAAAAAAAATGATAAATCATAATGCTTATGGTTTTCTACTTGTTTGGAAACTATTTTTTATTGGAATTGATGAGAATGGTTTTTTATGCTATGCCACTCAGCTATGACAATACTGTAAAAATAATATGAATCTCGACTCTGCCTTTACCGATCAAAAACTAAATAAATAGAGGTCTTGGATTTATCAAAAGATGACTCAAATAAAAATAGCTACATGCATACTCATGCATAACTCCAATTAGAAAATTATATTTTTAAAATTACTATATATAAACTTTACAAGACGGCAGTTATTCCTACAATATAGAAGAAATTACTATTCCAACACATGTGAGCACACATCACATGCTAGACGATGATTCAACAAATATTGTTATTTGGACTGGTGTATCCACAGGAAAAGGCTGAGGAGGAATGATGATATCAACAGTTCCTTCCAACATTTGAATAACTCTACTCATAGAAGGCCGTTGAGAAGGGTCGTACTGAATGCACCACAGTCCTAACATGCTCAACTTTTCTATAACAATGTCTTCATCATCTTCTATAGTTTTTCCTGTCAACTTTTGAAATTCTCCCATTTCCACTTGTTTAAAAGCCTACTCTGGTTGATAAAATTGGCTAGATCTTGTTGCTTTTATATCAAGATTATTTCTTCCTCCCACCATCTCATCACCAACATACCATAACTATACACATCTTATCTGTCTATCACTGGCCCTTTGGTTTTGGACCACACTTCTGGAGCTGCGTAACCGGGGGTTCCTCTAGCACCTGTTAGAGAAACGTGGCTTTCTTCTCTATTTGTTAGTTTTGCCAGACCAAAACCTACGACCTTTGGAGAAAAATTGGCATCCAACAATACATTATGGGGTTTTATGTCACAGTGCAATATCCTACTTCCACATTCATCATGTAGACATGCAATCCCACGAGCTGTGCCCATTGCAATGGAGTACAACTGTTTCCAAATCAATACAGTTTGGTCATCCCCATGAATATATTTTTCGAGGGAAATATTGACCATGTACTCATAAATCAAAGCTCTTTTAACCCCTCGATACAAAAATCCAGAAGCCGCACCAGATGCAACTGGTGGATCCTTCCAATGGTAACCACTTCATTCATGAATTGGATTCTACTGTGTTTTGATTTATCAAGAATTTTAATGGCTACCATACATCCATTAGGAACCTCACCTTTAAAAACTGTACCAAAACCTCCTTGGCCAAGTCTCACTGCAAAATTGTTGGTATATCGTTTCTGCTTCTGCATTCCAAACACTTGATGCTCTGGATAATGTTGTTGTAGGCAGGTTCCCTACAACAACATAAGACATTATAACATAGACACCGCCGTAAAAATGACATTACCATACAATTGGACTAATCAACAATGTGAGTACAGTAAAGATGATGAGAGGATCTTGTAAAGAGGATGTTCTTCTTAAAAGTCACTGTTTCTGTTTTCCTTTTCACTGTGCATAATTCCTTTAAGTTTCAAACTCTAAATTATTCAAACGGCCTAAATCAAAACGCGTCAGAAAGCTGCAGTGAAAAATGAGAGCGTAACAAAATATGGGCATCCGTTAATACAAAGATAATGAGCACTCTCCTCCCGTTTCGCAAAACTTTCTGGCGTAGACTTTCTTATGCAGGTGGCAACCTAAATCAAAACGCTTTCACAATTGTTCATTTTACCCAACGAATACCCAAGCAAGGATAATGTAACCAATGAAGAAACCCTAGATGTGATCATGGTAATATATATAAACTCAATGGTTTAAACAACTGCTAACCAATGAAGAAATCCTACAGATGACCAAGTAAAAAAATACAATGATTTATCAGTCCCTGCCTATTGAAACACTTTGATCTGCACCTATGAATCGGTGAGGCCACAAATGGGGGACCTCATCCCCACTCTTCACTTGATCAAACCCACAAGCACAACGGTCCAGCGAAAACACAACGCATGCAAGCTCAATGGCCCAGCAAGAATTTGAACCTTGGTGGTTGCTTGACATGTTTTAACAGTGGCACTATACATCTGAAGACAACAACACACTTTGTTTATAAAAATGATCTAAAAATGAATATGGAGGGTAAATTCCTTTAAGAAGAACAAGTCAAAGTGTTTACATGTGAGTGATATGCAAATAAATCTTGATTTTTTAACTCTTTTATGTGATTATTCAATTATTACAATGAATGCACTAAAATACAAAGACACAATAATAAATCACCTTGAAAATGTACTTGGTAGTACCTTGTAAATAACTTTTTAAATTTAAAAATAATATTTTTATAATAAAAAATAAGTGTGCGGCTAATTGCAATTTATGACATAGATAAGAATAAAGTATCATTAAAGGAAACCAACTTTATCAAAATTACATTTACATCATCTAGTATTATGTCTATGTATTAGGTACTCTAATCAAAATACGAATAAAACTAAGTGATAAACGATATGGGTATACAAATATTAGCAATACATTTTTCCCTACTACATGTGAGTCTTAAAATGACCATGTATCTCAAAGTTTATAGTATATTTATCATTGGGTTCATGAGAAATAATTAACTTCTTACATGATATGGTCAAATTCATTCACCTTTTGTGTATGTACTTTACATAAGATTAATTTATATAAACATATGTTTTTGTTTTCATATCTTACACAGAAACATGGTGAGAGGATATCTTGCCGTGAATAGTTAGTTGTATCTATAAGACAATGAATTGGGAGAAAGAAAATAAAAAGTAACTTACATAAAAAGCAAATGTAATCTAAGCATCTGCTCATTTTAAAATCATATAAAAAATATGCATATATAACCATGTAATTAAATAGTCATCAAATCATATGGAAATGAAACCATTTAGTAATGGGAGAAAACAACAATTCATATAGTGGAGGCATTTTCTAGGAATGTGAGCTAGAGATAATATCATTGAAATTAGAATGTTGCTCCTAACATGCATACTAGAATGATGGCTCAACCCTCAATGAGATAGAAGCACCCACACAATAAAATCAAATACTAGAAAAGGAATATTGTTAGAAATTAGGATCTTAGGATAATAATCATTATAAACAAGATCTAAAATAAATGCATTAAGAATCATGCATGATAAATTAACACATCACACAAGATATACATGGGAAAAACCCTTTTGGTAAACAACCGTATAAAACATCATTTTATTAAAGCAAATGCAGTATATCATAAAATAGATAAGAACATGGGGACACTCCTCCAATACTTCCACGTGGTGAATAATACCTCTTGTGCATAGTGATACACCTCACCATAAAGCTTCAAATTCACACACCTCTCAAATGAGAGAGAACCTCATTTAATATAGGATTAATGGTGACTTCACTAGTCATATCTTTTCAATAACCCCCATTCACAAATAATTAATAATTTAATGATAATTAAATTATAATTATTTCAAATGAGAAATGCTTATAAGGAATATAATATATAAGGTTTTATAACCTTATATTAGGATGTTATACATAAATGTTAGAGGAATGCGATCTGTAATAACATTATGTTCTAGCACTCCCTCTTAATGTTAATAGTGGATCACATGTCAATTTTTTTTTTTTAAATGAAGTGTCCCAAGAATGAAAGTCATCTTGATAGTAATAAGTAGGGACAAAAATATATGCCAACATGAAGATTACACATTCTAGACTACATGAAATTCAACTTGTCATACTTTATAATCTGAGTGTTTGAAAAATAATGTTATGAGGTAATATATAAAAAATTATATTAGAGCATAGTCTCCTTAAATTAGCCTAGTCAAAGATTTACAAGCAGAAGAATTTACAATATGCCTGTAGAACTTGAGCACAAATTTGCCTATAGAACATACTAATGCTTACTTGCAATAGTTAAAACAAAAAGGACTTAGATATGCCTATCTATAAGCTTAAAAGACTTACTAATGTTTATATAGGTCTTATTTCATACCTATTAGGAATTAGTTATGCCTACCTATACGATTTAAAACAAGGATTTAGCGACTATGTGGTCTCATTAACATGCAAAATTCCTCTCAATGGCATCACCTAAAGCCAATAATTATTTAAATTTGGACCATATAATGGCTAAATATCTTATAGGGTCTTCATGTTTAGCAATGTTATTGGTATATAAGAAATTGGCTTTCCCAAATGAGGTACTAATATGACACAAAAATCAGAGCCAATTTGACATCTAGATCCATCAAAGATCGAATCCCATTTATTATCCACATCGAAAGGAAAGATAAGATTATAAGGAAATGTCTAATGATTAGGAAGAGTGAATTATAAAGGATCATCTATTAAATGGTCTATTAAAACTTTGACTTTAATCATGTTTTAAGAAATAAACTTAAGGTAAAATATAATTAACAACATAAGCCATTTAGCTATGTGTCCTAAAAGATCTATTTTGGAGAAAAGATGCTTCAATGAAACAAATTTAATAATAACCAATGTCTTGAAATTAAGAAGATAATATCTTAACTTTTGAGTTGCAAAGTCAAGACCAAAACAATATTTCTCAATTGCAATATATTGGACTTCATAATCGAGTAAAGTGTGACTTATGTAAAAAAAGGACATTCTTTGCTAGCACTATTATTCTATCCTAATAAGGTTGGAAGAGAATTGGAGGAAGAAATAATATAAAGAAGAAAATAATTATTAGGTATGATAGATTGGAAGAGAGGAGGATTGACTGACTAACTTTTTAAATCATCAAAGTATTTTTGACAATCTACATTCCATTTAAAAGTACTATCCTTTTTTAGAAATTTTGTAAAAGGAAGGGTTTGATTAGTGAGGTGTGAAACAAATCTATGAATATCCTAAGTCTTTCCTTGTAATCTATGAAGTCAAGAAATATTTCTAGCAAGTGTCATATTAACTATAGCATTATGAGTTCTAGATTGTTGAGTATTTTTCCCTTCTTAATTTCTCATCAGCAAAATGGGTTTGTTCCTATAAGACAGATCGTGGACTCTATAATAAAAGTCCATGACAATATTCATTCACTCACGGAATGTAAAACAAAGGGTTTTCTTCTTAAACTAGACATTTCGACAACTTATGATCTAGTAGAATGGGATTTTCTGCTCAAAATCTTAAAGGATTTTGATTTCAGCAATAGAGTCCTCCAGATGATTGGTCAACTCATCTCTATGGCTACCATCTCTCTTATTGTTAGTGGATCTCCTTCACATTTTTTTTAATAATTCAAGAGGGCTAAGAAACGGGGACTCCATTTCCCCTATCTTTTCACCATAATGGCATAATGTCTTGGTAGAAACCTGCAAAGAATGGTTGAGTGGGGTTCCTTAATGGGCTTGAAGCCCTCCTCTACTAGTAAGGTTTGTACTCACCAATAGTTCATGGACAATACCATCCTAATGGGAAGATCCACAGTTATTGAAGCTAGACACTTGAAAAAGGCTTTGGATGATTCTGAATCAGCTTCTAGACAAATGGTGAACAGATAGAAAAGTTCCATTTTTTCTTCAACACTCAGTAGCCTAGGCAATAAAAAAAGGGCTAGAATTCTTGAATGTAGAATTGAAGCTTTTCCTTCTATTTATTAGGGTCTTCCTCTAGGTCTCAAGCCCACTGATTCCTTTTGGAATGCACTAATAGATAGATTTAGCTTGCATGTTTGAAGGGTGCTCTTCTAAGTCAATCAAGTAAGATTCTACTTCTTAAATATACACTCCATAATATCCCAATTTATGCTTTGAGTCTCTTTAAAATTCCATCTAAGTTTGCAGATGCCATTGAAAAAATTGAAAAAAAAACTTTATGGTCTCGAGTGGAGGAAAGTAAAAGAATTCCGCTTATTGGTTGGGAATCGATATGTAGTCCTAAAGAGTATGGAGGATTGGGTCTTAGGAGAATTGAAACTATAACGAAGGCCGTCCTAGCCAGGAAAATCTGGAGAACCTTTTATTCTAATAGTTTATGGAACAACATCCTAAAAAGAAAATATCTGGCCAATTGTATTTCTCTTAATTCCTTTGTTGAGTCCACTAATCTGTCACATGGGTAAACTCTCTGGAATGATATAGTCAGATGAAGGAAAATCCTTGAAATGGGGACAGGGTGGTGTATTACGTACGAGAATAAAGTAAGGTTCTGGGAAGATAGATGGGTTATGAAGGAGCCCTTAAAGTATTACAAGAACTTCTTAGGGTGGATAGATACCTACAAAATGCTTTTTGGTAGTCAGGTCAAGGACTACTAGTGGAATGGAGGGTGGGTGGACCTCCGTCAGGTCAGCCTAGATCTTTCAATTTGTGTTTTTGGCTATTAAAATTGGGATGAGTCGATAACGTTATTACTTAGTATGGATGCCTAGCCTATCAGGGTACTTCTCAGTGTCTTTAACTATCTCTATGCTATCCCTTTCTTTTGCCCCTTCTCCTTTTTGGGACAAAGCATGGATTAAACACCTTACTCCTCAGATCAATATTTTCCTTTGGATTTTTCTTCAGAATAAGGTGCTGACAATTGATAATCTTTGTAAGCGGAGCTTTCAAATCCCTAACCTATGTTATTTAAGCAAAAAAGTAGAGGAATCAATTAATCATATGTTTCTCCATTGTCTGCATGTGACTTCCATATGGGGAAGAGTTCTTTCTCTTTGGAATTTAACTTGGGTTTTTCCTGGAGTGTTAAGACCTTTTTGCTTAATGGTATGCTCCCTCTTTAAACCCCTCTATTCATATATTGTGGTGTTTTACCCTCCCACATATTTTCTAGTGAATGTGGAAAGAATGAAATAATAGATTATTTTGGAATAAGGAGGACCCAGAGAATATAGTGTTTGATAGGAATTTTAGACTATTGGTGGAAAATGTGAACAACAAAACTAATAATGAGAACAAGAAGGAGATAATTGTTTGTACCTCTTATGATCTTAAGATGGCATGAGAATGGAATATCAAAGGGGACATATCTAAGGTTGCAAGACAAGGGAAAAAACATCATAAAGGTGTTAGTTGTGTCCATCCCCCTAGGGGGTGGATTAAAGCTAGTTTTGATGGGGTGACCAGGGGTAATCTTGGGCCTGCTGGGAGTAGGGGGTGTTAAGAGATCACTATGAAAACTTTGTTTTGATGGTGGCACTCCCCTTGGGCTCTCAGTCCAATCACTTAGCCAAAGTCATAAGAGCATTTTAGGTCATTGATATTTCTAGTAAATTGAACATTAAAAGTATATGGATAGAGGGGGATGGACTCTAAGAACATTATCGAATACATTCTAGGTAATTCGCCCCCCCCCCTTATGGACCATCGAAAGATGGATTGACGATTCCAAATCCCTCCTTCACAACTTTGAAAATGTCAAAATCTCACATGCATTCATGGATGCAAATGCAGAGGCTGATTATTTTGTTAGCGAAGGAGTCAAGATGACTAGCTAGTGTGCATGGCACTCCTATGTTAATAATCTAAAAGTGGGGGTTAAAGCCTTAAATAGATATGATATTAGGAATGGAAAATTTTTCATTTCAAAAAATGATTAAGGGTATCAGAGGAGGGTACTACATTCACTACAATGACGGTGCCATTATTACCTCTTTAAAGCATGTTAAGTGGCACATTTTGTGTGTGCCTAGGCATTTTTGTAGAATTGCGGCAAATTTTATCTTCTCTGCTATTGTGAATAGAGAAGTCTACAAAAAAAAATGGGGTATAACAGAAAGAGGGTGGAGCCTATAAGCTAGAAAAAGCACCAGAAGAACCAGAAGGTTTGGAATCAAATTGTCAAAGGTGGGCTAAAACCTTTCCTGGAAAAACTTCATGGCACTAACCCTGACATTGTGAAATATTTTGTTAAAAATTGGAAGGAGGAAGTTTTCACTCTCTTTGGAAGAAAAGTGATAATCAACAAGGCTCTTATTGGGGAAGTCACCAGCCTTTGTATAGAAGGATTTAAGTTCTTTCGCAAGAGGAAGATCTCCAATGAAGTGGTTGGTGAATTTTCGAAGACAAAAGATGAAAGGGAAGCTCTGGTTAACGTTTCAAACAACTACTTTGAAGCCGACACCATCAAGAATCTCTAGAAAGAGGTGCTAAGAGTGGTGATTGAATACATTACTATGGATGACAAATTCACTAGAGTCTATGACTACCATTTCGTTCTTCTTAACCACTTTAGGTACAAGGTTAAGGTTTTTTTTCCCTACTATTTGTTGTGGTCTCTAAAATATTGTATACTGGAATACCATAAAAGTCCTAGGAATTTCCCTATTTTACATGTTGGTCTTATTCAGCTCATTCATGAGCACTTTGCTAGTTTGCCTGCCCCGTCTAACCCTATTTCACCCCTAGATTTGGATGGGTATGACATAGAAACTAGTGTGTTTGAGGGTAATTTTGATGGATATTTTGATTGGAAATAATAAATTACCACCCTCATAAAAAGGTGCCTAAAAAATCCCCTTTGAGAATGCCTCTGAGTAAACAAGAGCTCTTTGTGAAAACCCAATCCAAAGCAAAAAAGAAAGGAAAGGCCCTTTCGAAGCATAAGATGGTATCTTACTCTGTGGACTCATCGAGTGATTTCCTTGATACCTCTAGCTCCCCTAAAGGTTCCCATTCTTCCCACCTAGCCACTGATAGGGAGAATAGGCTGATATTTCCCAAAGACCTTAAATCAGATGACCACTATTTCAAGCAGAATAGGGAATCTCTAGATGATGTTTTGTCTATAGCCAGAAATGGTATCATGTACCTCTTTAGGGTTTTTAAATGGGTCTTTAATGAAATCAAAGATATTAACCTTAAGAATAGGGCACTTACAAGCAAACTGGATGAGCTAGTTGAAAAAGGGCAGCCTTAGAAAGAGGAAGGGAGAGTTTGGACTATGGAAGAGAAGCTTTCCATGGCAGACTGTCTACAAAGGACTCTTGAAATTTTGAAATAGATGAAAAGAGAAAATGAGAATAAAACCATGCAGTTGGAAGGGGAAGTTATTAAACTTAGGGAAACTTTGAATGCAATTATGAAACAAAGCCACACAATTGTTAAAAACTTTGCAACCACTACGAACACACTAGTAGATAAGCTAGATAATTCCCAATAGGGATCCCTGATCATGGACCTTGACGCAGATAGAGAAAAAGGCCAGAAAGAGGAGTCCTATCCCTTCAAGAGAACTAGAGCTAACTTGAAGCAAAAGGTGGAGTCCTCTAGTCAAGAGTTTGAGGACCTGAAAAAGACAGCTCAAGAGATGAACACTCTAGAAAATGAGATAGCTAAGACTTTAAAGTCTTTAGGTTAATGTTTATCTAGATTTAGCTTCTGCTCTCTTTTTGTTTAGCTTGTTGCCTTTTTGTTTGCTCGACAGCTTTCCTATGCTAGTGAACTTAGATTGTTTATTTTATTTTAGTTTGTAACTATGTTGTTTCAGGTCCCTGTGAAACCCACTTTTTCCCTAATCAAAAAAAACTATAGCATTATTTTTTTTTTCACCTCAATAATTAGATGCAAAACAATGAACACCAATATTTTGCAACTATCAACATGAAAAGAAAACTTTTTAGGATTCAAGCATATGCCATATTTCCAAATACATTCAAAGATTTTATGAAGCATTTTGGCATGATCTTGGTGCACGATGGACTTTGCTAAGATATTATGGAAATAGTCCTCCAATATTTTATGTATGTAGTCATGAAAGATAAGAGACATAGGATGTTGATAAGTTGCACCAGTATTATGATACTTTCATGGGTTCAATAGGTCATTGATGAATTAGAAGTTAAAGATACAAAAGCTTGAAATTAAGGTGAAAGTTTTTAGGATATTGAATAAACACTATAAGACATTAACACTAAAACCCTAAATAAATCACAAGGCCTAGTACATTTCTGTAGTGTATTATTATGCAAAAAATAATACTATTAGTGTTGTCTTATGTCAAGAAGCTAAACTCATTGCATAGTTTAATTATAAGTTGAATGAATCCAACAAGATGTGTTTCTTAATGATTAGTACTTTCATTCTATTTTAGAATCCTTTAGTAATTTGATTCAATATGTGTTACAAATGAACTTTCTTTTATGTGTTGATAATTTAACACTAAGATCTATTAGGAATCAAATAAAATTTAACCTAAAGTATATCAAATCAAAGGAATAATTTAAATTCTCTTTACATTATAATAGTTGAAAATTAAGCGGGTACTTGATTTCTTATAGAAACTTGGATACCCTGTCTCACATTTGGAGGTCCCAATTACCTTTTTTTCTAATTACATCTACAATACGTTTTACCAATGGATTATATCTCCTGTAATGATAATATCTTATGAATTCAATAATGGAGCCACGAAGGTGCCGACCGGCTGAGTCACGACATCGGCGACAAAATGTACACGACACTCCATGAATATCACGCAACTGGAAAGCATATTGATCGTTCTTATTTCGTCTGATTCATGGATTTTTTCTCTCCAAATTTTGGCTGTTCTAAAATGGTCATTATCTTGCATTGGAAATATACGGAAGAGTTAAATGGCTATCTATTCTCCTTCACAGTGTGTGGCTTGTAATTCTCCTGCAATTGCACTTTGCTATCATGTGTACAAAATTATTACAACTTGCGTTTCCTATTTCGTCATCTCTACCCTTCTTCGTCAACTCTACCCTTCTCTTTATTTTTAGAAAATGATTGATAATATGTCTAGAGGTTGCCATAAAAACTGTTTTTCTACTTCCATGTGAGATAATTGACATAAAATTAATTCCATTTCTTCAATATATATTTCCTTTGATTCTTCATAAAATTTAATAATTTCCAAATGTCCTTCTCAAGGTTTACTTCTACACTTTCCCTATGCGAGTATAGATATTATCTTTAGTAATCTTGAAAAAAATTGTATCAAGTGGACAATCACCATCCCATCTTACTTCATAGCATTTCTAAGTAAAATCATCTTTCATTTTACACCTTGGTTCAAATAACTATTTGTTATTCCTTGTATACCCATCCCTATTAGTTTTCTTTTTGCTGAAATATGGGTCTCCTGTGTTTTTTATTTCTTTTTCTTTTTCTTTTGTTTTTGCTCTTTTTCCTCGAAACCCCAAAGTCCTGGAGTCCCAAGGTATCTCTTTGTTCTTTTTGTTTTATCCACCCCAGAACTTTGGACCCCCGAAGTCTCAAGGTTGGTCTCCTTTCTGTGTGTTTTGAGTTCTTTGCCTTGGAACTTCGAAGTCCTGGAGTTCCGAGGTGTGTTGCATTTTCTCAACTACAAAACTCTGGAACCCCGAAGTCCCGAGGTTGAGTGTTCGATTGTTTGTTTTGTTAACAAGCTTGGAACCCTAGAACCCTAAAGTCCCGAGGTTGATCCTTGCATTCTTTCTTTCCTTTTTCTTCACCATGGAACCCTGGAATCACTAGGTGAGGTGTTTTGTGTTGTTTTTGAGCTTAGAACCTTGGGACCCCGGAGTCCCAAGGTCTTGTTTAAGGCATTCGTATGGAGGAGTTTGGGGGGGATAAATATGGATAATGAACTTTCTAAATTTCATTTGTGCATTCAGTCTTTAGAGCTCTTTCTTTTTTGGGTCTTGATCGCGAGCCTCCGAACTTCAGAGCTTCCTTTCCATTCTTGGGTGTTTTGTTTCACCAAGTTGGTGATTTTCTCAGCCCTCTTCATCATTTTTAGATTAGATCTTGTTGTTTTGTCATGGGTTTTTGTTTGTTTTCTTCATTTTTAAAATTTTTTTGTTGCCTTTTCTTTTATTCGTGTTTGTTCCCGTGTGCCCTAATTTTCATCCCGGACCCCTGGAGTTCCGGGTTCACTGCTTCTTACCCAACCTAGAACCCCAGAGTTCCAAAGTTTTGTTGATCCCACCTTTGAGAAGCCCAAAACCCTGGAACCCTAGAGTTCCAAATTATCCCTTTTGAGGAATTGCTACCACTCACCCTAGAACCCCAGACTCCCATATTTCTAAAGTCCACCTTTACAACTCACTTTTCTAATTCCTATGGGATATCTCCATTTGGCTCAGGACCCCGAAGTTCTGAGATGAGCTTAAATTCCCTACCCCAAAACCCTAGAGTTTTAGACTCCATTCATGGATATCTAGCCTAGAACCTAGAAATCCTAGAGTTAGGGACCCTATTTTGAGAAAAATAACTTCCTACCCCAGGACTCCAGAACCCAGAAGTCCCGAAGTGATTAAAATTTTAATGTTTTTGATGAGGAACTGATCCTCATTTTCTTCTTGGAGATTCAAGTAGTTAAATGGACACATCTTCTAGCAAGAGAGGCAAGGATATCTGTCAACTTCCAACAACCATGAAATACCAATATCAATGACAGGTCTATGCTTCAAAACTAGATGATTAAATAAGGTGGGTCACTGATACTAAAATTGACCATATTGAGATAGAAGATATCAGAACCCAGATGGATAACCCCTGATTGGAGGCCCCATAGAGAAGAATCAAAAGATCAAGGTTAGTAAAGGCAAATATATTTCCACAATCAGTGCAAGCACCTGAGTTTGTAATGACAATTGCCTAGTTCTACAACCTAGATACTAGGAAGTGCACAAATGCATAAGGAAAAAAAATTATAGATTTTTCACCTCACATGCTAGGATTCATGTTTGGTATCTTAACGAGAGATGAGATATTCCTCTTGAACAAAGAGGAAGCGTTAAGGGTGTTGAATGAAAAAGTTACAATGAACAAGAGGTGTATGAATGAGAACTAGTTGGCAGAGGAAAGAACAATAGGTCTCAAGGCAACAAAGATCCTGAGGGCAGACTTCAAGGAGTCTCAAAGAGACTTGATTATGATGCTAAGCAGGGCCTTTGGTAAGCCTGATTATAAACACTTCCATCCATGTATGTTCCAATTTATGATCACTATCTTGGTAGGAAAAAAATATTTTGATTGGCTGCAGATCCTCTCCGACAACATCTGCAAACAAATGAAGGAGGTCCACTAGACTAAGAAATTCTTTTTCACATCTTATGTCATCTGGGTGGCTGCCAAAGCTAGAAATTTTTTGGGATTACAGGTGGAGGGTCAATTAGCGGATGAGGAAGGAAAGAAGAAGGTATGGGAATATTATTCCCAACTCCCCCTAGTCAATGCAAAGGCTCATTTCAAAAGAATTAATGATGCCTTCATTTTTCCAGTAATAATTAAACTAACAGGAGATACGGGATACCGAATTAGCCTGGAGATCATGGCTGTTATCCAAGAGTGGGCATGTTGGTTTATACAAAACGCACACTCCACTTATATTAGGGTCAGTGGATTCATAAGAAACCCAATGTTTCTCCCCAAGTACTGTAATGACAGAATAATTTTGTTAGAATATGTAAGGCAACTGTTGGGCCTCCAATCTCTTCTATCATCTAAGCATAAAAAGGGCATTGATTTTCCAATATCTATTGGATACTTCTCATGCTCAAATATATAGGTTGCGAAGTTAGAAGAGCCAAAGCTTATTAAAGGCCCTTTAGCAAGCTCCTTTGCAACAAAAAGTTGTACCATATATGATAATTAACTAGACTTTCTTTGTTTACAAAATTCAGTTTTTATTTTTATTTTTATTTTTTAAATTATTTTGTACAATTTTAATATAATGTATTATATTATGATTATATAATTGTAGTATTATAATTATATTAATCTTTAATATATAATTTAATATAATATTATTTTATATTCTTATAAATATTATAACTTTTTTATTCTATAATTATAATACTATACAATAGAATCATGGAACCTCTATGTATTTAGTATAATATAATTATATTATAATATATTTATATAATTGTATTCTTTCTTAACAACTCTTTTTTTTTAGCATATCTATATTTACAATTTGTTAAATTATTATTTAGATACATTTTGTTAAAAGTATATAACTATAATATAAAATGTTTTTAAACTTTCTAAAATTATTTTACGCTTTGACTCCAAGTATTATATACACTTTGACTCCAAGTATTATATAGTATATTTTATGTCATGGTAGTATAATCATAATAGTTTATATTAAAAATTAATAACATGATATTCTTAAAGTCAAAGTTTAGTAAATATCACCAATTTTCTTTATTAATTCGTATAATCAGTTATATTGCTATATAATGTCACATCTTGTATTATATTCTATGTGTATGAATGTAAAAAATATAATGTTATATTAATTATATAGTTATAATTATAATATGCTTTCTGAATAGTAATATTTTTTATTTTTATTTTATGTATCTACATGTCTATTTTTAGGTTTTCAAATATAATAGATAGACTATATATTGCTATCACCTATTATAATATTCTATATGCATAATATATTGCAGCTATATTTACCATCATATGATATACTAGTGTTAACAAGGTAAATTATACATATTATTAGATATCAACTATTACTACATTAATATGTATAATGTTATATTATAATATGATATTAAGAATTACATTTTTTCATGTTTATTAGTAAATTATTGCATTTTTAGTTTTTAGTTTATATATTGATTTCATAATTTCTAATTAGCTCAAATTGGTTCTTTTCAAGTATCTTTAATGTGTTTTTTAATCTTTAGTATTATTTTCTTATGTTTTACGTTTGTTTCAAGTATTTATTAGCCTTTCCCTCATTTTATCAACTTTTTTATTTTTTTATTTGTCACCCTTTTACATTGAACTACATGCCACCTACCATCCTCCCTCTCCCCCTTTTAAGTTGATACCTACTCTCTACTAATCATTTTTCCTCTTTCTCACGCCTCTTTTATTCTGATGATAGATCATGTAGTGTGATATGAGGCATTCATACAAAAATTCAAGCACAGTGTAACCTAGAAACAACAACAACAACTCAATTATAGATTGTGTAAATTTGTTATCATTAAGAATAAAAGAAAATTACATTGCTAGACAAATATCTCCTTTAAAACTATGTAGTGCCCCTACCTTAGTCAGCTTTGTAAAACTGGTTTGACCTTGGTTGAATTTTTATGTGGCATTCTTGGATGGTTGATTTAACATTATGTAATGTTGTAGTCAGATATTATGATTATTGTGCATACCTGTTAATGTTCTTTCCCATCCATTGTTATGTAAGTTTAATTGTTCTCCTAGTTCTTTTTATTAATCTCAAACTAACACCTTCATTATATATATATATGTATGCTTGTGTGACTCTTGGTTGCAGGAGATTGCAGGTATAGAAGTGCCTAGGTGCGAGGATCGTCTTCACTTGGATTTGCGGGGTTGAGTATACCTGTTTCATCCTTAGAATTTGGGTTAGGTGGTCGTAAAACCCTCATTTTACCCTAGTCATGCTCAAGTGAGCATCGCCTATGGTCCGTCAGTTTCGCTTTTCATTTGGGGTTGTGGGTTGTGTATTTGGCTGCCTTTCTTGGGTTGCGTGCTTGGCATGTGGTAAAACTGAGTATTTAATCCTAAGTAGTTATTTTGATTTAATGTGTTCATTTATGCATTAGTAATTAAGAAACTAAAGTAAATAGGTTTCTTTTATATAATTAATCATTTATTTAAAAAAAAATTCTCTATTCATGTTTGTAGCAAGTTTAATTTAATGGTTAATTTTAAATGATGAATTTATTTAGTTTTATGCATTTTGAAAGGGAAGATTTAAATTTATTCGAAATAGAAATAATTTACTCCCTTTTTCTTTCTGAAATAGAAAGTAAATTTTAATTATTTAAGAAAATCAATTTTTATTAGAAAGGCAAGTTTAATTTATATATATTTAATATAGTGTGAAAGATTGATTTTGGGAATTTAATTTAATTTAATTAAAATATCTTACCCTCATTAATATTGTGAAATACAAATATTAGCTTGTTAATATTGAGAAAATTAAAATTAAATGAGGGAGAGAAGCATTTTGATTTTTAAGTAGAGAAGCAAGTTTAGATTATTTGAATAGTTGAAAAGAATGATTTTTCTTTTTTATTCAAAAGTTGTTTAAATTCCAAAATAAGGGATTAGGTCAGATTATTCTTCCATTTACCCTAGGTTTGGAAATATTTTTGGGGGATTATTTTTGGAGATCTTTTTTGGAAAATATTTTTGGAGAAGGATTTTTTGAGGAGATTTGGGCATTTTGGGAAGGAAGGTTTTCTTGAGTTGCAGGTTGGGCTTTTCATCAGATCTTGCCAGGAATGCAAAATGAGGTAGGATTCGGGTGCATCTTTTTGATTTCTTGTGTTATTGGGTTTATCTCTTCAAAGAAAATAAAATTTGGGGAATGGTTGTTGTTGAAGATTTCTTGCTTAAAACCTCCATGAATGTTCTTAAAATTTAAGTTTTAGTTTAAGGAATATTGGTTATTTTTGGGTCAAAGATTGGGTTTGGTATTCTCCCTGTATTTGTTTTGGTTAATATCTCCATTGAAATGCTCTCAGGATTATTTGATTGAGGAATTAGTTAGAGTTTAGCAGAATGATGGATTCATGTGTGAACAATGATTCTCGTTGCCTAAAATTTTTTTTTTATTGAAGAAATCTAGGGTTTCATTCTTGTTTTAAAAGTTTGTACAAAAAGATATGTTTTTAGTCTCTGTATGAGACTATGATTTCTAAAGAAATATAGGGTTTCAATTTTGTTTTCGAAGTTAATTTTAAAATAATAATAAAATTATTATTTAAAATGATATTTTAGTTTATTTTGTTTTGGGCGGATTTTGGGTCGAAGGGCAGAGAATCCAAGGATCAACTCGTGCCCTCCTCTCCGAAGATCCGCAACTGAGGTTCTGCATCCACGTAAGTGGCCGTAGAGACCCCTGCTCCACAAGGTGGAGGCTGAAGGGTCTGCACCCACCATGGTGGTCGCAGAGACCCCTGGTCTACTGTGTGGAGGCCAAAGGTCTGCATCCACCATGGTGGCCGCATGCTCAGCGTCTAGGGCACAATCACCCCACTCCCGTGAATGGGAGGTGGGCCCACGGCTGCCCTTCGATGGGTTTTTCTTTTAGTATTTTTTTTAGTATTTTTTTTAGTTTTAAAAAAAATATATATATAATATATTAGATTTAAATTTTCTTTTTTAGAATGTTTTAAAATTATTAAATTTTAATTAATATATTTGATTAATTATATATTAATTATTAATTATTAATTATTAATGAATGTATATTTTAAATATATATGTTAATTGCGATAATTTTTTATATTAATATATATTATTAATTATATCTTAATTATTGAGTCCTAACCAGCATATATTTTCAAATATATAATAATAATTGTTCAGTCATTGATTCATTAATTAAGGCATGTATATATAGAGAGATTTATATGTTGATTAATATCTTTAGATCATGTATTTGTTTAATATATGCAAGGGAATTACATTTCGTTGGGGGATGTTTATCTATTTTTATATTTTATTTTAATGTATAATTCCATTTTTTGAAAGGTATATATTGCGTTGCTAGAGATGAGATTAGATTATTGCATTCGAATCAGGATGAAATGATATTTTATTTGATAATTAAATATCATATTTAGATAGTTAATGTTTATTTAAATATATTTATGTGAACTTGGTTCAAAAACTTGTAATGATGTATTTATGTTATGTTTGATGCAAATAAACTTTTGTGAGTTAGAAAAACCAAGAATGACCTGTACCTGGATAAGGTAGACAAACTGTAATCAAACTTAGATCATTTAGGAAACTTGATCGACTTTAATATTTAAATCAATATGGAAAAATATTATCCTTTTCCGGTTATTGCCTACGCAAGTCTAATTTTTGTATTCTCTTTTGCTTAAAGTAATGGCAAGGCCTTGATATGTTTGTTTGGACCCTGTCATTTGGTTGATTTGGGGTACTTGTTTACATCCTCGGTCTCTCATTTATTTGTTGCCTTGTGATGGTATTATAAGTGGTCTTGTCCTTTTTTAAGGGCATCGAGTGTTGATTTGTGGTTGATCATAGCGGGTCAAGTCTCTAGTTAGAGTACCATCAGCAATGGACCTTGTATTTGTTTCTATCAAGTTCAGTGCATCCTTTCCTATTCAGGGATCTTTTAGGTATTTATTGACCGATGTGGTCAGTTATTTATTGGTATGATCACCTTGATGGCATCAATGTAAATGATGTGAAACTTATGTACCCTTAACTTATTTAAATGATCAGAGGGGTCTTGTAGTTGAGAAGACCTGGAGATGTAGCCCTTTAGGGGTGAACTCTGATATCAATTTTGGTGTTATGTGATGCTTTTATTCTTATGTTTCATTTTTAGTGTTAGCATATATGGATGTCATTTTTATAGAATGTATAAGTGGATTAGATGAGATTTATCGTAAATGCATGTATGCAGTCATGTCTTAAATGCAGTAAATTGGATCTTGAAAGAGTGCATTCTATCATTGTTAATGAAAATAAGTATACTTGAAAAGATCTCAGTAGTTATGATGAAATTAAAGTGCATTTTGGAACAAGGTGCATGGCATGTGTTTAATGTAAAATTGAATGTAATGAATGGTTTAAAAATTATTGGATGAACTTCATTTTGTTATCTACATTTTAACCTTAATAAATGAACTTTATCATATTAACTATATTGTAAATAAAATGGATGGACTCATCAAGTTAACTATATTTTAACCTTAATGGATGAATTTATATGTTATCTATGTTTTAACTTCTATGGGTAAATTTCCTCATGCTAGACTCATCTTCAACCATAATGGATGAGCATGTCCTATTATCTTTAATGTTAATTTACTAAACAAATTATATCCTTGTTTGAATTAATAACATGAAATTAAATTAACCTGCTTTACTAGGTCAGATGTCGTGAGTTGAGTTAGATGTTAAGTTACGTAATCATGTTGGGAAACTCCTTAGGTTTTGTTTAGTCTTTTGCTGTGTTATCTAAGCTTTTGATAACTCATTGTATCATTATATTATGTTTAATTTTTTTAAAAAATATTTGCACTCCATTTGTGTGTTTTAGCTTTATCCCTTTGGGGTTTCCTGTCAGGGCATTACATTTGGTATCAGAGCCCATGTTGCAAACATTGGGATCTCTGGTTTCACTTGTGCCCTTCATTGGTGTGTGGTGTATCATTTTTTTGTTGTATTCTTGTCCTCCTTGTTGTATGAGTGTTATTGAGCAAACCTTAACTTGTGTGTAATGTGTGTGTTCACACCTTGTTTTCACCTTCTTGATGTTGGTGCTTTAGAGTGATTATATGTGCTTTGTTTGCATATGGATTTCTTGGTCTACGATTACTCTTATTCAAAAAGAAAGTCATATGTACCTTCCTTTTTGATTGTTGTGCTCTTTAGACTAATCCATTTGGGTTGGTTAGTGTTGTCTTGAATCTAAAAGTACGAAATGTGATTGTTTAAGGTTATGATCTAGCTTAGTGTTGTTCACTTGTAGGACTAGTGTGGTAGATATTGAATGCTTATTATGTAGACAATTGAATTATTATCACCCTTCCTCCTCTCTCTCTCTAGAAATTAAATATTTTTTGATATGTGTAATTATCTCTTATTTGAGTTTTCTTTTTGCGAGAGAAGGTAGTGACTTCTGGAACCCTTGTGTGAACCTTATGATGCTTTTGTACTTCTAGATAATAAGAGGGCTATGGATTTAAAGAATCATATTGGTTATTGGGAGGAAATTTTATGTTTTCATTAAGGAATTCTCCATGTGTAGTGTAGGATTAACATAATTAAATTATATCTTAAGTAATGTGCATTAATGTTTGAATAGTTGTTATGTGAAACTGGTTTGTTTGTAAAAGAAGTATAAAAAAGGGAACATGTTATAGTGGCTAAGAGTGTATTAATGTGTTCCTTGAAAGATTGTTTTATGTGTTCATAATATCGATTCAATTGAGGATCTATTTTAACAATGCTACATTGAACTTACTTTTGGATATATATGATTGCTTTATTATGATGAGAAAGTGTGAATTAAAAGCTTGTTTGATGTGCATACAGTAATATGTATTATTTAGTTGATAAATTTCGCGTTTACCTTATTATCGTACCCTACATTTTCAAAGAAAGGTTGCATATTATGATAGTCTTTGTAGAGAATTAAAAATAGTGAGTGTTTGCAAGAGATCTTTTATTATCGAAAAGATTGTCTGTCTTGATCTTTGTTGTTTGGAAAACTAGAACATTCTGTTGCAACCATAATAAATGGAAATGTCATGTTAGACCTGTTGGCATTCTTCTAAACAATAGTGAAACAAAAACCATACAATTAATATGATAGACTTATAGTGAGAAATTTTATAATGTCGTGTGATCTTGTGTCCATGTATGAAATAGATTAGTTACCAAACTCTCTTTTTCCGCCTCTTTGTCTAGACTATTAGATTTTAGTAATGCTACTAAAGAGTGCATTTATTTAAATAGAGTGTTTATAAAACATGTGAAATTATACTTTTTGCATTTTTGGCTTTTTATGGAAAGACAAAAGTCTTGAGCTTCATAACAAAATTTGCATAGTTAGTAATGTGGTTGTGAATGCTTAATGGATTTAGAAAAGATAACAAAATGATGTTATTTCCTTATGTAATTTGAATGGTTAAGAAGAATTTCAGTACTTGTATCTAGAATAAATTTTATTCAGTTATTCATGTGAAAAGCATAATTAAAACCTTCCTTGAGTAGATGATAGCTTACTGAAAAGTACTTCCCGGAAATGTGACTAAACCAATATTGGTGCTTTCCTTGTGTATTTTAATAAACTTGTGCTTGCTTTGTGTGCCCATGGGATGGTGAAATAATCAACCATGGAAGATATGTTTACTTATGAGTATGGGAAACCATACTTTTTATGTGATGTTGTATAATTGTTACCCTACTAAGTACCAAACCTCGAGTTGTTGGTAATTCAGTATGTTAAGGGGTAGTATTAGAAGTCACCATTCCTTGAATAGTATGGATCGGCGTACGATTAATGTCGGCATGAAGCGACTTTAGCTTCTCTATTTTAAGGAAAAATATAGTTAAATAATGAAAATAGATTATAGGTGTGTTCAATACTTTCCCTTTTGATGAACAAATTTATAAGGTTTATGTGCGCCAGCCTATTCCTATCCTTTATTTGAGCATATTGATGACAGTTCTTGAGCATAATGATGGTTTTTATTGGAGGATCTTTTCCCTTGTCTTCATGAAAGGTATGTCATTTTTCACATGAGCTACCAATTAGCCAGCGTTGGTAGACATGTGGGTGGACCTTAGCCATGTATAACTCTGGCTTATGGTGAGTATCCTGAGAGGTACATCGCTATGCAGGGTGTGACCTACGCGTGCCCTTTTCCGTGAGGTACACTGCCATGCGGGATACGTCCATTGCATGCCTTTTCTGCTTGGAGTATAGCCATACCATGTTGAGACACGATGCGAGATGTAGTAGACATTGCTATGCAGCCTACCAACTGGTTTAGTTTAGAGACATGCCGCATGATGACGTGATGCAGGGTTATGTCAAGGTGCACACTGCCATGCCATGCGGATGTGTGACTAGGCCACACCACATGATGAGCTACTGCAATAGCTAGATGATTGTTCCTTACTTCCTTGTTGGTGGCTAGATGCTAGTCACATAGTGATGTTATGCGCACTTATGATATTTTATTTATTTATTTCCTTGTGGGCCAGCAATTTATTTGATTTTGACCTTGAAGGTTTAGCCATGATCTTGTGATCTTTCGCTTACTTGATTTGGTGTTACAATTCTGGAAATATTTTCTTGCCTTATTGTTGGAATTGATGATTATTATCTCTATTTTTCTATACTTTGGTGGCTAAACTAGTTAATCCTTATTGTTTTTGTATGTTGGTCTTGTGTTGAAATGTGAATTCCTCTCCAAGAACGTAGGAGATGGTCTTAGTTGAGTGTTTACGAGGAAGAAGATGTAGGGAACCTTGAGGATGGAGGTATGTGAGGCTATATGACAGCTAGGATCCACTACCTACCTATGTGTGGTGACTATGTCTTGGAGGCTAACCACCTTACTCAACAAGGAATGTTCATGAAGGTCTTGTATGGAAGGTAGCACCACTATGGTGTGCCCTAGCACCATCAAGCCCTTGAGTGAGATATTGGATATTTATTACCAAATTATTATTTTGAGATCAGGCATAGATATGTTGATCCTACATGTTATCTTTGACTGAGCATTAGACATGCTCACATGTGGCCTTTTGAGTTGTGCATTCCAGTTATGTGGATGGTTAGTATGTGTAATCATGGAGTAAAATTGTGTTATCTTGTCACTATGTTATGGGACATAGTCATTAGACAGATTTTTTTTATATGCCTGACAAGTGTAAATAATTGTGCTCAATATGTTGCTCTTATTCAATGAAAGCTAACTTGGTTGTAGAATTTGAATTTTGAAGCTAGTTCTATGCGATAAAGTTTTGCAAAAAAGATGAATTGGTAAAAGAAATTGATCATGATGGCATGTTTTCTTGTCATGTTTGATAGATGAGTCTGGTAATGGTTGCTTACCTCTTTTAATGCTTTAATGTGGTGTAATGAAAGGAAGAAGATTCTTGTTTCTCTGCTATGATTGTGTATAATTCCTAGAATATTTTAAGAAGTGTATGGTTTTAGATGTATCTTGCCAATGGATAATGACAGTCGTAGAGGATTTAGCAATAATATTTTAATTATTGAGGAAATATTTATATGTGCAAATTGATAATTGTTAAATGAGTTTCAGGGATAATACATGTTGCATGATTTCCACTTAGCCTTACGACGTCTGGGAGTAAGTCGGAGCCTAGGGGAAGGATGTAGTGCCCCTACCCTAGTCAGCTTTGTAAAATGGATTTGACCTTGGTTGACTTTTTATGTGGCATTATTGGATGGTTGATTTACCATTATGTAATGTTGTAGTCAGATATTATGATTACTATGCATACCTGTTAATGTGCTTTCGCATCCATTCTTATGTAAGCTTAATTGTTCTCCTGATTCTTGTTATTAATCATGAACTAACACCTTCATTAAGTATATATATATATATATATATATATATATATATGCTTGTGTGACTCTTGGTTGCAGGAGATTGCAGGTATAGTACCACCTAGGTGTGAGGGTCGTCTTCACCTGGATTCCCAGGGTTGAGTATACCTCTTTTGTCCTTAGAATTTGGGTTAGGTGGTCGTAAAACCCTCAGTTTACCCTAGTCATGCTCAAGTGAGCATCGCCTGTGGTCCATTACTTTCCCTTTCATTTGGGGTTGCAGTCATGTATTTGGTTGGCTTTCTTGGGTTCCATGCTTGGCATGTGGTAAAACTGAGTATTTAATCCTAAGTAGTTATTTTGATTTAATGTGTTCATTTATGCATTAGTAATTAAGAAACTAAAGTAAATAGGTTTCTTTTATATAATTAATCATTTATTTTTAAAAAATTGCTTTATTCATGTTTGTAGCAAGTTTAATTTAATGGTTAATTTTAAATGATGAATTTATTTAGTTTTATGCATTTTGAAAGGGAAGATTTAAATTTATTTGAAATAGAAATAATTTAATCCCTTTTTCTTTTTGGAATAGAAAGGTAAATTTTAATTATTTAAGAAAATCAATTTTTATTAGAAAGGGAAGTTTAATTTATATATTTGATATAGTGTGAAAGATTGATTTTGGGAATTTAATTTAATTTAATTAAAATATCTTATTCTCATTAATATTGTGAAATACAAATATTATCTTGTTAATATTGAGAAAATTAAAATTAAATGAGGGAGAGAAGCATTTTGATTTTTAAGTAGAAAAGCAAGTTTAGATTATTGGAATAGTTGAAAAGAATGATTTTTCTTTATTATTCAAAAGTTGTTTAAATTCCGAAATAAGGGATTAGGTCATATTATTCTTCCATTTACCCTAGGTTTGGAAATATTTTTGGGGGATTATTTCTGGAGAAGGATTTTTGGAGGAGATTTGGGCATTTTTGGAAGGAAGGTTTTCCTAAGTTGCAGGTTGGGCTTTTCATTAGATCTTGCCAGGAATGTGAAATGAGGTAGGATTCAGGTGCATCTTTTTTATTTCTTGTGTTATTTATTGGATTTGTCTCTTGAAAAAAAATAAAAATTAGCGAATGGTTGTTCTTGAAGATTTCTTTCTTAAAACCTCCATGAATGTTCTTAAAATTTAAGTTTTAGTTTTGGGAATATTGGTTATTTTTGGGTCAAAGATTGGGTTTGGTATTCTCCCTGTATTTGTATTGGTTAAAATCTCCATTGAAATGCTCTCAGTATTATTTGATTGAGGAATTAGTCAGAGTTTAGTAGAATGATGGATTCATGTGTGAACAATGATTCTCGTTGCCTAAAATTTATTTTTTTTATTGAAGAAATCTGGGGTTTTGTTTTTGTTTTAAAAGTTTGTACAAAGAGATATGTTTTTAGTCTCTGTATGAGATTGTGATTTCTAAAGAAATATGGGGTTTCAATTTTGTTTTCAAAGTTAGTTTTAAAATAATAATAAAATTATTATTTAAAATGATATTTTAGTTTTATTTTGTTTTGGGCTGATTTTGGGTTGGAGGGCAGAGACGCTGAGGGTCAACTCGCATCCTCCTCTCCGTAGATCCACAGTCAAGGTTCTGCATCCATGTAAGTGGCCGTAGAGACCCCTGCTCCACAAGGTGGAGGTCGAAGGGTCTGCGCCCACCACGGTGGTCGCAGAGACCCCTACTCCACTATGTGGAGGCCAAGGGTCTGCGTCCACCGTGGTGGCTACTAGCTCGATGGCTAGGGCACGACTGCCCCACTCCTGTGGATGGGAGGTGGGCCCACAGCTGCCCTTCGATGGTTTTTTCTTTTAGTATTTTTTTTAGTTTAAAAAAAAAATAGATATATAATATATTAGATTTAAATTTTGTGTTTCGAATGTTTTAAAATGATTAAAATTTAAGTAATATAATTGATTAATTATATATTAATTATTAATTATTAATTAAAGTATATTTTAAATATATATGTTAATTGTGATAATTTTTATATTAATATATATAATTAATTATATCTTAATTGTTAAGTCCCAATCAGCATATATTTTCAAATATATAATAATGATTGTTCAGTCATTGATTCATAAATTTAGGCATGTATATATAGAGAGATGTATATGCTGATTAGTATCTTTAGATCTTGTGTTTGTTTAATATATGCAAGGGAACTATATTTTGTTGGGGGATGTTTATTTATTTTAATATTTTCTTTTAATGTATAATTCCATTTTTGGAAAGGTATATATTATGTTGCTAGAGATGAGATTATATTATTGCATTTGACTCAAGATGAAATGATGTTTTATTTGAAGATTAAATATCATATTTAGACGGTTAATATTTATTTAATTATATTTATGTGTACTTGGTTCAAAAACTCGTAATGATGTATTTATGTTTTGTTTGATGCAAACAAACTTTTGTGAGTTAGAAAAACCAAAAACGACCTGTACCTGGATAAGGTAGACAAACTGCAATCAAACTTAGATCATTTAAGAAATTTTATCGACTTTAATATTTAAATCAATATGGAAAAAGATTGTCCTTTTCCAGTTATTGCCTATGGAAGTCTTATTTTTGTATTCGCTTTTGCTTAAAGTAATGGCAAGGCCTTGATATGTTTGTTTGGACCCTATTATTTGGTTGATTTGGGGTACCTGTTTATGTCCTCGGTCTCTCATTTGGTTGTTGCCTTGTGATGGTATTATAACTAGTCTTTTCCTTTATGCGGGTGTCAAGTGTTGATTTGTGGTTGACCATAGCGGCTCAGGTCTCTAGTTACAATATCATCGGGTAATGGACCTTGTATTTGTTTCTAACAAGCTCAGTGGATCCTTTCCTATTCAGGGATATTTTAGGTATTTATTGACTGATGTGGCCAGTTGTTTATTGGTATGATCGCCTTGATGGAAGGAATGTAAACGATGTGAAACTTATATATCATTAACTTATTTAAATGATCAGAGGGGTCTTGCAGTTGAGTAGACCCAGAAATGTAGCCCTTTAGGGGTGAACTCCGATATCAATTTTGGTGTTATGTGATGGTTTTGTTCTTATGTTTCATGTTTAGTGTTAGCATGTATGGATGGCATTTTGATAGAATGTATAAGTGGATTAGAAGAGATTTATTGTAAATGCATGTATGCAGTCACATCTTAAATGCAGTAAATTGGATCTTGAAAGAATGCATTCTATTATTGTTAATGAAAATAAGTATGCCTTAAAAGATCTCACTAGTTATGATGAAATTAAAGTGCATTTTGGAACAAGGTGCATGGCATGTGTTTAATGTAAAATTGAACATAATGAATGGTTTAAAAAATATTGGATGAACTTCATTTTGTTATCTACATTTTAACCTTAATAAATAAACTTCATCATATTAGCTATATTGTAACTAAAATGGATGGACTCGTCAAGTTAACTATATTTTAACCTTAATGTATGAATTCATATGTTATCTATGTTTTAACTTCTGTGGGTAAATTTCCTCATGTTAGACTCATCTTCAACCATAATGGATGAGTGCGTCCTATTATCTTTAATGTTAATTTACTAAACAAATTATATCCTTGTTTAAAGTAATAACATGAAATTAAATTAACCTGCTTTACTGGGTCAGATGTCATGAGTTGAGTTAGATGTTAAGTTAAGTAATAACATTGGGAAACTCCTTAGGTTTTATTTATTCTTTACTGTGTTATCTAAGCTTTTGATAACTTATTGTATCATTATGTTATTATTAATTTAAAAAAATATATATTTGCACTCCATTTGTGTGTTTTAGCTTTATCCTTTCGGGGTTTCCTATCGAGGCATTACAAACTACACATGTCTCATCATAGGTTATCATGGATAGTGACATCAAGTTCTCACAAAGGTTGTAGAATTATTTTGAAGATACATTGCTTCTATGTGTTGGAAATCTACCTACTATACTATCACTATGGTTGGGTTAGAATCAAATTATAATGAAGTACGAAAATTGGTGAGGGTTTAATATTGCAATGCAATTATGTGAGTGGTTTCCTCTTGGAGAACAAGTATTTTATAGCATACTCTATCCAACAATTGTCAAGGATGCCCAATTATGAGTGTTTCAAAAGTAATGAGAGGTATTAGGACAATGATGACTAGACATGTCTATATGTAAAGGAATGATGACTAACTGTTCAAAAAGGAATTGCATCAAATTATGAACATGCTCTTGAATATTTTTAGGTTTTTGGTATAATTGGGAGGCCTCACAAATTTGTTGCACTCATATTCAAGAGGATGGTAACTATATATCTTCAGTTTTTCTTCATTCCACGTTGTAGGATGATTCCTAGCTAAGTACATAATGCCATGTGTTAGAAAAGATGATAGAAATTGCTAGATGAGAAAGAGTAGATACATGAACTCCTATGAATGGAATTTTTTAATTTATAAATAGAAGGAATTAAATGATGAACTCTATTACTAGATTACTTAGGTATAGAAAATAAATCATATCTTTGTTCAAGTAATGTATTAGACCATTGTCTATGTGGTTTATAAGATGCATATTTAATCGCATTCATTAATTAATTAAAAATTAGAATATGATAAGTTTTTTAATTTTAAATTATTTAAAAATATTGTCAATAGTACAACCTAGATGCTGCATGAATGTTCTCATGTATTAAGATGTATCTTCTATTATTGTGATTAATGTTTGGGCATCAATTTGTGTAAATAGTGTTGGAGTAATTAGGACACCTTATCTAATTATTTATTAATTAGGTCTTTTAGTTAATTTTTTACTAAAGTTAAATTTGGGTGTTTTCTTCATCTAACATTCTACTTTTCTAGCTTTAGTTCAGTTGTAGTTGATCTTTGTATAGCTCCTCTTTACTTTTATTTAGTTCTGCTAATTTTAGGATTAGGGAATCTCTTGCTTTCTATAAGAGAAATTCCTTCATTCATTGCAATTGTATCTCTAGTATTACTATTCATTAATACAAAATTCCCATGTTGTTTTGAAACCTTTTATCTTTGCTTGATCTCTTTTGTGTTATAGGAATTTTGCTTGTAGATGATTCTTGACTCATGTGATTGTATCCTCAAATTCTAAATGGTATCAGAGCATCAAGTCTATCAAGTTCCTATCCACATGCTTAAGGGATCCAAGCTTGGCTGATTTTTCTATGAACAATGAAATGAAACATAGGTTGCCATTGTGTTCAAACAATCCCAAAATCCTAAGATTGCCTATCATTTTAGTAAAATCTAAGCAGTTGAAATTTTGGGTTAATTTAGCTAAGGGCACAAAAATTAAGGAAAAATTCATGCGTGGCTAAAAAATATAGGCATTTGGGAGTGGAACGGAGGTAATGATCATACCTAGGAGGCCCAAAAACCCTAAAATTGCTTGTCAAAACATCTTAACTTGGGACAATCTAATACAAATTCATTTTTGGGGGATAGATAAATTAGTACCATACCATACAGATATGTATGGGTATATGAACCCATGCACAAGGTAAGAAATGTTAAAAAATATAGGCTAGTAAAAAATTGCTCCATTTAGTTTTTGTAAAGTTTTAATTTTTTTGTGAAAAATCTTACAAATTTTTTGCAAACATTTTAAAATATGCTAAAGTCAAGGGGATTGTACTTTTTTGTGAGCCCTATGCAAGTACCTACTAATGACCTCACCAACTAATTTGGATATTGTCACTATATTTAGTAGCCAACCCTATGATTGGATCATCATTATTTTTGCATGCAGTGTTAAGGGCGAGTATTTTAGTGGATCTAAGGAATACATGGGTAGAATTATTTTTGGAGGAGCCTAAATTTTTTCTATCAAAGGTGAATATTCAAAGAATCACTAATATGATACTAACATTAGCAATATGGCCAACCCTTAGACCCATTTAAAGAATCCAAACCCTAATTGATTAAGGTGTGATTGTTTGGCCATAATTTGGGTATACAGGGACAAAATTGTACAAACAAGATATTGTAAAAATTTTAGTTTTGACATGAGTGTAGATCTATAGGTGGTTTTTTATATTCTCCTCTATTTTTCTATAGTAGGCCTCAAAATTAGGCCTTCTTCTTTGTGCTTCTAAGGCAATATCTTTCACATCTAGAATCCTTTTTTTGAAAACCCAACAACATTGGAAAGTTCGAGGAGTCCTCTATCCAAATCTCAACTCTATTTTTTCATATTTTGAACCAAGTATATTTTATTTATATTTACATTTTTTCACTATATAGTCAATTACTTGGATGTTTTGGCACTTGGCATGGATCAATTTGTTGGAGAGGGTCATATTTGATGTGCTTTGCATGTGATAAAAATTTTGGACTTTGGTTATTCTATTTGAGGAGGTAGCATGTTTTTTTCTTTTCATCCTTCTGTTATTAGTCTAGCAAACTATAATTATGAGTCTTGGCAAAAGGAAGTATTCACACTTCTTAGGTGGCTTCATTTTCTTTCCTATATATATGGACTCATCTCTCAACCATCTTCAGAGAGGGTTCACCATTCTTAGAGGATCATTAATCACCATTTTGTAGGACTGATTGGTTCTAGTGTTGATCTTGACACTATGTGTAGTTTGTTGGGCATTGAATGTTCATGCATACATTGGACATTCCTTTGGGAGATCTTTAAAGACCCTCATATCTTTTCATTTATAGATAATCTCACAAGAAATTGTTCCCTTCTCATGGCATATGAAAATCGTATACCCTATGTCATGGTACTCCTGAGATGTTTGAGTATATCATGAGTCTTTCACGTCCTCACATGGATTAGAGGCTTTTCTCTCAGTTCTCACTCCTCCTTTTAAGACACTATATTAGAATTCATTATTTTTTTTTGTTGTCAATCAGACTCGCATTAGCTTATGAATAGCCCCAAGTGATTTAGTTCAAAAGTTTAATTATTCCCTTCCAATTTTTTCTTTATGGGATGAGTACTTTGTTGAACACACCTCAAAACTTAGAGGGGGTGGAATAGTCTTGATTAGTCACTTAAAATTTATACCTCAAATCAGTTTCAACTTATACTTAATATTATTAGAAAAAATAAAAGGTTAAAAAATGAACACCATGCACAAGAGAACTCTATATTTATGTGGAAATACCAAGGATGGAAAAACCATAGTGATATTTTACTCATAATATATGCACAAGATTACACTACATATTTTAGGCTTGTTGCCTAGAAATATCAATGCTCCTATAAGGACTTATAAGGTGAGGTGCACTACCATAGGGCAAGATACAATTGACTTGTAGGCTAAGAATCACTTCCCAAGGGAAAGATACAAAGAACTTACTAGGGAGACTTGATATCTTTGAGAAATGTACATGTATTTATGAATCAATATGAATGTCTATATTATACTTCCTTTAGAAATCTCCAAGTATGAAGCTTCCCTTAAATCTCTGTCTCAAGTGACCAACATCAGAAACATTCACCACTTACTTTCTTTATCTCAAATTCACATCTCAATTGATTTGATCTTTCAACTGCACACACTCCAATCAATTCATACATGCCACTATCAATATATATTTGATCTTCTATATATCATCCTCTTCATTACAAAAAATAAATTAGGTCGACCACAATAAGGGACAAGAATAAGTACTATCAAGTTAGACAAAAAATAATTTTGGTGAAATAAGTTCAATCCAGGAGATAGAGAGGACCAAATAATCATCACATTTTTCTAAGAAGCCTCAAAAATTGCACACACTACAATAAATCCTCCAAAGTTGGTAACAAGGTAACATGTAGATAAATCATGTAGCACATAACTAGTCGACAAAATAACATATCTTTCAAATGAATTAATGAAGTGTGGACCCTCACATGCTAAATTAGGACCCAAATACTAATGCAAGGTGTGTTCCCTTTGTCTCCTTGTGTTGTGTACTGCAAGCCATGGGTTTGCAACATGGCTTAATGGCCTCCCGTGGATTCTATGTGTCACGTGGTTGTGTCAAGCATTTTGTGCAATGACAATCGTGTTTTCAACAATTTGTATCAAAGAGTGGTCATGGGTTCAAACCCCTCACTTGTGCTGGGGGGGTTCTTGCAAGGTGTATTCCCTTGGTCTCCTTGTGTTGTTCAGCACAAGCGATGGATTTGTGAAATGCCTTAACCACCTCCCATGGATTCTATGTGTCATGTTGTTGTATCAGGCATTAACAGGCTGATATTTTGGTGCAATGGGAACCGTGTTTCCAACAAATACACCTTAACATAGTCTCGAATGTAGGAAATGACACCTAATGATACACCAGAAGGAAGAGAGAAAACTTTGTTGGTCAAACCATAATAATTACTTTGAAACACAAATACTAATTACAGTTTAACACAAAATAGATCATCCAACATCATGCGAAGCACATAATGGAATCCATTGAATATCCCACAAAATTCCCAAATTCTTCTTTCTTACAGTCACTTCAAAACCATATTGGTGCAACACAACTTGATAAAGAATATGCTTCATTCTAGAAGGTTGAAAAGCTCAATCATGAATAGATCATTTTCAACTCTTGTAGAACAATTCAACACCTAAAACTTGACTTGAGGTAAAAAAGAAACATTACTAAAATGACATAAAATTTGTAGTAGAAGAAACATCAATGTGTAGAAAAAAGGCATTTTCTAGATCAATATTGATAAACTACCAGACTACCAACAAATTGGAATTACTAACCATGTTAGCTAGAACACCAAAGAATTGAAATGATAGGAGTGAAATATACATTGAGCATGCAATTATGTTCAAATCCCCAAGACCATGTCACCAAATGTCAAGGAAATCATAACATTCTTCTAGACTTTCTTCAACATACATTCATGCAATTACTTACGTTATTAATCTTCCAATGACTACAATGTCCCACAAACAATATTTTCTTACTCCATAGAGAAACCATAATCCTGTAGCATACATAATATCATGATAATCATATCTACTTTTTTCCATCCTTCTAATCCTTATCTTAACACTTCTAATCATCATGTTAATGCATCTAATCCTCATTTTAATATGAAATGATCATTATACCATATTTTCTATCAAACACATTATCAACATCATCATCAACATCAACACATCATAATAAGTGTAGACATAAGAAACCCACAAGATGGACATACACAATATATAAAATCTACAACTATGATCCATTTGTACACTAATAATTAGTGATAACAACTACAAACTACCAACAATATTTTTATACTTCAACAATCATCATATTGGACATATCATCAATGATAACACACAAGTTATAGGTTGAAATGAATGATAGTATAATAATTGCCAACAGTCACCAATTTGTCATTGATGGAAACACTCACTTATACTTAATCGTCCTCTCCTTATAACACACAAGTTGTAGGTTGAAATGAGTGATAGTACAACAATTGCCAAGAATCACCTATTTTTCATTGATGGAAATACTCAATTATACTTAATATTCTTCTCCTTTGACAAAGTAGTCAACTATACATTCTCTCTCTTTTCATATCTATACTCTCCTGAAATAGTATCCATCTAGTATCTCTTCCCTTTTTCCATCAAAGACAAAGGGCACATGTCTTCATCTTATTCTGCATTCTTACTCATTGGCACTATCTCTCCCTTTTTAATTTCTTATATACTTCTACATTATTCTCTCTTTTCAATAGAAACCAAAAAAATACTTGCTCTCCTTGAGAGTAGCAGTCACATCAATCCAAGAGACAAAGGATATAACTTGAATTTTTCCCCTTCAATAGATGCACCAACTTATGCATCTAATTAGAAAAATGAAGGGTAATAACCCCTAACTTCTATCTAAGATACTCAAAAGAATCCTTTGAAAGTTCCTTAGTAAATATATTCATTAATTGATTTGATCCTTTGTGGGTACATAATCCAATTTGACTTCCTTTTTTGCCACTTTCTCTCTTATGAAATGATACCAGATAGAAATGAGTTTAGTTCTTGAATGTATCAATGCATTGTTTGAAATGTTTATAGTACTTGTATTGTTACACATAATAGGAATGGGCTCATCTTATGTCACCTTGATATCTTTCAATATTTTATTCATCCACATCACCTAGGCATAGTAGGATGTTGTAGCAATATACTCAGCCTTTTCTATTGATAAATATATCGAATCTTAGTTGTTACTGAACAAGGAAACCGATCCACATCTCAAGAAAAATGTACTATCACTAGTACTTATTCTATCATCCACATAGCCAACCTAGTTAGCATCAATATAAGCCTTCAAAGAGAAAACATATCCATCTTATACCACAATCCATAATCTATAGTCCTTTTCAAATAATAGAATATTATTTTAACAGCCTTGTCATGAGATTTATTAATATTAGCTTGATATCTAGAAACCAAATACACTTGATTCAAAATATTAGGTCTAGAAGTATTTAAGTATAGTTTTCCACCAATCGTAGACCTATAGAGATTCTAATCCACTCCTAGAGACTCATCATCCTTACTCAAATGACAACCAGAAATGGGGGTACTAACTAGTTTATAATTCTCCATACCAAACTTCCTCATCTCCACTTAAATATACTTAACCATAGAAATAAAGATATCATCGTGTAGCTAAGGAAATTGAAGTCCAAGAAAGAAAGACAACTCACAAATCATTGACATCTCAAATTATTTCCTTTTATTTTTCAAATTTATTACACACACCATCATCTCCAACAAAGATAATATCATAAATATATACAAGTATAAAAGTGTCTTCCTCAACCTTAAAGTAAAGATTGCTATCTACAATACCTTTCTTGAAACCCTACCGAAGTAAGTACTTGTCCAACCTTACATACCAAGCCCTAGGAGCTTACATTAAAAACCATATAGTTCTTTTTTGAGTTTGTTAACCATGTTTGCATCCTTTATAAATTGAAAAGCATCAAGTTTCTCTATGTACACTTCCTCCTCTAAATTTCTAATCACGAATGTTGACTTGATAGCTATATGATACATGTTAAAATTATTTGAGCTACAAATGAAAGAAATGTAGAACACAAGATGCTACTGACAGGGGGGTGAATCAGTGGTTTCTAAACTTAACCCCTTTAAATCCTAAAGGGTGTGTAATAGCTAGTAGGTCTAACACAAGGTGGATGTGCCGGTGAGATAAGAAGATGACACAAATGCAACCACACACAAAAGGAACATCACACAACACTCGATCTATGAGGAAAACCCAACATGCAAAAAATCTTGCTGAGGAATGTTGTTGGAGTCAACTACTCCAATCTAGCCTCACAATAAATATTGTTACAAATTTTAGGGTACCAACCCAAGGAGCACCAACCCCTAATTTAGGGCACCAACCAAAGGAGTACCAACCCCTGATTTTAGGGCACCAACCTTTGCACCAAGCTCCAAATCAACTATTAGAAAGTTATATATTAATATAAAAGTAATATCCTAGTTACAAATGAGTTCTGCAACCTCTGCAATCTTTCTTCTAGTTCTACTCTTCTCAACCAGTCTTCCTCTTCTCTGCTCTCTGTTGGTTCTCTACTCACTCAAACACACTACTTCTTGCCACCACCAGTACTCTTTACTCTATTAGTTCTCTTCACTCTGATCACTACCAATTCTGAGCTTATCTGTCAAGCCTTGCATGGATCTTTCCTTTCCGGATCTTCACTGACACTCCCACTGCACTGCAAAACCTTTTGTTGCCTTCTTGTAGGTTCTAGAACCATCGGTTCACTTGACTGTAATACACTATGCAGATCTTGACTATAATATACTATGCAGATTATGGGTTACTCTGACCTTACTGGTTTAACCTTTTGTTAAACCCTCTTACCGATTTCTCCCTTCAACACTCTCAGTTGGTTCAAGATTTAACACTTAAACATTCAAACTATCTTGTCTGCACTCTTCACTTGCATCAAACATCTCTCATCGATATTCATAGTAGAAACCACTTATATCTTAAGCTTATATATTTATACATGAGTTTTCCCTCCATGATCGGCATTCAAACTTCACATGTCTAGGGTTTCTTCATCAACCAAGAGGCATACCAAATCCAATCTGATCTCATTCCAGAGATTGACCACCTACAATGGATCATTCAAGTTCACCAATCTTGTTGTTCCCAATACACATTTGCTAAATATAGCAAACATGACCTACTTGTTGGCCTTCACTTGTGAACCATGATGAAGTGATCACACAGTTAGCTTCACCTACCCCAATCAACACCTAGACACACTGTATCAATCATGCTGCCAACAAATCAAATATTTGTCCTCTAATATGTTTCGAGTCACATCCTTCTTCTTTAAACTTGTGATGTACGCCATCGACCTTAATGTTGACCAATCACCAAATACCTCACTAACAATGATGATCCATTTGTTGGAGACCTGGACTCCACGTGGCATCTTTGTCAGCATGCATCTCATCTTAGTCAATGACCAACACACAACTAGGTTCATCTACCAGTTCTCTAACCCTGTCGGTTATACATCAATCGATCATCCTTCAAGCATGCACTTTGCTATTTTGTCAGTGGAGTGCCTTAACCCAGTCACAAACCTTGTCAATCCACAACATGGTCATATTCATTAGACAGGAGAACACCACTTTGCCTCTTTACTCTCTTATTGGTTCACATACTTACTGGTAGGCACTATGATGACATCATACCATAAATATTCAACTATCTCCATCTGCATTCCAGATGCACTCTATCTATAGTTGCTCAACCTTATGTTCGTCTTCATTTGATCGGTTCACTTTTCAAGTGGTTTGTCAAAGTGACAAACTTATCCTTCTTTATTAGTTTCCTTCTCTATCCCAGTACCTCAACATACCAACTCATGCTGATTAGATACACATATCTTGTTTCACACACCTGAGGTCTCCTTGTGTTTCATCGATTCATCTGGTGTGAGCCTTCAATCACTTGCCTTTAACTCTTCTGTCTTGTCCTAGAAGGTTATGATGCATTCCATATATTTTGGGGGATAAGATCCACTTACCGATGGGAGTGGATCCTTGTCATTTTCTTCCACCATTATACTAATATGACATTACTATCATTGAGAAGATATATCTTTAATCTAGCACATAACTCAGTAGACATCCCCTTTGTCTACCTTACTAACTTGCAGTAGTCCAAACTTTGTCAGTCATATCAGCATCCTATGATAGCATCTACATCCAGTGAGAGTCATTTTGATCAACATCCAACGACATACCAGTTCTGCACTTCTTCATTAGCTCCTCCTTTCTTTCTTACTAGCCACTTTCTTACCAGTTGGCAAAAACACACTTCCAACATATCACTTACCAGTTGACATACCATACCAGTCTTCAATACTTTTTGTCTTCAACACAAGCCAACACTAACTTGTGTACCGGTGACTCCAATGACCACAATGTTGGTTGACATCCTCTTCTTACTAGTGACAAGCTATACTAGTAACCTATTATACTAGTTGACATCAATGGCACCATTACCAGTTGACATCAATGACAACACAATGCCAACAATCTCCCCCTTTGGCATTGATGTCAATGCATGTAGTATCCAACATACTACAGATTCTCTCTCCCCCTTTGACAACAATGGAAAAGGGCACTGATAGAGTTTCTCTCCCTCTTTTCTCTACTAGTTGCTTCTCCCTCTATGACCATTTACTCTACATCCTCTCAATCAACAACAATTGAGAAAGAGAGATCAGACTCCAACTGACACCAATTGCTTAGCCACCAAGTGTATGTATAAATCTGGTACCAAGTGTATAGACAAGTTTGATACCAATTGTAGGAAAAAAATGTGTCAGTGAATTCCAATTACCTGCCGATCAGACTGCATCATCTCCCCTTTGATATGCAAAAAGTTATTCTAACCTTGATTTCCTAATAACAAGTGTTGAATATGACACTAATACCAATTGGATACCAAATGTATGTTCTTCTCCTGTGTAGGTAACTCTCCCTCTTTGGAGGCAACTCTCCCGGTGGTCCAGTTATGATTTATATTAAGTACAAATTGAGTAGACATTGAAAGACCTCACAAACAAGGACCGATGAGCAAATCCCAAAGTCTCAATCATACTGGTACATCCATAGACACTTGATCTCCCACTGTGTCTAGTATATCTGATAAAACTAAAAAATATGGTTGTGAACTCCCCCTGAGCCATTGATCTCGGGTCATCTTTGCTTGTCAAGTTCTAAACCGGTTCTCTAATCTACACCTTATATTGGTTGAGCTATGTATATGTGATCTAGAAATTATTTTTCAGCTCCATTATATCCATCATAACTTATGATATAATCTTAAATGAGCACAATGTCATACCACATCACTATCATGCCAATTATCAAACCGGTTAGCCGAAAAGGATGCATGCATATATGATCAACTATCAGGCCAACACATGTCATTCAGGTCATGTCCAATATCACCTAAGACATAAATGCCTCAAACCATGCCACCAGAGTTATTGCAATGATCCCAAAACTCATTGACTTATATAACCTGCAATATTGGTCAATATCCATATCAGTAACATATTGTACGTACATGTTTACTACACCGGATCATCATCTCCACCGAATAACCTTCCTATAACTTTTTTCTTCTTGTGTCAAGCGCTTCTGATCCTAATGGAAATTTAACCATCCATTGACACATGCAACAGTAATCCATCTCTCATCTATAGATGTGTAGTCAGGGCAACAACTACACATATTGTCATCTCATCTTCTTCCTTATACCGGCAACAACTTGTGCTTCCATTTGTCCATTTCACTAAGGGGTGAATAATATGGTCAATAAGTAACTCTCCCTAAGGTCCTACATCTCCTTTAAGCCTTAGGAGATGTCACTTGTGCATTGAATGCACAAAGTTGTTCCATGATCATGTTCTCTTCCTTCTTCCTCCAAACCTAATTGATCTCCCTTTTCTTCTCATTTGCAGTCTTTGGAGAAGGTCTTACCTTATTTTGCTGATTGGTCCTTGATTCAATAAACATTGCTATAGTAGAAAATGGTGTTCATACCAAGCAGTTCTCTTAAGGACCTTCTATCCAACCGGTTTTCCCCTCTTCTTTTGATCAGGCTATTGTAGCTAGCAACCAGAACTGGTTTATTCCTTGATCATGCAGGGCCATTTCTTCTTTGGTTTCATGCAGATCTTTCACTAACATATGCTCTATACCCACTTCCATATTGAGCACATTTTTTATACTAACTTCCATATGACTGCAAGTTCATCTTTCTACAATCATGACTTCTATGGCCAAATGCATTACATTCTTGACAGACTACATTGTTATTCCTAGGAGAAAAATTTTGTCTATTTCTAGACCTCATTTTGCATTCATCTTCCCTATGGCCATAATCTTTGCAAGTAAAATAGTAACCGAAGAAGGAGGGCATATTACTTACAAATTTGTTTTGCCAAACATGACATGATCTTATCGATTTGTCAACTCCATTTCTTCTGATTTTAGGGCACCAACCCAAGGAGCACCAACCCTTTCATCGAGATCCAACTCAGTGATTACAAAGTCATATATCAATACAAAAGTAATATCCTGTGTACAAATAAATTTTATAACTTCTACAATCTTTCTTTTGGTTATACTCTTCTCAATCGATCTTCCTCTACTCTTCTCTTTGTCGGTTCACTGCTCACTCGAACACACTTATACTTTCCACCACCGATACTCTTTAATCTATCAGTTGTCTTAACTCTAATCATTACCGGTTCTCAGCTTATAGGTCAAGCCCCGCATAGATCATACCTTGTGAGATCTTTACCAACACTTTGAGTGCACTAAAATACCTTTTGTTTCCTTCCTATAGGTTCTAGCACCACCAGTTCACTTGATTGCAACACACTTTGCAGCTTACCGCTCACTTTGACCTTGTCAGTTTAACCTTCTGCTAAACCCTCTTATCAGTTTCTAACTTCAACACTCCTAGTCACTTCAATGTTTAACACTTAAACATTCAGACTATTTTGTTTGCACTCTACACTTGCATATGACATCTAGCATCTGACCTCCTTCATCAATCTTCACAACAACAACCACTTAGATCTTAAACCTGCATATTTATATGAGATTTTTCTCGCCATGACCGACATTCAATCTTCACATGTCTAGGATTTCTTCATCGACCACGAGGTGTACCAAATCCAATCACATCTCATTCTAAAGATTGACCACCTACAACAGATCACTCAACTCTGACAATCCCATTGTATACAAAACACGTTTGCTAAATATAGAAAACATGGCATGTTTGTTGGTCTGCACTTGTCAACCACAATGAATCGATCACGTAGTTAGCTTCACCTACACTGATAAACACCCAAACACACTACATCGATCATGATGCCAAAAAATCAAATATCCATCCTCTGATCTACCTTGAGCCGCATCCTTTTTCTACTCATGATTTATGCCATCAACATTAATATTAACCAGCCACCAACTACCTCACCAACAATGCATGATCCATTTATTTGACACCTGGACTCCATGTGACATCTCTATCAGCATGCACCTCAGCTCAGTCATCGTGTCAGTTTAGACTCTATCACCGACCAACACACAACTGGGTTCATCTACCAGTTCCCTAACCCTACCGGCTATACATCAACTAGACATCCTTCAAGCGTGCACTTTGTTGTTTTGTTGGTGGACTGCCTTAACTCAGTCACCAACCTTGTCAATCTACAACATGTTCATTTTCATTAGATAGGAGCACACCACTTTGCATGTTTGCTCTCTTACTAGTTCACATACTTACTGGTAGGCACCTTGATGACACCATGCCATCAATCTTCAACTATCTCCATTTGCATTTCGAATGCACTCACTGTTTGCAGCTTCTCAACCTTACCTTCATCTTCATTTGACCGGTTCACTTCTCAACTAGTTTGTCAAAGTGACAAACTTATCCTTCTTTACTCTTCCTTCTCTATCTTGGTAGCTCAACATGCCAACTCTTGCTGATAAGATGCACATCTCTGGCTTCACACACCTGAGGTATCCCTACACTTCACCATTTCATCAAATGTGAGCCTTCAGTCACCTACCTTTAACTCTTATGTCCTTTCCTAGCAGGTTATGATTCATTCCATGCATGTTGGGGGATAAGCTCCACTACCTGGTGGGAGTGGATTCTTGTCATCTTCTTCTGGCATTGTATTGATATGATATTACTATCATTATGCAAATATATCTTCAATCTAGCAGATAGCCAAGTAGACATCCCGTTTGTTTACCTTACTAACTTGCAGTGGTCCAAACTATGTCATTCATATCAATATCTTGTGATAGCATCTACATCTAGTGAGATTCCCATTGATTGAAATCCAACGACATACCAATTTTGAACTTCATCATTAGATCCTCCCTGTTGTCTTACTAGCCACATGCTTACCAGTTGGCAACAACGCACTGCCAACATATCACTTACTGATTAACATACCATACCGGTATTTAATAGTTATGTCTTCAATACAATCCAACACTAACTTGTGTACTGGTGACTCCATTGACCACATACCATACAAGTCTCCAATACTTATTTCTTCAACACAAGCCAATACTAACTTGTGTACCGGTGACTCCAATGACCACAATGCTGGTTGACATCCTCTTCTTACCGATGACAAGCTATACCAGTTACCTGCTATACTAGTTGGCATAAATGTCACCATTACTAATTGACATCAATGACAACACAATGCCAACAAGAAACATTCAGATTGCCTCCATTCTAGCCACTAGAGAAAAATTATGCTCAAAATTAATAGCTTCTACTTGAGAATATCCTTAACAAACCAATCTATCTTTGTTCCTTGTCACTTGTCCTTCTTCATTCAACTTATTTTATAATATGTTGGTCTAGGGACTAGTTCTCATGTTTGATTCATATCAATTTGATCAAGCTCTTCTTCCATTGACTTAAACAATCCTTCACCCTTTTTAGCATCAAACAAATATTTGGGTTCTACCTTATTTGAAGTATGTTTTTTTGTATTGATGTCAACTTGATTTCTAGTAGTATCTATTTGATGGGTTGAATATATTACTTAGTAATGTGTTTGATGGGTTGAAGATATTAGAGTGCATCTATGCCAATAATATGAGATATCAAAGACTATTTGGAGAATCACCTGATGACATCATACCGATCCTAAGTAGATGGTATGGGGTAGATGGTTTGTATTGGCTTATTTAAATTGTCTATATATATGTTGTGGTTTTCTTAGATGAATTTGACTACTCTAGGTGTTAGTTATATGATGTATTAGTCTAATAATATATTTTACTGCCAAATTGAAGTATAGAACAATCTAGCTCCTTGTGACTGTGTCATGGAAATATACTCTGCATTCTTATGTCTTGCACATTTTTTATGTGCAGTTCTTGAATCATACTCTGAAGTATGTCAAGTATCAATCTACCAATTTTTAAGTTGCAATTATTTGTATACAGAAAGTTATGAGTGGTGGATCTTTGGTTCACAATCTATTAGTGTAAGTTGTCTTAGTTAGGTCACTAGAATGATCCACATTCTACCACAATAATTAGTATGGCCTTGTGGTTTTAGGAAGTAGTTCAAGATAATGTGTTGGATTAGTGACAAGAGTTTCATGTTTCTTGGTGCTCTGATGCATAGTATTCTTCGTAATTATTTCATTAGTTGGTTCAATCTGCACAATATTTACCAATTCAGTGATGTTTCTTCTCTGTACTATCATATAATGATTGATCTATTCAAGAGATGTTGTTGAAATGTTTTATATGGCCTTAAATTCCTTTTCATTGGTCCATGTGATTTTGTGAGTTTCTTGCTGATGGTAAAGATGTTAATAGTAAGTAGTCTAGAGAGTTGTGTTGATAATTGATTCTCATGTTGCATTCCTTCATTTGTGGATGGTCTAGACATATTTAATTAATTTTAAAAGATGCATTAAGGTATGATTTAAAGGTTTTAGTTATGTGATTGGTTGATTTACAACTAAATTTTATGATCAATGTACATGTTTAGGGTGGACCTTCTCTGATTCAAATGTTACACTTGATAGATCTTATTTGAGATGACCTAAGTAATGTGTTTGAATTGTGCAAATAATATATAAGTAAGAATAATTCATTTGTGGAAGTGTGAGATTTTATGTGAAGGATTGTGGTGTGACAAATTTATCAATAATATTATAGATGATTATGAAGTGTGTTGAGTCTATAGGCCAGAGCAGTTTGAGATCCTTTTTTTAATTCTCCATATTGATGTTTTGGTTTTCCTATGGTGCACCTCATCTGTCATTGCATAATTTTCTCATGATTGAGATAGCGTATTCCTCTTTAGGAATCACAATTTTTCAACTGATTACACTCCTAATATTATAGCTTAATTATTTATGATCAATTTTAAGCCATCTATAATTATTTTTTTATCAATAATTAATCTTGAGGCTAAGTGTTCCATTCCACTGGTTAATGCTACCTGTCACTAACAAGTTATTGGTGGCCACATCTTATTCAATTTACAATTCACCAAACATTTCATGTGATGTTGGAATAGTTCTATTATTTGTTAGAGTAATTAAGATAATCACCTAATTAATTATCAAATTAGGTCCTTTATTACTTTTATTACTATTATTTTTTTATCAATAAAAGGTCGTAGCCAAAGAATTGTATTGATATAAAATCCTAGTACAACCTAGATCACTAGGGGCACCGATAGGAAAGAGTCAAGTGGCATTACTTTTATTACTATTAAGCTAAATAGAGTAGTACTATATTTAGCACATGTTTTCCCATTTATTATGATGTGTCAAGCTCTCTTCCTCTAGAGTTTCTTTGTCCTTTCTATAAAGATTAATTATATCATTTGAATTATTAATATTTTGTGCATCACTACAATTATCAAGTTGATTAAATTTGTCTTCATTGATCTCCATTTTTCACATGTATTTTTCTTATAGGTGATTTGTTGGTTGTGGGGTTAAACAAATAACTCCAACATTGTATTAAAGCCCTAAATTTACTAAGTTCTTATTCAAATTTTGAGGGATCTAGCCCTATGTAATAAGGTCTCAAATTGACCCCACTATTGGATTTACAGCATCAAAACACATAAAGATTTCCCAAATTACAGACACATAAAAAGAAAATAATAATAAGGAAACATAGATCTAGGAAATCTTTTCCCAAATATGCCATTAATGAACTTTCTCAAATATATGTATAAGGCTTGATAACTTTCTTCGTATTTTTTAATTCTATTTTCCATATTTTTTGTTTTTCCAAAAATAATCCATCAAAAAAAATTATCAAAAATTACGATAAGCTTTCAAAAAAATAAAAAATTCAAATTATTTTTCTTTCTTTTTTTAAATAAAAAAGGAAAAAGGAAAAAGTTAAAATCACAATAAAAAGTATTTGATGGTGTACAACATTAAAATAGGCAACTTGTTTTTTGGTTTCCATAAAATATAAAAATAATCATTAAAATTATTATTTTTGCATGCATCACATGCATCTCCATGATAAGCCTCCCTTTCATCCATCCTTAATTCCAATTTTTCCTCTTCTCAATGGACTCCCATGTAGCCCATTGGTACATCACTTGACATGTAGTGTAAAAATACCCACATGCAAGCCTTTTGAGTTCCTACCCCCTTTACACATGCCTTCTCATGTGCTTTAAATCCTATAGGGAATATTTTGTGACATGACAACAACATATTCTAGACATCAATTTCAAGCAAGGAGTATTCTAGTAGTAGTGAACATATTCTAGTAGGTTATTTGAGGCCAGCTTATTATTCTAGTATACAATTATTTTGGGGAGTACTTTTTTATGCCATTAGTAGGTACCTAGTGACTCTGAGTCCCTTCCTTCATGCCTAAAGGGGGCCATTTTTGTCTTTCCCATAACATTTGCAAATAGTGTCAAAATTAAGAAAATAGATATTAATCGAGTGATGGTTTTGAGCACTTTCTAGTGGTGTCAAGGTCTAATATTCATATTATACCCAAGGTTTATGTTTTACTTAGTCAAATTAAAATCTTCTTTTTTTTTTGCTTCCAATATCATAGAATGTCACAATATCTCCAATTTTCATGATTATTGTAGCATTGTAAAGGTCATTCATAGCTTTCATATCTATATATTCATTTTTTCTAGATGCTACTATAGGTAAATTTTATTTATTTTTTTATGTTTGCACACATTGGTCAATGGCTTTGGTGGTTTAGTATATATAAAATAATTTATTTATGGAAGAAGAATTCATTTGATTTTCCTTACATGTATAGATGTTATTGGGTCTAATTATTTTATTTTAGGAGGTGTCATGATTTTTTCTTTTCATCGTTTCGTTATCATGCTAACAAAGGGTAATATGAGTCTTGGTCAAAGGCACCTTGAAACATCTCAGGTGGATTGAATTTTTTCATTATGTATATAGAATCATCCCTCAACGAGCCATATGGAGGGGTAAGTATCCTTGGAGGATCATTATTGATAATATTGTAGGAGTTATCTTGCCTAGTGTTAGTTTTGAAACTATGTGTGCTATATCAAATATTGATTATCCCCACACACTTTGGGCTCTCCTTTCGAAGATCTATGGAGACCCTCATACCCCTTCATTTATAGGTTATCTTCCAATAAATGGTTCAATTTGTCTTCCACAGAAAAATTGTATACTATATGATCATGGTACTCTTCATATGCTTGAGTTGAACATAAGTCTTGAATGCACTAATGGATGAGAAATTTGCCTCTCAATTATCATTCCTCACACTAAGACACCATCTCTATCTACGTCTTCCATTTATTTTATCATATTATTCTTCTCAAAATACCTACCTGGGATTCCTATCTTGCAGAGATGTCATCCTTGTTTGTGGAGTTTGATATTGTATATTGCGAGGATTTTCTGGAGGATATTCATCTCCTCTTTGTTGAAATCCATATTTGTGTTGTAAACCAATCTTCATCACCCATGGAGCTTGTTCTACATCTAATTTTATAGTGTTCTAGATTATAACCATCTACATTGATTTGGTGTGCACCTAATTGGTTTTTGGCATCACCATCCTTCATAGATATAACAACACTTGAACAATTTATAGATGCACAAAGTTTTTAGATTTGGATTCCTTATTCTTCTAGTTTATATGACTTCTCATATCACTAGTAGATATATTTTTCCCTAAATGTGAAAACTTTATTTTTAGGTAGTGAGTTGTGTTCTATCTTGAGGCCTTCATTCTTGACATAGGTTCTCTTTTGATATTGGTGAATTTCTATTCTTATTTTCTCTCTCCTATTGGGTGGATATTTATCTTACTTTTATAAAAATAGTAGTCCTTAAGGGATCACATTGAATCCTCTATTCCTTCTTTCATTGCTGTAGTTATTTCATGTTTAATCTCTTTTGGAGAGGAGATTCTTCCCATGTATCTTTTTCATTTTCTATTGTTTTGAGAGATTACATTTGTTTGTGCATGTGTAACTGAATAGGCTATGTTTCCAAGATCCAAGAATTTAATGATTCATGCCCTCATCATTATATTAATCATTAAGGTTTTATCATCTCCCAAAGTTAACCTTAAGGGGTTGTTAGAGTAATTAGGATAATCATCTAGTTGATTATCTAATTAGGTACTTTATTGCTTTGTTACACTTAAAATTGGGAATGGTTTTATGTTTCATTAGATTGAGCTTTATTTAGCACATGTTATCTCATTCATTATGATATGGAGATTTCTTAAGCTCTCTACCTCTAGGGTTTGCATCTAGGGTTTCATTATCCTTTCTATAAGGATTCATTGCATTCATTTGTATCATTTTTATGTATGAATATAATTCTAAGGTTATCGAGAAAATCTATCTTGTTTGATCTCAATTTGTGACAATTTCTTTACTTGTAGCTGATTCATGGGCTTGTGGAATTAAATTTAATAACTCAAATATGGTTAATTCAAAAGTGTCATGAACTTCATTAGAAAGATAAAAAAAATATTAAAATAAATTTATGGAGCTCACAAATATGAGATTTACATAGATATAAATTGCATAGGTTCAATTTTTTTTGGATATTTAAGTTTCGAGGATGGTGATTTTCATGATTACAAGTCTATATCAAGCTACATTTTCTATTTTTTTTCTAGTTGTATTTATTGATAGAGATAAACACCATGTGATTTCTCTTTTTTTATTAAGGTTGAGTATCGAGGGGTATTGAAGCTACTACTAAGAATATTTTTGTTCAAGTTATCCTCACTAAGGTTGGAATTCTATTTTAGAATTCATTAGTAATTTTTTGTGGTAACCAAAGCACCATTTAGATTTCAAATATCTTGGCTAGTTATTACTAGACAAAACATAGAGAGTTCCACATACACTTTCTATATGAGTTAGTTTATGAATAGTTCATCAATTCTAAGTATTGTCTAGGTTCAAATAAAGAATAATAAAAAACGTCTTCACTAAACTCTTCATTATCCTAAAGTATCGTCTCTTGCAAACTATTATATGGATGAAAGACGTCAATCCTTAAAGGAGATCATGTAGACCTCTTTTACTCGAAGGATTATTTTCTATAAGCTTTTCTTCTACATTATTATGAGGGTACCTAATATTGCTACACATATTATTTCACCCTTCTTTTTCTACACCATCTAAGTTGTTTTTATGTGAGGGATATGCATTGGAAATATGTTTGAGCGTTACTTATTTTTTAATTTGGTTTATTACTATTTTTCTCTATATGCACCTTATTAGGTTGAGCTCGAGTTGTAAGCAGTATCAATCTCCCACATATCCATGTCTTGTGCAACTAATTACCATTTAACTAGTCCTAGTAAAGTTACAGTCAATTTATTTTCTACCAAACTCCATCTCTTATACATGTTTGTCTTTATTAAGCTCTATCTACTATAGTTGTTGAGCCTCAATTCTAATGATCTATTTTATACATTATCTTTCTCTATATAAGCATAATCTTATTATGTAATCTAGCACTTTATTCCTTTATTGAATATATTCATTTTATCATATTAAACTTCTATATCATTATGCTTTCCTCTAGAATTATTACTTTTGTGTTAATTCTAGTTACGTGTGTTGATTATGGGACAGTTGAGAAAACATTCTGAGAAAAACATATAAAAGACTAAAGAAAAATAAGATGGGTCATTGCAGAATTTTATATAGATTGAATTACTTGATGAAATTAATCTAATGGTGAAAAAATTGTACCCTTAAAAGAAAGGTCAAAAGTTCAATTCCTTTAAGATTTAGGGTATGTACACCTTACTTGTTTCTTCAACTAGATGCCTCTTACATGAAGTACAAGATAGTTCAATATGCTATAAACTATTTGTAAATCCTAAACCAATTCTCTAAATATTATAGACTAACATTCTTAGTCCAATATACTATATAACCATTTGTAACCCAAATACTATTATGAAAAAACAACATATATTGACAGTGACACATGTGGTTGTGGTCGTGGTGGGTGGAATGGACTATTCTAGAGAAATGGGCATTGAGAGCTATAGACTTATGGTATTAATGATGAGGGTGGGTTGTATTTGTCTTTTTTCTACTGTATGACTATCACACAAGCACTCCGAATGAATTAATTTCCCAAAGATGAAAGAAGATAAGTCTTAGTACCTCTCTATTCCACACACTACGTGATTGGTAATTAATCTACCTACACTATCTTTCATTGTCATTTTATTTAATGTTTCCAAATTATGTAAAACTTACTTTTTCTTATTTTTCCTTATTCGTGAAGCTTTTTCCTCTCTCTCTTTTCTCAAACAGCTCTCTAGCATCCTAGTTTGTAGTCCCTTACAATTTTGACCTCATATGGGCCCTCACCTTGCAATTCTTGTCTCGAGGATAGATCGAAGCCCTGATTCTACTCACACCATGTAAATAATTCATTTTTTTCAAAATGCATTCTTTCTTACCCCATTTCTTGTGTCCTTGATTGGTCAGGACTAGGGCGTTTCTACTCTAGTCCTCCCAATCGAGACCTATTTTGGGTCCCTTCAATGGTAACATCATTTGAGCATGAATTATGATCCTGTGTTGTCTCATGTTGAAAAATTTAATTATTTTTCGACAAGCATGCATAAAAGGAGGTTTACCCCTCCCATTTTGATATACATTCGATCAATTTGGAAAATTAAAGGCAATCAAGAATTCATTCAAATTCATGTGAGAAAGAAATCAGTCTTCTTTTAACATTGAAGCAGAAGTAAGGTCAAGATTCAGGCATTGGAGTTGACATTTACATTGTATGTTTATGAAAACTTCATGAAACCCTAATTCCTTGTGGAGACAAAAAATATCCATTAAAAGATAGTATCTTTAGTATTTTACATATTATTTAGTGTTTTCCTAAAAAGGGGAACATTTTCATTACTACAATTCAATTACACTCCATGGTTAATTCCAAAAATGGGATTTGACCTAAGGCAAACCCCTATTACCAACCTATTTCTATTCTCTAGTGTGTGTAGGAACAAGTATGGATCTATGATATTCTAAATTGTCTTTATCTATAGAGATGAACAGGTTCCCCTTTGGATGGAAAAAAGTGCGGAGGACAAGAGCGATGCACATTCTAGTCTTAATATTTTAGGAGCTCCTTCTGGGAACAAATTTGGATTTATGCACTCCATTCCCCCTTGGAACAAATACCAATTCCTGATCAGCTTAAATAACTCTTTCTTTATCACAACAATCATACTCACAAACATTTTGTACCATGCTCAACAAAATCATCACAATTAACCTTTCCAGAAGACTCAACATCATAGAGTGATATTGAGTCAGATATTACATCCTAATCATCATAGTCACTCATTATATATACTGGTGAGGCACCTAAATCATTTGAGTTCTTAATTATTTCTTCATATAGTGGATTAGAAACCATATGGTAACCATTCTTAATGATATTATGACAAAGCATCATTTGATCAATTTCCATTTCCTCATCAAATAATGGATTAGAGACTTTAATAAAATTGATTTTAATTTAAACAATAAAGTCATCCTCATCAAGTAAATAAAAATAAAAATCAGTATCATCACAATCAAAATCAAGACAATCATCAGTACTCTAAACCTCATTAGATGAATACTCATGGCTATGATCCTCACAGAGAAGGTTCTTATTGATTTCAGTAGAACTAGCTAGACTAATTTGACTAGTCTGAGCTTCAATCTTCCTATCCATACATGCTTGATCAGGAAAATTGTATTGATAAGAACACTGAGAAGAAATATTCTCTACTATGTGAAATGGTGCTTGTAATGGGGTAATAGGTACACAAGCACTTGAAACATTAGTTTTAGGTGTACACGCTTTAAGTGGCCCTTCATATGTACTATTTTGGACAAATACATATGGTGTAGGCATAGGTTGAAATATGTTCATTTCACTAGAAAACATAATGCAACTTCTTGGCTCACCTTTTACCTCATGAGAAACATAACCGACATTATAGGAAGATACACAATCAAAAATTTTAAATGGAGAAGTAGGGTGGTAATCACTTGAAACAACATTTACAACTTCTAAATTGCATTGCTCACTTGCATAGGATAATCATGACACCTAGTAGCCTTAGGTTTGAAACTCCTAATCATCCAGAATCTTGCCACTTTCTCTATGTTCATGGAAATCCCTAGTGCTTGCTACAAGCTCACTAGTTTCTCCATTCTTAGTATGTAACTCATATCAAGATCAAATGTACCCAAATAAATGCACAAAGATTGAACATCATTTGGTCTTAATCTCTTAGGAATCCTCCTCAAAGTGTTCATAAATCAGAGATTAAAAACCAATACTAACTCCCTTTTTTTAATGTAGTACCCCTACCCTAATCAGAATCTAATTTCAGTTTGACCTTGGTTAGTTTATCATGTTATAATGTTATAGTCAAATGTTTTGATTATTGTGTGTACCGGTTAATGTGGTTTTCACATCAATTTGGATGTAATCTTATTAGTTCTCTTGATTCGTGTTATTAATCTCGGGCTAACACTTTTATTAAATATATATATGTATGCATGTGTGATTCATGGTTGCCGGAGATTGTAGGTACAGTAGCCCATGGGTGCGAGGTTCGTCTCCACCTGGATTCCCAAGTTTGAGTGTTCCTCATTAGCCCTTAGAAATTAGATTAGGTGGTCGTAAGACCTTCATTTGACCTTAGTCATGCTCAAGTGAGCACCATCAGTCGTCTGTCGGTATCCCCTTTGATGGGGTATGCAGGTCGTCTGTCTGTTTGGCTTTCTTGGGTTGCGTGTTTTGTGTGTGGTTAAATTGAGTAATTAATCCTTAATGTTTAAATTGATTTAATGTGTGTTTATACATTATTAATTGAGGGACTAAATTAAATAGGCTCCCTTTATGTAATTAATCGTTAATTAGAATTGCTCAATGCAAGTTGGTAGCAAGTTCAATTAAATGGTTAATTTTAAATGGTAAATACTTTCAGTTATGCTTTTTGAAAGGAAAGATTTAAATTTATTTGAAATAGAATTAATTTAATTTATTTGCCCTTTTAAAAATAAATAAAAATTAAATAGAGTTAAAACTATTGCTTTAATTACTTTTAGAAAAGTTAATTAAATGTCATGAGAAAAGAGAAATAAAAGAAATGATTTTTACAAATAACTTTCCCATTTACTTTTAGGAAATTAGAAAAATAATTTCTTTTATTATTAAATATTATGATTTATTACAAAACATTTTTTCAACCTAAAAGTTTAGGTTGAATATTTTTTATATTATGCTTGTGAGTTCACGGGAAAAAAAAAATGCATATTTTTGGAGAATTTTTTGGAGGCCAGATTGGAAACTAGAACTGGAGCTTGGAGGTTTGATTCAGATTGTTTGTAGAGTATTCATCCAGTATTGCTATCACAAGTTGGGTGTTTTTCACTCTTCTTTTTGTTTTGAAATTTTGTTTTAAAAAAAAAAATACTTCTCTGTATATTGATTTTTCTGAAAGATCTCTATTTGGAGAGTTTTTAAAGTTGTTTAAATTTGAGACAGGGTTTTCTAGTTTGGGAAAGGGTTTTGTTTTCCTGTTGTATGAATTTGCTAATTGTGGTGAAAGGAAAAGTCATGCTTGTAAAATTTTTGGGAATTTCTTATTTTTGTGTATTTTGTGTTCTTCCTGTGTATGGAGAAAATTAGAGATTTTTGGTTTAATAAATTTCCCTTAAGGCTTTGTGAAAGAAAGATTTAGGAAACTTTAGGTTTTTCTCAAATCTTTGTCCTATCATAGACATTTGTTTTGGTTCCAAGTATAAATTCTTTTTCATAAAATAATGTTATGGATGGTTGTAGTTTATTAAACATTTTTATTTAAACAAAATTAAATTTGTCTGTGATTTTATTAAACTCTGTTTTCTCAGATTGTTGGGAAAAGAGATTTCTAGATCTATCATTAAAAATAAATAAAAATAAAAGATATGTTTTGCTAGGTCTGTGAATACCCAGAGATTGGGTATTGTATTTATTAGTTTTACTAAATTTTTTTTAAAATTAAGTGTTAATTGATAAAAGTTTATTAACTCAAAAATTTTGAGTTTGCTATGAGCACTCACAAAATTTTAGTACTCTCATGTCCCTAGAAATGCATTTGTTTTTAAAATAAATAAATGAATTTAATGCTAAAAAAAATAATATAAAAATATTATTAAAAAAAAAACATGTAAATAAAGTTTGCTTTTTTTTATATATATATATTTTTTTAATGTGGTTTTAACTAATATTTAATTTAATGAATATTAATTCATCAATGTGGTTTTAATTAATATTTAGTTTATTGAATATTAATTAATAAATGTTGTTATTAATATTGTTTAGTGAATATAATATTATACATATATTTATATATTCTTTCATTAGTGGATATGTATTTATATTTATTTAAATTAGTGGATTACATAATATATTATTTGGGAACTTGGAAATTATATAATATATTATGTTAATTGGGGAATTTCAAAATGGAAAAATGGAAAACAATTAGATATAGTTGGAAATGAAATTATATTTCCTTTTCACTCTTATATATATATATATATATATATAAATATGGGTTTGTATTCATGTAAAACATAAATTGAGTTTAATCATAGAAATTAAATGATTATATTTGATTGTTTACAATCATGATTTTTTTTTTGTGAAAATGGAGATTATATTTACGTTTAGACGATATGACTTTTATTTAAAAAAGGATTATTTTGATTTAAGTATTGAATTTAGTTTTCACATGTATTTTATATATTATTTTCATTAACTTGAAAATCAAACTTAAATAATGTTTGTGATAACCAAATTGGTATTAATTGAAATGAATTTATCATTGTCTTTAAATGATGGTTTATTTGAACGTATGTTTACTTAGATTGTCTTTGTGTCTTATTCCATATTGTAGTGATTTTTTCATAAAAAAAAAGTCAGTTATTGAAAACTGCAAGTAGGGGATATTAGTGTTTAATTATATTTTGAGTGAATGCTATGATTCCTTAATATGAATGAAATTTAGAGTACAAGTAGATTTGTTTGAGTGTTTACCTGAACGGTAAAATTTTGATGTTGATTTGGTTAGTTATTCTCATGTCATGATGGAATGTTGTTGAATGTAAGTTATTGTACAAGTTGAATTGGTTAAGTGTTGGTTGTGATCATCCTTGCCTTATAGTGGTTTTGGTCTTGTTTTGTGGATAGACCAGTTGTTCATTTCACAGCTCCAATTGGTCAATCTTGATAGAGGGTTTGTTTTATCATGTTGTTGTTCAATTTTGTTTTTGAACTCCATTTACTTGACCTTGTGTATTCCTTGGTTTAGGAGTTTGTTTGAGTATAGTCTATGTCACTTGGGAAAGTGGCTTTCGATTGGGGGCCGCACCCAAAGTGGTTGCTGGGTAACTCATTGAAAGTGTGTCTAAATAAGTGATAATCTAATAGTATATCAGAGAGATAGTTAATGAATCACTAACTAAGATAATTGTGCCTCACTCAAGCGATGAGTGCTAGCATAGACTCGTCATGTAGTGAGAAGGCCTGGAATGACAAACCATCAACCTTGTCTTCACGAAAGGTTGTGTTGGGTCCACATGAGGTGTGGATGGGCTAGAGGTTTAGAATATGTTGTCAGGGTAAACTAGTGGATGGGGCTGGAACCTATAAAGACCTACCATGGTAACCATACTAGGTTATGTGAAGACACTTGTTGAGGAGTCATCCTGATGTTTATGCCCTCGTGAGAACCTGATATCATGTTAGACCTTGGGTTGCGAAGATTTAGTTTCATGGATGCTCCAGTTGATCTTTTGTAATTGCTTCCTATTATGTTGAGTTGGATCCTTTCCTATTGAGGGATCATTCATGTATTTATTTGACCGATGTGGTCATATGTATTATTGGTTATGTTTGCCTTAATGGCAAGATTGTAAATTATGTGAACCTTATGTATTCTTCTCTATTATTTAATTATCAGAGGGGTCTTGCAGTTGAGAAGACCCAGAGATGTAGGGCACTAGGGGTGAACTTCGAGATCATTTCAGTGTTATGTGGTATTTTACATTCTTATTTTTTCCTTTTAATTTAGCATGTATGGATGGAATTATGTTAGTATGTATAATATGGATTAGATAAATTTAATCTTAAATGCTTGTATTTAGTCATCTTATTAAATGCAGTAAATTGGATCTTGAAGAATGTAGATTTGAATAATGGAATGCATTCAGTTATTGATTATGCAATTAAGTATGCATGGAAATTATTCATTAGTTTATGATGAAATCAAAGTATGTTATGAAATTAGATGCATGGCATATGTTTAATGTAAGATTCTACGTAATTCTTGGTTAAATTTTATTGGATGAACTTAATCATGTCACCGATACATTTAAAATCAATGGATGAACCTTATCATGTGATCTATATTTTTATCTTACCGAAATAAATTATCCTTGTTTAAGTATTATCCCATCATTAAGTTAGTCATCTTAATTGGATTAATTAATGTGAGTTGAGTTAAATGCTGAATTAAGTAATCACATTGGGAAAGTCTTTGGGTGTTATTTAGTCTTCCACTCTAGTATCTGAAGTTATGATAACTCATTGTACCATTGTGTTGTATTTAATTTTTAAAAAAAAATATTTGCACTCTATTCTTGTATTTTAGCTTAATCCCTTCAGGGTTTCCTGGCAGGGTATTACATTTAATATGAATATCAAAGAAATTAGTGAGAAAGGTAGAGTCACTAGTCCACTCACCAAACTTCTCATTAAATACTGATTGAAATTCTAACCATGAATTAATTGTCATTGTGAATAGATTTGAGAACCATTCTCTAGCTTCATCGATAAAGGATTGCACAAAAAATATCATAACAACATCTTCATCATCCACTTCATAATCATCCATCAGAATACTAAATCTCTTCAAGTGCTTCTCTACTAAGTCATGCTTCATACCACTGAAAATGGGTATCTTATCTCTCACCTTAGGTGGGATAAGATTTGGGTATCTAGAAATACCATCAAAATTTTAAGGGCTTCATACCTTTTAGTGCTAAAACTTATTCTATTACATGGTATGGTAACATTAAGACCCATACAAGGATGCTTAAACTACTGATACATCTTGACAATTATGCCCTTACAATTTTTTCTTTACAATAAGAGATCTTAGAATTAGATTACACAAGTTCCACTACAACAAATGCTATGATCTCATTCAACGAGCATAAATCAATGAAACATACATGGTTCTCTTCAAATAGAGAATAGACTCAAAGATATGAGAAGAATACACAACTACCACCTATATTTCCCTATCTTAGTGCTCAAATCACTCAAAGGGAATTCTTAACATCTTATATTATCATAACCACTAGTTAACACATTATCAATATCCTAAGAATTATGAGACTACCTAGAGAGATTGTAGAAACTACTAGATACATTTTTTATATCTGAAAGCTTTGTAGATCTAGAAGTTTCTTTCATAGCTTCATCAAGTTTTTTATTCAGAGTTGTCACTTCCTTATTAGAGACAAAAATTCAAATAGTCTAAATCCATTTGATACACATCCTCATTATGGGTTCTTAGACAACAGGGTCACACAATCTTTTCACATGAACTGGAATAAAATTCTCTCCAGATTAAAAACTTTAGATCTGACACAAATTACAAATTCTTCAAAATTATGGACTCCTCTTTGAATATGATTTAGAAAGTTATCACCAGAGGCTCTATATCATTCTCTCCAATAGAGTCATCTCTTTTGTTGGCATAGACTCGGATGGGCTATTGTGGCTTGAATTTGATTTAACAAGATATCACTAGAGACCGAGTTGTATCATTCATTCCCAACTGGGTCACCAATTTTATTGATAATTTTTCTTGCTACCCTCAAACCTAAGACAAATATACAAACACCCAAATCATGGGGTTGAAGACCTTGATTCCTATTTGTCTCTAACCATAGCCCGTGGACAAGAAAACATAACATGACAAGGCTTACAAAAGCCCTCTTCACTTTGAGCTCCACCAAGATTAGGATGGTATTCTTAATTTTAAACCTTTATTCTTAACACTTCATAAGAAACTTATAGTATGCAGGTTCATAATAGGTGGGTTTTTCCCAGGTTACCTAGGGATTCCTTCAGAGAATGTCCCATTAAAACCTAATCCAATTTACTTTGAATTGTACTAAGATTCATATCATATGCATTTCCCAAATATTACAAGGGTGTGAGGGAAATATGCTTGTAGATTTACCTTCTACAACACATAACAATCATAGAGATACTACATTTGAAAGAACTTAAACAATAAAGGAAAGGATAGAAAAAAGAAAATGGAATCTTGATCTTTTTTGTTCATTTCTGAAACAAATTCCAAACAACTTTGATTAACCAGTGCACATTATAGGGTGCTAACTCAAATCTTAGATCACAAATGTAAACCCAGACTATAGAACGGTTCTAATTAGTGAACCTTCTGAATATTAATGCCTAACATTAACACAACTTATCTCATTACTTGCACAAACTAGTCTTATTAATCCATTGCATATTCCCTATTTCATTGTAACATGTAAATAAAATTTAATTTCTTCCTTGAAGGACACTCGCATAAAACGCCACAGATTGACAAAAGTGTTGCCAAGACAAAACAAAATATCCTTAATATTATGATTCATATGAAATTTATGAATACAAATGGAGACAGTTCCTATAACTATTCCACATTATATCCATTAACTAATTGAAGAATTGTATAGAAGAATTTAAGCATTCCTTCACTATGAGATTACCCAACCCTAGACTCTCGTGGCTCTGCTTCTACTTGCCCAGAAAAAATTTTTTTTAGAAAAAAACACTATTTATAGCCTTGGGATTCCTTTTATAGAAATCAGAAATGCAACAAGCTACCAACTGTTTACATGTGTCCAATTTTTACCCCCATCGGCCCATTTACCCAGTAAAACTAGTTGCCTCTATTTTATCTTGGAGTGAAACTACCTGGCCGATTATACATGAAAGCTTTGGTGCCAAGGTCAAAGTGATTCCACAAAAACCAACCACTTTGTGAGCCATGCCATTATCACACATTTTTGGTTATTTAAGTGTAGAGAAGACAAAGATGAAAGATTCTCATTATGCATCCTGGTAGAGGAGAACTTCAAGAGTTTAGATCAAGAAAGAATATATGGCTCCAAAACCGCATCTCTTGTGTCTTAACATAGCTTCATATCTACATCCCACTCATTGGAAGGCAATATAATGGTAATAAAAGGGATGGAGATTATTTGTAGGCTACAAGTTGAGCCTATAGATTGTTCATGCCTTTCAATATCCCTCTGGTTACCCTTGGTAATTTCAATACCCCTATGGCTATAAGGTAAGTCTCTATTGTGTTTCTCTTCGAGCCTCATGCAAATCCTCTGCAACATAGTCCACTTAAATAGAATGTAACTACACTATCTATACACTTCATTTCACAGTCTCTACAAGTAAGTTGACAACACTTCTCCATAATAAATTTATATGAAAATGCCTATTTTTTCACGGCTTTCAAAAATAGTTCATATGTAATTTAACCACTTTGTTGGGAAATAATAACCAGTCAACCATATTCCTCAAATTGCAAAGTGGTGACAACTAATTTTTACACTTGCACATTTGAATTTATCCACATATTGTACTAATCTATGTGAATCGGTCCCTTCTGTTATTTCTACATTTGAAAATATGTAAAAACAAATTTTCTATCTTAAGTGATGCCCATGACCTTGACATCTGTACATGATTCAACAGTTACAAAATCTCTCGCACTAGCATTCTTGGAATTTTACAAACTCATTGGGACAATTCTTGAGATTTTGACAACAGGGCTAATGATTCTATCTTGCATTGATTATCGAGACCTTTTTCATTGGGAACTTACACCATATTCTAAATTACATCTTTCGATATTCCTCCTTACTAAGCAAACACACACAACCCTAATTGGGCTTCATTAGCACTTTTCTGTCCACATGGTGCTACATGAAAATGATAACTCATTGCAATCCTTCGAACATAGTGGGATATTTAAATCTGACCTCCCTTGTAATCCATGTATGTGACATATCATTTGGTAGGGACCACCTTATATCCATCCTCTTCAACCCAGTATATCTGCAAAGTGCTTTGCCCACTCTGCACAACCTCCACGGTAATGTGGGGTTACCCATTTGTTCAACCTCTTCTTTTCTATCTCTCTTTGCAAATCCATGCACTTGACTAGGCAACATGGAATCACCCCGTGAGACTATGAGGCCAATATGCCACCCGTTGCCTTCTTCCCCACACACCCGTGTGGCAACACAGAGAGAATTTATAAATAAGGTGAGACTCTAGGGTGCCATCTCTTATAGTATTGAACGTAAATCCGTACACCCAAATTGTAATTATTAGGGACATAAATGAATACAAGGGGAAATGGGTAAAATTTATGAAGTACAAATTTGACCACGTAAGAAAATGAAACATAACAAAGGGTTGAGGGGTCATACAGTTCAAACATAGGCAAACAGAAATAGGTCCTAGGGATAAACTTAGCAAATCAGTAAAAGCATCCTAGGGACATATGAAGGGGTTGGTTTTCAAATGATAAGGAACCCATGAGAAAAAGGCTTGATCCATAGGTAACCGGAATAGAAGGTCACTTGACCAAACATAGAATACCCACCAAATGGTCATTAGAATGTACTTTAGAAACACAACAAAGTTTAGAAACTCCAAGGATGAATCAATGAGAATAATTTTGGTTTACACCTTGAGCACCAAAATTTTTACTATAATTTTGAGGGTACTAACAATGTCTCTAATTAGGGATGTGTGCCTCTTGTGGATATAGCAAGAATTTAGAATCTCTAGTTAGAGCAGACCATGCATTACCCATTGGGCAACAAAGTCGTTGTATGCATTTCTTTTCAAGAATCAGATCCAAACCTCATTTGATGGCCCCAGCCCACCAAAAATATAAAGCTAAAACTTACCTCTGCCAAAAGTTTGATTATCATCCAAACATGTGATCATCAATCTAAAGGTGCCACCACAAAAAAAATGACCACACACATAATTATTTGCAAATTTTAAGGTAGTCCTATACTCAACACTGCCATTGTCATGTTTGTCATATTTCTTATCAAAATTACTAATAAAGCAATGTGCACAGTTGTTCATTTCATATTCAAATGTTATACCCATGCTATATTCATTAGGTAATTCATCTTCATATAATATGTAGTAGCTATCATACATAATCAAATAATCATTCAATTGACCTAAATGTGAAAAAACCCTAGAATCCATCAGGTGATTATGACTATTTGATTTGACTTCACCACGAATCTTATATGAAACTAAAATTTCTAGCTCCAATTTATGCATGCCATTCCCCCCTAGAACAAATACCAACTCTTGATCATCTTGAAGAACTATTTCTTCATCATAGAAGCCATACTCACAAACATTTGTACCAGATTAATTTTTTCTATAGTTTTGAGTACAACTTGAAGAACATAAGTTTGGTAGTAGTGGTAGTGAGCCTAAGATTTCTTCCAACATTAGAGCAGTGTGGTAGTTATGCCTCAATGGTGGATTATTTCTTGTTCTAGTTAGTGAGCTCTCCTTTTTTTAGCAGATTTAGCCAGGCAGTGTTTACAATTTTTTGTATTCAATTTTGATTAAACCATTATTCTTTTATACCTAGGATTGTGTTTACATATAGTAATATTGAATTCTCCCCGAGCTATAAAGTTTGAGAGGAGGGGATTTATGTATCACCATTAGATTTATATGATCAATTGTTAAACTATTCTGAATAGATTCATTAAAATTTCTAAAGTTCTATTGTTATGTCATTAAATAAATGATGTTGTACATTCAATGTGCCTCTACAAGAAAATTTGGTATTATATGAAATGTTGGAGCACAAAAATTTAGAGCACTTCAATTTTATGCTCCAAGTTCCATGCATTAGATTTAGTTGACTGATTGGACCATATTATTAAATTTTAAGTAGTGTGGGTGTCAACATATAAGCTTCCTTAATTTGTTCTTGCAACAAAACAAAGGGTAAAGCCTTTCGTTGTTGAGGTATTTATAGTTCCACCTCAATATAGGTTGATATAATTTACATATGGTGGATACCATACATAGTATAGACTAGATTTTTTATAAGTATTTTTTATTGTTAAGCTATTTTTCATCTCAGATTTGAACATGATACTAAAAAAAAAAATGTGATGGTATAACGAGGCCTTTTGGTGTAACCATGGTCCGGTGGGTCCTCAAAGAGAAAAAACCAGATCATGCAGCAAGAGTAACACAACAGAAGAAACAACAAAACATAGATAAAATGTAAAATCAAACATCCACATTATCATATTATCATCATAGAACATCCGGTAATCATCCAGTTACATGTAGCCTAACATGCCTTGCTTTAAACTATATATCAGATTACAATCCATTCGAACCTCCAAGAGGCATTTGAATTACAATTCCAAAAACTATATCCTCATAACCTTCAAACTACCTCCTAAGGAAAACATATAACAATATATATACCCTCCAGAACACATCCAGGTCAGCCACAATAGATTACATTTATCAAGAAAGGAAAATGAAATGTGTGAATAGGTCGGCCCAAAAATGAAAGGAAAATCCTCCAGAAAAGGACAACCAAGAAGCATGGATTGAATAGAAGGTCGACCAAGCACTCAATAACATCGAGCAAGGCACCAAATAGATCGGAAAGCCAAGACATTGCTCTGCACAAGAAGAAATCACCAACTAGCCGTTAAGCTCAAAACTACTCCAAGAACCAGGAACAACCAATCTGGAAGCAATAACTCACCAAAAAAGAATCAAAATGAAATGAAAATATGGAATGATGAACAAAATCAAGCTTGGAAAACAAAAATATGATCCGCAACAAAAAAGAACCATCTACCAGAACACACTAAAAGAAACACATAAATCTACTACCAAAATTGAACAAGAACAAAACTAAGAAATTATTTTTGGTTGATGCAAGATTGCTCATAGACCGGGGATTCTCTTGCATCAAACACCCCATGTATAAAGAGATTTTCCATGAGAGGTAACTCATGAGAATCAAAAAGGATTCGAGATATAGATCCCATGCTCATTTCTGATCCAAACATCTTCCTTGTCTCGAAACCTCTTCCTTACCTCCTCCAGAACCTCAACTAGATTCCCTAGCTCGTGATCATCTTTATTTCTCTTTCCTCGCTTCAGACTTGCACACTATCTCTTAACAATTCTTTCTTTCTATTGTGACTTTAATTTATTTATACCACAAGATTTCATTCGGTTCACCACCATAACCTTACTGCCATCTAGTTCTTTCTTACTATTAGGCTTATCTATCTGACTCTTTTGCAAATCTGTGCCACCATCTAGTGCAACCTCTGTAACCTTCTTCCCAAAACAAAAACTCTTCTCAAGACTTAAATTCCTCACTTCCTTCTCTTTATCCCTCAAAGAAGCCAATGTGAACTTCTACCCATCCTTCTCAAAAGTGATTAGGTTTCTTCTACAGTCGTAGATAGCTCCTCTATCAAATTGCCAAGGTCTCCCCAACAAAACATGACAAGCACTCATAGACAAAACATTGGCTTCTTTGAGTAAGGACTTTGGTGCTTAAGGCTCTTCAATCCAAGCTTCTCTACCATCTCCTTAGATACCAAGTTATCAATACTTCCCCTATCCACAATAAATTTACAACACTTATCACCAAATTTACACACAGTCCGAAAAAAATTCTTCCTCTAAGTAGGTCCGAAATCCTCACTGCTTTGCTCCATCAAAACTCTTATAAACATAAGGGATTCTCCCTACTCTATTTCCAACAAATTCTCATAGGTAACTCTAACCTCTTGACCCTCATTTATCACACAAATTATTTCCATCCCTTTCTCGCACTCAAAAGATCTATGTCTGGTTCCTCCACACAAAACATTTGCCCAAAAATTCTCTGCCACCCCCTTTTCTCTATTTCTTCTAATCCGGTTCTTTACTCCACTTAGGTTTTGATTCTTCTTCAACATTTCACTTCTCTATAGTACCACTCATCTACCCTTTATATCTCTCCTTTCCTCTAGGGTTATTCTGTTGTCTTCTTTTCAATTTCTCTTTAGCCTTCAAAGCATATTGGTATGCCTCTTCAATATTGGAAATCTTGAGAATAGTCATCTCATCCTAAATGTTAAATTTAATTCCATTTATATACCTAGCCACCTTCTCTCTATCCATCTCTCTGTGTCTAGATCTGATCATTACCTTGTAGAATTCCTCAGTGTATTCCTTCAAACTCATGTTTGTCTACTTCAGGTTCTGCAACTTCTTGAACAACTCCAACTCATAGTCTTGTAGATTAAACTTAGCCTTCAATATTGTAACCATCTGCCTCCACCAGGTGATCTTCATCTCACCATTCTCAACTCTATCTCTCTGCAAATCCTTCCACCATAAAGCAACATGCCCTTTCCACTTAGTCTATGCCAATTAGACTCTTTGTGAGTCCTTAATATCCTCAAACTCACAGTAGTCCTCCAACTCTCTAATCCAATCAATCAGATCTTTTGGATTCAACATCTCAGAAAAGTTTGAAACCTCCACTTTATGAACTTTACTCACTTGTGCCACCGCTCTCAGGAATATTTTTTCTCTTTCATCTTCAGCTCCTTCAGCCTCCTCGACCTCCAATTCCTCTCCAATCACTAGTTCTCCTTCATATTTATCACCTTGTAAAACTTTCTTAAGTTGGAGTGAAGGTTAGTAGCTATTTGATTGCATTGATAGTGCATTGTTATAATAGTTGTGGCACTAATTGTAGATGGCTTAGTTTCTTACTAGTAAATTTTTTTGCACAAAAGAAATATAAAGATCTTAGATAATAGCATAATATTTAAATAAAAGTCAATTGAATTTTACAAACATGTAAATATGTTTACTGCATAATTATATTAAGTGTAGCTCTTTTTAATTTTATTTTTTTTATAAATTTCAAAAATAAAATATTGTAAAATATAATTTTATTGAAGATATAGTTAATTTTATATTTAATTTGTTGTCACCCCACAATACATAAGGACTAATTTGATAGCTTAACATTGTTCAATGTCATTTAAGCAACAAAAAAATAATAGTAATTTGAAATTTGAGCTTTTAATTAATGTTTGAATAAAACTTATATTATATATATTATAGAAATATTATCACAAGAATTTAAGTGAGAATATAATAAAACTAAAATACAATTTTTATTTATAGATCTCAACATGAACCAATAGAAAAATTGATAAATGGCAGTTTTTAATTATGAAATAACAAAATCAATTATAACTTCTATAAGATTCTAGATCAAAGAGGATGTAAAAATATTGGAGAGTCTTAAAGACATGCCCACTTATTCAAAAATGAAATTCAAAGAGAAGAGTCATACAAACTACTTTATGTCTTTAATTAAAGATGATGTAACACAATTGTACAATCTTAAATACATTTTCATGGATTATCATTGAAATTAAGAATAAATAGTTTTGCCAACAACTTTTCCTCTTTAATAAAATATGATATAACAAACCTGGAAACACGTTCAATTATTCAACATTTAAATCCAAAGAGAAAACGTGACATAAACAACTAGTTACCTCTCTAATGAAAGATGATTTAACATAACTTTACAATATTAAATGTGTTTCGATGAATAAACATTGAAATTAAAATGAAAGCATCTTGCAAAAAAAATTGTCTCTTTAATCAAAGACAATATAACAAAATTGCAGTCACATGTGATCAACATTAAAAAATGAAAGGAGAAATGTCTTGCAAATAACTTTACCACTTTGATCAAAGATGAGGTAACACAATTGTACAATCTTAAATGCATGTCCGTGGAAATAAAGAAAATGTCTAACAAATAACTTTAGCACAATAATCAAAAGATGATATAACACAACTATACAATCTTATATGCATACTAGTGAAAATTGAAAAGAAAGTATCTTAAAACAAATTTACCTCTTTAAACAAAAATGACGTAACACAACTATGCAATCTAAAATGCATGTCTATGAAAATTGAGAAGAAAATATCTTACAATTTAACCTCTTTAATAAAAAATGATGTAAGATGATTATACAATCTTAAATGTGTGCCCATGAACCATCATTGAAATTAAAAAGAAAGCATCTTGCCAACACCTTTACCTCTTTAATGAGAGATAATGTAACAAAATTATAGTCACATGATTTCAAATTGAAAATCTTAGAAAAATGTCTGGCAAACCAACTAAATCAAAGAGAAATGTGTTACAAACAACTTTACCATTTAATTTAAAGATGATATAACACAATTGTACAATCTTATACACCAAAAGAAAAGGACGTGGCTAATTTGGCTCCAAAACCTTGATGTCGTAGAATTGTTGTGGGATAGACAAAAGCGCTAGTGCTGCTATAACCTCTGTGTATAACACGAACGTTATTTTCGATGTACAACAATATAATCAGAACTTTTTTAGAATCAAAATAACCACAACAAAAAGAAAATATCTTACAACAAATTTACGTTTTTAATAAAAAATGATATAACACAAAGTATCAACTTTTGACTCTTTAACAATAAATGATATAACACAAGTGTACAATTTTAAACGTAGTCCAGGAGTCAATGTTGAATATTAGGAAGGAAGCATCTTCCAACAACTTTACCTCTTTAATCAAAGAGGCCGTATCGAGTGAATCTAATTTGATACAGATGACAATCTGATTTTATTTTATCGGAGTGAGACCAAAACATGATTTGATACTTTAAAGTTTTTAGTGTGATGATGACTACCAATAATTGAATGAAATGTATTACTAAGCACTAAAAAATATGGGCACCTTGGCAAAAAGCATTCTGATGTGGCCCTAAAATGTTATTTATAGCTAACGCACTTGCCAAATAAGTTCTTGTAAATAATTGAGAGTGATTTGAAATTTCCACATAAGATTTTTAGAAGAGTGAAGTTAGAGTATTTTGGATCCCCTCCCCTATACCACTTTTTAAGTTGTAAAAATAGATTGGTAGATTTAATATGTAATTTTACTTGATCAATAAAAAATAATTCAATTTTGAATCTTGTTGTGGAAGCCGAAAAGAAAATGGGAAAAGTCCAAATTCATAATAATTTGCATTTAATATATTTATTAAATGAGGGAAGTATAACTTGATATTACATTGGGAGTAGTGGAAGGGTTTAACATCTAATATAATATTTAGATTTATATGATGATATATATAGTTTATATAAAATTATATCTATTTTTTATATATAATATAATTATATTATTATTGTTTATTTGATTTTTTTATTATAAAATAGTACTTATATTTGTTATTAAATTAAATATTTATTTTATATTAATTTTTATAATGATATTCAATTTAATATAATATTTTTTTAACTATAATATTGTTATAATTAAATCATAAGAGATTAAAATAGTTAATTAATAGGGGTCACTCTTATTATGATAAATATTTATTTTAATGTGGGTTAGTTGAATTTAACTCTAAGATCACTAATAGAGCTTGGCTTAACTGACCCATTAGCATATCTAGTAAAGAAAAGGGATCTGGATTGAGAGGTTGTAACTTTCCCATGATGTTTATCTTGATTGACTGTCCATTATTTTGAGCCTTCTAGGTTATGCAGTGTCCCTAAATTCATGTGAATTCCCTATTGTAATATTTACACATACTACTACAAAGTATCATCTTATTGTGGGTAGGTTCCCACCCGTGTGGTTTTTCTCTTAACCATGTTTTCCATGTCAAAATATTGGTGTTATGTGTGTTGTTGTTATTGTTTTTATCTTTGGTTCTTTTTGTAGTTGATCTAATCTAAGATTATGATTAATTGGTTTAATCTGGTGAAAAATGATTCACCCCCCACTTAGTTTTCCTTCATTCTTGTTTCCAACAATTGGTATCAGAGTTAGATCCTCCTGAAGAAGCCTGATCGGTTGAGGAGATTCGGGGTGGCAACCTATGTTTTGAAGAAGGAGAGTATGTGATTCAATAGAAGAAATTACACTATATGGAAGGACCAAATGGAGTGTCATTTGAAATGTCTTGGTGATGATTATTGGAAGATTACAAAGAATACCTGTAATGTTCCTCATAATGGTCCAAGTACTACAAGTGAGATCAAGGATCCTGGACATAACAAAATAGCTAAAGAAGCATTGTTGAGTGCCCTGACTGATTCAGAGATGACTAATGTGATGGGACTACAGACTACACATGAGATTTGGGAAAAGTTAAAGACCTTGTATTAAGGAGATAAACATGTCAAAGTTGTTAAATTGTAGAGTTTGAAAGGAAAGTATGAGATGATGAAGATGGGAGAAGATGAGAACATATCATCCTTTATGGCTAAAGTGAATGAACTTGTCATGAACATCAGATGTGTTGGTGGAATTCTTGAAGGAGATGGGATTGTTGCTAAGGTGTTGAGATCTTTTCCTCCTTACAAATCTAAAGTTGTTGCTATTGATGAGATCCAGACTATGACCACTATGACAAGAGACATGCTAGTTGGTAAGCTTTCTTCTTTTGAGTTGAGTGAATTTGGATAATCACATGGTAAATCTAAGACTGTATTTAAGGCCTTTGTATTTAGGAAGCAGAAGTATGATCCGGGACAAAGTTCATCTAGGGTTTCTAGATATGAAAGAGAACTGAGAGAAATGGATGAACAAGAAAGAGAGTTGGGTGATCTTGAAGCACTTATTGCTCATAGATTGCCTAAGAGAGCTAGTAAATATGATGGAAAGTTTCCTTTGAAACGTTTCTCTTGTAATAAGATAGGACATTTTTCTTCTAGGTGTCCTGAAAGGATGTCAAAGTATGATAGGCATGATAAATTTGATAAACATGATAGATATGATAAACATGATAGGATATCATAGGTCTTATAAGCCTAACCAAAAGTACAAATATCAAAAAAGATGTTATTATGCCACTATTGAAGGTGTGATAGATGAATAATTATAATCTGATACCAGTGAATTCTACAAGCTCCATTGTTGAGGAGAAAGCTTTGATTGCTAAGATTGAGGAGAAAGATGAAAGGGTAATTGACATTGGTTTGTCACGTCATATGATAGGAGATAAAAACATTTTTTTTAATATGGAGAGGTATGATGGTTGAATAGTGAGATTTGGAGATGATAAAGCTTGTGTGATTCGTGGTAGAGGTTCTATTTCTTTTGATGGTAAACATAATATTGATGATGTCCTATATGTTGAAGGTTTGAATCATAATATTTTGAGTATTGGATAGATGGTGGATATGGGATATGATTTAGAATTCAATAATGGAAAGTGCAAGATTCTAAATGCCTCTGGTATAGAAATTGGATCATGAACTAAGACTAAAGGTAATATCTTTCATTTGAATGCTGGTGGGAAAAGTTGTTTGATTGTTCAGATAGATGAAATTTTGTTGTGGCATAGAAGGAAGTGTCATGTTAATTTTGACTACATGATAAGGATAAGTTCTACTCAAACTGTTAGAGATTTGCCTAAGATTGTGAAGCCTTCTAATCTAGTATGCAAAGAATGTTAGCTGGGGAAGCAAACAAGAATTTAATTCAAGAGTAAGTTGTATACATCTAATGGATTGTTGGATCTTGTGCATATTTACTTGTGGGTAAGTGCACAAAGATGAGTTCTACTTAGCGGGAACTACATGCATTGGGAAACATGTTGCAAGGAATGGGGCCCTGTTTTATAGAAAATGGGAACCCGTTATGCTTCGGGCTCCGAAGCCAAAAATTCATAAAACGGGGCCTCATTATTTATAAAATGGGGTCCCATTTTTTAAAATATATATTTTTAAATAATGCGGCCCCACTATGTAAAAAATGGGTCCCCTTTATTTAAGAAACAGGGTCCCTTTTTGTAGAAGTATTTTTTAAAAATCCCTACAAAGTCACTTTTCCACTTTATATAATGGGAACCCAATATATTTAAATAACGGGGCCCCATTGTTTGGAATTTCAAAACCAAACCCATCATGTGCCTTGGGATAGGGATTGGGTAAGGCTTGGAATTCCCAAAACTAAGCCTTGGATGTGCAAGTACAAGGTTGGACTATGTGAGTAAAAATATACTGACTTCTGGCATCTATTTGATACCCATTTTTACAAAATTATCAAAAAAAAATTAAAACCCATTAGAGATTACATTGTATAGATTTGAAAAAGTGGACTCAAATTCTTGCATTGACCCTTGTGTGGACCTACAAGAGTGAGAAGCATGCAGGGTGATAGGTATTTTGTGTTGTTGATTGATGACTATTCTGTAATGATGTGGGTTATCTTTCTAAGGGAGAAATTAGAAGCATTCGAGAAATTCAAGATATTCAAGGCTAAGGTGGAGACTGAGATAGGGTTGGAGTTGAAGTGTCTGAGATATAAGAAAGGAGGATATTTCACATCTGGTGAGTTTGATTCATTTTGTGACAAGCATGGAATTAGAAGACAATTATCTGCTCCTATAACCCCTCAAAAAAATGGATTTGTAGAAAGGAAGAACATAACCATTTTGGATGTTGCTAAGACTATGTTGATTGAAGGAAATGTTCCACAAACCTTTTGGAGAGAAGCTATTATAACTGTTGTTTACACATTCGACCTAGTTCATATAAAAAGTTATTCCAGTAAGACTCCTTATGAGTTATGGTTTAGTCATGTTCCTACAGTTAGATATTTCAGAACTTTTGGAAGGAAATGTTATATCAAAAGAAATGAGGATATAGGAAAATTTGATGCAAGATGTGATGAAGGAATCTTCTTGTGCTATTCTACTAAGAGAAAGGATTACCAGTGTTACAAGAAGAGGTTGAAGAAGATAATGGAAAGTGAAAATGTGAAGGTAGATGAATGTCATGGACAACACATTAGAGCATATGAGTTTCATGATCAAGATATTTTAAAGAAAGTACCTACTGAGAGCCTAAATCAGAATAATTTGATAGAGATAACTAATCCCAATATTGTTGTTGTCATTGAAGGAGTTCAAGAACCAGAGATTCAGAATAATCACAAGACTCCGAGGTATGTGAAATTGAATCATTCAAAAATTAGATTATTGGTGATAAAAATAAGGGTGTGATGACTAGGAGAAGGATTGCTACTGAAGAAATGTGTTTGATTTTCAATATTGAACCTAAAGATGTTGCTGATACTTGTAAAGATGAGAATTGGATGAAAGCTATGGAAGAATAGTTGAATTAGATTCAGAAGAACAATACATGGGAACTTAGTCCAAGACCTAAAGACAAGAATGTGATTGGTACTAAATGGGTATTTTAGAATAAGTTGGATGAAGTCAATGAAGTAGTTAGAATCAAAGAAAGACTGGTATGTAAAGGATGTTCATAGATGGAATAAATTGATTATGAGGAGACTTTTTCTATTGTAGTTAGAGTTGAAGTTGTTAGATTAATTCTTGCATATGTTGCTTATAAGAATTTTAAGGTATTTCAGATGGATGTTAAGTCAACCATTTTAAATGGTGATTTGGAAGAGGAAGTCTACATTGAGCAACCAGATGGATTTTCATTATCAGATGAAGGAGTCATGGTATGTAGATTCAAGAAAGCACTATATGGACTTAAATAAGCCCCTAGAGCTTGGTATGCTAAATTGGATATGTATTTGATTTAGTTGGGGTTCTATAAAGGTACTTCTGATAGAAATTTATACTTTAAGGTTGATAATGATAACATTTTGATCATTGAAGTTTTTGTTGATAACATTATTTTTGAAGGAGATGATGATTTGCGTAAGAATTTTGCTGATGATATGTAAAAGGAATTTGAAATGTCTATGATAGGTGAGATGAAATTCTTCTTAGAATTGCAGATTACACAGATTGATAAAGGCATTTTTATTTTTCAATTTAAGTATGTGAAGGAACTGTTGAAGAAGTTTGGGTTAGTTGATTCGAAACCTATTGGAACTCCTATGGTGAGTTGATGCAAGTTGTCTAATCATGATGAATCTCTGAAAGTATTTCAGACCTTGTATAGATCTATGGTTGGTGGATTGTTGTACTTGACTCTGAATAGACTAGATATTATTGCATGTTGTTTGTCTTTGTGGAATATTTCAAGTTAATCTTATAGAAAGTTATGTTACTGTTTTGAAGAGGATTTTTCAGATACTTAAAAGGGACAATTGACAATGGTTTGTCATATTCAAAGAATAATGATTTCATGTTATGTGCTTATACTAATGTTGATTGGGTAGGTGATTTTGATGGCTAGAAGAGAACTACCAGTGTAGCATTCATTTTGGGGAAGAAGTTAGTTTCATGGGCAAGTAATAAGAACGATGCTATTTCTCTATCTACTCTAGAAGCTAAATACATTATTGTTGGTGACAAATGTACTTAGGTAGTTTGGATGAAGCAGATGTTGAAGAATATTAGAGTTATTAATGATGAGCCTACTATTATATGTTGTGATAATTAAGTGCTATTAATATTTCCAAGAATCTGGTACTACATTCTAAAAAAATGCACATATCAATAAAGTATCATTTCTTGAGGGAGAAAGTTAGTGATGAAGATGTCAAATTGGAATATGTATCTATTAAGGATCAGATAGTAAATATCTTTCCTAAGCATTTTCCTAACAATACATTTGTATATCTGCGAGACAAGTTAGGGGTTTCTACCCCTCCTGATGAGAACTCGATGCACTGTGATGCATCAATCTAGTCAACTTCACAGTCTTATCTTCTTATCTAGATTGATGAGTGGGTGATTCTACTAAGCCGAAGTAGTCATTGTATAGTTTAGATGCTCAAATTTGTGAGATTGTTCTAAGGGGAAAAATAATGATTTGTATGTGTCTTTGGCATTTTTGTCAAAGGGGGAGAGAAGCATGTAAAAAACAACTTTATCTTGAAGTTTTTTGTGCATGACCTTAGCGGAAGATTGCTAGTGTTGATTCCTTTCTTTAGATTGATTTTTTTTCACATTTATATTTTTCCATCAATACCAAATGGGGAGATTGTTGGATATTGCTGCTACTAGGATATGTTGTTGTCATTAATGTGAACATATTCTTGCATTTCAATATTGTAGAGAGTTGAGTTGGCTGGTATGTTGCAAATGTGATGGTGAGGATTCCTTATTTCAGTAAAGAAGTATCTATAGTTGATTAAATATTGATGGTATTCAATGAATTGATCGAGTTATGGATTCTGGTTTGAGGATTAGTTTCCCAGTGTTCAGTGTTGCAGTGTTTTAGAGTTTATCTATTGTGCTCCAGTATGATTATATCTTTGGCTATAGATTTGGGATAGTTGTTGGGATGTTCATGTGTATCTTCAATTCAGATGGTTCGTGATTTGGTTATCTACAAGTTATCTTTCCAATCCCAATTGTTTTTGTTTGAGTGTTCTTGAGTATCAGTGTGTTGATCGATGAAGATTTGATATAGTGGTGTTGGTGCAACTATTATTGATGGTTCTAACGTGCTTGTTCATGTTTCCTAATTGTGTCTTATTTTTTTTTGCTGGTCCATATTGATCACTATGCGAGTAATTGAGGATCTTATGGGTTCGGTGATGTTCTTCATGTTATGCGACATTTTTGGTGGTGTAGCATATTGCGGTTGATGTTGGTGATATTTCTAGTAGCATTGCATTCTCATAGATTTGATTTGGGTTCATGTTATGTCATCTTGGTATTTGTATTGGTCTAGTGGTTGATTTATGTATAGTGTGATGTAACATTGTAATTAGTTCTTAAGGGCTGAGTCGAGCTTGTAGTCAAGGTTAATGATTTGTATAAATAGGTGTTATATTCATGTAATTCATAGGTGGTGGTTGTGTCTATATTATCAGAGAGTGATGTATGTGTGAATACAAGAATTTGTCTTTCAGCATAAAGTGTTGATCCTGGAGAGTGTTGCAGAGCAGACAAATGTGCTTAACTAGAACTATCATTAGGCATTTAGAGATACTATTCTTTTAGTTCATGTAAACTAGATTGTTGTGTGAATGTTATTGCAAGGTAGTACTTGAATCTTCCTTGAGGGTTGTAGCCTTCTAGGTTATCATATTTTGAGTAGTGAGCTCTAGGAATTGTCCGTGAATGCATGTGCATTCCCCATTGTAATATTTACACATACTACTACTCAATTTGGCCCCCAACCTATCCTAGGGCATGCCTCTTCCAACCCCTTGAAATGATCTGATGTCAAAGTAATTGGGTTTTTTACCCAATTCAAATTCATCCCACATTTTTTTCAAAAAATACATGGGCACCTCATGATTGGAGTGTGGAAAATAGTAAAAGACCATCCACCGTCGCTCCCAAAAGTGTCTAGCTATGTCGGGGTGCCTACACCATCGAATAGAGATTTGTGGCTTCTTCGAATCTATCTCTTCACCTATCTTAGGGTTCACAAAATATCGTTTCAAATCCATTTTTGTTTTTTTTAGTTCGTTGACTTGTTTATATGATAGGCCATCAACGTAAAAGGAATGCAATCCCTCCCTCCAAATATGATATCTATCCACCTCACTATCTAAAGCCTATACAAACTGAACAATCCCTTGCATACTATCTGGAAGGCATAATAGCTATGGAGGAGGATGAGGCTCATGTCTAATGGTGTGGATATCCCTAATTAGAGAATCAATATTCCTCCTAATGCTCTCCCTCAGCTGATCAGGTGGAGGTGTAGGTGGAGGTGGAGGTGGAGGGAGTGGAGGTGGCACTAGACTTAATATCTCATCTATCTCAAACTCATCCATGATGTGAAAATAATCTTCATATATATACAAACTTGAAAATTTACAATTACTATTTAATTTACATTTCACCTTCCAAAAAAACTTATAACTATTTATACAATGTACCAACTTAAATATAAAAAAGGGAAACTCACATAGATCTATATTATTAATAGGTGGGTCTATTTTAATAATAAGCATCATTTAAGAAATATTATCCACTTAAATTAAAGTATAAGAAGTATTCTACAAAATAAAACATCATAATGCCCATGCAACTCAAACAATACTTTTTTACCTATTTTTCTTAATTTATATTGTTATTTAATAATCATTATATAAACAAGTTTTAATATTTAACATGAATTTGATAAATTGATTTGATTTAAGATAGATCAATATTATATAAGGAACATGAATGTGATTTAACATCTAAAGATGCATTAGTATAAGTTCCATCAAAATCATAAAAATAATCATGAGAGAGAGAGAGAGAAAAGATAATAAGAGAGAGAGAGAGAGTAGGTAATATGAGAGAGAGAATATATAATGAGAGAGAGAGAGAGAATAGATAATAAAAGAGAGAGAATAAATGATGTAAGAGAGAGAGAATAGATTATGAGAGAGAGAGAGAATATAGATAATAAGAGACAGAAAGTATGTAATGAGAGAGAGAGAGTAGGTAATATGAGAGAGAGAGAGAGTATGCAATGAGAGAGTAGGTAATATGAGAGAGAGTGTGTAATGAGATAGAGTATGTAATATGAGAGAGAGATAATAGATAATAATTGAGAGATAGAGAGAGTATGTAATGAGAGAGAGAGAGAGAGAATAGATAATGTGTGTGTGTGTGTGTGAGAGAGAGAGAGAGAGGGTAAGGAATCTTATGGTATTAAGGGTCCTACTAATGGGTAGTTAGGTATCTTAAGGGGTCCTAGGTATCTTAAAAGGTTGTAGGTTATACTAAGGTATACTAGGATATCATTTTAACTTCTAACTATATATGTTTAACATTTATACATAACATTGAAAACATATAGAATGTAACATTTCAACACATGATCAATTTAAAGTTCAATTTAAACATAAATTAAACATCTGACTTTTACAAAAGAAACTTATAATTAAATAAAACATTTAGAAATATAAATTTAAACATTCAATTTTTTATGCACGATTAAAATAGAGAGAGAGAGGTAGAGTAGGTAATTTGAGATACAACGAGTTAGAAAGAGAATAGATAATGAGAGATAGAGAGTAGGTAATGGGAGAAAGAGTAATAAAAGAGAGGGTAACGTGAGAGAGAGAGATAGGGGTATTGTGTGTGTGGGAGAGAGAGGGAGAGAGAGGGGGTAATGAGAGATTGAGATAGTGAGAGAGGGGTAATGTGTGAGAGAGAGAGAGAGAGGGAGAGAGAGGGGGTAATGTGTGTGTGTGAGAGAGAGGGGGGGTAATGAGAGATTGAGAGAGAGAGAGTGTGTGTAATGACAAAGAGGGTAACGTGTATGTGTGTGTGAGAGAGAGAGAGAGAGCGGGGGGTTTGTTGTTGATTTTCATCTAGGGTTTATTGTTTGTTAGTTTTTTAGGGTTTGTTGTTCGTTTATTTTCTAGGGTTTTTCGTTCATTTTTTTTTTGTCTAGGGTTTATTGTTGATTTTTTTGTAAAGATTTTTGTTTGTTTATTTTCTATCTAGGATTTATGGTTTGTTTTTATGTCTAGGGTTTATTGTCTATTTTTTGTGTCTAATGTTTATTGTTCGTTTATGTTTTTGTTTTTTATTTTTTACCACGGTTTTTAGTTTTTACTATTTTTTACTTTTCATGTTTTTTGCAATATTTAAAAACTAAAAACTATTTTAAACATAAAATTAAATAAAATAAAAAGTTTTTTCAAACTTTAAAACACTAAAAATAAAAAATAATAATAAATTACCATTTTTTTAATGAAAAATAATAAAAATAAATTAAAAAGAATATTAAAAACAAAACTATGTACCTGGAAGGAGGTAAAAAATGGTCTGGGGGGGTCAGCTGGGATGAAAAAAATGGGTACCCATGCTCCTCTGAAACGTTTACTCATTTTTGAAGTAGTGAAAATGATGGAAAATGGATTAAAATAAATACATTCAAAAAATGGGCCCCCATTTTTTACAAATTGGGCACCCGATTTGTAAAACTTGGGTGCATGTTTAGCTTCGGACACCCAAACCAAAATGGGTGCACCTTTCCAAAAACTATGCACCCATTTTTTAAAGCCTTGGGTACTCGAAGTGAAATGAGTGCTCGATTTGTAAAAATCAGGCACCCATTTCTAGCGAGCTCTTGTACAAACCCGCAAACTTCCTTGGGATTGGGACCCAACTTTGTGTATTTACCCTAATATGTTGAAGGATGGAATTAAAGACATCATTGATACTTTTACTAAGACACCCATGCCAAGAAAAATATGACAAACTTCTTTGAATGACACAAAAACTTATGAAAGATGTGAAGATCATGAAAATGGATCATGAATCAAGCATTGGTTAGTTGGAAATAAGCTTGGAAGAGATTAAGGGAAACTAGAAGAATCTGGTTGATATTAGCAAGGAAGCCATGAATAACAATGCTGAGAGTCTTACAAAGGTCAATGTGATGATTATGGATCAAAGAACTCAGTCCATCTCCAGTATCCCACCCTCAGAAACCAAATAGAAGAAGAAAATCGAGGAGCCGAATAGGCAAAGTACAGGACCTCAGACCACTACTGCCCCTAAACGAGGACAAGAATCAGTAACCAAGAGACGAGTACCTCTAGGTTAATCATGGATGAGCTCAAGGAAATGAACAAGAGTTTGATCCAAAAGAATTCAGAGCTGATGTAATCTTTGGTTTAGTGTGTTTTAGGTTTTCTCTATTTCTATTTTATTTTTCTTATGTGTGTTTTAGGCCCCTATTTCTATGGTTGTTTTGCCATTAGTTTTGTACTGGATTGCAACTGTTTATTTTTTGTATTTCTCTTTGACTTTGGCTTTTGGGTCCTTGTCAAACCCGTTTATCATAATTGAACACACAATCCTTAATGTTCAATGGAAAACCTACACTCATAAGAAATAAAAAATAAATATATTAAACTTTATATTATTTGTGTAGTGTCGTAAATTGTACACCCTTGCTAGGGTGGTACAATTCCACACTTAGTTTAGCACCCACCGTAGTGTGCTTTTATCTTGCATTGTAATTTCCCTTTAAGCATTTAATTAATTAATTTAATTAAATATAAAGTCATATTTCATCACTCCCCACATCATAAAATTGGGCCCTTTACCCTAAGTGTGCCCCTTTTTATTGTATTCCTCCAATACATCATTAAATCATAAACCCTAATTATATCTAATTTTGATCTTTAAGGCCTGATTTCGCATATCAAAACATCTTGAAATCGACTGTAACTTTGGGATTTACTCTAATATCATCATATCTAATGACCCTAAAAATTTGGTGAAAAGTTGGTCGGATGGCATTTTTCCTGAAATTTTGGGAGCATAATTCTATGATATTATAATGCTTAACCCCAAGAAATTGGCAGAGAATTCAAATCCTAGGTCAGCCTAAAGACAAAATTAAGATCTAGGGTTTTATACATAAAAACTCTCTTTCTTCATTTGAAGGCATCTAACTTTTTAGCTAAGGGATCAAAAGGAGCCATCTATGTACTGAAAGAGAAAGTATTTTGGAGTCTTCAACAACATTCAACAACATCTATCAATCATTCATCAAGCATTCTTTCATCAAATGGGGAATTTTGAAGATGTAGGAAAGCAATAGGAGATCACCGATTGACAATTGGCTTGTACCCCTCCCTTGGGGTTGGGTATGATTTAATGTTGTTTTCATGTCTTTATATGAGCTTCATTACATCAATTTCTAGATTTATGTTTATGCTTTAGATCATTTAGCATCATTTATTTAGACCATTTACTTTGTCAATTACAAGCATTTAGGGTTTACTCTTTAAAGCATAGGGTTACTCTAGATTTTTTGCATTCATCATTTTAGGGTCATGCACACACTATTTTACTACACAAATAAGCTATTTGTTGAGGTGGAAATCACCAAAACAGGGTTTTGACTAAGGAAAAAACCCATATAGCCACCCAAACCCCCTTTTTAGTTGCAGGTATAGGTAGCTGAAAGACTTTCAAGACTACTGAAAGGCACAAGGACTATCCTAAGCCGTCAGATTTGTCCCAAAATCATGAGGGACAAGGGCATGGCACCCTGGTCCTACCCAGGATAGGGGTGTGGCACCTTGGTACCCCCCACTTTTAGGTGATTTTTTCAGGAGGGTGGAAGCTTGAAACATCAAGTTTGCAGCCCTTCAGTTGTAGCTTTCTGTCAGACAAAGCAAGACTAGGGGGTGGCACCCTTGTCCACACCATTTTGTCTCATTCTTCAACACCAAGTACACATCCAATTTCCTTCCCCTTATCTTCTTTAAGTATTTCAATTTCAGATCTGCAAGTTTCTGCAATTTTAGTTCATATATGCTTCACTATTCATCTCCTAGTCTAGTTGATCAATCACACCCTATTTTTCACATATGCAACAAGAGGAATAGAAACTGTAAGAGATAATCCTTGGCTCTATATTTCTCATAAGAAGTAGCCAAAGTGAGCTATCTCCCTAGGCTCTTTTGTATTCCCAATGTGTTGGCAAAACTGGGATTAGGTCCTAGTCACTCGGTCTCGCTTTTTCCCCTCCACATTTTGGTGAAACTGAAATGAATCATATCTTCTTTAATTATGATTTATGTTCTCAAATCTGAGTGTTTTTACTATTTCAAATTCAAATTTACATTTACAAGTTTTAATTCCTTGCAAATTTAAAATATTTAGAGGTCAATTTTGTTAAAACCCTATTTTTTTAATTCAAAATTGAACTTGCGGATAGCTTAAATTGGATCATTAATCTCAGATCTGAATTAGGAAAACATTTCTCATAAATTTCATTTTCTAAATAAACATTCAAATTTCTTCCATTGGTTAAAATTGAACATTTCCTTCTATTTTGCATATGTTATCTTGTGGGAAAGAGAGAGACAAGGATTATCTCTTAGGGTTTCTATTCCTCTTGTTGCATATGTGAAAAATAGGATGTGATTGATCAACTAGAGTACGAGATGAATAGTGAAGAATATATGAACTGAAATTGCAGAAACTTGCCGATCTAAAACTGAGATATTGAAAGTAGAGAAAGGGGAGGAAATTGGATGTGTACCTGGTGTTGAAAAATGATCCAAACTGACTTGGATAGGGGTGCCATGCCCTAGTCCTATTTTGTCTGACAGAAAGTTGCAACTGAAGGGCTACAAACTTGATGTTATAAGCTTCCACCATGCTGAAAATTGCCTAAAAGTGGGGGGACCAAGGCACCATGCCCCTATCCTGGGAAAGACCAGGGCACCACACCCTTGTCCTTGATGATTTTGGGATAGATCTGAGGCCTTAGAATATTCCTTGTGCCTTTCAGTAGTATTAAAAGTATTCCTAGTACTTGTACCTGCACTTGCAATTGAAAAAGGGGGTTCGGGTGGCTATATGGGGTTTTGGCTTAGTCAAACCCCTATTTTGGTGATTTCCACCTCAAAAAATAACCGATTTGTATAGTAAAATAGTGTGTCCAGGAATCTTGTGTGTGTGCAAGACCATAAAATGATGAATGCAAACAATCTAGAGTAACCCAATGCTTTAAAAAGTAAACCCTAAATGCGTGTTATTAACAAAGTAAATCCTCTAAATCATAAATGTAAATCTATAAAATGATGTAATGAAGCTTACACAAAGACATGAAAACAACATGAAATGATACCCAACCACAAGGGAGGGGTACAAGCCAATCGTCAGTCGGTGATCTCCTTTTTTTTCCCTACAACTTCAAAATCCTCCAATTGATGAAATAATGCTTGATGAATGCTTGATAGATGTTTTTGAATGTTGTTGAAGACTCCAAAAGACTTCCTCTTTCACTACATAGAAAGCTCCTTGGGATCACTTGGCTAAAAAAATTCTCTCATTTTAGATGCATTCAAATGAAGAAAGAGAGTTCTCATGTATGAAACCCTAGATCTTAATTTAGTCTTTAGCAGGACCTAGGATTTGAATTTTTTGCCAATTTCTTGGGGTTAAGCATTATAATATCATAGAATTATGTTCCCGAAATTTTATGAAAAATGTCGCAGACCGTGTGCAACTTGCACAAGGTCCGACCAAATTTTCACAACCATTAGATATGATGATATTAGTGTGAATCCCAAAGTCACAGCCATTTTCAAGATGTTTTGATTTGCAAAATCGAGCCTTAAAGGTCAAAATAAGACATAATTAGGGTTTATGATTTAATGATTTATTGGAGGAAAAAATGGGCAGACTAAGGGTAAAGGGCCCAATTTTATGATGTGGAGAGTGATAAAATATGACTTTATATTTAATGAAATGAATTAATTAAATTCCTAAAGGGAAAGTACAATCCAAGATGCAAACACACTAAGGTGGGCCCTAAACTAAGTGTAGGATTGTACAACCCTAGAAAGGGTGTACAATTTATGATGCTACAATTTGGAAACCTTATAATAAGAGCTAAATAATTAAAAAATAAAACTTCTAGACGAATTCATTTAACCTTATAAAACTTAATGCCAAAGTGGTTTTTTATCAGCATTTTGATAAGTGCAAACGAGACTCCATTGTAGATATGATTTAAGAGTATAGAGGTTCTATCTAAGGGATTTTGATCTAAGAGGATTTGATCTAACTCTCTTTAGTGAAGCACACTTGAGTTGGTGTAGTACTGGGATGGGTGACCTCCTAGGAAGTCCAAATGCATCACCCTTGTGAGAATCACCTAGATGCAATAATTGCTAAGTGGATCATTCATTCTCAAGAGAGATGGGTTCTTGTTAACTAGTACTCATGAAATATGGGTCAATGAGTTTGACTCAAAAACTACATAGTTGAACCCTAATAGAAATATCATAGTTTGACTTGCTATGGAAAATACCTCCTACTTATCTCTTTAGTTAGTTTTTTCCAAATGGGATCTCTCAATGCTCAAATCACTATATTTTCTAAAAAATATATGATTTCAGCAAAAATCAAGATGTAGCAAAAAGTGTATTCTAGTATTGTGTGATAACCCCTCTTATTTTTCATAGCCTTAACCCTAGCCTAAATCATAATCTTATCTCCAACCTTAACTCTAATTCCATCTTTAATCCTAACACTAAACCTAACCCTAATTATTAATTTACCAACATTAAACTTAAACCAAACCCTATACATGATTCTATATCACCCAATACTAGTCCTAAAATTACCTTTAATTCTTATATATAACTCCGATCCTAACCCATATTCTCTCTATAACCATCACCCTAACTCTAATATTTACCCCCAACTTAACCTTATCCTTTAACACAAACCCTAATATAATCGTAACATTAGTCCTAGCCTTATTTCTATCTCTAACCATAATCATAGCCCTATTTCCAACCTTAACTCTATATATAATCTTAACTCTAACCCTAACCCTAACCTTAACCTTATCCCCAACTCTATCCCCAAGCCTAACCCTAATTTTCACCTTATCACCAACTCCAACCCTAATCCTATCTCTATTTCTAATCATAACCCTAACCCTTTTAGTAACCATACTGCTAATCCAAATTCTCTCTCTAATCCTAACACTAACACTAACACTAACTCTATATCTTAATATAACCTTATGCCTAAAGCTAACTCTAACTTTAACCTTAATTTTACATCTAACACTAACCCTAACATTACATATACATATACATATACATATATATATACATATACACATACACATAAATGTACACATACACGTACATGAACACATGCACGTACACGTACAAATACACGTACACATACACATACACGTACACATAAACATACACATACACATAGACATACACATACACATACACATACACATACACATACACATACATGTATACATATATATGTATGTGTGTGTGGGTGTGTATAGATAGTAGTTATTGCTAGTTAGAGTAATTGATGACTATAGTTAGATTAGTCACTATCATTTATTATTTATTATTGTAGTTGTTTTTGGCTTACTTGTACATTTTCCCTCTTAGTCCCAAAAATCACAAAGTTCACATTATAAAACAAGACACTTTTGAGAAGATAGTAATAATTCAGATATAGGTTGTTGTTGACGGGCTCTTCCAAACTATAAGGAAAATTCATAGCTTTTGAAAGTCTCTAATCTTTTTATTCTTTCTAATTAGTGCTATGAAAAATCTCATATTACTTGATTCTACAGTTATGAAGATTTTAACTTTAGTCCATTATTTTGGTAGGCATTACGAACAAGAGATGGGTATCAATTGAGAAGTTAAGAATCCTAAAAATTGAACAATGAATAAATTTCAAATGTTTAGCAGTCCATAAAAATCAAACTCACTTTTCATAATATTATACACGATTGTTTTAGTAGTCATTCAAATCCATTTTGGTAATGAATATATGAAAGATTTATCTCTCAATTAGAGAAGAGTAGACAGATTCGTGTTAGGATATTGTGCATAAATTGAGTTTTTAATCACTAAAAACACAAATATTAATCAATAAGATAAACTCAAGGTCTTCCTTGTCTTGATGAAAGAGAGGTGGATGAGGCAATGTACACAGTTACAATACATAACTTTCTAAATTTGTACTTAACAATAAATTTTTAATGTATCAAACTAGAAGACAACTCTTCCATTCTCAATTAATCCTCTATTGGAAAAAACTCACAATCAAATAATGAAATTTAAGATGGATAACAATTCATTAACACAATAACCTATACATTTATGAAAAATGATCAACAAATTTAAGAAACTTAAATTAATTAGGATTATTGAATGCTACTGAACGCTATCACACAAAGAAAAAATAGCACCGCTTAAAATATTTGTTTTGGTTAAGAATCCTAAAAACTGAATAGCAGTCCATAAAAATCAAACTCACTTTTCATAATATCATCCACGATTGTTTCCGTAGCCATTCAAATCTATTTTGGTAAATAATATATGAAAGATTGATCTCTTAATTTGAGAAGAATAGACAAATTCATGTTAAGATATTGTGCATAAATTGAGTTTTTAATCACTAAAAACACAAATATTAATCAATAAGATAAGCTCCAGGTCTTCCTTGTCTTGAGGAAAGAAAGGTGGATGGGCCAATATACACGGTTACAATACATAGCTTGCAAAATTTGTACTAAACGACAAATTTTTTATCTATCAAACTAGAAGACAAATCTTCCATTTTCAATTCATCTCCTATTGGAAAAAAATTCACAATCAAATAATGAAATTTAAGATGGATAAAAATTTATTAACACAATAACGTATACTTTTATGAAGAATGATCAACAAATTTAAGAAACTAAAATTCATTAGGATTATTGAATTTTACTGAATGCTATCACACAAAGAAAAAAATGGTTGAGAGGTATCGAATCATAGGTTTTAAAAAATAAAAGGCAAATGGGATTGAGACACTTGAGAACAATAAGTTGCTTGTGACCATCAACGATTCTGAATTGCTCTTTAAATCCAAACATATCACCACTTAATTTTTTATTTATTTTTAAATATTCCTTTCACTAAATAAGATGATGCATGTATGCTATCTAAATTTTAAGCATGTTGAAAAACCCTTTTGTTAACTAGAAGTTTAGAATTCCATGGTCCAAAATAGATTCAAATTATGTCAGTGCCTCAAATAAATCAATAGCACTTAAAACAATACTAAAGGAAAGAGGGGAGACCGCCCCTCGGTCTCTCCTCGAGAGCAATGAGAATTATATCTTGGAATGCTAGGGGCTTAAATGGCCTTAACAAGAGGTGCTTAATTAAGTCCCAAATGGACTTAGTTAAGTGTGATATTTTCATGTTGCAAGAGACAAAATTGTCAAAGGAGTCTGTTGATTTGGTTTTTTCTTCTTGGAGAAAGTGGGAATTCCTCTCCTCTCCAGCTTGTGGTGCGTCAGGGGGTTTGGCATTGCTTCGGAATAACTATAACATTGAGGTTGACCTTGTTGCTTCTACTATAAAATGGATGTTGTCCTTAGTTAAAAGCAAGCTTTCGAAGGTTAAGTTTTGGCTTTTTAATATTTATGCTCCTTCTGGTATTCAAAGGAAGACTAAATTATGGGGAGAAATTAAGACTAAATTTGAACCTATGTGGTTTAGAGATTCTTCCTTTTTTCCTTTGCTCAAAAAATGGTGGATTTCTTCTCCTAATTGCTCTAGATCCTAAATGTTTCAGATTGCTAAGAAGTTGAGATTTTTGAAATTTAATATTAGAGAATGGAATATATTGCATTTTAAGAACCTCTTTTAGGAAAAACAGAGGATTCAAGATATGATTGAATGTCTTAATTCACATGTGATTCAACATGGTATGGTGCCTCTTGTTTTTGATGAACTAAAATTGCTAAAAGCAGAACTTGAAGAAGTTTTGTCCAGAGAAGAAATCTATTGGAGATAGAAATTGAGGGAGATCTAGCTTTCAGATGGTGATAGAAATACAAAAAAATTTCACTCTTCAACAAAAATTAAGAGAAGTAGAAATAGGATATCTTGTATTGAGTGTCCAAATGGCAGACTTTTAACAGAATAGGAGGATATTGCTTCAGAGGAAGTTAGGTTTTTTAAGTCACTATTGTCTTCAGAGCATGGAGATCTTCATAATAACATTTATTCTAATATTCCTTCTTTCGTATCTTCAGAAGATAATAAAATGTTGATGTCTCTTTTTTCTTTGGATGAAGTTAAGAATGCTATTTTCGCAATGAACCCTGATAAGGCTCCAGGACCGGATGGATTTACTCCTTTATTTTTTCAAAAATGCTGGGATTTTGTGGGGAATGATGTTTTATTGGCCCTTAAGGAAGCTAGAAGGAATAGGTATGTTTTGAAAGAGCTTAATACTACAATGATTGCAATTATTCCTTAAAAAGAGGTTACCAAGACATTTGCTGATTTTTGCCCTATTGCTTTATGTAATACTTTGTACAAGATTTTTACCAAGGCTATTTCTTTAAGGTTGGCTAAAATTTTACCTAGGATCATTTCTTTAGAACAAGGTGGTTTTGTTCTAGGAAGGGAGATGACAGAGGGAGCTATAGTGGCGCATGAGGTTCTGCATTCTATTTCTACTCAGAGAATCCCGACCATGATCCTCAAATTAGATATGATGAAAGCATATGATAGAGTAGAATGGGCGGCATTGTGTGTTGTTCTACTTAAATTGGGCTTTTCCAAGGCATGGATCAAATGGATTCATGCTTGTATTTCTTCTGCAAGGTTCTTAGTTCTAATTAATGGCTCCCCTTGTGGTTTTTTCTCCTCTTCTAGGGGTTTGAGGTAGGGGGATCCCTTGTCTCCTTTGTTGTTCATTCTTGTAGCTGAAACTTTTAGTTGGGCTATAAGAGCCGCTAAGTTGGGAGGGCTTTGGAAGGGAATTAGGATTCATAATGTTCCACAAAGCATTTCGCATTGCTTGTTTGCAGATGATACCTTGTTATTTGGTCAGGCCTCTTTGGGTGAGGCAAGAGTGATAAAGGGGATAATACAAAATTATGCATCCTTTTCTGGTCAGAGAGTCAATGTTGATAAGTCAAAGATTTTTTTCCTTCATGCTTCACAATTGGTTCAGGATAGATTGAAGATTTTTTGGGGATTTGCATTTGGAAATCTTCCTTGTTTTTATCTTGGTATACCTTTCTTCATTAAGAAGGATAGAGTTGAGTTTTGGGATAAGATCATTTCAGTTATCTCTAGAAGGATCCTATCCTGGAATCATAGATGGTTATGTTTGGCTGGTAAGATTATTCTTATTAAGTCTGTCCTAAATGTTGTTCCTATTTATCTCATATCTATTTTGCAGTCTCCGAAAATGCTTCTTGTTAGTTTGCAAGATACTCTTAGGTCCTTCCTTTGGAGTAATAATAAATAATGTAAGAAGAAACTCCCTCTGGTAGCATGGGATAACGTTTGTTTGCCTAAAAACCTTGGGGGCACAGGCATTAGGAGTCTGAAAAGTCAGAATTTAGCCTTAGGTGCTAAGTTGGTTTGGCAATTGTATGAGAGACCATTCTCCTTTTGGGCACAAATTATGTTTGCTAAATATTTAAATAACGGACCAAGAGAGTATGTTTTTCAAGTTTCTAATTTACCGTCTGGTTCAGCTATTTGGAATTTTCTATGTAGATGTAGATCAGTGATTTTGCCTCATCTCTCATGGATTATTCATAATGGTAGAAAATTCATGTTTTGGGAGGAAGTTTGGAATGGACATCCCCCTTTGGTGAACTCAAGGGATTGGTCTCCTTTAATTTCCACTCTTTCTTCCCTTTGGGGTGTCTTTGTGACTGATTATTTTGAAATTGAGTATAGTGGGAATCTTAAGGTGGCAAAATGGAAATCAATTGAGTTTTTAGATATTGATCAAAATGTGAAATTGGAATATGAAAAGATGTTGGGGGAGAGAGTAATAATTCTTTCTGATGCCGATGATGAGCTTATCTGGACAAGGAATATCTCTGGTAAGTACACAGTTAAGGATGGCTATAATTCTCTCTTGGTTGCTAAATATTTATCTACTTGGCCATACAAGCTGTTTTGGCATATGGCTTGCCTCCCAAAGGCTAGTGCTTTTGCTTGGTTAGCAGTGCAGGACAGGGTCCTTATAGGAATGAGGTTGGATAGGTTGGGTATTACTGCAGTATTTTCTTGTGTCTTTTGTAATAAAAAATTAGAATCCTCTGCACACTTGTTTCTTCACTGTGATTTTGCCTATGCTTGCTGGCAGTGGTTGTTTCAAAAGCGTAATCTATCCTTTGTTATTGGTAAGGATCTCCTTTCCCACTTTAGATCCTGGCCTCTCCTATTTGCCTCATCTTTCTATGCATGTCTTTGGATTATTTCTCCATCTATTGTGATTTGGAATATTTGGTTAGAGCGTAATAATAGGATTTTTAAACAAACAAGTTCTTCCTTGGCTGAGGTTTTATTGAGGATTGAATCTTCCATCTCTGAAGTTGCTTTGTCTTTTATCTATAATAATTTGGAAACCCTTACCTCTTTTTCTCATTGAGATGGTAGGGTAACACGAGTTTGGAGAATGTTATAAGTCTTACCTTCTCATGAATCTATTTAAAATAAGACTAATGCTATAATTAAAAGAAATTTTGCTTGCTAGAAATCTCCTCCACAAGGGCACTTTAAATTGAATTTTGATGGTGCTTCTCATGGGAACCCTAGCTTGGCAGGGGCAAGTATGGTAATTTATGATCATAAGGTAAGATTTGTCTAGGCTCATTGTCATGCTATTGTTTCATGTCTAACAATTGTGCAGAATTATTTGCTTTGTCCTTTTGTTTGGATATGGCTATATCTTTGGGAATTAAGGACTTGATAATTGAGGGTGATTCTATGGTTATTATCGAAAGTGTCATGAAACAAAAGTTGAATTGTTGGCAATTACAATATATACTTGATCATATTTTGCAAAAATTAGATTTTTTTGATTCCTTTTTGATTTTCCATTGTTATAAGGAAGTGAATAAGATTGCAGATTTCTTGGCTAACTTAGCCATTGATAGTGAAGCTAATATGCGGGAGGTAAGTGTGGATGAGATACCTTCCTCGGTTTTGGAATATTTGAAGTAAAGAAGGGCATAGTTGTAGTCTTCATCAACCTTCTTATTTGGTGTGACTTTTCTTTGGTGTGGGTTCTACTATGCTTGATCACAATGTTTATTTTGACAGGGTCTCTGATTATGGTTTCATTTCTGCTATGTGGTATCATTCTAACCAGTGGTTTGGAGAATTGTGTTTCCTAGACAGGGGTGGTTCAGACTGATGTTTTTTGGCAGCAATGGATGTGCATCCTTCGGTGATCATACTTTAATCTTCCTTCTATGTGCTTCTGTTGGCGGCTTCCTTTATATCTAATGTGGCTTATGTAATTGGGATGGGTTTTTTGATGTACTATGCCAATGGGCATTTGGTATTGGGTAGAATAGGCTTGTGTTACTTAAGAAACACTGAAGGGTTTTCTTACTGGTTCTTTCCCTTCAGTGCTTTTTGAACCAGACACTATAAAAAACTTTTAAAATTTAATATAGTTCAGTGGTTCTATTCACTTTTATCAAAAGAAAAAAAAAATAGCTACCAAAGTAAAATAAAAATAAGATGCAATTTTAAATGTCCTGGAAGTAAAATTTATACTTAAAATTATGGACTAATTTCATTTAATTTTTGTGCTATTAGAACACCATTTTAGCAATCCATCAAAATCTAACTTACTTTCATAAGGAAGGTATTTTCCATCCACCCAAACTTGGCTCTTAGTAGCTCAAACTTCTCTTTTAATGTGATCTATGTCAAAACGTGTATAACTTGATCATTTGAGTAAGAGTGCAACAAGGAATCTACTTATTCATTAACAAAATTGTAAAGAACGATCATGTTTTTACATAATTTAAAGATTAAAAAATAGATTTTCTAAAATTTGTATAGTCTAGAATTAACATGACAGAACATACAAAAAATTAAAACAATAAAAATAAGAAAGAATACTACAAACCATCTCTTTTCTATGAATACACAAGTAAATAAGAAACACTCATAAGAAATTTATGAACTACAAAAATTTATGAGAGAAATTGATAAAAATAAATAACTTAAAAAATATATCAACATATTCTATATATAAATATATGGTAGTAAATTATATATGGATAGCGACGCAAGTGGTTGTATCACTAGCCGGCTGCACTCTCTTGGAGAGGGACTATATGTCCTGTAATGATAATATCTTTTCACTTCAATAATGGAGCGTTATCGACAAAAGCTATAGTGCACTCCGTGACCCACTATAAAAGATATTGTTCTATCTCAATCCATCCCTTTCTAATTTCATCTTATTCGGGGACTTTTTCTCTTTAAACTTTTGCTGATCTAAACTGGTCACTATCTTGCCTCGGAAGATATATAGATAAGTTTAAATTGCTATGTGCTCATCGCAGTATATGTCTTAGTATTGTTTTACCATTGCAGGCAATTGTCATGTACTAAAGTTATTAATTCCTGCCTCGCTAGGAACTATTTCTGAGGGTTCAGGTTAAGTAGTGATTAAAATCCATGCAAAAAACCAATCAGACTTCAGCATTATCAAAGATTAAATTTCCATATACTATTTTCTCCAGTGAAGTTGCATATTTCTTAACACAAATATTAATTCAAAGTGTTTTGGCACATTATCATTTTTTATGTTTTCGGCTGCAGAGATGTCAAGTAAGATTTAAGTTCTCAATCTAAGAGAGCACACTATTCTCAAGACATTGTTCTGATTTGTGTAGGATTAGCAGGGGCAGTTCTTCAGTGCTTTGCAGGGACAGACTGCTTGCAATCAGAAGATGTTGCAAACGTAAAAATTTCCCATCTTCCAAGCTGCTACTTACCGAACACTTGTTGGCTTCTGAAGATCACCATCTGCCATAAAAAACAATTGACATGAAAATTTGGAAATTGAAGGAGAACCAAGTGGCACAAGATGAGGAAAATAGAACTCTGCTCTTCGCAGAGTTTTTCAGTTATCTTTGTGTTCAAGGTCCGTTTCATTGTATTGTTGAACTCTGATTGGTTGAATGTCATTTTGTAAAATTTGCTGAGTTCTTTGCTTTAAACTACAAACATGTTTTTTTGTTAGTGGCTTTTGAAGCAGAAATTTTGAAATATGTCAAGCATTTCCTGGAGATTGTCCTGACTTTCTGATATTTTCATATGAAATTTGCTATTTCTTGACAATAGATTTAATTGTGCTTCAATTCCTAGTGAAAATTTATCAGATTCAATTGAATAAAAATTTGGAACATTCTAATGGTTATTGGGCTTTTATATTTTGCATGTGTAGAACGATTTCTGCAACATTTATATATAATTTTGGGTTGTTGGGAGTGTCTGGCTAGCTTCCATTGCATATTACCTTTTGGCGATGGTCTCGGGTGCTGAAATTTGACTCGGGGGTCTTTGTATGTGTGCACTAATGTATGAACCATGAGCCTCACCAGCTTCAAACCAAATGTTCCTTAATCATATATGTTGATCAATAGTGTGAATTATATATTTCAAGAAGAGTGATTAAACTAAACTGGTAGAGTATTTCTTCTAGTGAAATGGAAGCTCATATAATTGACCCAAGTTTTCAACATATCAAAATACTGCAAGGTACCAGTTAAAGAAACTAAATGTGGTATGCTTTCAGATTATATTGCATTGAAATATCAGAGTTGAATAAATTTTGTTGGGTGTTGTCTTAGGATGAACAAATATGGGAAGTTGCATGGCTATATAAGGCAGCAAAAATTGCCGAAAACTTGAACGACATCCAAGCAAACGCCCAGAGTTTAGGAACTGATTGAATCATACAATACATTTGGGTGGTTCAATAGAAATGTTGGAGCCCAGTTGATTTTATCAAAGGTATAGTAACTTGAAGTGTGGGTACTAATAAATTTCAGTAATTTCATTGTGGTCACTGATAAACTTCACTTTTGCCATTGAGTCTGCAATTTTTTTAAGTCTTCACTTTTCTGTCTTAATCTATTGAAGTCTGAATAAAAAGCTCCCTGAGTGGACATTTCACTGCAAAATGTTTTCATGGATGATTTGATTGACTGTAGGTGTAGGTGGTTATGATTTGTACTGTGAAGGAAATCTTGATTGGAAAAGTGAACTCTCTTCAAGAATACAAATGCCACACTGACAATTATATCTACTCCATCCTACCTGGAACATCAGCCTCTGGGTCTAAATACATACCAGGTAGGTGAATGCATACTATTGTTTTGACTGGAACCTACAAACCTAAATCTACTATGCATGTTTGAAGAGGACGACTTCTCCACACATTGCTCGAAGTTAATTTGCAGTATGTTATATCTTCATCTGTCATGCTATTGACCTATGTAAAATACCTCAGCTCCTCACAACTAGTGTCTTGTAGGGAATGACAGTGACTCCTCACAAGTTTAGAGCAATAGGAAAGCGCTAGGTATATAGAACAATTATTGAAAATAATAACAAGGTGTAAAAACCATAATCATGGTCAAAATAATAGTTAAAGGCATATTTTAGTCTTTTTATCCTTGTTTTCTAAACATTTTGTTTAGTGACATTGCACCTGCTTTTTAGCTTACAATCCAGGTCATATTTTGAGGAGTTTTATTTTCTGAGCAGGTGCATTATGTACTAGCTTCCATTCCTCTGAAGATGTCATACATGGGTACGATTCCAAGTACTCACAGCGAATTCAGTACATATGCTTGTCTATGCCTTCAGTTTCCCAACACCCACGGTCCATTCTGTAGTATAGACTTCTAACCTTGAATAGCAAGGCCACCAATCCAAAAACATGTTATGTAGTTGTGTAACACAAAAATTTCCTAAACATTAACCATTTAGGAACTACCTTTATGTGCTCTCAGAATTCATGAACAACTATTTTATATGACTAATGGAAATGGAAATAGCAGAGAGGGACAAGTTGTTAATTTTATCATTTAATTTTGTTGTTAGTTTCACTCTCCTTGGAAGAAAAGTGGGACATGTGTTAAACATGTTATTAAAATGTTAGAAAGTGAGTCCCCTCTAGTAAACCCTGTTTCAGATTTGGCTGCACAACTTTTCATAATATACGGTCCTCCAACTTATTAACAAAACAACTTTTCATAATATACGGTCCTCCAACTTATTAACAAAATTATGATAGTTGTTGCTAAGAGTTTATAAACTAGAGACTAAATCCATCTTTGCAGTCAAAGCCACTATTTTTTTTTTTAAATAGAATTCTCTGGACTTTGAAAGGGCTAGATTCAAATCAAACAAGAGTTTATAAAGATTTGGGTACCCTGTTTAATGTCTATTTTACTATTGATAGTTGTGTGTTGCTCGCAAGTTTCCTTATACAAAAATTGAGCTTGAGCTATTTTTTTGATAATTCACAGGGTCTTTGTTTCTTTTTTCTACATTGTAATATCCACTCTAATATTGTTCCATAGATTCACAACTTGTTTTTTTGTTCTGGAATACACCAGTAAAGTTGAAGTCAACCAGAGCCTTCTAATAGTGTAGCCTTCACATCTTAATGCATAAAATTGTAATGCCTGAACATTTCAAGAAAATACTCTTTGTAGATATGAAATTGAGGGTAATCATAAAAGACAAGCAAAAGATCTTCCCCAATGTGGCTAGAGGATCCCAAACTCAAAATTGTAAAATCCTGGAGTTTGATTGTACTTTATTCCCTGTTCCTACCTAGGGTTCCCTATGGACCATTCGTAATCTAAATTAGCATATCAGGAGGGAAACAAAAGGGAAACAACTCTTTTTAGCTAGTAAGATTCAATTTTTATGATTCCAACTTTTATGATCAATGCCTCGAGCTGGGCCAATTCATCTTACATCAAGTTGAAAGAATCTTCTACAAGGTATTAAATGAATTGCTAAAGGTAAAGAGAGATTTCTAGCATCCATTTGAAAGACATTTACTCTCACATGTCATCTTGAATGTAATTTAAATTTTTTGATATTTTCCTTCCAAAAGATCAGGGATAATTTGGTTGGTCACCCTCAAAGTTTGTAATCGACATCAAAATTCTATCTTGTGGAATTCAATTTTTTCAGAAATTTCCTAAATTGATAAAACGAAACCTTATTACTAAATTACAATCCAATTTAGTGGAGCATTGAACATTGCGGTACAATCCAATTTAGTGATTTCAAGCATTCCTTATTCAGTTGTGAGTTCTTCCTATTTGTTCTTCTTCCAAGACCAATACTATGCTTGGATGATATCTCATTTATTTGGCCAACCAAATGTCAATTCCAATACCAATGTCGATTCCAATACCAAATTTCAATTCCAATACCAAATATCAATTCCACTCAACCAAAAATTGGAAAACTAGCATATACAATCTCACAATTCCATAGTTAACCTTCCAATCCAACTGCTCTAACCCCAAATAATGCTCTGTCCATAAACAAATTAGACAAACTAAGCAAAACTAAATCTATTCTTCCAGTAGAGGGCTTGCTATTCTCATTCAGTCTCATTCGTGGATTTGTCTTTTCTCTCAAATTTGACTGTTCTAAAACGACCAATATCTATCCTCGAACACATTTCGCAAGTTTACTTTCCTCTCTATTCTTTTCCACGACGTTTACAGAAAATAATTTTTTAGATTTACCATTTTTGAGAAAATGTTTTTGACAATCAAATGTATAGATTAAATATAAGAATATCCTTTTCTTAACTAATTAGATATATTATCGTTGACTATAATTTATAAGGGTGCTTTCCTTTCAAATTTGGTCATTAATAAATTTTACTGTTCTAAGTAGTAAATTCATATATGTTTATAATTAATTATTTTTTCTAAATGGAAAATATATAGATCTAAGAAAGGATAAAATGAATATAATTATTTGTCATTTTATATAATAGTCTATGCAATAAGTATTAAAAAAAGTATGTTTAATATATTTTAGATGAAAAAGTTAAAAGAACATATTTTTTACTATAATTATTTCTGGATTCAATTGTGTGACAATTGTTGCATCAATGTTTAAGATGAAATAGCTTTTTTCTTCCACTTCACTCCTCGATCATGGAGTATGATCTGAAAATATTTGCAAAAACTATCACACATTCCAATTCAAAAGCAATCATAGTCAACAATATGAATTGTAGAAATCTAACATCATCAAAAGAACATATTTATTAATTTTGAATTTTGAATATTAATTTTTAGAAGAAATAAAATATGTTGTGCTTGCAGTAATATGGAATTAGTGAATTAAGTTGAATATTGTATAATAAGAATACTATGTGAAGGGTTATATCTTAAGTATTTTTATAAAAGTTGGAATTTTGTATACATCAAATAAAAGCATGTATTTTTCATCTTATGTAGTCATTTATGTGTAAGTAATTACATTTGAATTTAATTTAAAATGTAAGAATTGAATTACCAATTACTATAACAAAATAAGTGAAATTTATGTATCTGTATAACATAATGTATTTAAATATATAAACTAATCAATTTATCTCGTATAAACTTATGAAATTCAACAATATATAATGGATCAAAATTTAAAGAAAGAATGTTGTGAATATCAAATTGTTATCCACATGTATTCCATCTTATTGCCTACCGATATTTAACCATGTTGAATCTAATTTTCAGCATAACATGTAAATTAGATGACAGGGAAAGTGTGGATTACTCTCCATATCTTTATGTATGCAATTTCTTCCATCCATTTCTCACAAGGAAAGGGATCTACATTGAGAGGATATAACTCTGCATAGATGTTTACCTCAGCCGACTCCCTCAAGGAAATGTATGTCTTAGAGAAACAAATAATTTAAAATGTTTATGGAGAAAATTGAATCAGTCTGATTCTTTATAAATGAAATTCAATCAAATAAAACAAAATGAAATTTGGATGAACTAATTGTGGATGCATAATCTTTTGCGCTACCCCTTTTACCAGAGTTCCATAATTTTCTGATTGCCACCATATTTCTATTTATTTGACACATACAATTTCGTGGATTGTGACCATTATCTTGATAATTTTGTGGCCTTAAAAGGGCAGAATGAAAAGATGGTTAGTTATAATATTGAAGGATGGAAATAGAAAGGCATCTAGCCTTATCTCTCACAACTTTTCCATCCTCATTCAATTTATTCCTAAAGACCCATTTAGTTCCAATAACATTCTTACTTTTAGGTCAGGGAACTAAAGTCCATTTGTTGTTCTTTTCTATCTGATCTAATTCCTCTTCCATAGCTCTCATCTAACATTCATCTTTACAAGCTTCAATAACTAATGCTAGTTCAACTTGATAAATTAAATATACCTATTCAAATGCCAAAATTCTTCTTGTCATTACTCCTTTGTTCTTCTCTCTAATGATCTGATCTTCTGAATGATTTAACCTTACATACCTAGGGGTCTTCTGACTTTTAGTTTCTCTATTCTAGTCTTCAGTTACTATTGAATTTTTTGATACTATTGGGATAACTGGTTTAACATTCTGTTTCGGTATAGGTGGTACCGGTTCAGTTATGATCATCTCCACTTCCAGTTCTCTCTCATAAGTTCCTATTTGACCTTTGTACTGCTTATCCACCTTGACATTAGTACTCTCCACAATTGTCTGCAATATTTTTTATAACATGTATATGATTTTCTTTCATTAGAATGACCGAGAAAAGTCCATTCATCACATCTAAGATCAAACTTTCGAATGGAATCATTTCTTTTAATATCGCATTTACTACCAAATATGCTGAAATACTTAACTGTAGGTGTATGACCAAACCATAACTCATAAGGTTTCTTACCGATGTCTCCTTTGATATGAACTATGTTTAATGTGTATACCCCCATACTCATAGCTTCTCTCCAATAGATATAAGGCAAACTAGCTTCCATCATCATAGTTCGAGCTGCATCTATGATAGTTTTATTCTTTCTTTCCACAACACCATTTTGTTGAGGTGTATAGGGTGTAGACAACAGTCTCCTTATCCCATTCTTCTCACAATAACTATTAAATTCACCAGATGTGAATTCACCACCCTGATCAAACCTTAAGCAGTTAATCTTCAACCCTATCTTTGTCTCAACTTTATCTTTAAAGATGTTTAACTTTTCAAAGTTTCACATTTCTCCCTTAGAAAAGTAACCCACATCATTCTAGAATAGTCATCAATTATTAGCATAAAATATCTATCACCTTGAAAGCTTTTTATTCTAGCAAAACCACACAAATCAGTATGAATAAGATCAAGAACATAATTAGATTTGTCTTGTATACTCTCAAAATAAGTTCTGACCTTCTTTCCAATTTGACATTCCTTACATATTGGATTATAGGGCTTCATAATCTTAGGTATATCTCTAACAACCTTAGTTGACCTAATCTTTACAATGCAATCAAAATTCACATGACACAACCTCTTATGCGATAGCCAACTCTCATCAATTTGTGTAATCAAACATGTCTTCTCATCAAATTTCAAATGAAATATGTTACCTTTAATCTGAGTACTAGTTGCAATCTTCAATCCAAATCTGCTGACAATTTTGGATTTTCCATCCTTGAACTGCAATTGAAATCCCTTATCTACCAACTTTCCTACACTCAAAGGATTATACCTTAAACCTTCAACATAATAAACATTAGCAGTATTATTCTTACCATCCAATGATATAGTTCCTCTTCCTCTAATCATGCATGCTTTGTCATCTCTAAATCTAGCCAGACCACCATAAAATTCTTGTAAAGATAGAAAATTCCTTTTATCTCTAGTCATATGATGTGAACATCCACAATCTATAACCCATTCACCAAGTGCCTTTTCCTCATTTTGAGTGACAGGTTCCAGAGAATCTTCCTTGATAGCCAAAAATACCCATTCTTTTCCACTATTTAATCCAATAGTTGAATCTTGTGTCGGTTCATCATCAGAATCAGTCACACCGTCCATATCTGCATAGTAGCATGATTTGTCTTTATTTCTCCTGTACTTATGCTTGTTCTAATAGTCATGGTTATGTCTGAAAGATATTATATCTTTCTCTTCAAATCTTGAATTCCTTTTGGGATATGTAGAATGAAAATGACCTATCTTATTAATTGCAAAACATTTAAAAGGTGATTTTCCTTCATACTTACTTCCTACCGGACCTTTCAGTACTCTTCTAGCAAATAGGGCTTCAAGTTGCTCAAACTATTCATCTTCTTTCTTCATTTCCTCAGTTTCCTTCACATATAAAGATTTCCAATTACTCTTGCCAGTTGACTTTAGAAATAATCTCATCTTCTCTCAGAGATCCACCACAACAATGAATTCTCATAACAATTTCATTAACTCTTTCCATAAAAGTAGTAATCCTTTCATCTTCCTCCATTTTCAGGTTCTCATACCTCACTCGGTAACCATCAAGTTTAGCAATTTTAACAGTAGGATTACCTTCATTTAGAGTCCAACTTTTTTCCTTATATCTTCTGCAGATGATTTGTCTGTTAATCCCATTATTTGTTGATCAGAAAGTCTACTCAAGAGGGCTTATCTAGCTCTATAGTCATTTTAAATGTTATTATCCAGGTTTGCCAGAGGAGGATTTATGGATGTCGGATTATAAGGGGTATAGCCTTTCTTAGTGAGCTCCCAAATTTATTGCCCAATATATCTCAAATGAGTCTCCATCTAAATCTTCCATACTTTGTTATTTTTTGAATCAAGCTTAGGGGTTTCTCTCTATAAAACAACTATAAATGAACTATTAGATGCCATAAGATCTTCCTCAAGTGGTTAAGCTTCTACAGAGAGGACCAAGCTCTGATACCAATTGTTATGATAATCGGTGGACAACTGAGAGGGGGGGTGAATTAGTTGTCAACAAATTATGAAATTTTAAGTACACAAAACCTTTTACTAGAATGCATAAACCAAATACTAGAATAATAGACATATCAATTAAGCATAGACATAAATCATAGAACACTAGGATTTGTGCATCAAAATCCTAGTAAAAGAAAAAAGAATGGTGGGAAGCCTACCCACAGCCAGATAATACTTTTACAGTAAGTATGTGATTACAACAAGAGGGGATTGCACATGCAGGAAGGCACACTACCTAGAGCGCATTGCTCATCACAAGCCTCGTTGGCTACAAAAGAAATCCAGACTACACTCCAAAAAGATGAATGAATGACAATAATAACATCTCCTATGCCTGAGTACAAATCTGGTTAAGCTCAATACCAGAGGTCTTAAACCTCATACACAAAACCAATTCAATCACTTGTGATCTACCAAAACCTCTACATATGATTACAACCTTGTTTGCACATAGATAATTCCATAACCATCCATTACCATGATCTACAAAGAGATCTTACATCATATATATACCAACCCGGGACCTAAACAATTAGGTCGGCTACCTAAAAGATAATACAATAAATTAGTTACATAATCCCACAAACCAATGATAAACCAAGTCAGCTTAAGACCAAAACAACACAAACCAATCAAGAAATCCAACCCATAGCGCATTGGGAGCATCAACCAACATGTTACATAAACCGGTCCATAACCTAACAAAATAGAACCAGACCTAAAATAGGTCACCATAAGCCAAATGAAACACTACCAATCAACTGGAACATGAACATGATAACCATTAGCATCCTGATAACCTTCTAGAAGCCGCACCAACACCACTTATCAGATTCATCAAAAGATCTTCAACAAAGCACTGTCCGTAAAACACTTACCAATAACCAAAAGGCCTACTAGAACAAATGATAGCTTCTGGATCATCAAATATTGAACCAACTGAATGAGGTACACATCAGGAACACATGAATAACCAATCCAAACTAATTCCAATAGCCAAAGCATAATGGAGAATACTAGAGACAAATCCCCAGATCATCATCAAAGTCCAACCACTCTACCAGAACCCAGTAGACAACAAAACAACTAGTGTTGATATCAATGACAAACATCAATGCAACACATAATTAATTCCTCCAAATTGCCAACATAGAGATCCATAGTCCAAACCAATGGTTCATTTTTGCTTTGCTTGGCCAGCTAATAATAAATTCTTTAAGACAATTATATCTTGGTCTAGCCAAATGGAATTCTGATTGGATCCAATACCAATAGGTCACATCAATAGGACATGACAAAAATAGATGATCAATACTTTCATCTTGTCTTTTACACATAAATGACTGAGAAGAGACATGAAAACCAATTCTCTGGAGCCTTTCAACCTTAAGGCATTTGTAGTGGAGGACCACCCAAAGGAAGGCACCCACCTTGGGAAAAACCATTTTTTTCTAGCATAAGATGTTGAACCAATATTTCCTCTCTACTTGGGTAACCTGGATCACATAGAAAAGTTTGGTAGAGTATCCCCCGCTTTTGGCACTACACCAAACTATGCTATCTTGTTTGTTAGAGATTTGGAAAGGTCACTTCTCTAGTTTTGTCACTAGCACTATGATTTTGTCATTCAGGATTGGGAAATTCAATACAGCCACCCAACCATATTCGCTGCCTAGCAAGGAATCCCTCTAGATGACATACTCTTGCACTTTGGTTCCATAAGTCTCAGTCACCAATTTAATCCAGCCATCTTGGTGAAGGCAATCATCTAGGCATTCATGCCCATTCCACGAGTCACGCCAAAAGTCTGCAGATTCACCATTGTTTATGTTCCATGTAAGATGATCACAAACCATACATGTTTATAGAAGTTCTCAAATCGCCATGTTGTCACGCCACCATATTGCCTTAGACAAGTAAGAATCCATGTAGGATTGTTACAATCCAAGTACTTCGACTACATGATTTTGCACAAGACTTTTTAGGGTTGTTTGTACATTTTCCATATAAGCTTCGCAGCCAATGCTAAATTTTGCCTCCAAAGGCCACGAATACTAGCACCACCTACTAGTTTTCTTTTGGGCACATTGTCCCATTTGATCAGTAGAATATTTTTTTCTTCCGTTGACCCTTCCCATAAAAAGCTTTTCAAAGTACTTTCCATCTCCTTCTCATCTTTATTGGTCAATTCTAGACATGACATGTGATATACAAGGAATACCGAAAGAACTGATTTGGCCATGGTGATTCGACCTTGTATAGTAAGCCACTTGTGTCTGCAAGCCATTACTTTAGCTTTGAACTAGTCCAAGACATCAGCCCAATGCTTAGTTGAATTGATGCCACAAAAAATGTTTATGCCTAGAAATCTTGCAAGAAGACATTCAATCTTGAATTGTAAGCTACCTGCTAATCATTTTTTCTCTGATTTCATAACTTTGAGGAAAAAAATATGTGATTTTTCCTTGTTCATTAGCTGCCCCAATTGTACCTCATATTCGGCCAATGTATCCCTTATGGATTTTGCTTCTTGGATCGTTAGCACAACAAATAATATTGTGTCATCAGCAAATTGTGAGTGAGTAATTGGCTCACATACGGGATTGATATTGATTCCTTTCCATTCCAAATTTTGTGTTCATCTCTTGATTGCATAGCTAAGGGCCTCAGCCATGATTACAAAGAGAGATGGGAAAAGAGGATCCCCTTGTTGGATGTCGTTTGCAGCTTGAAAGAATCCATGTAGACCACCATTCATAGAGACCGAGAATCTAACCAATGATATGCAATATCCAATGAGCTCTCATCAGAGAGCAAAAAAACCCATGCTATGCATAACTCCATCCAAAAAATTGTTAGGATACCTTATCGTATGCTTTAGGGACATCTAATTTGATTCGTCGTTGAACTCTTATCAATTTTCAGCAAGTGCGCAACTTCACTAGTTACGATAATGCCATCTAAGATATCTCTTCCCGACACAGATCCATTTTGTTCTTTCAAAATTATCTTGACCACAATATTTTTCAGCCTGTTTGCAATAACCTTTTCAATAATTTTGTATATGGTATTGCAAAGTGAAATTGGTCTGTATTCATTGAATGAAGAACACTCTGATTTTTGAGGAATTAAAGCAATTACAAAGTTTTTAATGTCTTTTAGAAACCGTTTGGATTTTCGAAAGTCTTCCACTATTTGCAAAATATCCCTACCCAGGAAATGCGAGAAGCTCTGAAAAATCGTGCAGATAAACCGTCAGGGCCAGGGGCCTTATCAAGGTCCATTTGGAAAACAGTCATTCTAACTTCATCTTTAGATATTGATTCACATAGCATTGTGTTGTCCTCCTTGTTAATCAGATTGAGGGTTAAGTTCAAAATTCCACCACGATTCACATGTCTATGTCCCTCGCCCAACAATTTTTTGAAGAAAAGAGTGGCAACCTTACCAACCTCAGCGTAGCCAAAAACCATATTCTGATGGTTATCTAAAATATTCTCTATTTTATTGGATGTTCTACATTACTAAACCAATGAATGAAAGAACTTGGTATTAGCACCACCATCATCGAGCCACTACTCTTGAGCCTTGTCTAACCGAAAGAGTTCTTCCCACTTCAAGATTTCAGCCAATTCATCCTTTACTTTCCTTTCTTGCTTGAATTCTTCAATGCACATCCCGTGTGAGATAATGATTTCATTTAGTTCTTTTAGTTCCCCTTCAATGTGGGCCTTTTCCTGGAAGATGTTTGGAAACTTCTTTTTATTCCAATTCGTCACTTTCCTTTTAATATACTGAAGCTTCTTGGCAATTTTGAAACTAATGGAGCCGCTAATCTTCAATTCGCCCCACCAATTTTCTAGAAGCTCCCTAATTTTCCCATCTCTTCACTACATAGATAGAAATTTAAATGACGCAGTTGGTCGATAGGCATCAGTTATCAAATGTAGCTCAACCGAAAAGTGATCTAAGGCGACAAGAGGGAGACTTCTTGCCACCACCTCAGAGACTTTGGCAGTGGAATTGGGGGAGATTAAAAATATGTTCAGATATTTAACAATGGCTATGAAGTCCTTGTGACGATTGGTTTAGGTGAATAAGATGTTGTAGGTTTGGCAGTTAATTAAACCTAGTTTTACCACGAAGTCTCTGAAGTCAATCATAGGATGGCTAACCCACCTAGAACCACCATTTTTCTCAGATAGGTCCATAATTGCATTAAAGTCACCACCCACAATTACTAAATCTGTAATGAAGTTGATAAATTCCAAAATTGAGTCCCAGAGCTTGCACTTCTTCAAAGTTTTGGTAGGTCCATAGACATTAATGAGGGCGAACTCCATGTTGTTGACCAAATTCAAAATTTTAGCTACACACTAGTTACTATTAGAATGGATAATTAAAATGGACAACAAGTTATCTTTCCACAATATCCCTAGACCACTTGAGGCTCTAGATGAATTAGTAAACAAGCCTTTCCATGGCCAGTTGTACTTTTCAAAAAACATGCCTTTTGATGTAGATAGCTTGGCTTCTTGGAATAAGATGATGTCGCCAATGTATGATTGAACATGTCTCCTTATGAAGTGACACTTGTTAGGCTCCTAACATTCCAAGATGTTATCTTCATTGCTTCCCAAGGGAGGGGCTTCCTCCCTTTCTACTAAAGAACTTCTTGATGATGGTGAAGCCTTTTGATGAAGCCTCCTCTTCTCTGAGCTATCTCACAGATTTCCTGCATCTTGATTTATGCCCCTTTGATATCTTCCCTTGGTTCAGGAGTGATAACACAGTCTGGGATATGCATTTGACATCAATATTATCTAATTTGCCTCCAACCCATTTCGAATATGAGTCTGAATCTGATGCCTTAACCTAATCAGACCAGACCTTGGATATGTCCTTTGGGCCCAAGCGCATGGGGATAATTGCCAAGTTCTAATCGCTCAAAGGGCCCACGATACCAAGGTTTGAAGGAGGGCTATCAGATCTAGGGTGATCTGTGGCATCCAAAGGCAATAACGATTTAGCATCATTCTGCCTCCATATCAATTTGGTAGTGTTCTTCAATTCGCAGGCATCCTAAAAATGGGTTTGTGCCCTACACAGAAGGCATAAACGCTTGTCTTCTTCATTTTCGATTCGTTGGCACCATTTTTCCCCTCTAACAACAACCCCGACTGAAGGGGGATAGGCTTGATCGTAGCGATTTTATTCTAGACAAATTTTCCCATGTTGCAATCAATTGATTGCAGGTCTAATTCAATGAAAGTGCCAAGGGTTCGCCTGATCTTTTCTAGGAATTGCTCCGCCCAGTATTCTACGGGCAAGCTATAGAGGCGAATCCATATAGGTTATCATAAGGTTTATATTTTCCAGGGTCAAAATTTCAATGCCATGGCATTATGAATAGGGGGTGGCCATGCATGGACTAGGAATCGGCAGGGACAACATTCAGTTCTATTTCTTCATTCAGAAAAATGACAATGAAAAACTGATTCGGCATAAACTTGAGGATAACTTTTGTATTCCACTTGTCTGCAATCCATGTCCTCCACGGTTCTCCTATTAGGCCTGATTCCTTTGACTCTACAAATGAAAGCTAGGTCTTTGAGAATGTTAATCTCCTCTTCAACTTCACTAGAGACATTGATATTGATTTCTTCCTCAACGTTTTGCTTGCCAACAAGGGGATCGCACTCCTATCGCCTCACTAGCAGGTGGGAGCCTGGTTTGAACTGCCCCTGCGATCATTCCTTTCTGAAGTGAGCCTACCTCTGCTTCCTCATTTTTCCCCTCTTTTATTTTAGGTTTTAATATTTATTTTATTATTTTATTTTTTTATTATTATTTATTTTTTTAATTTTTTTTTCTTTATTTTTATTTTTTTTTAATTTTAAAATTTTTTTTTTTAATTTTACTTTTTTTTTTGGGAAAAAAATGGCAGAGGAAATTTTGAATGCTCACCAAGCGAGAAAATACAGTGAGGGTGAAAATGGCAGAGGAAACACGAGGAAATTCTTGGGAAATGAGGATGCGGATGCTAAAGCTGATGGGGGTGGCAGTGAGACCTGGGATGGCAGTACTATGTGCATTACAACATGCCACAATGATGCTTCATTTGGTAGTATCGATAGCTCACTTGTTTCTGAGGGTCCTAGTGCTTCTACCATTCATTTGGACTCTTCTTTAGCATTTAATTGCAATAAGAAATGGTCAGCTTTGTTTGGTACATACCCACAAGGTAAGTCAATTTCTCCTATTTTGCACAATACAGATCCTATTTCTAGTTTGTTCTCCATTTCTATTCCTAATTGTATTACGGACAAAAATCTAGCCAATATGCTATCTATCTTGGTGGGTAAATTTGTGGGGCCAAGGCCTAATGGTGCAGGAGCACCCTTCAAAGGGCTCCCACCATTTGTTTTTGATTGTGTTCTTGCTTCTTTATGAAGCCATTGTACATACAATAAGAGCCATGTGCTCATTGGTCCTACTTAGGGTCCTAGTTGAGATCTTAGGGGTCATAAGTCAAGATTGAGATTTCCTTGAAAATAGAGGGTATGTGTGTCTTTGAGGTGTTTAGGGATCCTTCATAGCATGGTGGTGTCCTTAGGTTGGCCCAATGTGGGTTTAGGAGTCCAGAAAAGCAACATTGGGAAAGTTGCTCAAAAGTTGCAAAAGTTGCATGACAACTTTTAAAAGTTGTCAAGCAACTTTTCCACCATGAGGTCAAAATCCTTATTGTAGCATGGAAAACCTTAATATGGGAACATAGACTGAGTCAAAGGTTGTTGAAGTAATGCAAACCCTAAGTTAATGGGTTGGGTGTCAGACATTGTACGCCCAAGCAATGTGACTTGACTGTGACTACAATTTTGTTGCCAGTCGGAACAAATTGAGTAAAGAAAGTTCATTAATGGATTGATTTGCATGAAAAATTGTGTGGAGTGTCTTGTATGGTGTATTTACTCTCATTTTGAGCATTTAGATTAAGTTTTGTTTTGTGAGTGAGGTGTGTTCATAAATATTTTGAAATTTGTCTTCTCACTGTCTAGTTTTGGACCGGTTTGTGTAAATGAATGCATAACTCCATTCCCCATTTTGGAACCACCATGAAACTATGGGGAATGAGAGTGTAGACCTTGTACTATAGTTCAATGCAAGCAGGGCCCATGAAAATGAAGGGAAGCCATTTGAAGACCCATTCCTAGGCAAGACTGGACAGTGCCCGGTTAGGAATGGTTGTTGGTGCAGAGGTCATGGAGAGAAAGGTTGGTCAAAGGAGAGTGAACCCTTTGGAGGAGGTGTAGAGGATTGTGTGAAGCATCACTGGTGTGAAGGAGGAGCCTCCACCAATCTAGACAAGGTGGCTCAAACACAAAACATACACTGTGAACCAAGCAGACCATAAAAACCCTCACAAAACCCTTAAAATCCCCAAAATTTGCCAAAGGCACTGTATGGCCACTTGGAGGCCCAAAACTAGAGAAATACTTGAGCCCTTGCCAAATTAATGGTAGTCCATTTTGGGAGCTTGGGAATTTTGTGCATCGTTTGCAGGAGAGAGCCCTAAAAGTCCGGTTGGAGGCCTAATAGGGGCTCTTCCTTGTAGCCCTATTTTGTAGGAAATGAACAAAATGATGGAATCGGTAGGAGGGATGAAGGTTACAATTTCTTGGGGACACATGGATGGATGTAAAACATGGTGTAAGACCTCTCCTAACCTTGCTAGGACCTAGGAAGCAGTAGGACAATCCAAGCCCTTATTAGCCATAGTAAGGGGTTTTGAGTCTCATGAGTAGGTGAGACCTTAGGAGCAGCATTGCAACTCATTGGTGGGTGGATTGGGGAAGGTCGGGGGATTCCTCAAGCAAGGGAATTCCTAGAGACCCTAGGGTGTGAAGAGAACACTAGGTGATCCAAGGGAAGGATCCAAGAGCATAGACTAGGCTAGTCTATCCCAAACCCCATTCCATCATATTGGTATCAAAGCAAGTTAAAGATTTGGTGGCCTATGTATGTCTCCATATACTGGTGAATCAATAGGGGAGAGAAAAATGGTCACTAATGCAGAGATGGCTAGGGAGGTAGAAGAGCAGGAGGAGAAGAATAGACTCATTGAAGAAGCTATGAATGAGATAAGGGACAAACTGTAGGAAGTGGTGGATCAAAGGACATTAGGACCTTGGGGTGAAGACACCAAAGATAAAGGAAAGAAAACTATAGCCTTAGATGACATTATACCTAAACCAGATCCCTTGCTCAATGAAGAACCTTTTGTGAAGGCTATTAAGGCTTTGAACACCAAAGCTTTTGAAAGATTGCCACATTTCAGTGAAAGGATGGACATTGACACTATCATGGAATGGATTGAGGGCATGGAAAACCACTTTGAGTGTGAGGGAGTGACAGAGGCTCAAAAGGTTAAGGTTTCCAAATCAAGATTAAGGGGAGAAGCTTTGACATGGTGGAAATATCTACAAGAAGAAAGAGTTAGCAAGGGGAAGCTACCTATTGCCAATTGGAAGGCCATGGTGAGTAAGATCAAGGAGAACTACTTGCCAGAGGATTATAAAGTCCAACTTCATAAGAAGAGACAGGGATTGAAGTAAAAAGACCTTGATGTGACCTCCTACACTGAAGAATTTCAAAAGCTTTGTCTTAAATCCAAAGTCCAAGAAGATGAATCTATTAAGGTGGCTAGGTATCTAAGTGGCCTAAAGTGGAACATTCAAGAGGAGATAAGCCTATGGACTCCTACTATTGTTCAAAAATGTCATCAGCTTGCTGTCAAGGTGGAAGAGAGGAACAAAAGGAAAGAAGACTCCAATAACAGGGGTAAAGGCAGAGGTAGAGAACAAATGAATCACCGAGGTGGTTACCGAAGCAAGGCAAATGAGCCAAGGAACCAAGGAGAAGCCAAGTTGATTGAGAAAAGTAGTGAAACCAATCTCAGAGGGGGCCATTCTAGAGGAAGAAGGGCACAAGGTGGTCCAAGTAGGGGTAGAGGTACCGGTAGAGGTAACTTCTACTTCGCAACTATGAAGTGTTACAACTGTGGACAATTGGGACACCCAGCATATACATGCTCTGACAAGCCTACATCATCAAATAGTGGAAAGAGGGTTTCTTATGCTCAGGAAGACTCATTAAGCAACAAAACACCGGATGTGGATCAGATTGAATCAGAAATTGGTGAGAATCTAATGTTCAATAGGATTTTGATCAGACAGCCGGTTAAGGAGGAACCCAAACATAGGAGAGCATTGTTTAGGGTGAGATGCAAAGTTCTCGGTAAAGTGTGCAAGGTGATAGTTGATTCAGGCTCAACTGACAACATCATATCAGAAGAGGTAGTTAGGAAGTTGAAAATCACAAGAATACCCCACACTAGCCCTTACAAGGTGACTTGGTTGAACAAAGGACAAAGTGTGCTTGTCAATCAATAGACTTGGGTAGAGTTTTCTATTGGAGGATACAAGGATAAGATCCTTTGTGATGTATTGCCCATGGATGCCTATCACCTATTACTAGGTAGACCCTAGCAATTTGATAGGAAGGTGATCTATGATGGAGAGGAGAACTCCATTTCCTTCAAGAAGGATAGCAAAACATTTAAGATTCAATCTTTGACAGAGAATGAGGAGGGCACTTCAAGAACACCTAGTGTCTTATTAGCTACTGGTAAAGAGTTCTTAAACTTGTTGCATGAGGAGGAGATAGTGAAGTGTGCCATCTTTGTGAAACCAAAGGAGGAAGAAAATAAGTTGTAGATAGAGGTACCTAAGGAGGTCAAACAAATGTTGCAAGAGTATAAGGACATAGTGAGTGATGGAGCACCTGCAACACTCCCACCAAGAAGGTCTATAAGCCATCAAATAGACTTTGTTCCTGGTGCATCCCTACCTAACAAAGCTGCATACAAGCTCACACCTGATCAAAACAAGGAGCTAGCAAGGCAAGTGCAGGAGTTATTGGAACAAGGACTGATTAAGAAGAGCATCAACCCATGTGCAATTCTGATAGTGCTAGCATCAAAGAAAGGAGGAAAGTGGAGACTTTGCATTGATTCAAGGGCAATCAATTGGATCACCATAAGGTATAGGTTTCCTATAACTAGAATAGAGGATTTGATGGACTATTTAGGAGGTGCCATGTATTTTACCAAGCTAGACCTTAAAAGTGGTTATCACTAGATTAGAATCAAGGAGGGTGATGAGTGGAAGTGTGCTTTCAAGACCATAGAGGGGTTGTATGAATGGCTTGTGATGCCATTTGGACTCACCAATGCTCCAAGCACCTTCATGAGGTTGATGAATGAGGTGTTAAAAGACTTCACAGGTAGGTTTGTGGTGGTGTACCTAGATGACATTCTCATCTATAGCAGAACCAAAGAGGAGCACCTTGAGCATTTGAGGTTAGTCTTAGAGAGGTTTCATGAAGAGAAGTTATCCATCAACCTAGAGAAGTGTGACTTCTTGAAGCAAGAGCTGGTCTACTTAGGATTTGTGGTGTCTAAGGGAACCTTGAAGATGGATCCAAGCAAAGTGGAGGTAATCTTGAATTGGCCTGCACCTAGAACAAGGATTGAAGTTAGGAGTTTCCATGGATTAGCTCAATTCTATAGGAAGTTTGTGAGGAACTTCAGTGGCATATGTGCACCAGTCCTTGACACCATTAAAAGAGGCCTTAAAACTAAGTTTAAATGGGCTGAGCAGGCTGACAAAGCATTTCAATTGTTGAAGCAAGAAGTAGTAACAAAACCTATCCTTCTCCTACCTACTTTTGACAAGCTATTCACATTGGAGTGTGATGCAAGTGGAATTGCAGTAGGGTGTGTATTGAGTCAAGAAGGAAGACTTGTGGCATTTTTCAGTGAGAAGCTCAATGAAGCAAAGAAGAAGTACTCAGCCTATGACCTAGAGTTGTATGCCTTAGTGTAGTCTCTAAAGAAATGGAGGCATTACCTACTCCCAAAGGAATTTGTGGTGTTCACAGATAACCAGGCATTGAGATACATTAACACTCAAGAGAAGCTAAGAAATAGGCACTTGAAATCGATGGAATACCTCCAATCCTTCACCTTCACCATCAAGCATAAGAAGGGGAAACTCAACAAGGTGGCAGATGCCTTAAGTAGGAAGTTGTTGATAGTTCAAGAGTTACAGCTGTAGAGCATAGGAATAGAAGGTTTCAAGGACCTCTATGAAGGAGACGAAGACTTCTCATCAGCTTACAAGGTTTGCAAGGAGTTTGAAAACCATTTCCATGGTGAGTATGCAGATTACACTCTCCAAAATGGTCTCTTGTTCAAAGGTAACCAGTTGTGTGTACCAAGAGGATCCATGAGGGAGAACCTCATTCAAGAGAAACACAATGGTAGTTTAAGTGGACACTTTGGGGTCAATAAAACCTTGGATTTAGTACAGAGGTACTACTATTGGCCAAAGTTTCCAAGAGATGTGAAGAGATATGTAGAATAATGTGGTGTCTGCCAAAGAGCAAAAGGAGGATCAAGCAATGCCGGTCTCTATCAACCATTGTTGGTCCCAAATAGGCCTTGGTAATGTGTAAGCATGGACTTTGTAGTAGGACTTCCCAAGAAAAAGATAGGTATGGACAGGATCTATGTGGTAGTAGATAGATTTTCCAAGATGAGCCATTTTATTCAATGTAAAACCACACATGATGCTAGCCATGTTGCACATCTCTTATTTAAGGAGATTGTTAGAATTCATGGAATCCCTTTAAGCATTGTTTCAGACAGGGACAACAAGTTCATGAGCCATTTTTGGCAAACATTATGGAGGAGACTAGGAACTAACCTCTCATTTAGCTCAGCGTACCATCCACAAACTGATGGTCAAACTGAAGTCATCAATAGGGTGTTAGGCAACTTGTTGAGGTGTCTAACCAAGGAGTATGGATAGACATGGGATCTAATTATCCCTCAAGTAGAGTATGCATATAATGATAGTGTGAATAGGACCACTGGAAAGAGTCCTTTTGAGGTTGTGTATGGCAGACATCCAAGGGGAGTTTGTGAGTTGAGAGACCTTGGTACTTTAGAAATGAAGAGTGGGCAAGCAGAGGACTTCACTCAAGCCATCAAGGAAGTTAAAGAGCAAGTCAAGAAATCCATCCTTGAATCCACTCAAAAATTGAAGTCCAAAATGGATGAGAAAAGGAGAGAGGTTCAGTTCAAGGTGGGTGACTATGTGATGGTGCATTTGAGCAAAGCTAGGATGCAAAGTGGTAAACCTACCAAACTACAAATGAAGAGGGTAGGACCTTGTAGAATTATGGAAAAATATGGTGAGAATGCCTACAAGGTTGATCTACCTTTAGACTTAGCCATTTCGCCAGTCTTCAATATTGCTAACCTGATCATGTACAAGGGTGAGATAGCAGGGCAGATTGAGAACCAAGCCAAGGTACTGCAAGACTTGGATGTGAATGCCTTACCTCAAGTGAAGAAGCCTATAGTAGAGGAGATCTTGGAATCCAGAGTAAAGAAATCCACCAGAAACTAGGTTTACATGGAACACTTGGTGAAGTGGGCAAGCTAGCCTGAGTTTGAAGCTATATAGGTTGAAGAGAGCAGGTTCAAGACACTCGGCATAGACCCGACTCTTATCTCTTCTTCTATTTATTAGTTATGTGCATAGGGGGAGTATGGTACTAAAGCACCCTTCAAAGGGCTCCCATCATTTTTTTTTGATTATGTTCTTTCTTCTTTATGAAGCCATTGTACATACAATAAGAGCCATGTGCTCATTCGTCCTAGTTAGGGTCCTAGTTGAGATCTTAGGGGTCATAAGTAAAGATTGATATTTCCTTGAAAATAGAGGGTATGTGTGTCTTTGAGGTTTTTAGGGGTCCTTCATAGCATGGTGGTTTCCTTAGGTTGGCCCAATGTGGGTCTACAGTCAAGAAAAGCAACATTGGGAAAGTTGCTCAAAAGTTGCAAAAGTTGCATGACAACTTTTAAAAGTTGTCAAGCAACTTTTCCACCATGAGGTCAAAATCCTTATTGTAGCATGGAAAACCCTAATATGGGCACACAAACTAATTAAAAGGTGGTATAAGTAATTGCAAACCCTAAGTTAATGGGTTGGGTGTCAGACATTGTATGGCCAAGCAAAGTGACCTGACTGTGACTGCAATTTTGTTGCCAGTCGGCACAAATGGAGTAAAGAAAGTTCATTAATCAATTGATTTGCATGAAAAAATATGTGGAGTGTCTTTTATAGTGTATTTACTCTCATTTTGAGCATTTATATTATGTTTTGTTTTGTGAGTGAGGTGTGTTTGTAAATATTTTGAAAATTGTCTTCTCACTGTCCAGTTTTGGACCGGTTTGTGTAAATGGATTCATAACTCCATTCCCCATTGTGTAACCACCATGAAACCATGGGGAATGAGAGTGTAGACCTTGTACTATATTTCAATGCAAGCAGGGCCCTTGAAAATGCAGGGAAGCCATTTGAAGACCCATTCCTAGGCGAGACTAGATAGTGCCCAGTTAGGAATGGTTGTTGGTGCAGAGGTCTTGGAGAGAAAGGTTGGTTAGAGGAGAGTGAATCCTTTGGAGGAGGTTTAGATTAGTGTGTGAAACACCACTAGTATGAAGGAGGAGCCTCCATCAATCTAGACAAGGTGGCTCAAACATAAGACATACACTGTGACCTAGGCAGACCATAAAAACCCTCAGAAAACCCTTAAAAACCCCAAAATTCGCCCAAGGAACTGTACGGCCACTTGGAGGCCCAAAAATAGAGAAATCCTTGAGCCCTTGGAAAATCAATGGTAGTCCATTTTGGGAGTTTGTGAATTTTGTTCATCATTTGCAGGAGAGAGCCCTAAAAGTCTAGGTTGGAGGCCTAATAGGGGCTCTTCCTTGTAGCCCTATTTTGTAGGAAATGAACAAAATGATGGAATCGGTAGGAGGGATGAAGGTTGCAATTTCTTGGGGGCACATGGATGGATGTAAAACATGCTGTAAGACCTCTCCTAACCTTGCTAGGACCTAGGAAGTAGTAGGACAAGCCAAGCCCTTATTAGCCATAGTAAGGGGTTTTGAGTCTCATGAGTAGGTGAGGCCTTAGGAGCAGCATTGTAACTCATTGGTGGGTGGATTGGGAAAGGTAAAGGGATTCCTCAAGAAAGGGAAGTCCTAGAGACCCTAGGGTGTGAAGAGAACACTAGATGATCCAAGGGAAGGATCCAAGAGCATAGACTAGGCTAGTCTATCCCAAACCTCATCTCATCACCTAATATAGAGATAGTTCAAGCCTAGGTTGCTAGGAAATGGAAAGGAAAGGGCCAAATTGAAGTTATTCCAATAACAAAATGACATTATTTCAATCTCCTTTAACTGTGACAAGGATTTAAAATTAGTTTTAGCAGAAGGCCCATGGATGTTGGGTAAGTACTCTTTGGCTTTGAAGAAGTGGGAACCTGGTTTCAATCCAAAGGACTAAGAGTGCAATGAAACCCTTATTTGGATTTGCCTAGCAGGTCTTCCCCTAGAATATTGGGATGAGAAATGTTTTTTGGGATCAGTTGCTTGTTTTGGTGAGATGCTATCTTTGTACCCTATGACAATAGCTAAACGCAAATTGGTATATGCTTGGATTTGTATGAACATTAAACAATTGACAAACTTTCCCCAGGAGATCACTTCCAACCCAAAGCTTGGGAAATGGGTTCAAAAAGTGGAATATGAATCAATTCCTTTTGCTTGCTTTCATTCTAAGAAGGTTGGACATTGGGCTAAGGATTGCCCTACCAAGCAACTGACTAAAAAATTTAGGAGGAAAAAATCTTCTAAGTCGTCTCCTTCTATGGATATTCCTCTTATGCCTGATCAGGTGAGTTCTTAGCCTCAAGAATCTATCGTTCTAAGGATTCAATGCCAGGACTATCAACATTTGCAAGGGAATATGATTGTTAATGATTTGAAGGTTGATTCATCTATGGGTCATCTCTCTGAATGTCTTATTCAGGAGGAGGTCATTAAATCATATTCTTCTAAGGAGAAAATGATAATTGTGGGATCCTCTGTTCCTTATATATATAGTGAGATAAATCTAAATTTTATTGTGGACATGGGGTCATCTCAGGAAAATATGGGTTATTTGGATTCTTCCTCTATTGAAGATTCACGTCCAAATTATTGCTTGGATATTGGCCCAATGGTTGAGGATCCAAATCATTTTATTGAGGTCAAATCTAGGAATCCACATTGTATTTCTACTTCTCCTTCAATTGCTAGACAACACCGGGGTCTGTTGATGTTAAGACCAGGAATAGAGATATAGTAGATTGTGGCTCTAAACCAAGAGGGGTAGGAAGACCCCCAAATATCTTCACTAGAAATAAATAGAGTAAGGCACGGGTTGTTGATGGCTCTTAAAGGACTCTTCAGAACATGGGAATTGGCTCCCTTGGTCACTCTAAATGAAGATTGTTTCATGGAATATAAATGCAGCTGGATCACCCCATAAGAATCATCTCTTGTCAAATCTGATTTGAGATCATAGACTAGAAGTTTACCTTATCCATGAAAATTAAATGCTATCTGAAAAACTTTTAAAGATAAAGTTAGTTGTCTTCAAGGATTGTAGTGTTCACTATTTTTATGTGGACGAAGTGTTTAGAGGAATTGCTACTTTTTGGAATCCAAGAGTAATTCAAGGGTCGGCTATTGTTTTCAATCTGAATTATATTCCTACTAGAATCACCAATCTTTTGGATGGATTGTCTTGTATTATCTCCAATATTTATGCTTTGAATAGTAGGAATTCCAAGAAGATTCTTTTGAATTTTTTGATTAATTCTAGACAATTTTTCTATAATGAGAAATGGATTTTGATGGGTAATTTTAGCTACCCCATATCAAATTTGAAAAAGAAAGGTGGGGCCCCAATTTCTGAAGAAAGTAAGAAAGATTTTTTAGATCTCGTTAATGTTATGGAGTTGTTGCATCTGGAATTCAGTGGTTCCAAGTTCATGTGGTCCAACAGGCATACTGGTTTGGATCTTATCCAAGTTAGACTTGACAAGGGTCTCATTTCCTCTGATTGGCTGATGGATTTTTCCTATAATTTATCTTGCATGTTGAGGATTGGTTTTGATCATTTCCCAATTATTTTGAGTATTTCTTCCCTTAGTAGGAGAAAGGATTTTTGTTTTAGATTTGAAAAAATATGCACCCATAATCCTGATTTTTACGATAAGATTGATGAATGGTGGGATATTAAGGTCCATGGAACTGGTATGTATAAAGTTGCTAAGAAATTGGCTAATGTTAAAGCTAATGTACATAAATGGAATAAGTCCTCATTTGGCAAGACATTCAAGTTCAAATATTCTTTGAAAAGGGAGCTTGATGATATTCAACAAAACATTCAAACTCAAGCATACTACCCTAATATTATGGACAAAGAAGTGGAGCTCCTTTCCAAATTGATTGATATTATATCTAAAGAGGAGTATTGGAAACAAAGATCCAAAGCCATTTGGATTAAGAATAGTGATAGAAATTCTAAATTTTTCTATATGACTACTCTGAAGCATAGAGCTTCAAATATAATAAAGAGGATCTCTATCAACAATAAATGGATTGATAAGTAGGAGGAGATGTGTTATGAATTTGTTCGATACTTCTCTGACCTTTTGTATGTTGATGTTCCTCTTGACTTGGTAGGTTAGGAAGAGATCCTTAATGAAATCTAGGCTAGTATCTCTCAAGACATGAATAAAGAGTTATCTAGAATCGCCTATGTTGATGAGGTTAGGACAATGGTTTTTTTCTTTGAGGGGAATAAAATTTTGGGTCCAGATGGGTTCCCTGTATCTTTTTGTAGCTATACTGGAATATTGTGGGGGAGATGTTATGAATGTTACTCAGGAATTCTTTGGATCTCGATCCCTCCTTAAAGAGCTCAATGCTACTTTAATTATGTTAATTCCCAAGAAACCAGATTCTTGCTACCTTCAAGAATTTAGGCCTATCAATCTATGTAATTCTATCTATAGGATTTTTTCTAAGATTTTGGTTCTTAGACTAAATAAGTTTCTTGCTCTTCTTATTTCAAAGGAAAAAAATGGTTTTGTGCCAGAGCATCAAATTTTGGATTCCATTGTTTTGATTCATGAAAATATCCATTCCCTCTTTGTCAATAAAAAACTTGGTTTTTTTTCTAAAACTGGATTTGCTAAAGGCCTATGATAGGGTGGATTGGAGTTTCCTGATCAAGCTACTTCATGTCTTAGGGTTTTGGTGACTGTTTTATTCAATTGATTAATCAATGCATCTCTACTCTTGAATTTTTGGTGTTGATCAATGGCTCTCCTTCTGGTTTTTTAACGGCCTCTAGAGGTCTCAAAAAGGGGAATCCCATTTTGCCATTTTTGTTCATCATTATGGGAGAAGAACTTAGGAAGATCATTCATAAAGAATCCTAGTTTGGTAGGCTCAGAGGTCTCCAACCCTCTTCAAAATCACATATTTTCTCACACCAACAGTTTGTGGATGATACTTTACTGATGGGGAAAACCTTGGTTTTAGAGGCTAAATCCTTGAAGAGGCTCCTTTATCTTTATGAAAATGGATTCGGTCAGAGGATTAGTTTCCCCAAAAGTTCTATCTTCTTCCTAAATACCTCTAATCACAGATAGATAAAAATTGTTGAAACTTTAAGGTGTAAGCTAGCCTCCCTCTTGGATACTTATTTGGGGCTCCCTACCTACTCAGATGCTAGTCTAGATGTGTTTTGGTCTAATTTTATTGATCACTTCCAGAAGAAATTTTCTAGTTGGAAGGGTTCTCTGCTAAGTCAACATGGTAAGCTCCAATTGATTAAAGCTTCTTTGTGAAATCTCCTAGTTTATTCCATGTCTTTTTAAAATCCCTACCAAATTTGCTGACTAGATGGAGAAGATCTAGAAGAATTTTTTGTGGATATGTACTGAATTTGAAAACCACCTTCATCTTGTTTCCTAGGATCAAGTCTGCCTTTCAAAGAAGCTTGGCAGTCTTGCCATGAGACATAAATGTGATTTTAATGATTCCCTACTGGCAAAACAACTGTGGAGAGTGCTTAAGGAGTCTAATGAATGGATTTCAATCATTAACAACAAGCACCTTCATTATTTTTGCTCTCCTCAAAATGTTCTGGAAGGCTTGTGTCTTGCCTAGAATGCTTCTAGCCTTTGCATGAATATTCTCAACACTAGATCCTTAATTTTTAAAGGATCTATGTGTTACCTTGGTAGTGGTCAGAAAATTCAGTTTTGGGAAGACTGGTTGGTTGGTGATTGTCCTTTAAGGGACTATAATTGGGCAGCTCATGTTATGAAGAAGTGTAAAGATTAGGTTGGCCACTAGGTTGTTGATTACTTCAGAATGGTAGGTGGATCGACCCATCTAGATTGGATCTGTTTCTCCTCCCTTGCCATAAGTGGCTCTTGAATTCTCACATTGCTTCATTTCCTACTAGGGTTTCCTTGGTTTGGGTGGGCTCTTCTTCTGAAGGTTTTTCTATATCCCAAGCTTTCTCTCTGCTCTCTAGATCCTTTTCTCCAGCCCCTTTCTAGTCTTCCCTTTGGAACAATTTTTTAGTCCCTAAAGTTAACATTTTTTTCTAGCTCTTTATGCAGAATAAAGTGATTTCTATTGATAATTTGTGTAGAAGAGGGATGTCTTTTCCTAACTGGTTTTTTCTTTGCAGGGAAGCTATTGAAGATGTTGCTCATTTGTTATTGCATTGTTCCTTTGCCCAGGAGATTTGGGCTAACTTATTTGATCTTTGGGGTGTTAGTTGGTGTTTCCCCTATAGTTTGTTGGATTGTTGCCCCAATGGTCCTACCCTTTAGATAACTATTCTCTTACATTTTTAAGGAATTTTATTCTCCCACCTATTGCCTGGGGAATCTAGAAGGAAAGGGATAACCACATTTTTAGATATAAATATTCTCTCGTTGTTCCGATTGCTCTTTGCATTTAGACCACTATTAAGGAGAATTTCATTTGTTCATTCCCTTCCCAGAAGCATGACCCTCTTGTTCATTTCTCCAAGATGGATTGGGATATAATCAATAGATGGAACAGTAATTGGGATATATCAAGACCAACTATAAAAATAAATCACATCACACCCAAAATTGCTTGGATTGCTCCTCCCAGATGATAGATCAAAATTAATGTGGATGGGGCAACCAATGGTAATCTTGGGCTGGTAGGTTATTGGGGAGTTTCTCATGATTATAATGGTAGGCTTGTCTTAGTAGTGGTACTCCTGCTGGGCACCCAGACAAACCATTATGCTGAGGAAAATGTAGCCTACATTGCGCTTAAAATGGCTATTTGTGGAGGGTTCAAGAAGGTTTGGCTGGAGAGTGTTTTGATAAACATAATCAATTGTTTGATTAAAAAGAAAACCCCCAGTTGAACTATTAATCATGTAATATGAGAGTGCTTTGAAATGATTGCCAAACTTGAAGAAATTCAAATATCGCATGTTTTTAGGGAGGGCAATATGCCTGCAGACCACGTGGGAAACCTTGGCATTGCTAGGGATGATAAAAAATGGTGGTGGGAAGGGGAATAATTTCCATTTTATTTATGTGAACTAGCACAAAAATATGCCACATAAATCTCCTTGATAAAGAAATAATGATGATATCTTTTCACATGTGTAAAGCCATTCCTAGAAAGACATGGTGGTGACTTTCCTGATTTTTCTAGTGTGTCTAGTTTTTTATCGCCTATTTGAAGCCTGGTTTTAGTGTAAATGCTAAAATTTATAGAGGGAAAAATTATATGGGGGGAGAGAAGCATAGAATGGAGCCATCCTCATGTGAGCTATGGGAGAAAAATGAAGAGGTATGGATGGAAGTTGTGGATGGTAAGATAATGGTGGGATTTCTTAGGCTTTGCAACTACATTTGCATCTGCGTCATGCCCATAGGGTTTGACACGAGGTTGCAGGGGTCATTTCCTCTGATGTGGGGGAGTGTGACGGCCTCCTCCATGTAGGTAAGTTTCTTTCCTATTCTTTTCTTTCTTGTTTTTATGTGTTTTCTTTTGTCTCACTTGTCTGTCCCGCCATCACCCGCTCTCCTATCTGTGTGTGATGGTTAATGCACATTTATGAAGGGCTCATCTGGAGGCATCTCCAATTTAAATGATAGATTGGGAATTGAAGATGGGAAGAAGAAAAACTTCAGAGATGTCGTCAATCAATATTCATTCACTATTGCAGAGGGTGTGAGGTTTATGTCTCTTGATAATGGTAGCCCCTGTGGAGAAGGTAAGGACCCTAACGATATCTTGGGATCCATCTCCATTTCTCTGAATGAATTAACATGTAATGAAATTGCTATGGAAAAGAATAGGCTAAAGGAAACTGCTATTTTCTTTGTTGTTGTTGATATAGATAAATGGCTGGCTAGTAAATTTCTTGGTGACTAGTTTAGAAATGTCTAGAATATTAAATTAGCATTTCATGTCTCATTATGTAGATTAATACAAAATGGTTTATTCATAGTTTTTTTCAAAGATCACAAGGCTCAATTAGAAGTCATTAGAAAACAATATTGGACAGTGGGTAAATTCACTTTCCGAGCCCTAGGGTGGTCTTCTGAATCGGTCAATGAAGAAATTTTAGTAGTCTCATGCCCTAGGTGGCTTCTGGTTAAGGTGGCTTCTGGTTAAAAATGTTCCTCCATTGTTGTGGAGATTCATACCACAAATGCTTGAACCGATTGGCAAGACTATCTGTATGGATAACTCAACCTCTCTTATTCCTCACTTGGATGGTAGGGTTCTAGTCATGATCAACCTTGGCCGTGACCTTCCTAATTTGGTAAACATTAACTTAGGAAATGAAATTGTGATTTGCCCTATTGAAATCCTCAAAGGGATCAACGCGTGCTTCCTTTGTAGAAAACAGGCACATATTCAGAAAAATTGCCCAATCATTAATCAGCATAAAGTAATAGAGAAGGCCCGCAATGATGATAGCGACCCTCCTTTTGTCCACAAAAATCATGCTCCTCTCATGCACAATCTTAACTCCCTTAGTAAAAAAATCAATAGAGTGATAAATGGGGAGAGTAATAGAACCCTTGAGATTGGAAAAATTGATAATACCAGTATCCTCAATATTATCTCCATCCCCCATTCTACAATATCGAAAGCCCTGAAATAGATGGGTGAAGATCAGTAGGATGGTTTTCAAATGGTGGAGAAAAACCCTAGGTAAAGGAGAAGGAAAAATGCCCAGCAATTCGCTTTGGAGAATATTAGAGCGAATATCCCTAATAATTTTAAAAATAGAAAGGATAAATCTTCTATGGATTCACCAATGGATGATGATATGCAAGAGATCCCCCTTGAAATAAGACTCTCGATCGTGAAATCAACCTCTACCAATGTTAAAACCAAAGATTAAGAGCCCAAAGAGAGGAACTGTGATAGTAGTGAGTTAGGTATGAAAGGGAGCCCTAGTGGGACAATGAACATTAAGGCTACTCATAAGAACTCTGCAGATATGGATGTGTCCTATGAGCTTGCCTTAATGAGTGTCACTGATAATGCAAAAGAAACCCCTATTAGGTCCAATATGGAAAGCTAATGTACTGAGAGGGGAGGGGTGAATCAGTACTTCAAGTCCTTTTATCAACAATATCTTCACTGTTATGCATAAACCAAAAACTGTTGTATCAAAACATAAAGCTAAAACAAATAAGTAAAAATCATACATGATTCACTCCATAACACATGTTTTGGTTACATAGAAACTCTTGGTTAGAGAGAAAAACTGTGGTGGTGATGACACCCACAACTTCACTACTGCAATAATAAAGGTTGCTCGGTTAGAGCTACATATTTAGCTATTTCTGATAGCTTACCCTATTAGGAGTATCAAGATCTGTTAGATCTACCTTGCTAAAGGATTTTACAACACTTAATCTAAATGTTGCACCTGATTAGAGTCTTTACAATTTATAGACTTGATTAGAGTCTTTTACCTTGTTAAAGGTTTCTCTTACAACTTTAAAATTTTCAATAAAATCTTTACAACTATAAGCAACTTTACATATGAAATGTTATAGCAGATTCTATGTGCTCAAAATAATATTATCTTGCCTATAGCATACCTCGATAACCTATAAAGTAACTCGGTAAACCCTTCTGTTTACTCTGTTCTTTGACTGTTCTCTGAAATCCTTTTCAATGACCTCTGTGTCTCTGTAATAGTCATAATACTCACTGATTTCTCATGCATCACATATGTCTTGCTTCATACACACATGCACACACATTTCTAATCCTAAATTCATGTTGTATAAATAGATCTCTTATGTCGGTGATCTGATTCATTGCTTCGATCTTACAAACATGATTTCTCGAATGAATAACTATACAAAATATTTCATTGGATAGATGACCTCAAAATCATACAAAATCTTTAAGTGTAATTTCCAATGTGATAATGGTTTTATTTCCTCGATCTTGTAACACGTTTTCATATGTGTGTATAGGTTCAATGAATCGGGTTAACACATTTCACTCGGTGAATATCATCTTGGTGTATCATCTTTGCTACTCGGTAGACATGGAATGATGCTCGGTAGACATCTCGGCGCATACTGAGCTTTGTGACTACTTTCCTTTATAACCGACTGGATTGTGCATACTGACTGAATATTTTGGTAGTAGTAACCGACTAGAGTATATAGAATGACTTTGGATATAAAACTAATGGCAATTAGATAAGTAGTAACAATCTCCCCTTTTGATATTAGTTGAGATGTTTGACAAAACTACTTTCAAAGTCAACTCAAAAATCTATATACTTTACAAAATTTGACTAAACACATAGTATATACATTTGTCAATGAAATAGTATATTCAAATATACTCCCCTTATCAAGATACTGTACAAAACTTCTAATTATGTATGCTCGGTGATCCTTGATCTTTGCTTACTATTTTGTTCAGTGCTCGGTTCTCTGCTCTTGGATACTCTGCTCATTTTTCTTAGTATACTCCCCCTATATACCACACTCCTTTTGTTTGATACTTTGAATACTATATCACTCCCCCTTTTTGACAAACATCAAAATTTAGTTACCATTTGGAGTTGGCAACTGGTCAAAAATGGACTTGTACTTTGTCCATGCTTCAATGAGAGCGACAGAGAGTGCATCCTTTACACTATCCATTAAAGAATTTTGCGCATGAATATCAACCAATAATTATATTAAACCATCTAAAGTGCTTCCCTCTTGTGTAGTAGAGAGGTATGTGGCTCGGTTGATCTGTTCTTGGATAGATGAAAGATGAGGAAGGAATAATGTCTGAAATGTCATGATGTCCATCCTTATCTTGTTTTCTTCATTCCTTAGTTCCAATTGTTGAGCCATGAGCTGTTGTAGCTTGGTATAAAAATTCTGAACTGAATTGGGCTTTGAGATCAACTTATTTGAGAGATCGGTGATCTCTTTCTCAATTGCTTCTATTTTATTTTTATGTCTTTAATGAATAAAGAAAATGTACAGAGTTTCTAAAATCAATAAAAAATATGCTTGAGTTGAGGGGACAACTTAGCAATAAATTTGACAAGTTTTTCCCTTGCCAACAGCAATGGATTTCTGTACCTCTTCTATCATTTTTGTAGTGAGCTCCTTGTCTTTTAGCTTGCTCAAATATTCAGATGTATCGACTCCAGATGTCTCTATCTGATTAAGGAGTTCATCCAGTTGAGTATGGATGGCTGCATCGGTTGACACTGTAGCTGTAGGTAGCATATCTATTAATAGTGTCTTTACCTTTTGAAGTACTTTATTTTTCTTTTGTATGGCCATTTGTTTTTCCTGTTTGGCCTTTGGTTTGCACAGTTCACCGAAATCAATAAGTGCTTGCCCCTTCAATTTTGATATATCAACATTGGGCAACACTATTGGTTTGGACATATCTACTTTAAAACTATGCGTTTTCATCTTCTTTTCTTTACCTTTGGCCGGTTGAACCAATACAATAGCTTATGAGGCTTGATGACCCTCAATAGGTTGCTCGGTAGAGGCAACACTTTGGTCGGTTTCTTTAGCCTCTGTAGTGTCCTTTGGTGTCTCGGTACTAGGTGTCTCGGCTGCAACATTTTCATTGCTAGAAGGTGCTTGAGAGGTTTGTTCTTGAGTAGTACCTTCTCCTAATGTATCCTTGTGACCTTTGGTGCCTTGATCTGTATCCTGAGGGGCTTCGGTTGAGATAGGTTGATTGATCGATGGATAAGGCTAAACTTGTTCCAAAACTGATTCACTGGATACAAGTTTTGCATATGCATTGCCTTCTATCATTTCCTGTTTAGGTGCCTCTGTAACCATGATATCTTCATCTATTTGTATGGTGTCAACAGGGTCTTGCTCGGTGACATCAGGATCTTGCTCAGTGACATCAATTATTTCAAGTGTAGATTGTTCACCAGCATCCTTTCTTTGAAATATTTCCTACCATTGTTCTTTTGTTTCCTTCTCTACTTCAATATATAGGCCATTCATCAGTTTCAAGGCCTTTTTCTTGACTAAAAATTGTGTTTGGCTATTTTTCAGATGATCCTTGATCTCTTCTACCGACATGTCAGGAAATAGATGCACAAGACTTCTTTCTCTGATTTGTTTCTCCAAGTCTAGGGCATATTGCCACCTATTATCAATATGTGCATATAATTCTTTTGGAAGAGAATTACATACTTCCAATGGGACCACTCAGAATTTCAGAAGTGTGCAGATAACAACTTCTTCTATTTGTCTCTTTTCATTAGCAGATCTAGATTCATATTTAGCATATATGAATCCACTAAATCCACCATATTCCTTCAGATTAGTACAAAAATCTTCAACACTATGTACATCTACCTTTTTGCTCTTGATAATCTGAAATTTGCTTGCATCTTCAGATTCGGTGTCACTAGACTCTTTTGACAAAATGAGTCTCCAAGTAGATTTCTTGTAAGTTTTGGTTACCTTTGGAATAGTAACACTCTTTTGTTTCTTACTCGTTGAAGCTGCATATGCTCTTGTATTAGGTCACTTTGTTAGAGGACTCGGTGAGGCCTTTGATGTATCATATTTCTTTCTCTTCAACACTTTTCCCTTAGGCAATTTGGTGCTTAGTGTTATAGCTGCCTCTTGGGATTCTGATTCCTCCTCGGTGATGGCTAGAGTACCTTTGACAGGTGTGGAGGAAGAATCTTCTCCGAATTTCTCCGTTAATTCCTTTACCATCTTTGTTGCCTTTCTTGTAGCTTTGGGTACTACAATGCACATTTTTACTTTTTCCTTCACTTCTTCATAGGTTCCATACCTCAGCTCGGTAGCATGCCTTGATAATGTGATAAATGCATCAATTTTCTATTGTGTGAGATCAAAATCAATCTCATAACCTATAGGTGGCAAATATTGAGTTCTTGGTTCCACAGCATTCACATAATAGTAATCAATGTCTACTTCAAAACATATCTCATCTTTGTATTTCTCCACTAGCTTGGGTGGAATCCGGTACTTGTTATGCATTTTCTCTTGAAATTTATTGAAGTAATCATCCATAATATCACTAAAATTATCACCTAGCTTCTCAATGAAGTCATTGATCTGATGGGTGATTGGTTGGTGTAGTTCCCAAACAACTTTACCGACTATTGGAAAGAATCACTTAAAGTAGAAAAACATGCATACGAGCAGTGATCCAAACTTTAGTGTATTTGCATAGTTATTCTTCTTTGGCTTCCTGATGGTGTTTAGATTCTCAAATAGGTTCTTTAGCAACACCTCACATAGATCAATTTTCATGCCTTTCTTCACAATTTTACATGCTAAGTCTACTGTTGCACAGAGTACATTGTTTTCCCTTGCCGATTGGAAAAAACAGTAACCAATTACTCTAATGGCAAATTTTAGTTTTGCATCAGTGACATTGTTTAATTTCAGTCCTCTGCAGTCTGATTCTACTACGGTCAAACTAATCAATTCCTTCTATGATATCATTTGCTGGGCTCGGGCATGATCATAAATAGGGTAATCGGTGATCAAATGAATGATTTCCTTAGTGATCTTAAATGGTTTCTCTTCTAGCCACATGAAGTCATCATGAACTCTGCTTAATAAAAACTTGACCCACTGGGGTTTGAACACACGGGGATAGGTTAGGGCTTTAGTCAATCCCTTGATCTTAATGTGCTCATACTTGGTATCCATTTTACCATTGGTGCATAATTCATCATATGTATCTTTCATTTCAACGTGATCGAGTTCTTCAACACAACATTTGGTGAAGAATCTCACATCCTCAACTAATAAAACTCAATCTGGGATGAGTGAAAATGTGGTTTTGTCATCTGGTTCAGATGCAACTTTAGGAGTTAAAGAGTATTTTAGTGAGGGCTTTTCAATATTCTTGACAACAATGGGATCTTGGATCTTAGGTGCCATTCTAGATTTCAGATAAAAATTAACACATGAACCTTAGGGTTTGAGGACTTTCAAACGATAGATGCTTCACACTTAGCAGATAATAACAATTTGATATGATTGGTAAACCAACTTAACAATGCATAGAGATTGATGTAAATACCTTGAATTTTGCTTTGTAGGAGGTTTGATCGCCTTTGATTTGCTCTGCTCTGCTCTCTCAAAAACTTGGTGAGTGAAAAATGACCGTGTAAATGCTTTAAGTACACAATAAACCTTATTGGGCTCCGTGTAGGTTAGGTCAAAGACATTAAATGCACTCAGTTCCACTAAACTTTCTTTCCTCTTTTCTTTTACGCTTTAACCAAGTAACCAAACTTTCTTCTTTTACCGACTTGATAGGCTTCCTGTATTCACCGACTTGATAGGTTTCCTGTAAAGTGCTCCAAAAGACTTTGATAGAATTTCAAACTTACTACTACATCTTAACTATGTAGATTTTGAATTAGGTACATACTAAAGTAGGAACTGTTTAAGATTGAACCTTGTGAGAATGCAGTCCCTTCATACCTTTACCGATTAATTTGGAATAGGAGCACCTAACTTGGTAGGTAAGGTGCTTTCTTCATTTGACACAATTTCCTTCTTTTTCTAAATCATCTTTAATCTCTCTTTTATTTCCTCAGTGTCTTCTCTAGGTTGATCTCTGCAATCTCCAGCCAAGTGTCCAACTTTGTGACAATGAAAACATGCCATGCCAGGATTTCTCCATGATCTCCGGTTGTTCATTCCAAACCTTATAAAGTAGTTGGCACTTATATGTCCATATCTTCCACAACATTCACACCATATTCTTGTATTGTAATCCCATGGTATTGTAGAATATTGTTGTTAAGGATCTGTGTGAGTTCGGTAACCTCTAGTGTTTGCTCGGTGTGCAGACCACATGTAGTTCTTTTACTTAAACCAACACTTCTCGGTACTATGTCCATATCTATTGTAGTTTTTACAAAACCCTTTGAATTTTGCCTTTTGATAATTGTTAACAGACTTTGTCCTACATTGATTAGATGTGTGACCATATTTATTGCAATTGTAACAATAACCATTGGACTTAGTGACACATGTTTGCTTACCTTTTCTGATTTAGCACATGTTGGCAGTATGACCTTGATTTCCATAGTAGTTGCAAATAGGCTTCTTTCCTTTGATGTTCTTCTTGATTCCAACTTGCTTTGATGATTCTCATCTCTTGGTAGTACAGATTCCCTTCTTGGTAGAGTCTTTTCCTTTGTAACTGAGTCCTACATCTTTGTATTGTCATCTTGTATTTAGTTGCTCATCCAACATCTTCGATGCTTCATAACTCTTCTTCAGTGTTTCTTTGGATTTCTTCTTTGTTTCAAGTTCATTGGTCAACCTTGATACTTCAAGTTTCAATGCTTGATTCTCATCATCTTTCAGATTTGCTTCATGATGTGCATAACCTAGTTGATCTAACAGATTTTGTTGAATCCCAGTCAACCTTATGATTTCATCATTCTTATTAGATATTACAGCTTCAAGTTGTTGTTTCTCTCTTTCTAGATCTCTTACTTTATCCTCGGTTGTCCTCAATGCATCAAGATTGTCAGTCATCTATGTGATGAAATGTTCATGTTCTCTTTTCATTGCTTTTAGTTGATCAGCCAGTGCTTTGTTCTTTTCTTTCAATACTCCAATCATTTCTTTAGTCTCTTCAGATATACTGTTCTCATATGATGTCTCAATTTGTTCCACTAACTCTTGAGAGTCCTGCAAGTCATCAGTCAGTCTTCTTCTCACTTTAAGAGATTTTTGCATTTGTCTTTGCATGTCTGCAATCACTTGATTAGCATGATCCAATTCTTCTTGTAAATACACAATCCTCCGAGATTGTTTGTAGCCTTCCATTGATAAGATCTTTCTCTTTAGGCAGTTAAACCCTTTTCCAAGATTCAAGCTCTAATAGCATTTGTTAGGCCCAATATGGAAAGCTAATGTACTAAGAGGGGAGGGGTGAATCAGTACTTCAAGTCCTTTTATCAACAATATCTTCATTGTTATGCATAAACCAGAAACTGTTGTAACATAACATAAAGCTAAAACAAATAAGTAACAATCATACATGATTCACTCCATAACACATGTTTTGGTTATGCAGAAACTCCTGGTTAGAGAGAAAAACTGTGGTGGGGATGGAACCCACAACTTCACTACTGCAATAATAAAGGTTACTTGGTTAGAGCTACATATTTAGCTATTTTTGATAGCTTACCCTGTTAGGAGTATCAAGATCTGTTAGATCTACCTTGCTAAAGGATTTTACAACACTTAATCTAAATGTTGCACTTGATTAGAGGCTTTACAATTTATAGACTTGATTAAATTCTTTTACCCTGTTAACGGTTTCTCTTACAACTTCAAAATTTTCAATAAAATCTTTACAACTATCTGCAACTTTACATCTGAAATGTTATAGCAGATTCTATGTGCTCAAAATAAGATTACCTTGCCTATAGCATACCTCAGTAACCTATAAAGTAACTCGGTAAACCCTTCTATTTACTCTGTTCTATGACTGTTCTCTGAAATCCTTCTTAGTGACCTCTGTGTCTCTGTAACAGTCATAATACTCACTGATTTCTCATGCATCACATATGTCTTGCTTCATACACACATGCACACACACTTCTAATCTTGAACTCATGTTGTATAAATAGATCTTTTATGTCGGTGATCTGATTCATTTCTTCGATCTTACAAACATGATTTCTTGAATGAATAACTATACAAAATATTTCATTGGATGACCTCAAAATCATACAAAATCTTTAAGTGCAATTTCCAATGTGATAACGGTTTTATGTTCCTCGATCTTGTAACACGTTTTCATATGTGTGTCCAGGTTCAATGAATCTGGTAACACATTTCACTTGGTGAATATCATCTTGGTGTATCATCTTTGCTGCTCGGTAGACATGGAATGATGCTCAATAGACAGCTCAGTGCATACTGGGCTCTGTGACTACTTTCCTTTATAACCGATTGGACTGTGCATACTGACTAAATATTTTGGTAGTAATAACTGACTAGAGTATATAGAATGACTTTGGATATAAAACTAATGGCAATTAGATAAGTAGTAACAACCCCCTCTCCTATAGAATTCACTCTTGAAATGGTTGTCTCCCTTCCCCCCAAGAAGTTTGTTGAAATTGAGGATAATTGTGTGATTGAGGTCATTGTTGCTTACCCAAATAGTTGTGATACTAGGTGTAGTAAGCCATTAGCCTTTGAGGATGAAAACCTAGAATGTTGTAATAGCTTGAAGGCACTTGGACCTTGCTTTGAGAATGGTGAGGCCCCTAGCCACCCTGATCCCAATAAGGATCCTGAGTTCGAGGATGATTATCAAAATGATGAATGCACCGATGAAGATGGTGACCAGATGATGGATTTTGAGAACCTCGAGGTTATACCCAGAAGAAGAAGAGGTAGACCAATGGGTTGAGAAAACAAGGGCTCAACTAATAGAAGGAAATTGGAAGAAAAGAATGATCTCCTGAGATGTTTTAATAGCTTCAAGGCTGCTAGACAGTAAAGAAATCGCATGTATATATGATGAAGTGCAGCTAATGGAATATTAGAGGTCTAGAGTCCCTAGACAGGAAGCAGATAGTTAGGAAGTTTGTTAATCATCACAAAGACGTAGATTTTGTCATCTTACAAGAACTAAAAGAAGTTAAATTTACCTTGGAGGTCAATTTAGATTTAATATAGAAAGACTCTATTAAGATCTGTCCAAGCCATGATAAGGGTAGAGGAGGGGTTGGGCTCCTCATCAAATCCAAATGAAAAGAACACATTATTAACCAAGGATGCTCACTGTGTAACAGAGCAGTGTGGGGTTCACTAGACATTAATAAAACTATCATCAGAGTATGTTCAATTTATGCTGCCAATGACTATAGGGAAAGGACCAAACTATGGGACTGGATTGCATCCCTCCCTTTATACCATGGATTATTGGGGGTGATTTCAACATGATTTAAAGTCATGAGGATAAATATGGTGGTGTTCCTATGAATTGGAAAGGAGCTGAGAAATTACATTGGGAAAGAATGAAAAATTGTAGGAAACTATTTGACCCTTTACTTGGTAACAAGAAGGATGAAAAAGGAATTTGGTTCACCTGGTGCAATTACTAGAGAGGAAATCATATAATTTACTGTAGATTGGATAGGTTTTGTGTTGATAGAGAACATTTCTCCTTTGCACCAGATAATCAGGGAAACATTGTGACAGTATGGCTAGTTTTACTCTCTAACCATCACCCTGTGATTTCCCTAATTAGTCTGAGAGGCACTCCAACAAAGCAAGGGAAAGTAGGTGATAAATTCATCCTTAATACCCATCTCCTCAAGGATCTGGATGTGTTGGTCACCTTAAAAATTATTAGGCTTCTCAACAAAGGAAACAAGGAAATGAAAACTCATGTAGACAATTGGAACCAAAATGTTATGAGTTGGCAGACATTACTCCAAACTATTGGGCAGAAGAAAGATAAAGACTATAGGTCGATGGATAAAACACTTTTTGATGATTTGTACCAATGTGAGATAGATGTCTAGAATAGTCCAAGCAAAGTATAATTTTCAAACAAAGTGGCTTAGGCGAGGGATTCTCTGAGGAAGTACTAGCAAGTTAAGATTAGAGGTACAATTTGGTGACAAAGGTTCTAAATTATTCTTCAATATGCGCAAGAAGAAGAAAGTTAGAGGAAAGATTGACAGGTTATGGATAGACAATAAAGAGGTAGTGGAATTGGAAGACATTAAAGAGGTTTTTTGTAAGTTTTACAGAGAACTCTTCTCCTCGGAAGACTCCCTTAAATATTAGGAAGCCAGAGAAAAGTGTAGAGCTATTATTCCCAGTAAGATTACATGGGAGGACACATAAACATAGGGAGAAACTATCTATGTGGGTGAGCTAAAAACTGCTATTAGGAGCCTGAGAAATGACAAACCTCTGGGTCCGAATGGACTGCCTGTCAAATTTTATAAAGCAAATGAGGACTGGATTTTCCAATACCTCCATGAACTATATTCAGAGGCTTATGAGAGGGGTTCAATAGGAGAACTTATCAATAAAGGGACTATTAAGTTACTACCCAAAGAATGGGACAAGTCACTTATAAAAAACTAGAGACCCATTACTCTCCTCAATGTGTCCTATAAAATTCTAGCCAAAGGTCTTACACTCATACTAGAGGAAATAATACCCAAATTCATATCTCCCACTCAAACAAGGTTCATAAAAGGAAGATATATACTGGAAAACCTAATCACCAGCTGGGAGGAGATGGATTGGGCAAATGTATCAAGGTAGAATGTGGCCATGTTTCTTTTGGATTTGGAGAAGGCCTATGATAGAGTTGAATGGGAGTTTATCTTAATGATGTTAGAAGCCTTTGGGTTTCTTGTGGAATTATGAAAATGGGTGAAGATTCTCCTTAAAGATGCGGCTACTCAGATAGAGATTAATGGTTCTCTCTCATAGACTATTAAGCTCGATAGGTCTATTAGATAGGATTGTCCTCTTGCTCCTACCTTGTTTGTTATAGCTTTTGATGCCCTGTATTATATCTTAAGAGACTACACCATAACCCCTAAAGTAGGAGGTGTTAAACTTCCTGATAGGTCTAAACTGATTAATAGAACTCACCAAGCAAAATATGGAAGCCCTAGAGTGCAAAATTAAGTTCTTAGGTGAGATCTCAAGTTAAATCTACCCTATTTGGGTGGAAGGAGGAGCCATCAGATTGGCCTAATAAGATTGTAAGGTACTTGGAAACCCCCTTTTCCATCTCCCCTTATCTCAAGCAGATGTGGCTTTGGGTAAGAGGCAAAATTGCCAAGAAGCTCAATAAATGGAATAATAGGTATCTTTTGCTTGCTGGAAGAGTGCAAGTGTGTCAAAAAATTCTATCCTCATACAACATTTACTACTCCTCGGTGTGGATATTCTCCAACTATAAAATCTTGGAGATTCAAAAAGTTGTTAGGAACTTCCTATGGTTTAACAGGAAAGGAAATAAAAATATGCACTCTGTTAAGTAGGGGTGGTGCCACGTAGAGAAGAATCTAGGATGGATCGGGTTAAAAGACTTGAGAATACAAGGGGTTGCCCTTGCTGCAAAGTGGATCTTTTAGGCCTTTGAGGGAAATGAACCATGGAAAATTATGGTAAGCATCAACATCTTGAGAGCTGTTCCAAAAAAGGCTAAATCATGGAAATCTCTTCCTTTTTGTGACCTAGTGGCTGGTGGATTTGCGGTCTCAGTGCAAGGTTCAAGTGTCTTTAAGTCTATTTGGAAAACCTGGGAAAATATTAGACCATTCATCACAAATAATAGGGCTAGCAAAATTGACCACATCCATGGGGAAAGGTCTATCTGGTGGAACCTCCTCCATTCTTCTAAATCTCTTGCACTTATGCAAGGGTATTTTGCTAAATCACGGGCCATTAAGGGCATTCGCTTCTTTAAAGACATTATTGAGAATGATAGGATTCTTAGCTAGGAATCCCTTAGAGATAGATTTGAATTGTTGAATTCCCAGAAGAGAACCTATAACATGATGAAACATGCTTGTTCAGATCTGCAATTGCCCAAGAAATGCAAGAGTATTAATGAAAGATGTACTGATCTAATGTGAAAGAATATTATCTATGTGTCTAATATCAATGCCATTACTATTTATAATACCCTAACATATGATGAATCTATTATAATTTATGCTAACAATATGTGGTTTGCAAAACTCGCAGTGAAGTAGTCGCAAAAGAAATTTTCACAACTATGGAGTAGTCTGATCACACCCAAGAAAAAATGCTTTAGATGGTTGATGATAATTAACAGGATGCCTTTTAGATTAGATCATAATAATAGTGAGATATGCAAAGTGTTTAGAGTACCTGAGTCTGTTAGGCACATTTTCTTTGAGTGTAGTATTGCAAGAGAAATTTGGTTGTTATTTGGTATATCTATTCCTAAGCAGATTCCTATTCTAGATGTTCTCACTGGATATATTAACGGAATGAAAAAGGATACTAAGTTATTTTGGTATATTATTTCCACTCAAATTTTATGGTATATATGAAAAATTAGAAATCAAGATAAGTTCCAAGGTGTAGATAGGGCCCTTACTGAGTCATTTCATGAACTCACCCTTCATCAAATTTTTTTGTAGGTATCTAGGACAATGAACATTGAGAAGCACAAATTCCTCAGATTCATTAAGGACGGAAATGCCAAGATGTACCTACATGAGATGGAGAATGGATACAAGTGGAGCTATGCCACAAGAAAAAAACAAGTTGTTGACCTAGCAATGGAGAGTCTGGGAGTAGAAGTTGGAAAAATCAGAGACCCGATGAAGCATCACATCCAGATGCTTACCCAACTCCTTGAGGGTCAACAGGTTGAGTGGATGGAAGGTGTGCTGGGGTCGATGACCTAGATGGAGCCCTTTCAAGACCATGATCAGTCTTGATCCAGCTTGGACACTTCATTACTTCTCCCCTGATCTAGCTTTGACATACATTTCTCCAGATATATGCATATTTTGGTGTAAATTTTGTGTATAATCCTATATAGTTATCTGGATCTACAATCCTTATGTACATTAAGTTGTAGTTAGTTCAACTCTGGTTATGTCAGTTTTTTTTTTTGTACCAGTTTTACTCCCTATATGCAATAAAAAAAAGTTGTGGATGGTGAACTAGAACCATATATTAGAGAACTCCATGGCCAGAACCAAAAGCTCATGGAAATGTTTGTTAGAAAATAGAACAAGGGGGTGCTAAGTGTCTATGGAAATGAGTTCAGGGGAGATGAACCCTTCATAGATGAGATTATTGGGCTAAGTATGGAGGGTAAAAAATTCTACAAGGAAAGGAAAAATACAGAAGAAGCCCTTTCAATTTTCTTTGATAAAAAGAGAAAGAGAAGAAGAGTTCAGAAGAACCCAGATGCAGGCTACAACCGAAAGGGTCTTCTAAAGCTTTGGGCAGATATGATGGAGTTCATTATGAGTTACATAACACTTGATGATCGATTTGCTAGTATCTTTACTTGTCATTTCACTATTTTGAATCATTTCAGGCATGACAAAAGAATTTTGATGTCATTTTATTTAATCTCTTCTCTCAAGAATTATATTCATAAGAATTGTGAATTCAGTTTGGCATGAGGGGTTAATCCTCCTGATTATGGAGTATTCTAAGGTTCATAAGGTTAAATCCTCCCCTATTTTGATAAACCCCAAACCCTTAGCCATCCAGGATGTGCATGATGTTTCAGATATGAATTTGGGTAAGGAGGAGGGCGAGATTGTCATGAACTGGAATGATATCCATGTTTTAAATGAATCTGAATATAAACCCTTAAAGGATTAGGGCCCCTCGTAGAAGCCCACTCCTGGCACTACTAGTAGCAAAAATAGAAGGAATCCAACTAGATGGGCAACGAAAAAGTTAAAAACACCTGTTTCTCAATCCCAAAATTTGGGCCCGCAAAATCTTAAAAAGTAGAAGACTGGGAAAAGGATGGAGACTCAAGAAAAATGGGAGAATAAAATTAAAGTTGATATTCCCCTCATTATGGACCCCAATGAGCCTAAAAGCGATGAAATGGATGTTGACAGGCTTCTGGGTAATTCATTCTCCAACCAGGAGAAATGTTTTCGTTGGGTTTTTAGTGAGATTAATCTTTTAAAATAGGGGATCAAGGACATTATATATTATTTCACTAAGAATCTGGCACCTGATAAAACTGATAAACTCCTGAAGTTGACCCAAAAAATTATAGAAGATATCAAGGTCATGAAAATAGAGCTTGAGGCTATGATTTACAGGATGGAGAGTTATATTCAATATTTAAAGAGTAAACTCAAGGGTTTGGTGGATATTAGTAAGGAGGCAATGTATAATACTACATAAGTTCTCAAAAGAATGAATGAGGAAATTGCTATTCAAAAAACTCATCTGATCAGATATGACCCATCCTCTAACAGAAACTTGGACAAGAAGAACAAGGATGTGCAGACCTCCACAAAGCCCTCTACGAAGACTAGGAGCAAATAAAAAGAAAGGGGAAGTTCAAGATTTATCATGGATGAACTCTAGGAGATAAAAAATAGGACAATCTAAAAGAATATCAAGCTCTTGGAAGATCTCAGTTAGTTGTTTTTTACTTCTATTTTTTGCTTTCATTTTTTTTGTTGTTGTTAGTCTCTTTGGGATGATTCCCTTTTTTTTGTTGTTGTTTAGTGGTTGTTTAGACTCTAGTTTAACTCTAATTATTTTTTGATGGATTTGGGTTTCGGGTCCTTGTAAAACCCGTTTATCTTAATCAAAAACAAAGAGAGGAAAACTTCTTAGCTACAAGAAGCTATAGTTAAAAATGTTAAGAAAGGTTTGGTGAACATTGGTAAAAAATACCGATCAGTAGATATGACCATGCTAAGAAGAGTGATGTTGACATCTATACTAAATGAAAAAATACCTCAAAAAAGACAAATCTCTTCACTATCATATGAGTTTTATTTTAGTAGGACAATATCAAAATATGTGAAAAGGAGAAATAGTTTGGATGATACTATCTTAGAAGGGAATTGGGAAATTATGTGTAGAGCTCGTCATTCTGATAGGATTGAAGATGTTGTTAGGATCTTGGTGTCATGTTTTTGAAATGAAAATATTCATCCTTCATCAAATAGTAGAGATGTTATCAAGCATAGGATTGGGCCTGGTCATTATGAACTCCATGTAAAAAACAAGTTAGACACAACAAAACATGAATTTTATTTGATGTTTAACAAATTCAAAACCTCATATAACGATTGGACAAATAATGTTTTAAAGGTAAAGGTTATATTATGTGAAGGTAAATAAAGTCTTTGGAACTTTCCATTGTCATTATCATATTGAATTTGATCTCTACTATCATGTGTTTTGAACTATTAGAGAAGATAGTGATGGTTATGAAAATGCTCCTCCTAAGAGAACATGTCAATTCATAGAATCCATCTAATGAGATAAATCAGATGATAATGCAATCGGTCAAATAGATTGTATGAAAGTTGTGGAACATGTAGGGAATTGGCTAAATTGCCTATTAAAAATGAAGATACTGACATGACGAAGATGGCAAATTGCACGAGTTACAAGTACAAAATTTTGAAACAAAATTTGGTAAGGAATCCATAAGGTTGGATTATGTAGATGAGGAGATACCTATTGGAATATTTACGGAAAACTTTTGTAAGTTGATACAACCATGCATACGCAATGGTTTTTTGGCCAAATGGCAAGCACAATAGTTTCAAACATTAAGAGACACTTTCACACCTTGAACTATTTTATTAGTAGTGGACTTTGCAAAAAATTACTCTTTTGTACATCAAAAAGAGATTCAATCAAAGTATTACTTTTTGAAGATGATCACTATTATGATGCATGTGTGTTATTGACATGCACAAAGCAATTTTGATTGTGTAGATAGTAAATTTGAAGAACGTGCCATTAAGAAAGAATACCACTTCTATATTAGTGATGATAAGAAGCATGACACACATTTTTTAGAATATTGCTTTAAGAATTTATTTAAATATTTGAGAAACAAACACATAAAAAATAGATAAGCACTTTGTTTGGTTTGATGTATGTGCATCACAATTCAAATCAAGACCATTTTATGTACTATGTATATATCATTGAAATGAAAAAATACCACATGTTTGGTTTTTCTTTGAGAGTGGGCATGAAAAAGGCGAACATGATGGTGCTAGAGCTTGGATCAAACATGCTCTTAAAAAACATCAAATAAATTATATAGGAGATCATATAGATGATGCACATGATGTTGTTGAATGGTGTAAGAAATAGTTTGTGCAACTAAATGATCTTGGTTCATCATCGGGAACAACCAAGCCCATTCCATATAGAGTGTTTTGGGATATATTAGGTACATGATCTTTTCAATGTTTTTTTCAAGTAAACATATAATCTCAAGAAATATAAATAAAAAGGCAACTAGTATTAAATTAAATGTGTTAGTTCATGTTTGTTTAGCACACATGAATGTGTATGTACATTTTGTAGGTGTGGATAGAAGATCAATGCAGGGATGCAAGAGGGTTTAGAAGACAAGATCTTTGCATTCTGTCATGAGTACAAATAATCACACATGGACATTGTACACTAGGGACTACTCATATTTTTGTTGTGATTGCATTTTGGAAAACTATGATAATTGCAAGAACCAATAGCTTGGATATGTCAAAGAATGAAATTTGGTGCCACTAGTCGCTATTGACACATATGACGAAAATGAGGACAAAAGTTTTGAAGATATTCCTTTGATTTCTAGTGATTATGACCATATTTCAAGATTGATTAAAAAGGGTACATGTACACATATATAACTTTATATATCTTTAAAATGTTGCAAATTTTTAACAAGTATGTTTTATTTATATGAACAAAAGTCTTTCGACTAGATTTAATGGTATAGAGCCGTAAATAATTGAATTATTGCCGTATTAAGCACTAACCAATTCAGTCACTAAAACTTCAATTTGAATGACTCAATCTTAAGAATAAAGCGTGGGTGTCGAGAAGTAATTGGATGGGAAATAATTTATGGAATGAAGTCTGATATGATGATGTCTTGCACAACATAACCATTTATTTCATGGTGGGACACATAATCTTGTTGGTTCACGTGAATACAATTTGAGATGAATTGATTACTTTGCCCAAACAATGTGGCTTTGAGGAGTGAAAATTGATTTTGGTTTAAGTATGCTAAATGTACTTAAGCTACTTTTTTACATAAATATCTAATAAAAGTAAAATATAAATATAAATATCATTACAATGTTTGATAATTGGTGATTTTTTTTTGATAAATATAAAAATTTGATGTTCATTAGAAATGTAAAATAATTATTAAAATTTAAGTAGTTTTTATGTTTTATGTAATTTTTTTAATATTTATTGTTTTATTACTAAAAAGTAATATAACTCTTCAATAAAATAAAAAAATAAATAATATGAAAAAAATTATTTAAAATTTAAAGTAATGATTATTTTAAAAATATTATTTAATTATATATATATATATATGATCGATAAAAGGTCGATGCCAGAGAGATTTTATTAATAAAAGATAATTACAACTCCATTCAGTGTGGGCACCATTAGGAAAGAATGGAGGGAAGAAATCCTTTGGTCTATCTCAGATTCATTAATGGATCAGAGATCTAATGCTAGAGACAGCTAAAATAAGGGACATGATACAAGGATCCCTGGAACATACACCCAGGAGGATCTACAAGAGAATACTTTAGAAATATCTGCAATTTCCTTAGTGTTGTGAGTCGCTCCTACTCTGATAATGATAACCTCGATCGTAAATGACAACTCAAATCTTTACCTGAATTCTTAAATACCTGGTATGGATCTGACCAATCCCCTATTCTACACAAGAACCTCATTACACCTTTCAACCCAGCTCAATGTTAGAATAAATACAATATTTTCAAACTAAAAAGATATAATAGCTCAGGACATATCTATCTAGCAAATTCTCTCAGCAGGTATCCACACCATGGACTGTCGGGGGAATACCTGCCAGAACCTTCCAACCTGTCACACCATCATAATACCGTAGAAATAGTTAGCCAACACAAGATTTCCCTATCCATAATGCTCAGCTTATACCAAAAACCACCGTTGGGAAGCTTTTAAGAAATGAAAAAATAGAGACTAATTATTTAGGAGACTATTCAACTGATAATTTCCAAACAACTCTCCCAGATCCAATTCTAATTATAATAGAGAGACCTACTAGCCATCACAGATTTAAATAATAGAAAACATCCATCATCAATTAAAAAACCTTCCTATCATAAGGCTCACAACTGCCTTTCTTGAACCATTCTATCGATAGGAGTTCAGTTTACATGAAAATAACCATATATATATATATATATATATGAGTGACTCTCTTCATAAATATATGCTATATGTGAGTACATATGTATATATGTGCATATATATACATAAATATATATGTATATGTATATATCAGTATTAAAAGTTAAAACTGAGAGTAAATCTTTTTACAAGGGGTAAGATGAGAAGTCTTTCATCAAAATGCTTAAGGGATTTGAATCTTCCCATTGGACAGAATATCATCTATGCTAAAGGGCATAATTCTTCAAATAGATGAACAAATATAGACAGATAGCTATACATATATATATATATATATACATATATATATATATATATACATATATATAAATATACATATATATATATGTATATATATATATATATATACATATATATATATGTATACATATATATATATATATACATATATATACATATATATATATATATGTATATATATGTATATATATATATATATGTATATATATATATATGTATATATATATATACATATATATGTATACATATATATATATGTATATATATATATATATATGTATACATATATATATATATATAGACACACACACACACACACACACACATATGTATCTATAAAAGTAAATCTAAATATCTGTTAGATTATTGGGTGAGTATATATATGAATATATATATCTTTATTTATATATATAAATTTTAAAAAATGACTATAAGTGTGAGTGGGATAGATAGTCCCTCCCATAGTCTTTTCATCTTCTCATCCCAATAGATTACTATGGCATTCTTCTTCAAACCTGAGTTGATCCGACTGTTTATGAGTTTGATAATAGCAGCCTCAATTTTATTTATTACTCGATTCACCTCTAGTTATTCATTTTTGAAGAGACGTCTATTTCTTTCCTTCCACGGTTCCTAAATTATGGAAGATGGGAGAGAGATC